>NW_027072034.1:125543848-126743848 GCF_038088225.1 Cyrtonyx montezumae
AGAATCCAGGAAGCTGGATGAGGAGCAGTCATAGAATCACGGAACCATAGAATGGTTTGGGTTGGAAAGATGTGGCATGAGATTCTTCAGAGCAAATGGACTCACCTAACAACGCAGGTCACTACATACACACTAACTACCCAAGGTTAACTTACCACAGAAAGCTCTTACAGATTACACTCCAAGAGTTCCCACTCGGGTCATCAGGACCAACGTGCCTATGAAATTCAAACTGTGGTTGTAATGGGTGCCATTCCCAGCAAGACAGGCACTTCTGCTGCCCACCACTCCTCCCCAGCAGGACCCTGTATTTCAGCACCTACACTGATTGCTGCCAGCAATTTAAATGTCTCCCAGCTAAGAGCATTTAGCAACAACTTGTTTATGATGGGAACTAGGGGTAGTCTCAGTCCATGAACTATCAGTCTCATCACTATCTATAAGAAGGGGCTGCAACAAGTAATTGCCACTACTGACTTCTAGCTTTTGCGTATTTTATCTATGTAATTTGAAAATAAGATTCCTAAATCCTCAGCTACACAGACTGTTGCCCTTATTAATAGCCTTCATCACTATCTTTACAGCCATCTCCTTCTTCCATTCAACCCACTGAATTTTAAAGCTCTACTGAATTATACAGTGTACGCTTCAGGAAAGGCATTTTACAATATATTTTTCCAGAATCTCTTGGAATAGCCCTGATTAGCTCTAATGCATCGTAAATAGTCAATATTAACAAGTGACTAATTACACTCTTCGGAAAGGTGCTCCAAGATTTTTCATTCAAACACTGATCACACCAGCGAGAAATATATGCAACCAGTACAGGCTCACAAACATTTCCAGATTAAAAACTGGAGCTCCTTATAGAGTGATTTCTGTTCAAAATAAAACTGGGGTTAAAGGCAGAAAAATGTCATCCTGCTTGTAAAGCAGTTTAGCACATTCACCAAATGCCTCTGGGAGAGACATCCCATTTTCACCAGAGCTTTATGTGGCCAATTCAGCTGTAACAGTTCTGGCCACTTTACTATTGACAATTTGATGAGGAAGCTCAAACAAGAAATGTTTTGTGATTTCCTTTCACAAACCTGAACGGAGAAAACATTAAATAGAAATTGAAAACTGAGTTCCATTGGCAGTTTTTCCTTTGTACCCATTTTCCCAGGAAATTTAACTTCATTTCTAGACAAGAGTTCCAATAAACAATCGGAAAGATAACACTTGCTTCATTTCCCCTCCCTCAACCCTTAAACAGACAGGATTTTTACCATTATTTCTATTCCTTCCAAATAGTGCAGCCTTGCCTGCTTATAAGATGTAAGAGGTAGACAGATAATTGTACTATTTCACTAGTAAACAGGGAACTGAATATGAAACTGAGCTCAGAATTGGAAACGCTGTCAGAGTGTTGGTGAATCACTGTATGAAACAAATTGTTCACTTTCTGTTCAGTCCATTAGCTACAAGGATGGAAAGAATTGCTCTCACAATGCATAATGCTGCAATTTCCTACATTCACTTAGCACTTCCCCTTTCCCTTCTGCAAATCAGAAGCATTACATCGGAGATTTAATTCCCTCCCTCTGACCAGGTTTTCATTCCCAACTCAGGCAAACCAAGCTATTGCTCTGCGAACAGCTTTTACATCGCATTCATGGACACAGTGCTCTTCCTCTCCTTTGAAAATAAGATAATGGCAAGAAAACACAGAGAATTACACAGGACCTTGTGCTTATTCAGCTGCAAAGAGTCCTGGTTTTGCTTCTCCCGAGCATTTTGAGAAACGGTGTATCAAAACTGAATTCATAGGAATGCCACATCCTTAGTATGCCTGATTGTGTGCTCAGGTTGTGGTGAGAAAATCAATACTTGCTGACAGTTACCACATGCTTGCTCATGCCCTTTCCTCGTGTATTTTAAGTCTGTGGGATCTGTTGATGTCCCCAGGTATGGGGCTTGCTAAGCAAGGAATTCAAAGGCATGCTGGCACAGGGTGAAGAAGGCGGTATTGCTACAGCTGAGAGCCCTGTGTGTGCTGCAGGGCTGCACTCCAGCAGTGGGGCAGGAAGAGCTGTGTCTGTACACAACCTGAGGCCTTCATTAGGCTCCCACTTCTGCATGTCGGTGCACTGTGGCAAAATCACCCTGGGTGAGTGCACAAGTGAGCATGCACGTCAGGTCAGCTGCACTTTGGCTGTTACTGGCCTCAGAAAACTGTGCTGGATGGCTGAGAATGGATGGCCAAGGGCATGCAACGGCCTGCAGCAGGAGGGCAGCCTTCAAAGCCAAACTGTGTCATCTCTGCCTGATGCTTGCAGGGATGGTGTTGGTAGGCCTCCATCATGCCTCTTCTCAAGCCAAAGCCAGGTACTAGCAGGAAAGATACAGAAGGAGAGCTATGAAATAGCTGAAATAATTTTTTGTGTGTGCTTTCCTACCTCTACTACCTTTTCTGCATGTATGTCAGCATATATTAATTCATCCCACCACACAAACACCCCCAGACAAATCCTGAGGAGGTGCTCTGCAAAAGCAAGTCACAGAAGACAGATGAACGCTGGGCTCTTTTTGGAGCAGCTCTTTTGTGGGGCTCAGATGGCTCCTTAACTCCTGCCCCCAGCAACGAGCACAGGCCCGCCGAGTCCTCCCTTGGCTGTGCTGCGTGGCACTGGCAAGAAGCAATGAGAGCTCAGAAAAGATCAGGCCCTGATGCCTCTGCATCTTCTATGCACTGCATTCCTACTCTGGAGATAACATTGCAAATGAGGCTTTTAAAAAATACCTGCAAATGAAATAAGAAACAGGCCTTGCATGCCTGACTGGCAGCTCTAGCTCCTGCGCTTGCAGACACAGATATATCTCTGAAAACAGATGCTGGGCTGAGACCTAGGAGTAAAATGTAGCCTTTTAATCCAGCAACTATGAAATCTATTTCGAGCTAGGTCTAATTAAACTGACGGGCACTGGCAGCACAACGCCACTTGGAACATGTGCTGTTTTTGCAGCAGTGGAGATTTTTGACTCCCTGGTCCCCATCTAATGTGAGACGCCTTTCATATTTTATACTTTTTCATAACTTTACTCATGATCATCTATCAAGGGTATTCAGCAAAAGGGAATTCAACCAACCTGAGCCTCCCAATAAATTCTTCTAGAGTAGCAAGTCCATTGTGCATGGCCTCAAACTCAGTTACTGTTAACTGGTCTTATTAGCATCTCTGACGTCAGTAATCCCAACAGGGAGGGATGGCAAGGGAGAGTAGCATTCAAGTGTACCCATCAACTGTCAACTCCTGAGAAACAACAGCATCACGTCTTCAACATTACTCTGCTCCCTTGTAAAATGGCAGGAGTCAGTAGAGAGTTTGGTAACAACAAGAAAACCTCGAGGCAGGAGGTGCTGGCCACATCAGCCATTCCATAATTTTTATATCTCTTTAGAATCCTCATGGAAAAATAAAATGGTAACGCAATTCAAAAGATGTTTTGTAAAAGAAACAGAAAACAGAATTGATTTCATAGGAAATAAAAATGATTTGATTTGTGCCATGCTGGTCTCAAATCACTCACTTTGTCTCCTATGGGGAAGCCGGGCTGTTTGGCTCTGAAGTGCTTTATTGTTGCTCTGTTATTTTGTTATCAGAATTGTATTCACGCTGGATCTCATGTAAAAGCCGGTGAGGTAGGTGTCACGCAGTTCATATTCCAGGCCATATGGCAGTTTAACAGGGACTAAAATCTACCACCTGCTGCTTTGCAAACTCTTTTCCTCCAAAGGTGGAGTGTAACAACAGCAGCTTCTTCTCTAATATTTTTCTGGACATTTGAAATTTATGACTACGTCAAAAAGAAGTCCACCTAAATACTCAACACCCACTTGCATTTTAAAGCATGTGACTACATAGCCCATTTCACAATTACTCTATCTGGACTGTCCACCCTGAGCCAAATCCCAATGAGATGCCAGCACCCTTTTTTGGTTCATCTTAACATCTCAACTGTTGGCATAAAAACACGAATTGCCATTGTATGGTGTTAAAGGAGCATTTAAAACTAAACTTCGTTGTCGCAAAATGTTCTGAACAGACATCATACTGTCTGTGAAAAATCTCCAGTGATTAAGTGACACTGATACCAAAAAACATTGCCATTATATGGCAGTACTGGAATCATTCCCTTAGCAAATTATTTGGAAATATGATAATGGCTCTTAATGAGATAGAAGAGAACCTGCCATATTTCTAAAAAGACACGGACCGTCCTGCTGAAACAAGAATGGAAGTCACCAGTCTGGGGCAGAACACTGATTTCCTTAATTAAAGAGGGCTGCATCCATCCTTACCCAGTCCTTAACATACCACTGGGCTGAGCAGCAGGCGTGAGCCCCAAGTTTCCCACTCAGCTACATCAGGGGCTTGAACCAGAGCTCCCTGATGGACCACACAGTGGGCTTCTTTTCCTCAGAAGCCAGGGACTAGAGAAAGAGGCCCACCCTGTGCCTGGATTTCATCAAGACAGGAGGCTGACACATGGCCAGAGCGCTCAGATTCGGCGGCATGAAAATGCTCCAGGTTCTTCAGACCACTCAAAGGAGCACAGTCCTCCTGACAGCCCAAACACAGGCATGGCTAGGATGAAATATCCATTTCTTTCTTTTTTTTTTTTTTTTTTTGCTTATAAAATTGAGCAGCTTTAAACATTTTTTTACAAAAAGGACAAATGGTGGTTGCTGACAATCAGTCTTCTGCCTCTGGGTAGCCATAAGAAGCAGACAACTGACACAGAGAGCTCTCTCAAATGGCAAATGAACTAAAATTCAGCAGCACTGTCACCACTGGAGACTTCACTCAGATTATGGATCCTCTTCATTCCCTAAGGGAAGTTGGAAGTATGAAGAACCACTCTTCTGAGTTGGTCTAAGATGGAAGGAACATGCAGGGGTCCAAGTGCTGCTCAGAGGGCCCACTGTGCTGGCTGGTGACCATTACTGTTGTTGAGAGTCATGTGGAGCCTTCCAATGAGCAGCCTGAACCCTTTTCCAGGCAGCTGCTGTAAGGGACATCAAGGAACACCATGCAGCTTGTTCCCTCTCAAGGCAGCACCAGCTGTGCCAATCCCAGTCCTGAGAGAGAGTTTTCTAAACTGTTCTCTTTAAAAAATGACAGGTGTCCTGCTGTCTCCCTAGGCAATCTGTCCTCCATGTCTCACCGTTCTCATTATTACACAACTGAATGCTCCTGTCCTGCAATCTAAGCCCATTAATTCTTGAGGCTGGAGAAGTTCTTCCCTTCTATTTTTGCAGCTACTTCTGTGCATTTGAAAAAGGTGATCATGTCACCCCTCAGTCTCCTCTACTCAAAACGAAGCAATCTCAACTTCCAAGCTCGTCACAGAGGCCAGGCTGCTGCTGGTGGTGGCTGCTCTCAGTAGCTGCTGACTGGGCTGGATTTGTACCAGTAGCCTGTAGATGAATGCCTTCACCAGCTTCAGCTTACAGAGCCAGACTGTTCTCCCAGAGATGTGAAATCTTCTGTAATCCTTTATAGAATGACAGTGAACACGCATTTCAGCACGGTATGTTTTCTCCATGACTTTAGGACATCATTACAAGAAGAAAGGAAGACACCCTATGTCATGAAAGTGTATTGAAGGCCTAAACTTAAAACAGGCTTCTAAACAGATCTTGAAGTGCAGAGAGAAAAACACAACAGAAAGCACAATATATTGTGTTAACACCTTCCCCACTCCATTCCCTCCACCAAATAAATGAAATGAAACGCATGAACCATGTCTTGGCTTGCAAATGAAACTTGGTATTTGTATTTGCTGCAGTGTCTCAGAGTGCTGTTTTTCATTTTAGACTTTGCATGGTAGTAAACACTGCAATGCTTTACATTCATTAAGCTCAGGCCCATTTACTCTATGCAGGCAAAGCAAGAACATATATCTTGGACCCATAAAGCATTAGTTCAGAATTACACAGGAAATAAATGAGCCTAAGCAAGAAGTCCAATTTCCAGAGTCCAGCTCACTAAAGTTAAACAAGCACCTTAGATAAATATGGTCTATTTTAAATGAAACGTTAGTGTAATTTGATAACTGTCAATAATTCCCTCATTATGCCTAAATGAGCTTGTCATCCAAGGAGACTGCTGCACGGCTGATCTTAATTTGCTAATAAAAACTGCAGAGAAGGATGTCAGCTAAGCTGGAACTGCTTGATTCATAAAAGGGCGATAGTGCACTTTTTAAAGCCTTCTTTCCAATTCCCGACTGCTGACTGGCTGAAGCCCAAAGCAAGTTTGCCTCATAGCCTGTAAGAACACAGCTTTTCTATGTAAGAACAATGAGCAATTGTCTCTCTAAATCACTATTATTCCTCAGCTCATTATATTTAATTTATTTTTAATCATGTTGTATAATAGAAATAAAATCATTGGATTAAGCATATATCTAGCAGCAGGAGCCCATTATCCTTTGACAATGTTCTGTTTCATTGACATTATATCTTCATTGTAGACAGTTTCCTTGCCATCATTAGTCCTAAAATGACTATTGGATTTCAAGGGTTTCTCCCTAATCCATAATAAGATTTACTTGTTAACAGTACAAAACAAAACAAAGATATGCTTCTGTTGTTTTACTTCTGTGCAATCCTTATTTTAGGTCGTTTATACAAGTCAAGAATAAATCCAGATATTTTAAGTATTTAAAGTTTTCCTGTGTAATTTTGATTCAAAGGGAAAATGCAATGATTTTGCAAACTCTGTATCTCTTAACTCATTGTGCCTTTATTTCACTTAAGCAAGCAACAATACTTTGTCAGGTCTTGAACTAAGAACTACTATTCCTTGTGCAATTATTTTCCAGATCATTTAAAGTAAATATCAGTTCAGTCAGTTTTGTCCAGAAAGGGCTACAAGGGGTACATCAGATTCCATCCAAAGAAAGAGGAAGAAACTTGTATGCCAAGCTTACTGGTGACTCCTCTACAATAAGTGCTAGTTAATGGAGTCAGCACTAATGTCAGGAAGTTAAAAAACTCCTCCAGCATGCTGATCCCCATGGGATAATTCAACAGCTCTTCATTTGTACCAGAGGCAGTCACGGTTAGATCTAAAACTAGATTTTTCCACACCCTATTAACAGCAGCATTAGAATGCAGCGGGGACCATCCAGAGAACAGAGCGTTTCCTGTTATCTCATAGTTATCTTTGAGGAGGTGGCAGATTTCCCTATGAAAATTATCCTTATAGATTGCCTCTTATTTAAGGATGTGCTGATACTATCAAGTGGTGCTCTCTTCATGTTGAAATTGCTAGCAACACTTAAGAGTATCTGCATGACTCTCTCAGCTGAGAGAGCAGCTTCAATAGATATCTATTTTCCATGTAAGTAGACAAGCCCTGAACTTTCACCTGTACTGACATGATCTGCATAAGCCATGCAGTTTCCATTACAAAGGGTCCATACAATATGGTAAACTCTCCATTATTCTGGCTAATAGGAGAATAGAATAACTCAGATAAAGGAAAGACATGCGTAATTATTGCTTCCAGATAAGAGCCGGCTCAAATATTTCTACACTGTGCTCCCCAGACACAGCTTGTACTTCTGTCAGAGCTTGCTAACATAAAGTTCATTAACTCAGGCATTACCTGCATCCATCTGGTACCAGCTAGGCAGCTTAGGTATCTGTATGATTTAAGCACCCCACAAGTAATCTACTAACTGATAATTGTCCTAGCTACAATTAAATAACAACTTCCATATTCACCTTTTCATATCTACTGATACTGATACGATGTAGACCCAGTCATGCATGCCCATGTCAAGGTTGAATGTGGCATAATGAGGAAAGGCAAATTGTGCATTTAAAAGATGAGAGAATGCAGAAGGCACACAGTGATGTAGAATGGCTTCATATTCACATCTAACAACCTGGAATCAACAAAGGTGCTTCCACTCTTGTTTCCAGATAACCCCTGCAGTGGAAGCATGCACAGACAGTACATGTATGGAACTTATTACTGCCTCTATGCCTGAATTGTCAGAGGTTTTATTTTTATTATTATTGTTGTTTTGCAATTACTCAGTCACATAGAACATTTGGCAGTAGTGTTTTCTCATAATCCTCACAGACCTTTTAGTACCAGTACATAGCCTTCCTGATCTCTGCATTAGTACAAATGTAAACTATTGTTCAGTCACAAGAGACACTCAGTTCTGTTACAAATATATTGGCAAAGCACTGTCATCACCACTATAGAAAGAAATACAGATTCTCTTACAAGGAAAATGGAAAATGTAAACATTTTTTTTCCAGATCAAAATGGATTACAGAGAAATAAACTCAGACTTAATGAAATCAGGAACTCCATTTCTTACACATCAAAGTGAATGATAATAAAGAAAGAAACTCATTGCCAGGCAAGCTTTTACTGGTGCACTCATACACGACACTGTGTTGAGGAATTGCTGGTTATTTGCTGCCACACTCCATGGAGAATTTACGAATTAGCATTGCCTTGTTTTGTCTGCACTTTACAATTAGATAGAGCTACACAACGATGCAAGCCACAGGCCAAGCTCAGAAGAGCAAACTGACGAGTTTTAAAAGTTAGCATGTCATGTGATGCCACTAGAATAGCTACAGAATAAGCAGCTGACAACAAATCACAGTGGGACATATATCAAATCCCTAAATATCTGTTCATTTTGCTTAATGCATCACATACAGTGTTTAGATCACTGCGGAGGTCCTGGACGACATTTTCTATACTCCTGGTATCCTTCAGAATCTCAATGCTTTGCGTATATGGATTGAAATACACAGAAAAGGGACGATTGATTGATTTAGCGAAGTCCCTGTAAGAAAAAAGAAAATTAACACCTCTTTTTAGTCTACCACTGAAGAAGAGAAATTAGATTTTAGAGTCAAGGGAAATACTTTACCTCATCTTTTCTTTGGCTTCTTCAAAACTTTCTGAAACAAAGTAAGCTTCCTGAAAAGTGGTGATAAGGCATTCTTGCAAACAGGTTGTCTTCGGATCGAATGTTTTCACCTTGGCTTTGTCAGAAAGAGCATGCTGAAAAATAAACCATTGGCTCTATTAAACTGTATTTTGATACTGCTTTGTAACTATAAAGCAGTTCTCATATTCAACTTCCATATCCCTGTGCTGTATTTCTTCAATCATTTGGTAGCCTCTCATGTTTTACATAGAGTAATCTTCCAGTGTGAATAGAAGAGATAATTTGTTACTTAGAAAATACTCTTTTTATGAGTCATTTTTTCACTTAACTAATAAAATACTAAAGAGCAGATTGGAAATCTATGTGCTGCGTAGGCATAAATCTTCGGATGGAAATGAGAAAGCCATAAAATTAACATTGCTGGAAAGTTATCTACAGCTATAAACATGTATGTCCACAAACGTCAATTAACAGGAAGAACTGATCATCATCTTAGCAGGTGAACTGAGTCTGACCAAATCACTCACATAATCTCTGCATTACATTCTCAGACCAAATTCACATATTCTTTTCCTGACTGAGTTTAAGAGTGAAACTAGATATCTGAAAACCCATTAAATAGTGCTTGTATATTGTGTGCTGATGAAATGCATTGCCCTTCCACCACATACATGAGTTATAATCATCATTTTAATACTGTAAGGGAAAAAGAACCAGAAATACAGGCATAGATAGGTACAGAGCAGACAGCAGACAGAAGAGACATCAAATTACGTTGCTCAAAGAAGAGATTACAGATTAGCCTCTCTCTTTACACTACTGGCAAAAGTCACTGGAAAGATTTCAAAAACAGAGGTTTCAAAGCTGAAAATCTGGTACTGAGACATTTTATAACAAAATTTATTTCTACCTCTTCCTTCTGCTTGGATACTTGCAGTTAGTTTTTGGATCTACTTTAACTCTCAGAGCACATGCACTTTCATCCTCAGTGCCCTGTACAGAAACACAAGGTGAGGAAGGAAAGCACATGTAGGTCAACTTTCTTTAGTATCTATCCACAGGGAAAACATGCATGAAAAGCACTGAGAAATGACATGGAGAGAGCAGATCGCTGAAGCACGAAGGAATCTCTTATTCCTTTGTTTCTGCATAGACACTCTTTACAGCAAAGTATTAACCATACTGTGTACTTGAGCTCCTCTTGCTTATGCTCATTCCTAAATCCCTGTGAAAGCCTCTGAAAATATCACACTACTTAGTTCTCAACCTGCTGTTGCCAAATAACAGGACATAAAATTGGAACAAGAACCTCTTCCTCCCACCTTCTCTTTCTCCAAAAATAAATACATGAAAAATTAATGCATGGTATCTTAAAATGTCTGAGAATTAACTTTCTTTAGTACGTGTATCATTTCCTTCTCACAGAGTTTGCTGTTTCTAGCCAGCCATTGGTTATATGGGTATGAAAACAAAAATCTAAAAGGGACCATCTTGACCAGCACCTTCTTCTAAATAGATTGCAGGAACAACCTCACCTTACTTGGCCTGTTTAAATCCCTATCATCTCTGTCTTCAGGCAGAGCCATGTGTGGTTGACTGCCTGTAAGTTTAGGCATCTACTTCCTTCCACAGAACTGAATTTGTTTGTCTTCACTATGAATTATCATAAGTTCATAAGGTTGGAAAGGACCTATAAGATCATCTAGTCCAACCATCCTCCTATCACTATCCCTACCCAACTACTAAATCAAATCCCTTAGCACCTCATCTAAACGCTTCTTGAACAGCGCTAGGGATGGTGCCTCAACCACCTCCCTAGGCAGGCCATTCCAGTGCCTGACCACTCTTTCAGAAAAAAAATGCTTCCTCAGGTCTAATCTAAATCTTCCTCGGCGCAACTTGTGGCCATTCCCTCTCGTCCTGTCGTTATTTATCAGGGAGAAGAGGCCCACCCCCTCCTCACCACAACCTCCCTTCAGGAAGTGGTAGAGTGCAATAAGGTCTCCTCTGAGCCTCCTCTTCTCCAGACTGAACAATCCCAGCTCCCTCAGCCGCTCCTCATAAGACTTGTGCTCCAGACCCCTCACCAGTTTTGTTGCCCTTCTCTGAACACGCTCCAGGGCCTCAATGTCCTTCTTGTAGTGAGGGGCCCATGGGTTTCCTGAGTTCAATCTGGACAAAAAATATCCCCTTTGAAGGTGCCTGTTTACTTTCAGATAGGATCTGATGCCTCAAATATCTATGGGACAAAGTTTTAAAACCTTGCATGGGTTGAGTGAAACCCTGTGTGGAAAATTAAGAGTTCTACTGGCCAAGTTTTCTTGGGAACTGAACTAGTAAGTGACCACTTCTAACACATGGATTCTTTCCCATACAGCTTCAACAGAAAGGGTGACAGTGTTCTTCACCTTGTGCATGGTATCTGCTGAGATATATGCACTCTTTGGACAGAAACAGAGGATCAAAGCTGCCAGAGATGAGAAGAGACTCAGCATCATCATCGACAGCTGCTCTAATCACTCAACTCTAATTATATAAAAGGGAAGAGTTTAAAGAGAAGTAAATGCTAATTCTTTATCACAGTGGATGCCTTCTGAGAAAAAATAACCTCTCTGAGGTTATTCTCCTCAGATTGTCTATATGAAATAACACCTACTTTGTGGATCTCAGTTTAGTGTGCACATGAACAGAGCTGCTACTTCATAAAGCAATTGGGATGTGCAGGCACTAGGAAACGCACAACTGGGAAAGAGAGTAAATTTAGACATGCCTTCCAGGTTAGCTGACATACAATCAATTATTCTTCAGATTGCTGTTTGGGAATCAAGTGTCTAAATTCTGCTGAATTTCCAACTGAGATCTTTTCTAAGATATGGCTTTTTGGCTCTTGGATCAATTAGGCATTGTCATGATGATCAGAGCAATGGGAAGTACCTCTGCAATTGTAGACAGTGCTTTCAGACTCTGCAGTGTGGTATCTGGAGAGTCTACTATTGACTAGATGTGCTGACACCAGCAAGGCTGGCATTTTGCAACTGAGCTGAGGCTGCAGACAAACCTTCATGCACATCATAAAATGTCTAGCGTGAACTGTCAGGGCAAGGCTGACTCCAAAGCTGAACTAGGATTTTTGTAATTTATTTTTTTTTAGAAACATCATAGTGCTCTAAAAAGTTGGTCTTTGGCAACATCTGCATTGTTAAGCACAGAATCTCAACACCTGCTTGAGTTAGAAAGCTTTTAAGTTCAAACCATAGTTTTTTTTAACGAAGTTGTTCACCTATGGGGTTTTTTTGGATATTCAGTTCCTCAGTGAATTTAAACTTCAGAGTATCTACTATGGATTTCTCCTCAGAAATCTCTTACTTTATCCGCCTTCATGGATGTCAAGGATAATGATGATATGGAAAATAGCTTTCAGCCAGAAAGAACATCTCACTGCCCTGCAGGTTTGTGATAACAACTGTCTCTAAAGGCCTACTCACACAAACAGTAATACTTAGCTAATACAATTGTTGGTGATTCTCCTTTGGTTTTAGCAACAGTAGTTTGGAGTGAAACTTTCAAACAGATTGTAACTATTTCCCAAGAAATTCAGCAATATTAGACAATGGAACACCTCAAAAATTAGACAACTACTTTTCTAGGGAATAAGTGTAGCACTCCAGAAAAGACTCCAATCCCACTGGACCAAAGACAAAAAAAAAGATTCAGGTACATAATAACAGGTTTCTAGAGTCTAGAATGTCGAGGTATCTGTACAGGGATGGAAGCTATTGCATAGGACCTCCAGATAGAGATCCAGTTAAATATACTGGGACATCTCAGATGGCACCAGGCATTTACATGGAGCAACCATCAATCATTTCCTAAGGGATAACTATCACTGACACATGGTAAATGAGTTTTGTCTGTGCTTTCTCCTTTAAGCATTAAAAATGGAATGTAATAACTTAGAGAGTTTTAGTTTCACAAAATAAATAAATAAATAACAAAAAGGAAAAAAAAAGCATCTACTATAGTGAGGGGTAGTGTTGAGATGAGTTAGTTGAGTTATAAATACTGCACTGTCTGAGGATTACAGGAGGGCAGAACAAGAACACTGGTGAGAAGTTGTCTGTGTGCCAGTACTGATTTTATCACCTTGTTATTCTGTGAGAGAATATAGTTCTGGAAAACCTGCTCCTAAATACTATTTTGCATTATTCTGCTTGTGCTTTTCAGCTTAGGACACTTCCAGATTTATGATATGATTTCATCAGGTTTGTTTTTGTTGTTGTTGTTATCAGTATAATTTTATATAACGCTTAGACAAATTAGGAAGAGAGTCTAAATTTAAAAAGAGCATTATAATGGCCATCTGGGATGGAAATCTCCATCCTCTTAATCCTCTTCAGTAAATAGAACCAAACCTTGTATTTGAATCTTTCTGGTTATAAAAGTTGACATCACCTTCTCTTAACATAAACTATCATTAAAAGAAAACATGAGTGGATATTGCATTTGACTTAAAAATCTGTCCAAAAAGATTTGAAGGCCACCTCTCCGGTAAATATAGAAGCATACAAAAGGGATATATGACTTGATGTACAGCCAATTGAAGCTTGTAGGATCATTCTTTTAATCAAAGAGTTCAAGAGAGCATCACATAAAGTAAATAATTAAAAATTCCAAAGACATTTCAACTGTCTTTAGAAATAATTTCAAAAAAATGAAATGCATGTTATTTCTGCCTTATCTCTAAGTCCCAAACATATACTGTGTAAAAGCACTAGGTAGTGTTAACCTGACTATTAGTCAGAGTATTTATATCTACTTACTGTATTATTCTTCCCCACCTAGGCTTCATTTTTCATCTGTTCTTTTGCATTATGCTTTTCAAAATTTCTGCTTGATGCTTCCTTAGCATGCACTTCATCAGCTGTTGCCTTTTTCAATATCTGAAATTTGAAGTCTAAGTACTGAGTAGGGAAAAAAAGAGAAGGAAACCCTATATTGATAGGATGATGCCCACATTTCTCTAGCATTTATGTTGTGGTTTTTTTTTCCTAAAGCTATTGACCAGATTTGCAGAGTGGAACAGTGTAACATAGAAGTGGGGCTGACTGAATAAGTATTTCACTCATCTGAAAGTCCCAAATATGACTGGCCATAGAAATTTCTAGATACTATTTGTAAAATTGTCTATCACTTTGTTTCCTGCAAATACTGCTGCACTGAAAAAAAGAGCTATAGGGAGGGCAGCTAGAGAGGGGATTTTCTTCTTGCTGACAAAAGCAAATCAATATCAAGTAACTGTAAAGTCAACGGAGCAAAATTCAACACCGTAGCATGATCTACCATTCAAGTGACAAGGATAAATACATATTTTAACTTCTTCATAGAGGAGATTGTACGTCCACAACTGCTGTTGTCTGAAGAATGGCAGAAATTACTTTTAAAAGGACTATTTTGCTCTGACTTCTATAAAAAGTATGGGGGTCAGGCCTTGTGGTCAAAAAACTGCAGTAGGTTCATACCCGTCCAGCATAGAAATGCCAGTACTGTTCACGTTATTTTCAGAGCAATTGCTGATAGCTATTAGCATTTCAGCTGTAACCAGGATCTTAACTACAGACTGTTACATCAGTGTTATTTTTCAGATACGTCATTAATTAGAGAGTGGTTAGGACCTGGCACAGGCTGCCTAGAGAAGCTGTGGATGCCCCATTCTTGGAGGTGTTGAAAGCTGGGCTGGACGGGGTCCTGGGCAGCCTGATCCAGTGGTAGCAATCAACCCAAAGCAGTGTGTTGGAGCTGGTTGGGCTTTAATGTCCCTTTCAACCTAAACCATTCAATGAGCTTCAAATCAAGGAAGAAATTTTCCCTCCCAGTTCATACTTGGAGATAAATGCAGAGGTATGGGAGCCTGCAAGAAGAAATTTTCCCACCCAGTGTGTGTGACTGGAGATAAAGGCAGAGGTGTGGGAGGTTGTATTCTGGTAGAAAGTCAGAGAAAAGCAACAGCTTGATGCAAAGCTCTGCAACAGAGCCACGAGGTGCCCAGAGATTCGTTTTCCTAAGCACCTGGCTGACAGATCTCGCTGACAAGAAGCATGCCCAGTGTCAGGTTTCTGGTCTAGAAAGAGCTCCTCCCTTTGTCAGATTAGCAGAAAACTTAGTTTGGTTTTCTTTTTTTTCTTTCCCATTCCCCTCTTACTTTCACTTCTGCCCTAGAGCACAATTTCACAAAGACTGGATGTTTTTCACCTTATCAGTACCTTTATGGACACTCTGGGTATTTGTGGTACGATGGTTTTCTGTGCCTGCAGCATGCAAGAGCTTAGTCTCTCAATAACTGAAATGTTTCAGTCTAACTGAGGTCCCCATGTGCAGTGCGTTCAAGATATGGATGAAACTTAACTGCTTATGATACACAAGAGGTCAAACCAGATGATCTAATAGTCCCTTCTGGCTTAAGATCTATGAAATATAAATGTAATGTAACAGAAAATTGTATAGTATTTTTGATATATGGCAAAATTATTAGGATATACGATCTAACCTTTGAAGCCAACCAGTATACTCCATTAATGTATACCTTATTTAATTTTTACTGTTGCTTTTCGAAAGGATTATAATTTACATTTATACTCTGAGATTATTGCTGTGTGAGGAACAGAGAACTGGGATCACAGTTGAGATTTCTGTGTGTTAACAGAATTTGCACACTCTATAAGAATAATGAGTTTGTTTATGACATTGATGGTACAAGATTTATTATGTTCTCGACTATTTATTTCCTTGCTTTTATGCCTTTATATTTTGTAAATGATGTGACAGGTATTTTCAGGGTCATCACTTAACAGCTGCAACTGTTAGTTTAAATAAAAGCCCTGACTCTCCGCAGAAACCTACACAGTTTGGAGACCACACTGAACATTGTTGAGTGAGGGGAAAACAAGTGGGATATTTTCATCTCTTCGTGTCATTTGCACTGTGTAGTAGGTTGAAGTATGCACCAAACTGAGAACAACTATAATGAAACCAAATTAAAAATATATATAAACTGGAGAAAATAATTTTCTTTGACCTTTTTTCTTCAATCTCTTTATACAGGCTTATTAATAAAAGAATAGCAATCTGACTACTGAGCTACACTATTAATATTCTCAATTATGGGTAAAAATTACAATTACACCAAAAAGAGACAGAGATACTTCTATCAAAATGCCAAGTACTTCACTGAAAATGGGTGGGAAGATGCTCAAATGCAAATAAACAGCAGATATATTGTGAAACAGCATGTAAATGCTATTCTACATATGCTTTCTGAGACCAAATTTTTATATGAAAGCCATCAAGAGTTCATCTGGGTCCCAGAATAAACATGGCATTCTCCCCTCTTCCTAATCTTCCCTTCCTTTGTGCTAACAGAGAGGTGTATTACATCTCAAAACATTAAACTTGTGACAAAATGCCTCTTACTTGTTCTCTATGACAAAAAACAGGCAGCTACTCACACCATGAAAGGTCAAAGACTTTTGTCTTTATAAGTCTGTGTTGCAACACAGGCATACATTTCAAGTTTAGTATGAGCTTATATGCATTCTTCAATTTTAAAAACAGTCTACTGAATCAAGACCTTAATAAATATTCTTTTAATATCAATAACAAATCCTCTGAAATATGTTGCATTACTTCCAACAGAATTGTGTCTGATTTTAAAACAGTTTTTCAACTACAGAAAACATATCTTTTTCTTCTAAGCAAAGCTTTCAGAACCCAGTACACACTTAAATGAGCATCCACTTACCCAAAATGCAAGCATCTCACAGGCTAGTTATTTTTTATATTTCAAACAGAAATAAGTTTTGTAGCTTATTCTTACTTCGGTACTTCAGTCCTTACAAATTCATTTCATGCTTCAGGTGCCAGCTGATACTTCAAATGAAGTTTTCAGCTCAGTGTCGCATTTAAAAGGAAGTTTTTCACATTGATAAATTTAGCTGTTATTTTCAAGTCAAAATATTGATATCGAATTATAATTTTATTGTGATTAAATAAACTTGGTTCTGCTTTAAGAGCATATCAACCAACATACCTTTAGTTCTCCAATAGAAGACAGAAGTCCTGCCCCGTAAGCACGTAGCTGTCCTTCTTGCTTGCAAAGACCAAATTCAATTGTAAAAAAATAGCACTGTAAAACAGATACACAGATACATACAATGTAGATTATAAAAAATAAAAAAGTATTTCAGCCATGACAATTGGTGCCATATTCACTCAATCTCCCCCCTTGTTCAGAATTTCATGTCTTTAATATAGATTCAGAAAAAGTACTTTAAATGTCATGTTCTGCAGTAACAGAGCTTTGCATAAGAATATGAGATTGTTGGTTGTTGTTTTTTTTTCTGGGCACCCAGGCAATTCACAGGAATGGCCAGTTAGGAACAGACAGGTAAGAGCATTTAGCTATCAAAGTCACAGACAAATCTGCAGAGACTTCTGACACCTTCTGAAATAAGAGAACTGTTTTAAAAGAAAATCCCTCAAGGTACTTGGTCTGCCTGTCTAAGAACCTCTGAAGATCTCCAAGATCTAGTTCAGAGCAATAAAGTCTGGCATGTATCTAAGTGCTGTCTCCCATTAGAATGAACTTATGTATGTGCTCAAGAGCCTTCTTTAGTTGATATCTTACTCCTCACTACATTTTACTTCATCGTAAATGAAGAACTAATATGGCACTTGGCATCTTAAATGACAGAAAGAAAATTACAGTCAGTCTAGCAAATTCAGTTAGTTCATCCATTACAGTTGTTCTCTAGGTCTACATTCAACCTACATAACCAGAAGGCAGTTAACATATCTGAGCTGATGAGAAGTTGCAGAAGAGATTAAATCAGCATAACAGTAATGCATCTAACTTTGCTGTATTCACCTAACAAAGTGAAACGCTAGGTAGACTCTAAAATGTGCAGATAGTTCCAGATCCAGTAAAACCAGAAGACAAAAATCACATCTGCTCTGATGGTACTGAGCTTCAGTTTGGTTTTATTATGATGCAGCAAGATTGTTTTTGATGCCAGATCATACAGATGAGATTGTTAGTAACTGTTTCTACATATAAAGGTTTTAGGGAAGTACAAATCAACTTCTATAAAAATTCTGCATGAATATATATTCTCTTACCATTTCAGTATCTGTGCATAGGAATACAGTTCCACTGAAACCAAGAGCTTTACATGAAATATGAATTTACACTGCATTCCAATTAACTGCATAACAGGTGAAGCTTATATTTCATTTTAGGATAAGCTTCAACTCAGTATGTGATACTAATTCTTACCGCTTTCTGCATATCTTAAAAACAAATCCTAAGCAGATGTGTTTGGATTTTTTTTTGTCACTTACTACTTTTCTCACAAACCCCACTCTTCTAGACTGAGTCTCCATCCTAAATGCAAAAGAGCAGTAATTAACAGCTTTTTAAAATTCAATAAATGTATAGAAGCTGAGATATGATTAATTTCTCTGCTGCTTATAAAAGTTCCTGTAGTGCCAGCATGGCACTGTGAAGAAAAACATGATAAAAAAGAATAAAAACATGAGTCCTGTGTCTGATCTAAACGTGCAAAGTCAGCTACAAAGAAGGAAAGGTTGCAGTGACTTAAGATGCCTCGAGTTAGGTTCCAGTACAGCAGTCAAAGCACAGATATCCACAAGAGGAGGTGAAAGCACAACACTGTCAAACAAGAAACCAAAGTTCCACTTATGACTTTGCTATTAACTTTTATAAGCCAAGCTGGCATCTAACTGTTCATTAAATACAATTAACTGATGCCAGAACAACTGGTTTTCAAAAAAGACATCTCAGGAATAAGCAACCAGATGCACAAAATGACAAAGGCATCACTGAGTGAAACTGAGACACCTGCCACCATGAAGAATATCAACTGAGTTTTTGCCAGAAAAACTTTCTGGGGGCTGCAGTCCTGGTTCTGTACCTGCTGTCACTGCCAACAGTGAACTGCTCAGCATCATGCTTAAACCCCACAGTCATCTTTGAATTAGCCCCCTCAGCTCTCTTAAAAGAACCACTGGGGTGAATATGAACATCCTGACAGATATACAGCAGGACTGGGCTGCTCATAAAGCACAGGGTCCAGTCATTTTCACTCTGAAAGCAAACAACAGCTAAAAAGGGGGAGTCTGGTGACTGCCTATTACAGATCCGTCAGTGGCCGTAACTTTGTCCTTTCTTGGAAAGACTTAAGATAAAACACCTACCTAGTATTAACTTGTGGTATTAAGCTGTAGTATTTAAAAAAGCCCTTTAAATGAAAAGCTTTTTTTTTTTAGTATAAGTTTCTCATATGCAACAACTACAATTACCATATTTTAAGGGTTCTGCTTAGCTAAGAAAATGAGATAGCTCACCCTATGCTGCCATCTTCAGCTTACTGCTCAGTAATACACAGATTCCCCCACCCTCCCACTCACACACACCCCCAAAGAAGGTTTGGTGCATCACAAGGCTCAGCAGGCTTTAGAAAGCCTTGCTCACAAGTCTAAAGACACTGAATAATATTAAGAAGGAGATTAAATATTAACTACTTATGGGTGCCTTTTATAGACCAGATGCATAAACACTTAGTGCATGCCTTTCTTTGTACTGTAATCGACAGTAACTGTAGTTACTATTATATCCGTATATAATATATAGAAAATAACTGCTACTGCAGTTGGAGTGATTTAATGAAGAAATGGCTGTGTAGATCAATAAAATTTTAAAAGTGTTCCCTGAAGGCAAATAGATGATAATTTAATCATCATTATGTGTAGGCTGGTGAACGTAAGCACAAATTGAGGCATGCAAGCTTTCATGTTCATATTTAAATCTTTGACCTCTCTCTGGCATAGTCAAAATATTGAAATTACAGATTTCTGCCCAACTTGCAGCCCCAAACACTTGACACCTCTGCAAAGAACAGCAACATCCTACCTTTTATCCTACATTTTCCCATTACTTCCCGTTGCACTTCATCTTCGGAGTGAATTATGGCTTTATTGAATCTTAAAGGTAGGCTCCTGGTGTTCTTTTGGGGCCAGTATAAAGACATCCTGACTGTCCTCATGATCCCTTTGGACATCTCCTTCCTCTACATATCTCCCATCCCCCAAATGATCCTTATGCCTACAACTCACTCCCCAAAATTTTCATTCTTCTCATACCCCATCACCTTAAGTCTCTTGCTCCTGTTTACCGTCTCATAATAGACAATGTAAAGAAATATGTTAGATGGCCATTAAGAAGCTTCCAAATAATGCTAAATACAATAGATGATGTCAGCTTTTTTCCACTGTAGTCTCTTTCAAATTGGAAAAAGAGATCAAGGAAGAAGAAAGTTTAACATGTAAAGCAAGAAGACAGCAGGTTCCTGACAAAGTCTTCATCACATGCAGCAAGCTACAAGATGACACAAAGCAGTAGAAAAGACATTTTATAAATTCTGTATTTCTCAAAAAGCTTTTCAATAAAATGCCTTTCTGTTAGTCAAATGAGCGAAACAAGAAGAATCAAAGTGCCAAATGAAGGAGTAAAATTAACCCTTAAACCAAGAGATACCAATGTAACGATCTAGACTGTGCCAGAAACACAAAGTAGCACGGGATATTATTTTAATTTTTTTCTCTTATTTAACTGAATTATATGAATGATAACTATAGTCGCGTTCGTGAAACATTGTCTACATGGGTTCAAAAATAGTTTCAAGGAAGAAAAAGTGGTTTTAAGTACTATTATATCCTACTACAGTAGATCTCTTCCTTCAGAATCCCTGAATCAGTGGTCACTGAATCAGAGCTTGTACAGGATGTTGGGTGCTAATGTCACAGACTCAGTACCTCAAAATCTGCTTCTTCCATAAAAACACTTGAGCCATTCCATTTCATATAGCTTATTTATGGTATAGCTGAGAGACTGGTACTCATGTTCACTGGGCAATTTTCAGTAAGATGAATAATGAGAGTTCGTCTGTTCTCTGAAACAGCTCTAAAAAGATGTTCTCAGAATGAATCTTGAGAACACTGACCATTGTCAAGAGCTGATTCACTTGCACTCTCTGTTACAGGGGACAAAAAGGAGGAACTGAGTAACTGCATGACTGTAATCACACCACATGGACAGGAATATTCACCACTTCATAATGGGATGAGGATACCAACCCCAGCTGACATAAAGTACCAGAAATAATGGAGTACCAGTTGCAAAGGAGACAATGCAATTACTAGTGCACGTAAGTACTTGCAAGATCAGTGCTAAATACCCTTAAGGAAACATCTTTGCAGTCCTTCAGCTGGATTTATGGATTCAAACAATACTTAAAAATGGACTACACTAAATTTTAGTGTATGTAATACGGTCAATAATTTGCAAAGATTCTTCCTTCTTCAGAATGTCTTTCATATTTGAGCTTTAAAATTACACATCTAGAGATTATAAGTTCATAAGTTCATAAGTTCATAAGGTTGGAAAGGACCTATAAGATCATCTAGTCCAACCATCCTCCTATCACTATCCCTACCCAACTACTAAATTAAGTCCTTTAGCACCTCATCTAGACGCTTCTTGAACAGCGCTAGGGATGGTGCCTCAACCACCTCCCTAGGCAGGCCATTCCAGTGCCTGACCACTCTTTCAGAAAAAAAATGCTTCCTCAGGTCTAATCTAAATCTTCCCCGGCGCAACTTGTGGCCATTCCCTCTCGTCCTGTCATTACTTATCAGGGAGAAGAGGCCTACCCCCTCCTCACCACAACCCCCCTTCAGGAAGTGGTAGAGTGCAATAAGGTCTCCTCTGAGCCTCCTCTTCTCCAGACTGAACAATCCCAGCTCCCTCAGCCGCTCCTCATAAGACTTGTGCTCCAGACCCCTCACCAGTTTTGTTGCCCAATATCTCATATAGTTGTAATTATCTTTTAAGAAGAAAGTCATATACAAATAAAAGTGTCAAAAATCCCTGTTAGAAATTAATACTGAGAATTAATAAAATACAGTTGCTTTCTCCTCCCCATCCCCCTCCCAGAGAAGTAGCTCAGATTGCATATAAATGGTAATACAAAGACTATGACTCTGGTTTGTGCTTGCTTTCTTCATTCAGAGCTGGTGCAAATAGATTTGTGAATAGCTGCTTATTTTTCAATCTCAAATATATCAATAGTCACCAAAACACAGCTAGCATTTTACATTTGACTGAATTATTCAAAATTCACAGTCTGTTGAGTAGTATCAAGAACACTCCAGGACAAGAAGCAGATATATATAACACAGGTAACCCAGGCAACTAGCCAGTAGAGTCCAATGCTGGAGTCCAAACAGCAAGAAACATCAGCTATTTGACAGCTATTCATGTGAGAACATTATTGCATAAAAATGCAGGGAGAATTTTGAACAACAAATTAATCTAATGATGAGCTTGTGAATAGATCAAAAGCAGAAAGAAAGACAAATTCAGGGGATAAGTCTTTCTTTACAGATGATTTGCCTACCTCCAACGAAGAGAGTGGGCTTATCCACAGCTAACATCATTTCTAAATAAGAAAACAAAGTTTAATTTTTCAGAGTCGCCTTCTTGAAGCATTTTGTCTAGTCTGACACTTTGAAATGTACTTAGGCTCACTGAAATGAGGTTTTCTTTGGATATTTCCAAGTGTGCATATCTTTAACGATGCTCTCCTTTTTCCCCTCATCTGACTACTTTGCATTCAGACTTTTCAGCAAGGGTGAATGTTTGGAATAATCTTTTTCTAAACAGAAGTTTGTGTAGATGTGGTGCTGCTCATTAGAGCACTCTGTATTAGAAGCACACCAGCCTTCGCATTTCTGTTGACAGCCATCGCATCACTACATGCAAATTCCTCTAATGCAGTGGCTTGAAACATCCAGAGAAAGCACGTGCTATAGACAGCAATGAGGGTCTTTACCCTTTGTGAATAATTAGAAACAACATGTTTCTTTTTACAGAAGTTTCTGGAGAAAAACCTCATAATGGTAACCAAAATAAAGCGATCATCCTGAGTTTCTAAAGAAGCAGAAACTGTCGCTCAAACAACACAACACTACAGTGGCATCAGTAAGGAGGGAACTCTGTAAGGTGCAACACACATCTAAGACAAGAAAATGTGTATGACTGCAGATGCTATCTATCTTCTAGAATAAGATCTGGAGGAATTTCCTACTAATCCCCTCGTGTCTTTTGAGAGAGTGTGTCCTCCTGTCCATTCTCACATGGAGGGATCCTTCCTGCTGCTCTGAAGAGGGGGCAGAGGGTGAAACACCTCTGGAACCTTTCTGCTGCTGCTACTCCAGAAGTTAGTTCCCACAGAACTGGAGCAACTGGATATCTCATTCCATGAGTGAATTGCTCCTAGGTAATCTGCACTTAGGCTTGCTCTGCACTTTGGTATTTGTCCACTTCTCTCACATTACCTCAGTTGATAACCTTGTAGTGGTCACAGAGATGGGAGAAAAGTCACTCCCACAAAAGCACAGTTACTTCAGCTTGGTTAATACTGTCAGAAGAATTCCTAATTTATCTCAATGTAGCAAACAATAGTGCTGAAGCTGAACATGCAGCTGAGGAGATGAAACCACCGAAACTATGAACTGTTGCTGAGATCATTTGTTTAACATAAAGCATTGAAGCCACAACGCTTTACCCTTCCTATTTCCCCTTTCCTTTCATTTAACTCTTATCTTGAAGAACTTCGAAAACCTGGAGTTTTAAGGTTTATTAATTTCATACGGAGTTATTAAGAACAAATGATGTGCAATAATGAACCATTTCCTTTCCAATTTATTTTACAATGTGTAACATGAATTCATGTTCAGTGCTCCCTACACTGAAGTGTGTATTTTCTCATTTCTTTTCAAGCTGTTGCTCCAAATTTCAGCTTTCTAGACCACACTTAGCTCAAGAGGCACAGTCAGGTCATTTGACTTGATTGTTGAGATTCCAATAGATAAGGTCCTCAGAACGTCAAATTACAAATAAAATGGTGGGAAAGAAAAGCTAGGTAAACATGTGTCACAGCTGTCCATCCACAGTCTTCAAACTGTGCTGTTTCACATGACTACCTAGTTCTCCATGATCTTTCAGGCTTCAAAGTCTGCAAGCAGAGCCTATCCTCACACTCTCATGTCCTCCATGTTCTCCAGATCTTAGCACTGCTACTCTTTCAAATGAGGACTCTGCATTAACAATACCTACTAAAGCAAGAACACTACTTGCATGTGCAATACAGCAAGGGCTGGCAGAAAGAAAGTGCTCCCTCAGCACTCTGGCTTAAACTTCACCTTGTACTCTATCACTGCTATAGTAAACGTGAAAGGAACTCAGAAAGTGACAAGTTGGCATGACCCAAGTAAGAGCACCATTTGGAACAAATAGTCATTGAGCTGTTCTTCACCTACCAATATCATCATTTTAAAAGAGTTACCAACCCTAGGACTGTTGCCAAATCCTGAGCTGCATTGCTTAGAAAAACATCCATAGGAGAGACGATAATGCCTTCAGACACACTTCTTCATCTGACATTCAGAGCAAATACATCCATAAAAGCCTAGCCCAGTCCCAAAGACCTGTTTCTCACAACTACCTTGTGAACTTTAGCACCTGGTCCAACATTGTTCCACTCTCCCCAAAAATAAAATATTTCACTCCCTAGGAAGCCTGCAAAGGAGACTCAGCAGAGGCCTTGAGTTGTGATGCTGCTTAAAGAAATCCTCCTCAGACATTTTAGCTGAGGAGGGGTATCAAGTCAGAAGCAAAAGTGCTAAACTATCTGCTAATGAGAAGAAATTGCATCTCCAGAGTAATCACAGAACTTGTACGAGCTCTGAAATTGCATGTGCAGAAACACACTGAAGAGGCAGTGACAACTGGCAATGCTCTTTCCATATTTTCATTTCAAGGAAAAAAAAATGCTCTATTTCTTGGCAGTCACATCCCCTTATGTTTGTTTTTGAGGAGGAAAAAAAAAAAAAAAAAGGACTACATTCCAAAAATAACAGCTCCCATGCTAATTTTCTATGCTTAAAATAAATATTTAAATTCTTGCATCTATTTCTGAAAACCGATTTAATAACCAGATAGCTGAGATTTGTTTTCAAACATCACAGTTTCTAACAGCAACACTGAATTTAAACTCAATGTTCTTTTCATCACATAAATGCAAGGGGACTCCCAAAAGCTTTTTTGGCTCTTAATGCATTTGCTTAACCTGCCTTGCAAAAAGAAAAATGGAAAAAAAAAAAGAAAAAGATAGTAGGCATCAGCACAAAAGTAGTGCAAGTTCTATTCATGTCAAGCTGACAGACAGATCAAAGAAAAGAAATAACTCAGGGAATTTTAAATATCTATTAATTTTGCCACTAAAAATATATCCAAATTGAAGACTGCTTTCACAGCCTCAAACAAAATCTCTGTCAAGTACAGCTGAGCATCTCCTTGTCTCTCACTGATTTTTTGGCAGTGAGGGCATGTAGAAAGAATTTGTCATAACTACAGATTAGTCAAGTGAATCAACACCGGGTTACCTGCCAGAAGTCTGTAAACACATAGCAAATTATATGAATATGTATTCAATAAGGTGGAAAACAAGGTACACTAAGCAAGCGTTTGTGAGAACAAATCACAGCCTTCCCCTGTACAGGCAGAAGTTCAAGCAATTTACAGTGGCTCTGGTCTAGAAGTGACTTAACAGATGCAAGGTCACTCCAGAAATGATCAGAATGGCCAGGCTCTCACTGATGGGCAAAATTTCTGTTCTCATGTAGGTCCTAAATTCATTGCAGACGTATAACATGGACCTGTTCATAAACGAATTTGTTTATTGAGAGTGGAAAAAGTAATTCTACAAAGCTATGCACATACTAAAACCTAATAGTTTATTATATGAAAATGGTTAGAATTTATGCATTTGTAACAATTATGGCCTACTTATTCAAGAAGGAAGAAAATCCTTTAGATAAAGAGAAATACGTTTTTCTGGTGGGGTTGGGGGGGGGGGGGGAGGGGAGATTATCAGGAGCACCCACTTCTTCCAGCATTTCTTTAAAAAGCTCTGGAGATCAAACTGTTTTATCTAGGACTGTTATCACGTATCATATTCTATCAATGCCACAGTGACAATCTGCAGAAAGTTCTCTATAATATACAGAAAATATAAAGCTTGCAGATGTAAAGTGAAGCAAGGTTCTCTCATCAAAAGCTAATCTTTGCCGGTGGAAAAGCAAGATTTGAAGACAAGGTTGAACCTAAGAAACAGACATATCAGGGCAGGGGGTGTTAAAACTGTGCCTGAAAGCAATACCACATTGCTGCTGTGCTCACTTTGCCTATGACATCATCAGCCACAGCTGGAATCAAACCAAAATGACCAAAATTATCAGATACCAGGCCTTTTTCTGCAGGCTTTTTTTGTTTGTTTGTTTGTTTGCTTTGGCTTGAACAATACCCTGAGATTTTTAGAGTATTTGCTTTAATTTTCCAAAATCATCAACAAATAATAATTTTTAAAAAATCCCATACACAACAACATCCCCATGGCCCCCCCAGTCTTAAAAAGCAGCTAAGGGACATTGTGGCATGCAATACTACTTGAATTTGATTTTGACACAGACATGCACAAATCTATTTTTTCCCTACAGAAAACAATAGCTCTAAATAACATCTTTTGGCAAGTAAAATATGAACATAGTTCATACAACCAGCAAATCCTGACTTCGTTCACACGAATGCACTCATGCTGATTTTAAGGAGAACACACACATGGAAGTGAAGGTAGCCCACAGACCTAAACTCTTTGAAAGTAATAGCAAATGTACCCTTGGCTTTCTGTGGTGTCGGGACTGGCCCTATAAATACATAATTCAGCTGTACTTACAGAAACATTATGGCAAATCACCCAAAAATATCTCAATGAAAGATTTATGAAACCATATTCTATGCAGCACTCTGATGGCATTTGATAGAAAAGATGACGACAGACATAAGAACCACTTCAAAAGCTGTAGCACTAAGTAATTGAGCCCTAGGCATACTTAGTTCTTTATGGATACCAGACATATTTTATCTTACTTCCATACTTTTATCTGAGCATACAAAGAAAATACTCAGAAAAATGCCTGGTGAGAGAACTAGACAGAATGCATGCAGTATGCTAAGTCCTTGAGCCTGTATTTAAAACAATTCAGATTAGCACAGTTGTGAATATTAAAGTAGGATCTTTTCAGCTCAGCAAAACAGAAATTTTTAGACTTTCCATAAGACGATGGCATTTGGGTTATGCATAGTAGATAACAAGCATAATTTTCCTTCTGGAAGCAAAATCATTTACAGAAATATTCCAGACAAGCAGAAGATGAGTGCATGGTTTGAGGACACTGCTTATTACATGTAATCAGTTTGGTTTCTGCCTGAAAGCAGAACCTGTTGGCTTTCTTCTCCAGATGGTCCCACCAACCCACAAGAGGAGGGCAGGGTGCATATGGCTGCAGTGATGTTGCTGCTGGGGCTTCAAGGAAATTGAGGGTAACACTAACTCCCCTGCCTGTGCACTTGCAGCAGGCATTCCCTCAGCCCTGTGTGACACCTAGACACAGGCAAAATGAATTACCACGTGCTGGGCTCCTTCACGTCTCCACAAACGTATGTGCTGCTGTGGGAGGATCCTCCAGCTGGAAGATCTCCAGTGCAGATGACTCACATGTCAACCACTCTGCTACAGAACCTTACAGATTTAAGTATGGAAACAAATGCAATAGAAAAAGCAAGAAGCATTATAAAGTGTACTTTGTTAATTTGCTTTGACTGCTATATACTCCACTGGGAATACTTCTGGAGGTATTATGGGAAGCAGTACAGTGCATACATAAAGCCTTGCTAGCATGAAGGCTCCACAGCTCCGAACTGTACAGGAATGCATTTTTACAAATGAGTTTCACACATTTATGTGCTATAAAGCAAAATAAATTAAGGGTAGCAATGTCAGTACGAATGACATCTACACAGATTCTAGGTTTATCTCTTTCCTTCAAAATATAGGTGAAGGCACAGGGAGAGTCCAAAAGAGGAGCAATATACTCTGAACCTTTCCTCTGATGTTTTTCTGTTGTTTTTTTTCCCATATTCTTTAAATATTTATTCCTATAAGTTATGTGCTTTGTTAGTAGTTATTACCCAAAACACTTGTGCAACTGTTGCTCACTGGAAGCAATAATTTGTCCCAGTTACATATGGTCTATAAAAGACATTTTATACCCTCCTGTTAATGTATTTCCAACTCGAGGTCAAAAGAGAAAAATATGCAAAAAACCTTATCAAAATTCATAGATTGCTTCCACCTATTCCTCAACCTATCTCAAGTGGATGCAACACTGCAATGGTAAATGTTTGCTATTTGTGTGCATTCCTAAATTCTACAAATTCTTCCTAAGCTGTTTTGTTAAGGATCACTTTCACCGCTGTTGTAGCAGGGCACGCATTCTCTGTGAGCTGCTGAACTATCAACAAAGATTACTATTGCAGAATCTGCATTTTCTTAATGAAAATGAAGTCCTGAAAATAAACAAATGTAATTAGCAAGCCACCGCTGTGTGAAATTTGCACCATTCTCTTGTTAACCTATATGTCAAAAGATATTACTTGTGTGCATGTAAATTTGTATTTGCAGTTCAGTAACCTCGCAGATCATGATCTAACCACTTTGGAAACATAATCTTACAAGAAATAAAAACAAATCCAATGCCTTGCTGTAGTTTGTTATTGTATTAGAGGCTTTCTCTTCAGCACTTTTAACTGCTTAGGGCTTGATCTTCATAAACTGCATCCTGTCTACAAGGAGTCATATTATTTCCACAATAATTTTTAATTGCTTCCCTGCTCTCAATTTTGTCAAATTGGTCCTTTCTTGCATCTAACTTCCTCATTACAGGGCTGAGCCCAAGTACACAAACATATTATTAAACAACATTGCACCAACAGTTACTTGTGGGTACCAAATTTGGTCTGGTAAGGCAAACTGAGATCCTCACACAAAGAGCTCACCGAACCAAGCAACTGCTAGAATGCAGCCTGTATCACCTCCTAACAGCAGATGAACTCTCCTTGCTGCTCTTAATTTCGAGTGACCGCATAAGAAGCTTAAAAATTTCCTTTCCAGATGTAACACATCTTTGCCTACTTCGCCTAGAAACTAGATAAAAACAGGAACTTTGTGTATTAAACATTTTGCAAGCCAATATTTCATACCACCCTTTAGAAATTAAAAACAAACAAACAAACAAAAAAAAGAACAATTTCATTAGTGGCAGCCCAGCTCCCTGCCTTTGCTGCTCTGGCTGATGATATGATTCCTCCACCACCTAAATTACTTCTCCCACTCCCTCATGGAATGTGCAGCAGCAGAATCACCTTTTTGTACCTTCTGCTGATCAGAAACTGCAGGAACTCACACACTTGAACAGTGATGCCAGTTGATAGAGATGGATCTATTGAATCCTATTCCCCTCCCACACCTGGGTACAGCTCATTTGTCCCCTCTCCAAGCAGTAGAGGATGTCAACTATACAGCATCAGGTCCACTTTTCCTGACACACAAAAAGTCTTTGAAATATACAGACTCCCACTTTTGCAGTGAGCACATTCAAAACTAGCACAACTCTGCAGTGCTACTCTTAACTAAAAGTCGCATTAGAGTTGGAACTGCTCATTTACCCTGTTCACCAGTCTGACAGTACAGATACTCTCTCTCTTCCTTTTTCTTCTCCAGTTCTACCTGGGAAGTGGAAAAGGTTCGGGAAAGAATAGCATGCACAAAGTTACAGAGCATCATCTTCATGATGAGTAACTACATAAACTAGTGCTAACCCATAAAAGGAGATAAGGAATGATACAATGCTGGGAAGTCATGGCGGCATAGAGAAAGCATACAGCTGTGACTCATTATTTTCTCTCCAAATAAAGAACCCCATGACGACAACAACAACAAACACCTAAGAATCAGGTTAGAAACAACCAAATGAGATGGTTCATCAGACAGTGAAGAGTTAAGTCACAGAGCCCTCTGCAGAAGATACGGTGGGTACCAAAAATGTACGTGTCTTCAAGGACTGACAGCTGTCACTGAACAGGTATCCATTCTGGTTAATTAAATACATTACAACCACATTTGGCTTTAGAGTCTCTTGAGTTTCTGAGTGGTTAGAAACTTGGAAAACTTCTGAAAAGAATCAGGCATGCTCATCCTGCTCTTACCCTCTTCCAGAGCAGCTGTTCAGGGCTGCCCTTAGGAACAATGCATCAGTCACGTGGGCTGACCAGTACAGTAGCTCCTACAGATCCAAACCTGGCAATAGGTTGTCCAAACCCAGAACAAAGACTTCCACAAACACAATTCCCACAGAAGACATTGAGTGTCTGCTCCCATTTCATCAGCAGTACTCAAATTCTCCCTGAAGTAACTTCTCTGAAGCACTGGCTTATTTTTATGTAGTACAGAGTCATTTGTTTTTGAGATACAAAGCTAGTTAGGCATTGCTGCTGAGATTTTGTTCTTGTGCCATGAATCTCCCGTGTGATGACAACGAAAATGCGCTGCAAGGGAACATTGCAGTACTCTAAAATATTAAATATTGATCCTTGGAATCTACAGTTTTTTTTCTCTTCTTTAATCTGGTTCAGTGATATATGTACTGTACTATCTTTTTCACTCACCTTTCTGCTCACCTATTTGGTTACACATGCTAGAGGACATCAGCACTTCAGTTATTTTATCAGGAATTGTTGAAAGAGGTCCTTAAAATCTGGAGACTATTATATGTTATTAATATCTTCAGAATATTATACAAAGCAAAACCAGAAATCAGCATATGCTTTAAAGCTGCAGTCTGTGTACTCATCAACACCCCACCTATCAAAGAAGAGCAGTCCATATCTCCTGATTCAAATAGACTTTGTAATGACTGAGAAGACTACAGGGTCTCATCAGCTTAGTTTTCTGATGCTTGTATCACTTCAGATTTTGCTTTCAGGCAACTTCAGACATACACATATAGGTATCTTTGCCTGGTTAAAGTCAGGAGCAGACATGGCCCAAGCCATGTTCTTTTATTTCTCAATTGATGTACAATATAGATGTCAGTATTTCCAGGTTCACGCTGCTTGGCAGGACAATGTCTGGCTCCTTTATATATACTTTACATACTATCCTGCCTTTTACACTGGGAACTGGTTCATCTTCTCCTACTGACATCCACCACAGTCAGAATTGTTTCATGGCTCTCTTCAGTCTGTCAAAACTTACTAAAGCAGTTTTTACATCATGTTCACTCCCAGTAATTCACACTGCAGTTCTTTAAATAATTAACTACAGGCGCAGATGGAAGCATCTTCTTTGCAAGAAGCTCCATTATGTTACCACTGGACTTAGGTTACATACTCCACTCACTCCTGGCATTCATCACACAATATGGCATACCATTTGAGATACAGAAAAAATATTTGAATGTTGAACTTCAAAATGCTCAGTGAATGCCATAGCTACTCAGCTATGATAGCAGGCTTCAGTAGGGGAGCTGACCACAGACTTAGAGCAGTGGTTAGAATGTTGTCTATTGTTTTGCTATATAAATGAAGAATATTCAAGAAACCTTGATTTTTCAGATTCATATTAGGAATGTTCAAAATCTCAACCATTTTCATAGTTTTTTTCTCTGCTCCATTTGTTTCTTTATAGAGGAAGACAGTTACCCAGCTCACAAGCTGTACTTCCAGCCTAGCACTATTGCTAACAACTCTGGGAAATCTTATCTGTTGTTTTGAAGATGAGATCACAACAATGCGTGCTCTCCAGTAAGACGTCATCTCAAAGTTACCACATGCAACCCACCCTTTATCTGCAATGCTCCCATTTCTTCCATTCTGGTTATGACCTCAGTAAACAATGTGTAATTGTCCTGAATCGTGTGCCAGTTGTTCAGTGTGGGAGAAGAATTAAAATGATGACAAGAAAACTGGACAGCCTTTGAGGAAGACAGGCAAATGAGCTCACATGAATTACCATCGACTTATCCCAGATAGGCAGTTCTGAGCAATTTATTTTTTTTATCCTAGCATGTGTATGTAAAGTATTTAGAATGCGATACATACACAAATAAATGAAAGTCATCTGTAGAAATATACAATTGGCCTTAGTCATTATCCAAGCAACATAAAACATTTAGATTTATAACGTGCCTGAAATGCATTTTCAATAACTCATCATACAATTTCTCACAACTCCTTCAAATTACGAATCAATTCACTACTGTGGTTTTTTGCATAAAGGCTGACAAAAACAATAGTGCCATACTATGAAAATACCAGGAAAAGCATTGTCAAGAAAAATGAAAGGTGTCAATCTTTTTTTCAGTTCCTCAGAACTGAAGGTTTAAGGTTTAAGTGCACCCTTCAGCACAAAATCACTGGAAAAAACTTGCTGGGACTAATTAGTCCCTAATTGTCTAATTCTTGGATGGAAAAGATTTGGTAATAAACTGCATACAAACCACAGACACTGTGCTAACCTCTTCTTTTCTGAGTGGAGCAGATTGACTGGTGGTGATTAAATTTCACAAACACATTCTCTCCTTCCTGCCTTGCAAAAGGCAGCTTCAGCTGCGCTGAAAGAACTCAACAGGAGTTGGGAGTCATTCCCGCCATCAGTACAAGAGAAAGAATCCCACTTATCAACTTGCAGCTTCACAAAGACAGCTGCTCTCCAGCTCCCAAGTCCGCAAATTACAAGGTTATATCAGAATATAAACCAAGGTATACTTTTTGTACAATTTTCCTGACAAAACTTTATGTTATGTGCTGTTAAATGTGTTGTAAATTATATATTATATAAATTAGTTGAAACACCTCATGTCAAGTCCCCCCTTCAGTTTACAGTTTGAGAGCTAAGTAGAAAAGACAGACTGTTTTCACACAGTACTAAAAGAAACAGAAAGATCAGGCACACTTGAAAAATCAACTCAAAACCATTTTTCAGAACGTCACACAGAGTAGCACAAGACATTAGTTATGATGATAGTAATTAGCACCCAGACATACACAGTCAATATTATATTTCCTCAGCTAGTAACTGCATTGTACCACAGGACAAGCAAAAAAAAGTGGATTGTGGAAATATTTTGCCTTGTTTCAGTAATCTGGCTCTCAATCACTTGTTTTTTCTTACTCTCCTAAAACATTGTAAGGGGAACAACATTTCTCAAAAACTACTAGTCTTTAGGATCTTTCACTATTCCATTTTTCAAGGCAAGAGAGCTTAAGTTTGGAAAGGAGCAGCAGCCATTCCATCCCCCTCGCTCCAATGTGACCAACAGTCTAAAACAAGAGGATGGGGTACTCTCAAAATCCCTCTCTTTTCAGCCCTCTTTCCCTGCAGGTGTCCCCCCTCCAACTGAGCAGCACCTCTGCAATGCTCTCCCATTTAATCCCTGCCCTCAGTGGTGTTGCACAGAGGTGACTAATTGCCATTTAGCGAGTTACCCTGGCCTGCCCAGGGATGAAGCTCCTGCTTGCTCTCTGCAGCATGTCAGATCTACAGGGACAAAGCCACCCACAAATTTCCTTTGTAGCTCAAGACTGATCATATGCAAAGAGAAGATCTATCAAGACAGATACACAGTGGCTTTTGAGAGCAGAATGGAGCGGAAGATTAGGAAATCACCTGTAATAATTCTTCCCTTTCTGGTCTGAATTCCTAAGAGGCATTTTCTTCACATCCAGAGCCATTGTCTTCCCTGTAAGGGCTCAGCTGTTAATGTCACTACCTTTTGAAACAGGTCATGATAATGGCAAGCTTGCTTTGGGCATATTGCTTCAAGCTTATTAATATGCATGTTTTCTCTCCGTTCATTTGTTTCTCTATTTACTTTGAAGTTGCCTAGCTGGAACCTGCACTGCTTTTCTGCATTAAGACTCTTGGCTGGCATTTTTCAGCTTGCTGCATCTGGTTTTTGTTGATTTTGTGTTTAGGTTTTTTTGCTTTTTTTTTTTTTTTTTTTTTTTAATGTGGGACAGAATATTGCAAAGCCAGTTAATAGCACATCAAGTGACATTTGGTGCCCAAATGAATGCATTTGTTGGCCTCCTCACCCTCTCCACTGGGAGATGTTCTTTCTACTTGCACTCAAACTGACTTTGTTTACATTGCAAATTTTAGGACAAGTTACATCTCTGTATTTGTCAAGCACCTGCCTCAGGGGAGAATAGCTCTTCATTGTGCATCTACAAAAAAACAACACCTGGGTTACCATAAGGCTCTTTTCTAAATGTCTCTTCCACCTGAAAGAGCTATTTCCAGCATGGGAGGAGAAATCAACTTTGACTCAGATATCAAATTCTCAGTATGATAAGGAAAAGTGATTCAACTGTCTTCTTTTATTTTTGGTTTTGTGATTCGGGAGCAGTTCATTGTTCAGATGACACAGTCAGTCATAACTGAATTTCTGTGAGGGGGAAGAGTAAAAGCATTTATATAATATTCCAAGGTCATTTTATATTAATATCTCTCCCAAACAGATTAGTCTTAACCTTGTTCGCTGCAACAGGCCCATGCCCGTGTCATCTAAGGTTATTATGGGGTGAAAGACTTGGACATACCATTTTTCTCAGAATAACCACAGAAATAGCCAGTTAGCTAGCTTCTCTTGAGAATGCGGGTCATATCAAGGTAGGCCTGCTTCCTACCAAGTCTATTCCTACAAATTTTGCAAATAGACACACGACTTCCCTGAGTCCGCCCTACAAACAACAGCTTCTTCTCAGTAGATAGCCATTAGAAAAGCAAGGAACATATCCTGAAGCAAGTGAGAGGAAGTGGCCAAGAGCAGAACATCAAGCCTATCTAAGCAGAGAGTGGAGCTGTCTGATGATATAAATTCTCTGGCCTCTTCTGGAAGGCTAAAGGACACAAAAAAAGAAAAAGAAAAACAGGTAGAAACTCATTCTTCAGCAGACTGTATTCTAAGACACTGCTAAGCCTGTGTATCTATAATAGAGCATTTTTTGAATCTGCTGTTAGTAGTGTTATATTGATGAAATACAAAAGTCAGCTCACAGCCACTGGCTGAGACCACAGTCTAGATCTACTGCCACTCAAATCTTGGCTTAGTAACTACATATTCTCCAACAGAGGCAGTAGTAAGGATGTAAAATCATTTTCAAATCCATCACACACTACAATACAGTGAACATCTGAAAGACTGATAAGTGAATGCAGATACAGCAATGCTAAGAGCCAAAGTGGCCACCTGTGGAGGAACTAACAATGCAGAGCTGAGAGTATGCACCAAAATATTTTCTTCTTTCTTCTTTTTTTATTTTTCTTTTCCTCAAAATTTCCTTGCTTACTTGTTTTCAGTACCATAAAACAAACCAAATCCATCTCAGCAAATCCTTGAGAATGGGTTGTTATTGCACATACATTAAAAAACTGATTACCCAAAGACAAGTGTGTTTAGTTTTGCTCCTAATAAAAACAATGGAAAAAGACCTAAACCTCTGTGATTGTCACAGCACAGTCATTCGTAGTTTGAACCAGCTCTGGTAAAAACAATGCATGTCACTTCATCAACCAAAAAGGACAACAGATATGAGAGAGCAGGCTACAAAACAATTTAACTCACAGTGGCCAATTTCTGAACATCTTCATCAGATGCTCCCAATGAAGCGAGTCCTATCTCTTGTGAAAACTGGGCAAACTTAGGATCAGCAAGTAGAGGCACATGTCCCAAAAGTTCATGGCATGTATCCCTAGGGGAACAGAAACGAGAAGAGAGCCATTACAGAAACAAATTCCATAGTAATTCCATAATCAATTTAACATAAACCATGTCATATGGGTCAGACCTCTGCTCAAAATATCTTACCATAAAACATGTTTTTTCCACTATGGTTCTTCCCTGTGCACAGCTCTACAGAAACACGTGGGTTTACTTCTATTAAATGTGTTAACACCACTTGTTCCATGATTTCCTCATCATTTACAGACTAAATGGGAAGATGCATCCTCTGCTGTCTTCCAGGCTTAGTTCCACAAAGAGTAAATTGCATGTCTCATAAGTACAGTTTTCAGCAATTCTTTCCACATGAATCAAGTTCAAAATGTAACACATACTCTTCATCTTCTCCATTCCTCATTTCACATCTAGGTACAGTTCCAAAACCAAACATTTTGCCACTTACCTGTAGAAATTTAGGGCAATAATTACAAAGGTATCTAGTGCGTTTAATTTCTCATTTTGCCCTGACTTCCTACTGTAATCAGTAGTTACTTTTATTATGAAGTCCAGTTCTCACCAAGCAGATTTCAGGAAAAAAACAAACCTGTCTTGTTTCAGAAAGAACTACTGTCTACACATGTAAGTGCATTATTAGTCACAACAAAGTGCAAATATAAGTCTACAAAAAACTGCTAACCAAACAAAAGTGCACATGCATCATCTACAAAAGCTCTCAAACAATTCTGAAAGTTTTGGTGCATTTGTTCACAGAAAATAATGGACTTGGTAGTAAAGTTCACTTTAAAAATCGGATCTGACATTTCCTTTGCTTTTGTCTCTTCAAAGACATTTCTCTTTTACTTTTATTTTTTTCTTTTAAGCTGTAAACAAATGTTTTAAAGGCAGGGAGAAAACATCAAGTTATCTGCTTTCTATCCAAAATCATCCAATTTGTCTTTTGTAAACTATTTTTGTTCTAAAAGACACAGAACCTGACACTTCAAATAAATCATAAAAACAATGCTATATATAATTTAGAGCTTCCTATTCTTACTCACTATTCCTTACCATAAAGTCTGTGCCAACTGTGCCTATGTAGAGAGGATCTTCTGAATGTGTGCAAATGAACATTACCATAGCACTTCTGGCATCCCTAGTTTGCCTCAGCAAGAGCCTATCAGAAATGCAGTTAGGGTATTGCAGACCATTTTCTCAGCTCAGATGGTCTCAACTGACATATGCTTACTAACATTCGCTCATGTTACATTCACACTTTTTGGTGAGATGCATACAGCTCTGAAGTTGTGTGTGCCAAGTTGGAACTAAGTTCACATTTGAGTAATTCACTTGATCATCTAGAATAATAACCAAATCTCATTTCTTGCCGAGACATAAGTAATTCCAAAAGATGCAGGAGACATAAGTAGATGCTCATGACACGTGAGCACGTTTCATAGAATCTAGAGATTCATTTGCAGTAATATTGACTGAGTGCACCACTGAAAAATAAGAGGCTGAGGGGAGGACTCAAGGCAGCCTACGGCATCTCATGAGGGGAGCAGAACGGCAGCAATGAGCTCTGATCTTTGGTGACAGTGAAAGGAATGGCATGGAGCTGCATCAGGAGAGGGTCAGGTGGAGGATTAGGAGAATGTTCTTCACCCGAGGGTGGTCGGGCCCTGGAACAGGCTCCCTGGGGCAGCGGTCTCAGCACCAAGCCAACACAGTTCAAGAAGCATTTGGACAACATTAATAACATAGGGTTTAATTTTGGGGTGATTCTGTGTGCAGCCAGGAGTTAGTTTTGATGATCCTTACATGCACCCTCCAACTCAGGATGTTCTATGACTGTAAACTTTATTACATTCTTATTTTCCTATTCAACAGCTAAGAAACACATCTGATACGTACAGTTGGCCAGGAACAGTATCAGACTAGAGTGTAGGAGATTCCTGCTTTCTCTATGTTTCTCTTCAAAACAGCTGACAAGAAGGCTTTTCTTGCCTCCACAATTTTGCTTGGTGGTGCTCTGAGACTTGAAAGATGATCAAAGTTCCCTACCACAAGACCTGTAGCTTAGAGAGCACTCCTTTCCTCATTAGAGCTCAGACTTGAAAAATTGGCTTGCTCTGCATGGTATCGTCTCTTTGTTCAGGAGATGGTTTGCATCACTTGAGTGGATAATCATCAAAGGGTAATGACCCTTTTTTATTAATTCAGTTCCAGTCACAACAATTTCTTGTCATCTCCTGCAAGGTTTAGCTCACTAATAACACGAAGAACTGCAGGAAGATAGAGTTTGCAGTATGATGGATACACTGGGAGAATTACCAGTGCCAAACAATTCACTGGAGGAGCCTGACTTCTCTAAGCACTACCTTCAATGCAGAAAGGGGCCACTAATGCATTCTCTGGAAGTCCAGAGCTCTTAACTCCACTTCCCATCCACACTGAAGAAATCAACACTGATTGCTGAACACTTCACCAGTTCAAATCTATTTAAGGTAACTTCACGCTAGTAGTTCAAATAAGGAGAACAAAGAAAATGAAGTGGGACTGGCTTCAAGTTCTTAGCTCCAGGAAGGATTCTACAATGCTTGTGGTACCTGAGTGAGTGCCTACATCTCTATTTTCCTGTGCAGAAGTTGCAGCTCTCAGAAACAAATGAGCAAAGACGTGTTATTCCTAGTTCTGCACTGGGGCACAGGCTCTTTATGTCGCATCCACCCTTGCACACAAAATGAGAACAGACAAAGGCTAGCCTAGCCCTATAAACTTGCCTTTCTGCAGGTAACAGGAAGAGGATGTGGAGGCTGAAAATACTTCTCTTATGCCTTTAGCTTGTAGATTTTTCCATTAGAACTATTATTTTGAATGAGTAGTTACAAAGAAGGAAGCTTGAAACACAAAGAGCGTGAGGAAAAACAAAAAACAAAACAAGGAAAACAGCACAAAACCCCACATCTTCCAGGAAGAACCATGAACCAGCATTTGAGATTGTCACTGGAGTCCCTTAGATTTCCCTGCCAGTCTGGTCCTTTATAGATAGTCTAAACAACATAATTCTTTGCTTAACCACCAAGGCTTGATTCTTTTGTTTTGTTTTACTCAGAAAATAATTAAGTTCCTTTAATTTATTCACACACATTGCTCAGAGAAAATAAGATTTTTGTAATGCACTTTTCACAGCAAAAGATTTTTCTTGCAGTAAATTAGTTAGCAGAGCAGAGGAAATCTATATAGCTCTATGAATGTAGTAGGAACATAATGAAACTCAAGAAGAAATGTTTTAAAATGCATATAGTAGTGATACAGATCAAACCAAATGAACTCCTTAATTTGTATCTAGCTCTATAGCCTGGGTGTTAAATCTGATGGAAAGCCCACTGAAGTCAAAGGGAGTCTTTTTAGCAGGTTTATATCATTGAAATGCAACATTCACCAAGCCATGGACCTGCAGCAAACTTCATTATGGCTCCATATATCAACTAGTACATCTCAGGCATTGCAGCTGCTGCAGATGAAGGGCTGTCCCTGCTCAAGTCAGTTTAGCTTTGCCATTGATTTCTACAAAGCCAGAATGTCACTGTACATTTCCAATAACAATCACTATATGTTCCATTTTATGAAAAGAAATCATGCACAGTTTGAAAGGGATTTTCAAAATTTTCCTATGGAGCTCCTCCGAGTCAGTGCACACTTTAAATAGTTTCAGAACAAGTAGGTCTGCAGAAGCAAGATAATTAGGGCATGACAACTTCATTCCTTCATTAGTCATATTTAGAGCTGTTAAGACCAAAACCTGAATTTTTAAGCTCAGCCCAAACGGGGGACAAAAGTGTTCATCCTATACCAACAAGTGTTACCAGATATTGACTTTCCAGAAGCAACGACCAGAAAGTTTACAGAAAGCAGTTGTAATCACTAAGGTTTCACTATGATACACTGTATAATTCTGAAAGTAAGCAGCATCCTGAAAACTATAGAGGTCACAAATATACAAATCAATGAACCAGAGAACATCAGTAAAAATACAGGCACATTTAATTGTTTCCTGGATGATGTTCCAGTTAGAGTTATGTACCTAAATCCCCTATCAATAGATGAAAACACATTCCTAATTTTATATTATGTTAATAAAAATCTGAATATTGCTGAACATTGGCAGGTGTTGTAAACATCAATGGAAATACTTAGTGCAATGCCTAGTATTCCCTAAGAGTAATTTCTTTGAAATGTCTACAGATGTTCTCAGATTGACAAGAGAAGGTCCAGCACCATACATACAAGCCCTTCATTCTGGGTTTTACATTGTAGCAATTTCCCTAAAATTTGCAAAGGCTAAAGTCCTAATCACAGAATTACAGGGGTTGGAAGGGATCTCTAGAGATTGAGTCCAACCCACCTGCCAAAGCAGCTCCCTAGCCCAGGTTGCACAGGTAGGCGTCCAGAATGACAGAGATTACAAAAGAATGTGCTTTAATTCAGAGATCAGCACTTTTGACCCAATACAAACATGCTCACAAAACTAGCATCACAGTACTTTAGCAGATACTCTGTCTTGTTCACATGCTGAGGAAAGAATAAGTAGATAGGCGTAGAACAGCACCACCTGCTGACTCTGGCCAGAAAAATGCTAAAGCGTTTTTAGAGGCAGCTCAATATGCAATTGCATTAATCCTTTTACATCCAAAAAACACTGTTCCATGGTTTCAGCACTCTGTTCAGGAAATCAAAGTCAGGCATGGGTCCAAATGTTTACATGACTGAAGCTGAATATGTACATAAGAACCCTTTATGTTCGCCAAATGTTACAGAAAGCAGTAGAAGCTGAATAATCAATGCTGCAATTTCATGCTAGCTTTCTCATAACTGATTCACAGCATAAAGGCCATTCCTGTGCTTCACAAGATAAGTGGATGCTTTGGGTGAAAATACCTCCATATAAGCTGAGGTATTACTACTGCACAGAGTGCAACATATATAATAACACAAGGCAAGAATTGAAATCACTTTAACCTTTTTTTCTCTCCAACCCTTCATAAAACATTTCACCTAAACACAAAATATTCTGTTTCAAAAAAGCTGCAATGTTGTTCCATGAAAGTCATAACTGAAGTTTCTCTTCTTTCTAGTATGTTCTTTGTAACAGGCTTCATACATAACATCCTCTCTGGGTGAGAGGAAACGTGTCTCATGATTTGCTTCTGCTGTTTCATAGGCACAATACGAAGTTCAGTTGTGGAGTCTGGCACCAAAAGGTAAATGGAGACACAAGAATATCCAACTATAATTCAGAAAGCAATTTTTTCAAGGGATTCAGAGCTTCCCTTCCAAGCTTCTATCCTTAGTTAAACTTCAGAAAAATCAAGTTGTAGTCACTTTCTCAAAATACATAGTTGAAAGCTCCATTTTCCACTGCAAAATAACATAGGTAGATTTTCTGACTACCATATAAACAACACAGATATTTAAGACCTTTGTAAAAAGACCAAGAAAAAACTCCTAATTAAATTCGAATTCTTCAGAGCGAAGGGCTTTATCACTGACAATGTAACTACATTTGTGGCACGGTTCCTCTTTTCAAAGTCTTCTAAGAATCCTACAAACATGTTGGTTTTTTTTTAGCACTAAAGCAAATGAAGCAACTTACGGTTCTGGAGTGTAGAGAGGATCTGAGCCATGTCGTATATACTGAGTACAGTGAAAAACTCTGTATGCTAAGCCAGCTAAAAAGTCTCGGGGAGAGAGATATCCAGCAACTGGTCTCACTGTGAAGCCAGACCTTTCTGAAGTGAAGGAGATAATAAAAGACCATATTATATATTACTATATCAGTTACTGAGGACAGGCAATGGTTCACAGTTAATTACCAGAAACATGACACAGAGAATCTTGGCCGAAGATCACCATACATAATTTCACCTATTAAGTACAAGAACTGTTTTGCATTGCTAGCATATGTTTAAAGAAAACAGCTCGAGGTACTTCAAAGTTCATTTAAGTAACTTTGTATAGAAAGGAAGGTCAGGTGCCATAAAGAATGCTCTCAAATCACAAAGCACCTGATTTTCACACCTGGTAGCAAAGCAGGAAAGAAGTTTTCAAAACAGAGGCTGACTTCTGTAAAATGTATTGAAAACAAACAGAACAAAACAGACAAATACTGCTTTGTGACAGTAAAATACTGAATTTCAAATCTGAGGATCTCATTTAAAAATTTAACCAAGTGTTCAGTTGTCAGATTAGTCCCAGTGGAGAATTATTTTGGACTGGGTGCCTTTGAAAAATATATTTGTCTCCCAAACTCATTCTTAATTCTTTGCAAGTTTTTACAAGAAACACTTTCCAAGTGTTTCTTCAACATGTACTACTGCATTCTATTCAGTCTAAAAGCGTATTTCCAAAAAAATGCAAATTTTAGACTTTCTAGTTATGGAAAAAGAACCTAATTCCTCAGGGATCATAGTGCAGTCTATGAGAATCCAAGAAGGACATATCAAAATTAAAAGATCAATGAGTCAGTTGTCAGTAGATGCAATTACAGACAAACAAGAGTTAAGGGTGAAGCAGGGACTGGGGAAAGTAAGCCTCTCATTATCAATTTTGCATTTATTTAGTTAAAAATTTACTTTGCATGCTTGGGAGAACACACATCACCTTTTTCTTTTTTCCCTACATAACACTTAACAGCTCATAACATTATTTTCTAAAAACGTCTTTGCAATGTTTTAATTCCGGAGATCCTGAAGCAGAAGATTAAGGAATAAGTATGCGTGTCTGAAGGAAACCCTGGGGAGAAATTCTTAACACTTTAGCAACTCTAGAGTTAAAAACCAACAGGTTCATCTTGTCTGCCACTTCTCCTTCCGCATGGGATACATTACAGATGAGAAAGCAGAGTATTTTCAAACTTAAATGTGTTATATCCTGATCACTTAAAAGTACCACAGAAGTTGTAGATCATCCATGGAGCCCCACTGAGTTTTTTCACTACATCAGTGTGAACCTCATGAGGTTTTAAGCATGCAGGAGAGCCTCACATTTTCCTTTTTCCTTAACTGCCTAGATACAGTGGGAACACATACTGTGGTTATCGGGACACCAACCCTCTGTTTTCAGGACAGTAGAGCTAACTCAGCTCTTTTCCATCACAAAGAAGGACTTTTCTCCCTGTGTAGGACAACATCAAGGTGGTATGTGATTATTTGTTTAACTCATCTCAGCTTCACACCTTCAAACACATACAACCATTCTCACTCAGCAAATTCTCTCCCACAAAGAATATAAACCAAAGTTGGCTGATAGTACTGGGAGCCTCTCCACTCAATATGCTTTGCATTACACTCTAACAGAAAGGAGTGTTTTCAAGAAACATCATCTACTGATAAATCAAATATGAACCTTACCTTTAAGAAAAATAGAAACATCTTCCAGCTGAGGCACATTATCCTCTCTATATCCACAGTACTTGGTCAGCAGAGGAAAGTTTTTTAAATATTCACGACAAGCATGGGTGGGATAGAGTTTACTGAGTTCCCTGAACACCATCCCCCATGTTTTAATTTCTTCAGCTGTGTACTCCACTCTGGGAATGGGTTGACCACTTTTGGGGAAAAAAAAAAAAAAAAGGAAAAAAAAAAGGATAGAGAGCACAGTAGAATACAGTCAGATTGTATATCAATCAATATCTGAATGGCAAAATTTCTGTGCTACTTAAATAACTGTAACTACATTGAGCCTGTTAAAAAATGAACTATTTAAAGTGATAGCTATGCTTTTTTCTTAAAATTCCTTCCTAATGCTATGTTGTACACATTACATATATTCCATAAGAACTTCATTTCTTAACAAGCAATGAGATGACTTACATAACATAATAGAAAGATGGATTTCTTATATGATGCGTTTGTATACCAAAGTAATAGCTCTGCTTTCTGCCTCTGTCATCTTTGTAATGGTTAGCTGAAGATCCAATTCAGTTTTACTTATACATTCAGTAAGACCATCAGTTGATTGCATGTTCTATCCGTTCCTTAAAACGCATAATATTTGCAGACTATCATTGCCTAGCATTTTAAAAAATGAAGATCAGGCAGTTGCGTAGATGTTTAGAAAGGTGTAGAAACAAATAAATGCATATATTTATTATTTAGACCACTGCATACGTGTGTTTGGAATCCCCATTTATTGAGAACTACATGATGAGGAAGCCCACCTCAGAGCCAACAGACCAGAATAAGTGAAATTAAGACTTCCAATATATCTCTCAGTATTTTTCTTCTGCACAATTTCTCTGCCTCCTCTGCCTTACATAGATGTAGAGAAATTGCAGAGCAGGAACCTTCCAGGGAGCTTGCTGATCTGCTTCTGACATCCAAGATTTGCCTCGAGTGGTTACAGCTAATTCAAAACTGAATGACTACATGGAATGTGAGGGGCTCCTTCCAATTTGAGCTGCCCTGTATTTAGCTTTAAGGAATTTCCCATGACATAGTCTTCATCTTTCATCATGACTTCCCTCTAGAAAGTTCATAATCTTTCTCTGGATTCAACGTTCACAATCTACTATAAGTAACTAAGAAATCTTCCACCTGCTCGGGTATCCTTCTCTCAGACTGTTAATGAGTACAGATTAGGTGAAGAGATTCACAGGTCCCTACCTCTCACAGCCCAGTCACAGTGCTGGAATCATGGGCACTCCCAGTTCAGTGCTGCATTGTCCTCTGCAGTCCCAGACAGCAGCCTCAGCTGGCCCACCAACAGGGGAGGGTGCACACCCAAATCCCCCTGAAGCAAGAGAACTACAGTGCTGTGTACTTGCTAAGGCAGTTGAGTCTCCCTCCTGGCTCTCACCTGGTTTATTATCCTGTTTTCACCAAGCCAGGTAACAAAGAATGAGCCCTCTTGTCACGTGTGGCTGCTGTTATGTAGTCTCTCCACGCACAAGAGAAGAGCCTCTGCCCTACATTCGTATGCGGTTGTCCCCTTATCTTTATTGAAAACTTACTATTTAATCCCCCTGCCTTTCACTATATCAAAGTATTTTGATCCATAGCAGTATCTGTCAGTCAAAGGATACTTTGTATGAGGCACTCACACTTGTCAAAGACGAGCTGAACATCCAATACATTAAATCTGCTAGTTCCCCTTCAGCCACACTTTGGCAGACATGACAAGAATTGCAATGCATGTGGTGAAGCATTGCTCACCAGCAGAAGCTGCACTGGGTCCGTGTCTGTTATGCTGTGGGAGTCAATCCTTCAGAACCAGTATCTGTCTTCCCCTGCACAACCCATCAATCTTAAGCTGCCTGCCAGCTCGTGGGAAGCATAACAGAGCTACTCGAAGTCGTATCATATACACCAGGTACAAATAGGCTGTTACTCCATCCACCCGGGGCTGCCAGAGCTGTGCAGGAGCCTCAATCCTTTTCCCTATATGCAGCCTCTACTATGGATACTGCCAGTATAGGTCAACACTGGCCCAGCAAAGCTGAAGAAATCAGAGCACGAGTGGAAAAAAAAAAAGATTCTATTTAGCATGTTACTAGAGAGATATAAGGAAGATCAAAATCCTGGCACTCGCTCACTGTCCACAAGGAGGTTTATAACATAGTAATTGTTTCAATTAATTCATTAGCACTGAAATAAGGTTCAGTGAACATAAATTCATTGTTAGAATTTATGCGTTGGAGCACTGATCTTATTTTAAGATGATGGTGATATTGCCTTCTTTATTAAGAGTGCTTTCTCTATTGAGGGGACTGAGGTAGGCAGACTCAACTGGCTCGATGTGCCATTCTTTCAGTTTTCTCACCCTCTTGCTTTCACCACCCAATAAATCACACCAAAGGATAGCCTAGTCAGCCACAAGAAAACTGGCTTTGCAAGGACATTAAAGGCCAACCTAACTTGAATTTTATTTCCCCTTATTAAGATGGGGTCTTTCTGTTTTGCCATGGTCATGAGCTATCAACTCACATTAAGAATTCCCTCTATAAGCCTCATATTTTTCTTCCAGATTTAATTTTCTCAACACTTTTCCAGTCTCTAATCAGTCTCAAAGGGCTAATTAGCAAGATTAACACATTTTCACTATCTTTAAGATAGAAGCTAAGTAAAGGAGGGAGGAATATTTATTTTCGGTCCACTTATTTCACACAGCTGATCTTCATTGATGTGCTCTATTAACACATCTTTCCTTTTAACACCTAGCACTAGCAAGGATCTGCTCCTCTAGGTTCATATCTTAAGAGTTTTTCTCTCTGTCCCCAACTGCTGCCTCTTCGTGCTCTGTCAAAGAAAAACATCTACTGCTACAGAACAGCGACTCATAAAGGAAATGCCAGTCACAGATTGTCAACTCAAAAATTTTTGACAGAGCCATCTCCTTGCACCAGCGTTTTTAGCCAAATCTCTTCATTACTTCTTTTAAGGAAACAAGTTCTTTTGGTTTGGTTTGTTTTTAAACACGGGAGGATGAAAATTAGAAATGCATCAACCTCAGTTTTCAATGAGGAAGAAATACTGAGAGGCTCAAGACAATGCCCTACATTGAAAAGTCCTTATACCAAAATTGTATTTTGCATTATCATGAAGCTCTCCCAACACTCCCTGACAGACCTGCTCTTTTTGTGCAAATAAGTAAAGAAGTTAGTTTTCAGACCACAAAAGAAGGAGCAATGAGACTGCACCATAGCATCAAGACACCTAAACTGATTCTGAAAGCACCAGCATGAGTAGCAGAAATAGTTCAGCTGCAGCAGCACAGGATCCTCCTGGAGCCATTTTTTTCTTCTCCAGGCTGTCTCTGAGAGCTGATGTATCCAGACAGAGACCAACTGTACAGCCCCACAGATATGGCATGTCCGGGGGGGTTAAGAAAGTCATACTGACAAACCTGAGGACTGAGAATGAGTTTTTACCACATCTTGGGTAACTGTGCAGATTAGTAGCTTCTTAGCAAGGAACCAAAAAATGGCTTAAAAGATTCAAAGAATCTCGTTTTCCTGCTGCTGCTGCTACCACAAACAGCGTGAAATCTTTTAAAATATTTCAAATCTTTTAAAATGTTTTCCTTCATCACTGGGATGAAGGAGTATTTCTGAGCAGATTTGCCCCTCTGTTTCAACTTGTTGGAGTTTTGTAATGTGCAGAAATGGCTACCAAGTCTTCAAAATCTGAAGGAGGAAAAGCATTTTCCTCCCCTCTATCTCCTTTTCTGTGAATGTACAAGGTTTTTCTGAAAAGATGTTTCTTGCTAGTTTCAGGGGAAAAAAATCCTTCTAGCAGAAGATCAACCACTGCTCAGTGAGCCAGCAGGAACTTTCCAGCACTTAGGCAGCTTAGAGGGGAAGAAGAGAGGAAGGTATTTCTAACAGTTTAGCAGCTGTGAGATGCAGGGCACTACCATTTTCCTTACTAATAAACATAGAACTGTCCTAGTTTATCAAGAGAGATCTAGAAACACACAGTATGCCCTCATCCACAGGTACCTGCTTGACATTTCACACTGCAGCAAATGTTAGGCAAGAATAACTAACTGCAGCAAGCATGAAACTGGAAAATAAAATCAATCAGCTGTAAACAAACAAAAAAAACTTGCCTTGACTTTAATCTGAAAACTGGCTATGCTTAGGACTTACACAAACAAAGGGATCAATACACAGAGCCTGGGAAGTTTCTCTGCCAACCACCACCCTGTCCCAGCATACAGAAGCTCAGTGTGCTGGATGAGTGCTACAGACACCCAGAAAAATGCCACCGTGGGCTGAAGAAAGGGAAGCCAAACTCTGGCACTTGGACATTTACTGTATTGGTAACAGCATAACAACAGGAATGGAACAGAAGTAAAGGAGAAAGATAATTAGGATTATATGGTCACAAAGTAGATTTAGCCTTCCTGTCCCAACCTCCAGTCTTCTACAGCTGAAGAATTAAACATACATTAACAAAGAAAGCAGAACCTAAAAGCCTTCTAAAAGGCTTTGCTGAATTGCTTCCTGATAGGACATGCCTTTCATGAAGGGAGAAAACAACTGTTGTGCTTTGCATTCTTTAAATAATAGACTTTGAAATCTGAAAGGAGAAAAAAATCTGAAAATGTATGGTAATATGGAAAGGAACGTGAAATTACTATGTTCTTTCCGCTGAGACTGAGGGCAAACAGAACAGCCTAATTGGAATTAGTTTAATGCTTACTTAAGAAGCAAATTACAACACAGTAGGTGTTTGTAGGTAGCACAGAAAGTTTTCTAACTTCCAGGAATGGCAGCAAATTGAAAATACTGACCTGACAGGGGAAAAGATCACAAGGTAGAACCACAAACAGTACACTTACACATAGACACCAGCTCCATAAACTACAGGGAAATCCCCTTAGTGAATTCTGAGAAGTTGATAGCTGTAGTAGCAAAATTCATAAAAGGCATTTTGCAGTATCCAGCACATTAAGTGCATGAAAAGAAAATAATCATTTCCTATTATTGTCTTTTTCAGTTAGTTTGTCTAACTACAGCTTTCCTACATTTGGACCAAATCTTAGGATCCTCAGAACCTGACTCTTATCCTGTTCCACAAAGGTAGAGATGTCATTCATTTTCAGTCATAATTGTGGCTGATTTTGAGAATTCATCCTGTTACAATAGTAGGAATCAAACCATTATGACAAACATGACACTTCCATGAAGCATGGTACTCCTACCATGTAAAACACTTTCCTTTTGGTGCAATTCCAGCTACATCTAACAGTTCTCCTCACAAGAAAAACAACTTTCTATGGTTAGTGAGTAATTATTTGGCATACAGCAACCACACAGAGACACTGGCGATGTGCAATTCAGCAGTACATCAGTTTTTCATTAAGAGTTCCTTGAGTTTAATCAGCTATTAATAAAATGCTGAAAAGGTAGTGCTTGTATTTCAAATGTTTTCCTTCCTTGCCTGTATCCGGACTGAAAACATAACAGGATTTCAAGCATCAGGTTTGCACAGACTACACCAGTGGTAGTTTAAAAGATGACTTTGTCTACTATAAAACTTCCTCCTACAGAATTAAGTAGAGCATGAATTCTAACTAGTCAGCAGCCCAGGGAAGAATTATACCAGTACTTACTATTTATAGCTCATGGCAACATCCACAAAGTATTTTCTTCTCTGTCGATAGACATTGTCTTTAAATCCCTTAAGCAAGAAAGAAGAAAGTAATTTATAACAAAGACAGAAAATTAGCTGTGAGAATTATAAATCATTAAAGCGTTTACTCAGTACCAAATTATATTGTATTTTGATTAACAGCATCTCCTAGATAGTAAGAGAAAAATATCTTTTGCCTTTTTCCCCCCACTGAAGTCCCACAGGGGTGGTTTTTATGATAGGTTTGTGCATAGGCAGTCACTTCTCCAAGGCACTGAGAAAGCAAAACTGTTTTCCTGTCATTTCATCTCATGCAGTTTTTCCTTAATCTGTATGGAGATCTACAGGCAGGCATAAAGCAGAATAACTGACCTTTTCTTAATACATCTGTCATCACTAGGAGAGAGAAGGTGCCAAGAGTTCACAAGTAACTCATTCTGAAGATGCTTCTTCAGCAGTTGCCATCTTAACCAACACATTAGGGTCTGATCCAACAGCCTCCAACAGTAAATACACACATTGCTCCTATTTGAGCTGCAGATCAAACTCACTACATATTAAGCTACAGCAGGTTCTTACTTTTTGCATATTTAGTGCAAAAAAAGCTGTATTATGCATACAGACTAGTCAGTAACAGCCCTTCAATCTATTCAGAATCAAAACATCATCTCTTTTATATCTACAAAAAAATTAGGCAATTCAGGTTTTGGACTACACCCTACCTACCCCCTTTCAAAACAGGACTTGTAACCTCTTGAAAATGGAAGAGTAAAGTTATCTAAGTGCCACAGTTAGTAGCACCAAAAGAACGTTTAAATTTCCTCAAGTGCCATGACTTAAATGGGCTGCTCCCATCACCTAGTCACAGATGAAAAGGTATAACGCATCTTTTTTCCTTACTGCTCACATATGCAGATCAGCAAAGGGAATGAAAACACATGTATATTGATTTGAAACGTTTATGAGTTTGTATGAGAAAAATCAAAAGGTGTTTTATGACCCCATAACTAAAGCTGTGCTTCTAGGGCAAAGCAAGGGAGAGCATCAGAGGACTGCAGAAAAGACTCAAGCTTCCATTCTCTCACTGGACAGCACCCTTCAGGTACTGAACAATCTAACATATACAAGTTGGGAAAAGAACACCTGAAGAGTAGGCCTGAGGAGAAGGATTTAGGGGTTCTGATTGATGAAAAACTTAACATGAGCCAGTAGTGTGCACTGGCAGTCCAGAAGGCCAACGTTATCCTAGGTTCCATCAGAAAAGAGGAGGCCAGCAGGGCAAGGGATGCAATTGCCTCCTTCCATCCTGCTCTCATGACGCCCCAGCTGAAGTACTGCATCCAAGTCTCAGGCCTCCGACACAGGAAGAAGGGAGAGCTTTTGGAGAGGGTGCAGGGAAGGCCACAAGGACAATTCAAGGACTGGCAGATTTCTCCTGCAAAGATAAGCTGAAGGAACTGGGCTTGTTCAGCCTAGAAAAGAGAAGGAGGCATGGAAACCTCATCGCAGCCTTCTGGTATTTAAAAGGAGTTTATAAACATGAGAGACATCAACTTTTTACATGAGTAGATAGTGACAGGACAAGGAGAAATCATTTTAAACTAAGAGAAGGGAGATTTAGATCAGATGTCAGGAAGAACTTATTTACAGAGACAATGGTGAGATGTTGGAACAGATTGCTCAGAAAAGTTATGGATGCCCCACTCCCAGAGGTGTGCAAGGGCAGGCTGGATAAGACCCTGGGCAACCTGATCAATTATCCATGGCAGAAGGAATGGAACTTGAGAGTCCTTGGGGTCCCTTCCCACCCAAGCTATTCTATGACTATACAATCCTTTTTTATAACACGCCGTTCATTTGGTTATTGGCTTGCTGTGCTTAACTACTGCAAAAACAGTTACTTCATAAAGTCAAGCAACTGTCTGCCTCACTAATCCTGCATTTTTGTGGCCTCCTTTCAATGGGGCACAACACCTTCCCTGGTATAAATGCTACAGAAGAATCAAGAATGATGTTATTATCAACACCACTCAAGCAGAGAAGCTTTTTGACAGACAAAAAACATTGTGACATTTTGGAGAACATCTTTGTCTGTTTAATACCTTTTTACACTAGCATTACATTACTCAGCTGTAACATTCAACAGACAAAATGGGATGGATGGGATTAGCCAATATGGAAGGGGTTAGAACCTAAACTAGTGCTACACTGAGTCCATAATAGAGTAATTCTCTTTGGTCTGGCATCTACACACCACCATGAAGGAACAGAGCAGGCACCAGAACTGGCATTTGAATCACAGATTTTATAGTTTCCCCCCCCCCTCCCATCTCTGATATCTAGCATGCTGCATACGCTAACAAATGGTGTGTAAATTATGTTCATAAGAGTTCCCTCAAGTGTAAAATATATATTCACATAATGCAAATGTCTTTTTTCATTGTCTGTAAAAAAAGAAGGCAGATTTTCAGTAGAGCACTCAACTATTTTAATGAAGGTACCAGCTCAGAACATAAAACAGTATCAAATGGCTCATCACAATCATCAACTCAAGGCTAGAATGAGTTGCCATTAAGGCCTCTGTTTGAACCAAATTACTGTTAATGGTTGAAGGTAATCAACAGATTTTTCCATTCTGAGAAAATAGCAGGTAAATCCTAGCTTGTCATTAAGAAGTACATGGCAGAAATCAGGACCCAGGAATGTGCTCCCCAGCTGCAGGCCCACTGTGCAGGAAAGGCTCACATTCAGGTATTTCAGTTCATCCCTTCCTTTCAGCTGGAAGCTTCCTATGGTACCAGTTGAATTCAGCTTTCAGAGTAGGAATAATACAATTAGTTACCACTAGTAATTCTCAACCAAGGGGTCCAAAGGTGGAAACTTCAATTTGAAATAAGCAAAAAAATCCTTTAACAAAAATGCTTGCAATCATCTGCCATATAAAGAATCAGATGTTAAGCATTTATGAACTTGAGCCAAATGGAATAAAACAAATTATTTTTTTTGTCTTTTACATTGAGCATTTGGCACCACTACAGGCATCACTTCTGTGCAATACGATCTTGACTCCTGTTGCTGAAGTCAGGAAACAATGTGAGACACCTTCCCATCTGCTGCATTTCCTTCTGCACACAGAAAAAGGAATGTGTTGCTGTTTTATTTTGCAATTTTCTCCTGAGTGGACAGGAAGTTGTTGTTTTTTTTCCCCATAATTCTTTCTTCTCTGACAACTAAGTTACTATCTATTCTTATCTAAGAGCCACTTGGGACAGAACCAAAAGTCACATTGACCTAAACTCTTCTGTTGTCTGAAAACTTCTAATAATCAGATAAATAAAAAGTAATTGAAAACAGAAAAAAAAAGACACGTTCAAGAGAGAGAATTTTCTGGAAGACTTTCTTCTTGCATGTCCAGCTACAGAAGAGGATAATTAATTTACCAGAAACACCGAACAGAACTAAATACCAACTATGCTCAGAAAAGTACTCAAAACCAGCAGTGAACAGGATCTTTATTTGACTAGTAAACAACATGAACAAATTATCAACAGCAAAATTTCATGTTACACTTACAGGGTGATCTGCATCCAGCTCAGATCCATACATCAAAACTCTCTGTGAGCATTTGTCTAATTCAGATATCTTCCGGGGAAACCAAGGGACACAGTCAAGGTCTGCAGAAGACAGAATAAGAGTTACATATACTGAGTATTAGATTATGGCTATATCCATGCGAAACATTTTGAGTCTATAAACCAAATGATACAGAAGTAGCCTTGCCTTCCTCATCAGTCCAGATGTTTTCTGGTGGATTTAGAGACACAATATTAGTTTGAAACTTGAGCAACTGGATTAGTTCATTAAATTCCTTCTTACTGCAGTCACAGTCCACAAAAATCTCTACCTCTGAGTTTCTTCTCTTCGATTTTCGTGATTCAATATGAACCATACTCACATGTTTCTCCTGCAAAAAGAATAAACAATGGATTAAATGTAGACATATCAGTTAGAATGGCAATATTGATGTCATATTATTCAGGAAAGTTTTTCCAAGTTTCAAAAGAAGGTCCCCTCTGGTACAGGAAACCATTAGTTTCCAATTTTCCCTACCTGAATCCACATAGTATGTAACAATTTCACTGGCACGCTCCATAAGATACGTATACAATGCATCTCCTTAGCTAACACATTCATACAACAAATTCACAGAGGAAAAGACTCCACTTGCTAGGGGCTTTGAATCTGCTATGTGTAAACCAGCAGATTACAAGGGTCACTTTGATGATCTAGACCTGAATAACACAGGCCACAGGACTCCTTTTCAGCTGGCACAGGGACAGTGGTTTCAGACATTCTCTTCTGAAGTAAGCAAAGTGCCTTTGAACTACACTAGGTTTAGAAGACAACGTAATCTCACTCTTCCCATGCTCAAATTGCTAAATGCCTATTTGAATGCAGTTGATCTCTCTGCAACATCTTCCAGACATTTTCAAAAGCAGAAGGAATTATAAGTTGTTCTGAAGAAGGGAGAACTGGCCTGCATATCCAGGATCTCTGGTCTGAACCCACTGAAGAATTTAGACAGAGCTGCTCTCTTTGGAGAGAAGGCACATTGAAATCACATCTCCTCCTATTGGCTCACAGCCTTCTCCCGCTTCCACTGTGCAATCTGGTTCCTGGTAATCTCCCTGCCAGGGGTCTAACTCACTCCTCTTTAAACACCTGTACAGCCTAGATATCTGCATTAGCCCTAGTAATCTGCTTCCAGAGCCAGCTCCCATAATTTAGGATGGCTAATGCACCATGCTCCCACAATTGTACCCATCTGACTGTTAATCGTTTACAGGTACACTCCAAACCACCTCTTAACATCTTCACTGCACAGACCGAGCAACCTAAGGCTATCATCATGGTGCTTTGCCTTAATTGTCCTTAAACTCTTCTCTGGGTGGAGAACTGGCTGGAGGGCCGTGCCCAGAGGGTAGTGGTTAATGGAGTTAAGTCCAGCTGGCGTCCTGTAACGAGTGGTGTCCCCCAAGGGTCAGTTTTGGGGCCCATCTTGTTTAATATCTTTATTGATGACCTAGATGAGGGAATTGAGTGTACCCTCAGTAAGTTTGCAGATGACACAAAGCTGGGAGGATGTGTCAAACTGCCTGAGGGTAGGGAGGCCCTTCAGAGGGATTTGGATAGGCTGAACAGCTGGGCTGAGCAAAATGGGATGAGGTTCAATAAGACCAAGTGCCGGGTCCTGCACTTTGGCCACAATAACCCCATGCAATGCTATAGGCTTGGGACAGAATGGCTTGAAGAATGTAGAGAGGAAAAGGACCTGGGGGTGTTGGTTGATGCTCGGCTCAACATGAGCCGGCAGTGTGCCCAGGTGGCTAAGAAGGCCAACAGCATCCTGGCCTGTATTAGAAATAGTGTAGCCAGCAGGAGCAGGGAGGTGATCATCCCCCTGTACTCAGCTCTGGTGCGGCCCCACCTCGAGTACTGTGTTCAGTTTTGGGCCCCTCGCTACAAGAAGGACATTGAGGCCCTGGAGCGTGTTCAGAGAAGGGCAACAAAACTGGTGAGGGGCCTGGAGCACAAGTCTTATGAGGAGCGGCTGAGGGAGCTGGGATTGTTTAGTCTGGAGAAGAGGAGGCTCAGAGGAGACCTTATAGCACTCTACCACTTCCTGAAGGGGGGTTGTGGTGAGGAGGGGGTAGGCCTCTTCTCCCTGATAAGTAATGACAGGATGAGAGGGAATGGCCACAAGTTGCGCCAGGGAAGATTTAGATTAGACCTCAGGAAGCATTTCTTTTCTGAAAGAGTGGTCGGGCACTGGAATGGCCTGCCTAGGGAGGTGGTTGAGGCACCATCCCTAGCGCTGTTCAAGAAGCGTTTAGATGAGGTGCTTAAGGACTTAATTTAGTAGTTGGGTAGAGATAGTGATAGGAGGATGGTTGGACTAGATGATCTTATAGGTCCTTTCCAACCTTATGAACTTATGAACTTATGAACTTATGAACTTATGAACTTATGAACTTATGAACTTATAAACATACCTTCAAGTCCTCTTCAATCTATTAATAAGGTAAGCAGACTACACAGAATACCAGCAGTCTGCTCAAAAGCCACCAATTGCACGGGGATTCATAATGGGAACCAATACTTCACAGTGTACATTCTAGTTCAACAGAAATCCCTGACCCTGCAAGCACTTGAAGGTGCACTTAAATTTATGACCAAACATTGTCCTGCAGCAAGGCTGTCATCACCATCTGACTTTGAGCATATAACTCAGACTCTGAACTGCTCTCTGAAAGTGCTTTATTTCATCGTAGTCTGTACAGAGAACTTCAAACCTAATTTACACTGTTGTGAATCACACTTCAGAAATCTAAAGAGAATAGTGTGAATATCAACATCACAGTTGAACTTTGTTCCAGAAAATTTTCTGAGAGTCTTAAATGCTTTGTTGAATGAGCCATAAAACCTGAAGCTACACTGTGCAGATTCACTAAAAGTAATGGTGCATTAATTTATACCAACACAGAGCCTGACCTCAGCATCCTTCCTCAGCTGGTCAGGACAATGATTTGTAAGCTTTACCTGGAAGAGCCGGAGAGCTTTCACCAATCCACCAACTTCATTCTTCAAGGAAAACACCACAGCTGTCTTTCCACCTTCAGAAACTGATTCACCTTTCCCATTTCCCTTATTGCTTTTTTTTTCCTCATTTTTCCCAGAGCTTGATCTGTTTACCTGCAAATGGATAAAGAACACCATCAATTCAGTTGCAAAAGGACATTTCCCAGAAGTAAGACTTACTACATAAAGAGAATTTTTTTGTTAGAAAATAGCTGAATTGAACCCATCCAGTCTTAATTTAAAAGGTAATTTATTAACTTGAAACCAGAATCAGATATATATACACATAAGATACAAATACATTGATTTTTAGGGCAACACTATCGACAGTAATAAAGAAAGTTGCAAGTTATACTTGCAAAAAGCAGCAATCTCAATAGGCAGTTCAATCACAGCACCAAAGTGATTTGCATTTCTGGTCTGCCTATTACTGGTTGTAAGATCACACTCAATGAGTGGTGACCAATGGCTCCATGTGTGAAGTGGTGCCTCTTAGGTATTCTAACATCTTCATCAATGACATCAACAGTGGGATCGAGTGGACCCTCAGCAAGTTTGCAGATAACAAGCTGTGTGGTATGGTTGACATGCACAAGGGACAGGATGCCATTCAGAGAGACCTAGACAGGCTCCAGCAATGGGCCCAGGAGAACTGCATGAGGTTCAACAAATCCAAGTGCAAGGCCTTGCACATGGGTCATGGCAACTGCCCCTATCAGCTGGGGAATGAAAGGATGGAGCACAGCCCTACCAAGAAAGTCTCAAGGGTGCTGGTGGATGGCAAGCTAGACATGAGTCAGCAATGTGTCCTCACAGCCCAGACATCCAACCATATCCTGGACTACATCAAAAGAAGCATAGCCAGCAGGTCAAGGGAGGTGATCCTGCCCCTTGACTCTGCACTGGTGAGATCTCACCTGAAGTACGGTGTCCAACATGCATAGTCCTCAGTAAAGGAGAGACATGGACCTTTTTGGAGCATGTCCAGAGGAAGGCCACAGAAACGATCCTGAAGACATTCAGGGTCAGGCTGGACCAGGCTCTGAGCAATCTGTTCTAGCTGTAGGTGTCCCTGTTTATTGCAATAGAGTTGGACCAGATGGTCTTTAAAGGCCTCTTCTAACTCCAACAATTCCATGATTCTCTGATCCTATATCCACTATCACTATACTGGGCACACCCAGAGACCAGAAAGGAATATGCAGATTGAGGCCACTGATCTTCTTGCAATTATCCTGTTAGTGCTGTAGTTTTTAAACTCATACTGGGCTGAGCCATGTATTCACTTTCACCATATTGGTCAGGCTAACTCCGGGAGACATGAATGCTTTCTAAGGAACCCTGAGAAAAGTATTTTACACCAACAGCTGATTCATGTAACTGTTGACAGCCGTGTATCTAAAGCAAAGGCCACTCTTCAGAACTCTGCACCAAGACAAAAATCAGGTTTTTGCAGCAGCTGTGGTCAGTCACACTCAGCCTTATTCACTATAGAAGGCATATCCTCCTTCTCCCATTGCTAGGGTTTATTGGTCAGTCATGCTCAATAAATTTAAAATACAAACTTTAACTGTACTACAACAGATAACAATGTTGCTGGTGTAATGCCATTTCCCTGAGAAAATAAAACCTACGATGATTACACAAATGAGGACAGAAATTATAAGCTCAGATAGTACCTTCCATAAGAGATGGACTGGCTAAAGAACTCTCTCTCAAAATAAATAAATTAATTAAAAACCTACAACCTTCTCTTAATCAAGGAGGTGAAAACTTTGCTTCAAGCCAAATCTCATCCAGTGGCTTCCAAAAAAGTGTGCACTTTTTTCAGTCAACTTAGATTTTGTTGAGATGCAATAGAACAGCAAGTTGGGCTTTAAAGTCTCCATAGACAGTTCTGGTAACACTGACCATGATTTTAAAAAAACAGCCTGCATTTTCCAGCACTCAGGTTGTGACTCAGAATTGCTGTCCTCAGTGAGATGCTAACCACTTTCTAAACAGTACCCCCTGAAACATGGACACTAAGAGACACATGAAATTAGAAATTGAGTTGTATACAACAATCCCACAACTGTTAACACTTCTTTGGTAAATTGTAGAAAGTAACCCAAGAATGGATGGAGTTTTTAAAACTGCTTCAACCAGGTGTTGAGACCTAAGTTAAGTCTCTATTCCTGTTTTCTTCTCTAACAGGTAGAGCTGCCAAGGTGGGTTATCCCACCTGAATGGCATCTGTGGCTTGATCTACTGCAGTAGGCTGTAGTAAAGTCTCCCTGTGCTTCAAAAAAAAATTGTTGTTTCATCAGGAGCTTTGTGTCCCAGGGAAAAAAAAAATAGCCTGGTTCCTTTCCAAATTGGATTAGCTAAGATGCTTTCTCAGAAATAGATAACGCTGACAGAGATGAGGTATTTGCATAACATTCATCCCAATGCAGTCATATGATTCAGTCAAACTGGTTTGCTTTTCTACCCAAACCTAGTCCACTTCTCCCACCTTTCTCTGCTATGTGAGACCACTGGATAGACTGAGGCATAAAAGCACAAGGATGCACTAAATTAAGAGGACTAGTTGAAACGCATCTTCTTACAAATAGCCACAACTTAAAACAGCACAGGTTAAACTACCCAGGCTAGTTTCAGCACATACTAAAAGGCATCCGTGGTCTCCTCTCATCGTTTATCATATTATACTTAAACCATTTGGAAAAGTCGTTCTGCTCATGGAGTGGTACATGAAGACATCCAAGCACACTTATTTTTTAGTCCTTGAGCTTATACAAGCCTGCTCTCTTATGGGTTTGCCAAGGGACAGTCAAAGGGAAGGTCACTTTGGCTTTAACCTCAATGAAATTTGGGATATGGCTGAGAAATTTTCACGTATATGAAGCATACAGATGATGCTCATACAGCATAAAACGTTTTCGCGGCGAGCAAATCAACCACCCTAATGGAAACGAGCTACCTGTCGCGAGTGCAGGCGCTCAGGAACTAAGGAGCGACCTACAGGACAACGCAAAGAAAGCAACTCAAACACAAGAGCCTCCCAGCAACCGAGTCAGCCCACTCAAAGCCCCTTTCCCGCAGCCGCCGGCACGCTCTGGGCTCTCTTGCCCCTCCGGCAGCGCGGTTATCCCCCGCGCTTGCCTCCCCAGCGCAACTTTCGCTGCCGTTCGAGGATGCTCTCGCGGCAGCGCTGGGAACCAGCACGCCTTTGACTCTCAAGCGACACCCGCAGCCTCAAAGCGCGACCCCCGGCTCCCCCCGCTCGCAGCCCCGCCACTCACGGTGAGGCCGCCGGGACGTTCCTCCGGCAGGGCAGAGTCCAGCGAGAAGCCCCTCCGCGCCCAGTACTTGCTGGAGAACATCATCATGGCGGGCTGCATGGGGCCGGCCGGGCGAGGCAGTGCCACGCTCTGCTCCTCGCTTTCCGCGCCGCCTTTTATACGGCCCCGCGAGGGCTGACGGAAAGCCGCCGAGGGGGGACCCGGCGCCGGGTGACGGAGCCGCCTGAGGGAGGGCGGGCGGGCGGGCGCCCTGGGACTCGCTGACCTCATCGCCGCCGGGCAGCCCTCAGCCCTCGCCCCACAGCAGCCCCCGGGGAGCTGCGCTGGACCCCAGCGCGGCCCGGCCCTGGGGCGGCCCCAGAGCTCCTCGCACCTCAGTGCCCACCTTGGTGGCCCGCTTTGAACCCAACCAGAGAGCCCCAGACCACTCTGTGGCGGCAGCTCCAGCCCCACGAGCTGGCTTTGGGTGGTCAGGATGCAGGTAGCCCTGGGGAGCAGTGCGTTGGGGGCACGCGTGGACACGGGGATGGCAGCCCTCAGCACACACCAACAATAAATAAGTAAAAGGAGTAAAAAGTTGCACGGAGTTATTTCCACGTCAGGAATTCTTTGATGTGGAAAGTCATCTTTCCTCATTCTTTTTTTATTATTATGATTATTTATGAAGAGTTCTTCAGTGAAAAATGTAAGGCAGGTTCATAGAGGAAGCATTAAAGGGTAGAAGATCTATCTTATAATGAACAACTTAACAAACCTTCTGTATTAAAGCGTGATTGATGACACGGAAAGAGTACTTTCACTGTAAAAGGATGCTTAATTGGAGAAAGCTTTTTAACCGAGGCAACAGCGGCTGTGTTTTTTACCACAGCTATATAAGGGCAGGACTCTGATCATAAGACTCTTTTCTAACCACAACATCAATAAAGCAATTAATTATCTATGGAGTTAAAACAGTCCTGTATGGATCCTGCAGGTCTGTTTTTGTATTGGATGGCTTCACCTGTCCCTAATTTGCTTATGTCTCAAGGGTAAAGATTTTTTCTAAAGAATTTGCTTCCTACTTAATATCAGGCTTGCAGAACCTCACAAATTGTAAATGAGCAGAAAGTAACTGCTCAAACAATAACTTGACACTCAAATCTACTTGTGAAATAGGATCTTTTATTTCTCTTATGTCCATATACTGAAAACTAATACTCGTCACTTTCTTTTGTCACTTCCTATTTTTCCCTCTTCACGTCTCTCACTCTCCAAAACTTTTCTATTAGCTACTTTGAGTAAGTCATACAGCATAGAACCAAACACCACAGCTGAATTGGGAACGCTATGTCAGTCAATTTGTTCAAATACACACACACTTTTCTCTGCTCTGAAACACGCTACATTTCATGCTACATCTAAGGCTCAGCTGTAGCTGAGTCTTACTCAAAGCCTCTACCCTTGCTAGCCTCAGTATCTTTTAGCTAACACTTACATACCTTCATCACGGAGGAATCCATTTTGGTCATAAGAAGAGACCAGCACAAAAGGACAACAGAAAGTTTTATACTGTTTTATACAGTGAGAGCTCACCATTTACCACAACTAAGAAGCCAGCAAACAGTTCATGTCTTAACCAGCCCTTGTCAAACAGATGAGCGCTTTCATCAAATGGAAATGTGTGCCTGATATTCAGGACTGAGTTGGGATCACAGCTGTTCCATGTGACAGTGGTTCTTCCTTGTGCTTGGCAATAAAATTGCTATAATATTTGGTTCCCTTACTTGCCCCTGTAGTGCAAATAAATCATTTTTGTTTTGCCAATCCACAAAGTTTTGTTTCATTTTCTCCGTTTGAGGAAAGGATGGATGTCTGCAGGTGTTAGTTCTGTCTCATATCCAAAGTTACCAAGAGATACTCCCTTTCACGTTTACTCATTATTTTTAATAATAGGAACACAAGCCAGGTCTTTGTATTTTGATATTCCTGTCGGCTGTGCCTGAGACATCCAGATATCGTTCCTACCATCAAACAATTTATGGGAGCGAGATTGCTTAGCATTCTCCAAATGTTCCAGTGATGACAACAAGCTCTCCTGAGCAGGCTTTTCTCCATCAGCATGACAGAGTGCAATTTTATGTGCTGCTAGATGCTAGTTCTGCAGCTCAACATCACACAAATCTGAGATGACCCCGCTACCCACAGCCTTGCTAATGATTGCAGCTCTGTCTGGTGGCTGGATCCTGGCAAAGATTTTCTGTCTCTCATAACCTCTTCAGGATGACTTGTGAATGCAAAACAAGGAACTTTGTGTTGTGATGTCATGAACTACGCAACAGGCAGGGACTACTCACATGTTTCAGCTCTTATAGCCACACTGCAGCCCTGTGACTGCCACAAAGAGATTGCCTCTACACAGACAAGAAAGTATTCTTTCGCGACTCATTTTGTAGGTGGACTTTTCCATACCAGTGCCAGATTAGAGGGCTGAAAACGTCTGCAGTACAACAGAGCTGATGAATGGCTCTGGAAGTAGTGCTAAACTAGAGGTTTTGTTTAGAGATCAAACCATTTCTTTATAGCTCACAGTTCTATATACATAAACCAAGTAAAAACTTAAAATTGCTGGCAAAAAAAAAAAAAGCAGAAAAATAAAGAAAAAAATGTTAAGTTCATTGAAGTAGCTGTTCAAAAATACCAATTCAGTAACACAATTCAGAGTGCCACATGGCAATCTTACTTACTTGGAAGATGCACTTAATGTTTATAGTAAGAAATAAAGGTACCTTTCTAGCATACAGGGAAAAGCTTGCTTCCATTTCTAAAAGGCATCTTATTGCTTATAATCAAAAGTCAAGTAACTCTAAGATCTCTACACACATTTGCCTTCCTGTATGGGAGAACAGAGTCACAGTTGACTGAACTCCTGAGATGAACACTTTGTAAGAAATACAGAATTCAAGTGGAAAATTAGCTCTAAAATTGAAGTAAATCTGTGGGGTGTTTTCAAGTTTCAGTCATTTTCTCCTTCTTAGAGACACCAACTGTCCATTTCAGCATAGCTTTTCTTAAAACTGCTTGTAAAATATTTTGTAATACTTCGATGACGTACGCTAGCAGTGTTTAGTCCTTCCATTTGATTTTAGCAGGAGGATAAAATTCACATTGCACAGTACAATCATAGAATGGTTTGGGTTGGAAGGGTCCTTTAAGATCACTTAGTTCCAACCCCCCTGCTATAGGCAGTGACACCTCCCTCTAGAACAGGTTGCTCAAAGGCCCATCCAGCCTGGCCTTGAACATCTCCAGGGTGGGGGCATCCACAACCTCACTGGGCAACCTGTTCCAGTGTCTCACCACCATCACAATAAAGAATTCCTTCCTAACATGTAGTCTAAACCTCCCCTCCTCTAGTTTAAAGCCTTTTCCCCTCATCCCTCCCCAGGTTTCCTTGTAGGCCCCTTCAGATACTGGAAGGATGCTATAAGGTGCCCCCGGAGTCTGCTCTGTCGGGTCACTGTGAAGTCTTTGTCTACAGGCTTGCTACAGCAGGAAGGAGAACTTCCATGTCATCATGTGGCAGAACACAGAAAGAAATGAAGTTATGGAAAAGTATCAAAAGAAGCATAAACAAAGGTGGACAAAGATCTGAAAGTGGAAAGAATATTAATTCAATAAAAGGTCGGAAATGTGAGGAGGAGAAGGACACATTTATTATTACTGCAAGAGATGATGACACAAGCAGAAAACTGAATTCTTGTTACAAAACCAAATCAAAATTTACTCAGTAAAATAAGGGCTGAAATCATTCACAAGCAGACTAACCAAGAGTCTTCTTCAACAAGGAAGGAAGGATGGACAGTCCTCTCCCAGGTAACCAAAGATGCACACACTAACTCTTACATCCATTTCTCCAAATGAGACAGGTCTGCTGAAAAACATGTGATGCAAACATAGATTTTATTTTTAAGTCTTGAAGATGAAGGAAGCACTGTTTTTCAAGCAGCTAACAAAGCTATCTGGAGTTCTAATAGCACTAAAAGGGGATTTTAATTGACCAACAGCTGTTGTTTGGTATCTAGCAAGTGACTGAGTGGGAAGACCTGGAATTATGGATGATAAATTTTGGTTCAGGGTTTGAAAGACAGCAAAAGAGAAAACTCACATAGATTGGATTTGAGCCAGCAGGGAGGAATTAGGCAGAATGGGGATTGCGTGGTCTTTAGCAAAAGAAATGTCAGAAAAGAAAGCAGAAACTGAGAATTTCAGAAAAAGAACTATAAATTCAGCATCATTACAGCCTTCAAAAGGAGGAAACCCAATGTAGAAAGACAATTCTTTCCTTCCAGAACTGTTTTTGGCTTGAGTACAGTTAGTTTCCTTCATAGTAGCTCATACGGTGCTGCATTTGGGATTTGTGATCAAGACCGTGTTGTTAACACACCGAAGTTTTAGCTATTGTTGGGGGATGCTTACACAGCACCATGGCCTTTGCTGCTCATGCTGCCCCGTTAGTGAGTAGATTGCTGAGCACAAGAAGCTGAGAGGAAACACAGCCAGAACAACTGATCCTGAGAAACCTAAGGGTTATCTCACAGCATATAATGTAATGACCAGCAATAAAAACAGGGGAAAGAGGAGAGAGATAGGATGTGTGTAGTTAACGGCATCCATCTTCCCAGGTAGTTACACATGATGAAGCTATGCTTTACTGGAAATAGCTGAGCAAATGTAAAGTAGTGAATTAACTCCTTATTTGCTTTATTTGTGCACACATCTATTGCTTTACCTAATAAATTTCATCTTTACCCATAAATTTTTTCACATTTACCTCTTCCCCATTCTATGGAGGCTTAGCTCCCCACTCGGACTAACCTACAGCACTCACTAAAGGAAAAAGTCTGGTGATAACGAATGGCTTGGCACAGAAACCACACTAACAGAGCAGGCTCATTTAATCTCTACCATCAATAGTTATTTGGAGAACTTAGAGGATGGAGAGGTGGCAAAAGACTTAGAAAAGACCAAAAGGACATATATCTTCAAAAAGAGGGATGAAGGGCTAAAGACATAAATCACTCTTTTTTTTTTTTTTAAGAAAAAAACACTGATAGAAAAATTATTTGTAAGCGCCTAAAAGATAACAGATGATTAAACAGTCAAGATGGATTTGCTGAGAACAGACAGTCAAGCTAATCTCATTTCCTCCTATGACCGTCCTGCGGATCGAGGCAAAGAATTCACGTCATAAATCTCGGCGGTAGTGAAGCATTTGGCACGGTCTCATAACATTCTCACAAGACAGATAAGGAAAAGTCCAGACGAAACTAATAGATTAGACAAAAGGGTGGCTTCGCTGTTAAATGGAAGGGTGTAGGGAACAGGAGAGGCACAAGTACCTGCCCCCACTCCTACACTACATAGACCATGTGGTGGCCACCCTTAACTTTCCACTGTACTTAACTCAGATGTGCTTAACAGCTCAAAAATGTAAGCAGATCTTGGGTGGGTGTTGTTGGGGAGCTACTGCCTCTTCTCCCACGTAACTGGCAATAGAAGCAGAGGGAGTGGCCTCAAGTTGCACAAGGGGAGATTCAGGTTGGGCGTTAGGAAATACTTCTCCAAGAGAGTGGTCAGGCATTGGAACAGTCTGCCCAGGGAGGTGGTGGAGCCACTGCCCATGGAAGTGTTCAAGAAATGTGTAGATATCATACTGAAGGATGTGGTTTAGTGGGGAATATTGGTGAAAGGTAGATGGTTGGACAGGATGATCTTGAAGGTCTTTTCCAACCGTGGTGATACTATGATACTGTGTTATAATGTAAATACAGAAAGTAGTGATCCTATGATACCATGATGCTTGTAGAGCAGACAAAAGCAAACAACAAAGCCATCCTCCAATCTTGTTCAATACAGGTAATCTCATCCAGGCTTCTGTGTCTGGTTTACATCTCAACAGTGGGAAAAAAAAAAAAAAAAGAGTGGACGGGAGGGGAGGGGAGAGCAATTCCAATTATGTTTGTCCTAAGCAGAAGCAAAGGACAGAATAAGGTACACAGAAGATTGCTGGAAGGAGAAAATGTTTCCAGGTCAGTATGGAGAGCAGAAGTCACCACACCGTGAAAGCTTCTGACAGTAAGAGCCACAAGGCCACACAACAGTTGCCTGCAGTGGCTGTAGATGCAGTCTTACAAGAAGCCTTGTAGAGAGGCTTGTCTAAAGAGACTAGACAAGCAGCTAGCAGATGTAAGATATGCCTTCCAACAGGAGATACTCGTTAGTCTGTTATACATGAGCTTTTCAAAGCCTTCCAATATTGCAAATCCATTATTTTAATACCACACAGTGAATAAATGAGTAGTATGATTGATTTAAATCTGAGATTTATCAGGTCCTGTATGTGATCTACAGCACACCTGCACAGATGGATACTGCCATGACAAGCAAGCCAGCGGAGCAAGGGAAAGAACAAGGAATCAGGACTGTCACTTTCTCTAGCAGCAGTCATAGCCGTTTGCTGCTTGATGAATTATCAAGCCTTTGAACCCAAGCCTGTATATTAAAGACTTTCTTGGTCTCCTACATCACTTACTTTAAAAGTCAAACCAGAAGAGCATATGGAAAGCTCTCCAACACCAACTCCCAAAGCGGGCCCGTGCTCACGTAACTCAAAGCACAATTCAATCAAGGTCCAATTCAGTCAGCAGGAGCATATGGGAGAAGTTTCTGGTGTTCCACCTTGCGGAGTTACGACAGAAAACAGAACAACTGAATGCAAGTTGCTTCTGTGTAACACTGTCATTTTTGTATCAAACCTAAACGACCATTTTAAAAAGAGTCACCTTCAAGAGGAAGGATTAATTTATTTCTAGCACGAGGTCAGACAACATCAAGAACAGTTGTCATTATTTCATACTGGGTCTGGCTGGGATGGAGTGAGCTTTCCTCGTAGCAGCCACCGTGGTGCTGTGCTTTGGATTTGTGGCTACATACTGTTGGTAACACTGATGCTCTGGATGCAGCTGAGCATGGTGTTCACAACACGTGGGGCCTTGTCTCCTCTTTGCTGAAAGGCGTAAGAACTAATGTTATATATATAATTGAATTTGGGGTTTTTTTTAACACAATTAGGAAAAAAAAGAAGCACTTGAAAGCATCTTTAAATCAAATACAATTGCACGTGCATATGAAATCTGCCTGCTAGGTAAGGCATGCATCTTACTGATGCTCATGTGCAGTACATGCATCGGATTCAGGTGCATAACTGCATGCAAGGGTTAGGATGCCTGCCTCAGTCACACCATCCCTAGAGCAGCTGAGAGAATTCCTCCTCTATGAATAAGTGCTGACCTCTGTCATCACTTTCACACAGAGATGACACCAATCACTTTCTTGAAGTGTTCAGAAAACAGCCAAAAAGATGGAAAATATATTCTAAGGTATTTAGTCAGATATAGAAAAAAATGTTACCAGACAGCTTCCTGCAGCCCATGAACCAAAGAACTTCTATCTTAAGTTGTATATATATATAATATATTCATTAAAACAGACCACTCCTCACAACCTACTTTGTCTATCAATACTCAAGTGCACTTTTAATACCCCAGGAATCTCATTAGCATTTTCCCCTGTTGCCTTAACAAGGATCCCTTTGAAGAGAGCATAGAGGTTGCCTATATACTCAGTTCACAACTTAGTAATACTTCATTTGCCTTACACTACAGTATGCATCAATTGTGCTAGTAGTATCAAAAATTCTGTTTATGATTTAAATACCTGTATGGGAACTGTTGAATCACAGCCTGAACCAGATTGATCACCTGAGACGAGCATGGAGTCAGCTGCAGGAGCACAGGTGAAGGCAATTCACCTGTGTGACCAGAAGGGGTGGAGCCTGGCTCCACCTTCCCAGACCCCATTTAAGGGCTGACCACCACTGGGGAAAGGTCTCTTTCTGGAGGTTGCTCCTATGGAGTTTACTACTACAAGCCTAGAACATGGGTGAGCATTTTTCTTCATTTTGATTGTCTCTTCCCACCACAATAATCAGAAAGATTAACTATACCATCTGTAAAATATCTCAGCTACAATACTATTTGGCATTACTCATTCTTTTAATCATGCAAAACCAAATGACAGCTCATTTATGATAAAACTGTTTTCTTTGAGTTTAGGGAAGAATCTTGTAACAGCAAATCAGTTCAGAAAAGTGGAGAAAAAAAGTATCTCAAACATATTTTAAATAAAAATGTTATCTCAAAAAGAAACTCCAAGAATTTCTTTTACCACTGAGATTTTTATGAAATGGAGCTTTACTTTGTTGCTTTGTAATCTATACCTGGGAGCAGTGAGGAATCTCACTGCTTAGGCTGACTGGGAGCCAAAACATTTCCACAAGCAATATGTGGGGGGAAAGAAAGGAAAAAAAATCCCGTAAAGCAGCAGAAGAAGTTCTGCCAACATCATCAGTTTGTCCAGCAGAAAAATGCAAATATGCTATGAGAAAAGACTGTTAGCAATGAAGCTGGGCTTGCTGAATATGAATGCCTTCATTTAAATTATACTATAGATCAATGCAAAAAAATTGCTAATACAGTCAAAATTACAATACTTCCACACCTGGTTTCCAAAGCTATCAGGACCTACTATAATATGTATTACACAGCCTTCATGTTCTTTAGCTCAATTTGCCACAACAGTCACAGAACTGTAGGGGTTGGAAGGGACCTCCAGAGATCATGGAGTCCAACCCCCTGCCAAAGCAGCTCCCTAGCCCAGGTTGCACAGGTAGACGTCCAGGTGGGTCTGGAACGTCTCCAGAGAAGGAGACTCCACCACCTCTCTGTGCAGCTGTGCCACTGCTCCGGCACTGCACTGGGAAGGAGTTCCCATGCACATTTGTGCAGAAGTTCCTATGCTTCAGTCCGTGGCCCTTGTCCTATTGCCACACACTGCTGAGAAGAGTCCAGCCAAAATACTGAACAAATACACTTGAAAGTGAATCTGGTGTACCAAAAATGCTGAAACTCAGGGCATTGGAGCCACAGTGTTGATGATGCAAATTCTAATGCCTTTACGCGTTCCCTGCCACATTAGATTAACTGCCAAAAAGCACAATGCTGCACAATGAACAAAGGCCTGATGCTGCAAGTAATTTCCTGAGCAGGAAATGAAAGGCCATAGATACACTGAGCTGTGAATCCTTGACATTTAATGCATAAGATTCTCTTATTAACTGATGAGAGATAGCACATGGACAATATTAAAAACAAAGCTTGTACTGATTCATCTCCATGTTTGTTCACAACCGGTGTGAGAAGTTTAGTCAGGTCTCAGCTTGTTGTAACAACTTCATTCATCTGTTAAAGCCCATTTGTACTTGCTTTAGGTGGTACAAATAATGTCTGCAATAGCAGAGTGCTGCAGAAAAGCTCCTTCATATCCACCATCAAGAGGCTACAGATGAAAGGCATACACCACACTGTAAGAAGCAAATATTCCCACTGCTCTTTGCTAGACAGAATGCAAGATGCCAATGGACTAACAGTTGCTAGCTGTCCCCTCTGTCTCACACTCTTACATCAAAGAGACAACTAGATTTTTTTCTCTAAATAGGATTTAATTAAAAACACTAAATTAGCTTTGATTTTTATTTTATATATGTACAATAGTCACCAAATAATAAATACACTGTATCAGTTATGTTAAATTTCACATAATGTCAGAGACATCAGCATGGCACGGAATAAACTCACAATGCCTTTTGCATATACAAAAAAATGCATTAATGTTAATTGTGATTACTTTTTAATAACCTGTTTATTAACCCTCCAAATAATCTTGGCATAAAAACAGTGTAAGTAGTTAACTGATCAGTTAATAGATTAGCAAAGATAAACATTAGTAAAGTTTGCAAGAAACCATCGCAAAATTACCTCAAATGTAAGACTGAATGTATTCACGTGAGTTGCCTTCAGTTAGAAAACAGTTCTGAAAAAGAGCCCAAGTTTGAGCCGTGCATTAATTTGGCCAAACTGATTCGCATGAACGAACAGTCAAGTTTATTCAGATATTGAAAATATGACTGTCCTTCTAGTATTCACAAACATTTGTGGATATAGTGTATGTGTGTAAATTTATACGCATATATAAAGTGAAGATATGTTAATGTAAAAATATACTGTTCATCCACTCCGTTACACAAAATTCAGTATTTGGACATTAAACTGCCTAAGTAAAAATGTCCATTTCAAATCTACATTCAACCAGCAACAAATACTTAGAAGTATTTTTGTAAACATTTGAAATAGGGAAAACCCATTCATTTACAAAATTTTCTGTAACATATCAGCATCTCTCCAGCTTGAAAATTTCGTACAGCAGTCTCAGGTGGACTACTGTGAATCTGCTCCAATCGAAGAGCTCACACTGTCTCAGATCAATATGTGTGAGAGCTCAGCAAATGCACAATTTCCACATTCTTTCTTAATCACCATCCATTTCCAGTTCACCGTCAAAAAAGAAAACGCACTTGGCTACAAAAATATTAAGGAATGTTATTGAAAACAAAAGGCTATTTTGGTAGAAGAAACTACAAAAATAGTTAAGTTGAGTCATGTTGTAAAGCTTTAATGCAAGAGCATTACAGTACAGATTTTCTTTCCAACCTTAAAGCTTAATCAACACCAAATTTAAATATCCATCTCTCAAGTGCTCGGAGACAACGTGCTGGGTAAAGTCTTTCTTCAGTTTGATCTGCTGTAATTATGCAGGTGCCAAGTTCTGCACCTCAGACGTCTGAGGAGGGCTTTCTCTCGTTCCATTGGCAGCAATGACAGGTGTTGAGATACTCTGATACAACGATGTAGGACAGCTCAGCACAGCTCCACTTTCATCCTCTCCAGTATCCGAATCTGGTGTTACAGAACTGCTTTCTATCCCCAGGATCTCACTAACTGCTTGAGGCAATTCCTATAAAAGCAAAGGGGAAATTTTATTTCATTTTTTTAATTATTAAGCTCCCCTTCCCCAAAGCAATTATTCAGCTGAATTTGGCTTTTTTTTTTGTATTCATCTGGTGTTCTTTCAGTGCAATGGATCTTTCATCTCACCTTGAGCACATCACGCATCGAATTACTGGTACTGAGGTTATTCACTAAGAGTTAAGAAGTCACAAAAGGCACAACTCAGCTTTCCACCAGTGGACTGAGCTTCCTCTATAAAATTAACCTCACTTATAGACTTCAGGAATATAGGTGCTACACAGGCACAGCACATCCCTTATCACAGCCTGACATCTAGTGATTTCACAACTTGTACAATTAGAGCCAATTACATAGTTTTACTGTTTATAACTGTTTACAGGAGATATATTCAAAATACCATTACCTTGCAATTCATCATCTGCATAGAAATTGCTTCTGCTTTGCAGAGTATATATTCCACATCAATTTTCATAGACAGTTCATTGATATGCTAAAAAAAATTCACAAATATTAAGTGTAAAAAATTGTGTGAAACAAGCTGCGTTGTTAAATATACTGCAGGAATTAATAGCATCTCATAGGCCTGCCCCCCAAGGTTTGAAGTACTAAACATACTGTCTATTTACACTGACAAATGGACACTAAAAGATGTATTATGCATCAGCTGGCTTTCATCACTGAGACCTGTATGAGGAATCCATGATACTCCTGTGCTGCAATCTACCCAGCCCCACTAAGTTACTCCCCAGAGGATATTTTCAATGAGATATCCATTAAGATTAAAAAAGACAAAGCAAAAATTAAGATTAAACGTATTAAGGCACAGTTTAAAAAGAATTGCTTTCCACATTGCTGATCTTACTAACCACAGATATGCAGTAAGGCATTCTGAAACCATGGCAAACAGACATTCAGTTCAAATGTAACACTTCAGAAGATGGAATTTACCTTCCCCACCCCCATTCTCCCCAACATGAAATACAAAACACACTGCATTAACGCCAGAGTTAATATTTAAATAACACAGGAACACAGTACCTTTAATATTTCATTGAAGCCATAGTGCTTATCCATTATTTGCTGCTTTTCAGATTCTAAGATAGCACAACAGAGGAGAAGGTGGAAATTCTGGCAAGGCAACTCTGTCCACATGACCTGTTAAAACGTGAGAAATTTTGAAATGCTTACACTCTAATTCTGAAAAGAGGCAAATGTTAGAAAATCATGCTTTAATAAAACTTCAATAAAAACCTGAAGCTCAATAGTTTCACAAGAATAAGCTACTTTTAGAGGAAACTAGTATTTCTACAATTACTTGAAATCTCTTTTACTCGCTTAGTGGCAACTACAAAGTTTAAGTCACCAGATGTTTAGTTTATCTCTGATACCACTCATTTCCTGTCATCATGGGATAACATCACCACCACACAGGTTCTCTTAAGTCACTGTAACCTTGGGTTAACATACAGAACGTGAATTTTGCTCTGACTAAAAGCAGCTCAAATGTCTCCACTAATTGCATAAGAAAAATGGTGTCCCATGTTCACGCTTGGCTTTTTTAAATCCCACATATACATGGTAACAATTAAGCTGCACAGTTATGAACAGAAAACAACCAGTGATAAGCTGGAATTAAAACGTGACAGAAGTAAAACTAGTCATCAACAGTGATGACAGCAACAGTGGGGCACATCTGCAAGTACGGATTGTTATGAGCACTGCACACAGGCTCTTTCTCATTGATGGCCAAAAAACTGCACAGCTAACAGTGGTGAATATGTTGAAAAACAGCATTTTGTGGCTAAGATTTTGCTCCATCAAATAGTGTTTTTGTGCCCTTTGTATTTGCAGCAGATCCCATGGAAATAAATATAATTACTCTTGCAGTGGTCTGCGTACATTACGATGTGATAAACAGAACCTGTGAGACTACCACATATCATCAGGAGTCCATCATCCTCCTAAGACAGTAAAAGTACTTCAAGGATTTAGATATGGGGTGCTGTTCTTCTGTACACACATTTATACGTGTGCTAAGGCACAGGTGAGAAAAACACCAGCCTAGGATTATAAGCTACAAACACAGATAAAGTTCTCATCAAGTTAAAGAGAAAAAAATTATCCTTCAGGAAATGTGAAGATGAGCAATTTCTTTTCTCAAAAAAACTCATTATCATTTTACACCTTGGAATAAGAGAATTCTTTTGGTTTTGTACATTTCAAGTGCCATATTTATGAATGTTACACCAATACTGTTTCTCCTAGCACAGGATGCTTTTCACACACAAAAAGTAACCTGACATTCCTCAGTTACTACTCTCACTTAAGAGTCTCAACTGAAAGGTCCTGCCTAAACCTTATGAAAATAATCCAACTTAATCCATCAGCTCTTACAAGGACATTTTCACTACCATCTCAAGTTACTGTTCTGGCTGAAAAGACATAACGTGCTAATAATGTGCCTTCTCTTACACCAATACAGATGTTTTAATTAATCTATTAGAATATTAATCACTTTGTAGAATGATCCAAGCTTTCATGCAGAAGAAGGGTACTTTATAGAACTTCAAAAAGACCACTGGATTTTGTGTGGTGAAATACTTGCTTACCTCCCAGAGTCGAAGAATATCTTGAAAGCTGAATTCCCTTTTAAATCTGATGAGAAGCCATCGGAAGCAAAAATAAAGGTAGCCTGAGTCTTGAGATTCTAGGAATATGAGCATTGTATTTCATAAACACCATATTTGTTAAGATAGTGGAGAAAATACACTTTTAAGGTACAAAAATCATACAATTGATAAAACGGTAGTCTCCAAAATCAACAATACTTGGTGGACCATAGCATAAGTCAGTAACAAGCTGGCACTTTTTCAACACATGTGAAGCAATTACTGAAATCATGTAGGTGTTTCTAATTTAGAAGTCTTCTAAATGAGTCCTGTGGCCACATCATATTACTCTTGGAAAAATTTTTGAAGACTGGTCAGGATATCAATGCACACAGAATGCAGCACGTTGTTTTAGTTACTGTGCATGAGTAACACACATACCCAAATAACTGCAAAATCCACTGTCTAGTAAACGAAGCAAAGTACTCAGCTGAATTAGTTGTGTCTTCATACCCTGCATCTGTTCTTCAAAATTCTGATGCTGGATGGAATAAAATATTTGCACCGTCATTTATATTAACTCAAATAGCAACAACTGAGATTTACATATATGACTAATTATAACAAAGTTTTATCATAGCAACTGATCCTCATCATTTAGGCGTTTAATGCGTGGAACACTTAAAGGCCTGTGCCTGTAATTAATGAAATGTTGCTTTTTGCTGAAAGGTTTAAGTTAAGCAGTGAACCACACTTCTCCAACATTATATTTATTTTGTTATGTAACAAATGATAATTTAAATTAGGCTATGCTGTACTGCAAAGCAGCATTACTGCACTCGAAACAAAAGACAACTTTTTGTTGTTGTTGTACTAGTCACATAGTTTCACAACACGCATAGATCAGAAAAGTTCCTGTTTGTGGGAAGCCTACTCTGGATTGGGAACCACTACCCCGGACAAAATCTTTCTAGTGGACTCCTGATTAATGCTGAATTTCATGTTCTGTCTCTGAGCTACTCTGGAATTTTCAAGGAGTCAGTTTGTCCATATTACTCAGTAAGATTACTATCAACACACTGTAATTTCTGTCAGACAAAACACATCGACTTCAGATACAAGTGATGATCCCTGCTTTAAAAGTATTTTAAAACTAACCACATTCACAAAATTAACTCCAAATGCTACCCACAGCTTTTTTTTTTTAATATATGTAGTCTAGAAGAAGGAACTTATTTTTACCATTTGATCCATATATGACACAAAGCACCAAAAGGCATCTACTTCATTCTCCATAACATATAAGACAGGTGAAAGCAAGTCACTCATACCCTGGACATAACCTTGACAGAAAAAGAAAGACAAACAGGAATTTAGTTAAACTCTACAGTAAAACAGCCATTTTTCAAGTGTGTTAAATGACTGAGCTAGACAGATGTTTGCACCATCAGTTTGCACATTCACTACAATAAGAATTAACAGCACAATTAAGAAGAGAAGGAAGGACTTTCAGAGCTTGCTTTTCCCATTGCCTCACTCTCCCAACTACCTTAACCACTGATGTTCAAGTCAACTTACCTGTTGTCCCACTGCTGCTGCTAACATCTCCAAGTAAGGAAGAACCAATTCTGTGCATGTCTACCATCAGTTTAACATATTTCTCACACTCAAGGATGGCCAGTTACATTTCTTAATAACATAATTATAATCGAGGAACTGACAAGAACTGGAAACAATTGAGTGTGAAAATAGGGAGTAGTTGTGGGAAGTGAAATAGAACAAAGAACAGAGAACAATAATTCAAAAAGGTTAAAAAAATCATTCACTGTACACTTAATGCTAAAGGCAGAAATAAGACAAGAGAAAATGCTGCAGTACAAGACGGTTTAAAAGTCCTTTAAGGATCAATACCAGTTTCATAATCATTTGTCTTGAGAAATACATTCATAAAAAATGTTATATGAATCTGTCCCCTTCATTCAGATGGGGATCTGTGGCATTAACCAGACTCTGTAGCTATTGTTGAAATATGAAAATGGAAATTATATCAATACTTAAGAGGCTTAAAATCCTTAGACACATGTAATGTCAAATACACTGCACAGCCATTAATCTCTTGTTTATAGAAAACAAACTTCTTCCCTGTATAGATCTAAACCACCTAAACCACTGTTAATAGATCAGGCAGTATACATGCTTTTATTTCATAAGACGCATGTTACTGCAAGGTAATGCAGGTAGAAGCATGTAAAGACACAGAACTACACGTTCAGGAAAACTGTTGGATTTAATTTTCCTTCTCTTTTTCAAGTCCAAGATTTAAGCCTCTTTACAGACTCAACAGTAGGCATGAAGTTGACAAAAACACTGCTCTGCAGCAAATGTATTAGCAATTAAAGACTTGTTCCAATTTTTCCTTTCAAAACCTGTCACAAAACAGATCTTTGAAATCCCAACATTTTTCTGTAGAAGAACCAGCCACCCACAAGCACAGAAGAGCCAGATGTCATGGTAGGGATGAAGGGGTAGAAAACAGGCAAATACCTACTCACTCCCAAGAGGAGAATCTCAGCTATACTGTGATTCAAGGACAGCGTTGTGTGCTTTTCCTTCTATGCCAGATGCATACACTAAAGTGTAGTTTTTGAAAAACTGCCAAGTGCATCCCTTGAGAACCAGCTTTTAAAGTATTCAGAAATAAAGCCATGTTTACAAACAGCTGGTTAAGCATGCTGAGCTTTAATTACAGCAGTGGCAGCTGGTTTATTAAATCCAGCTAAAACTCTGAAAAGCAAACCTGCCTCAACTGTAAGGAAAACAACAGTATGGGTAAAGTGAAGGCAAACTGCCACTTAATTCCCAATCTCACCTCAGCTGATGAATTCAGATGCCTATGAGATTGAATAAAAGTGAGAAGCAGAATGAGAAAGCAAAGTTGCCTATACTATTAAAATACAATTCTTGAATTCAAAGAAAGCATTGTAAGCAATATGAGATCAACTGCATTAACAGATCTTAACACAAGCGAAGCTTTACATCAGAAACTAAAACAGCTATTAAGTTCAAAGGAGCACAACTTACCTAAGTCAAAGTCATACATGCAATAGGTCATCAAAATATCATGAAGTAAAATCAATCCTGGATTGTCTTCACCTTCATAGAACTTATTTGTTCTATCTGTTCTGTTTACATCTTTCTCTAAAAAGATTTAAGAACATTTTCAAAACACGTTCCACAAGACCAGCATCTTATCCATTCCAGATTTTTTTTAAACTGCTGCCTATACCCTCAAACAATGTCACAAAGATTTGAAGTCTTAAAGACAATGGTTGCATCACTGAAAGAACACTTGAAAAGTAAGAAAACCTCTCAAAACGAAAGGATTATTTATTAAAAAAATGTTTGAAAGCTTTTATTTGTTTTAAATGAAAAAATTCCTGATTATAATTCAGTGGAAATGTTTTACACTTACAGGGATTAAGAACAATTTTATGCAAGCTAGCTGTGCAATGCCATTCATGAATGTTTATGAGATACAGCATAAACCACAGCAGGAAGGTTACCACACCATCAGCAGAACAACTGTTATTGTTCACTACAGTACATCAGAAGTTCTTTGTAACAAATTCTTATAGCTCACATTGAACAGAAACAACTGCTTTCATTGGACAGTTGCAATGCCTCAAACATACCAAGTAGTAGCATGTTCTTTAATACAGAGAAACTCAAAAACGTAGATCTACTTCATAAAAACCTAATATTCTAATTTATGCTTCAGATACTTAGAACAGAATTTCAGCCATTTTTGACCCCTGAATGTTATTTTCTGTTAACAAACTGTATATAAGTACGCACTCAAGCTCAAGACCTTTCTTAACCCTCAGCAGACATACAAAATTCTTAGTGTAACACCATTATTTTAATGACGCTTTCAAATAAAAAGGAAAAAGCATTTTGTTATTTAGTAAGAAAAAAAATAAGTCTTTCCACAGCACTATGGTGTAAAAGCTCTGAATTACTCTAGTAAAGAGAAAGTTTTAAGAGGACGAGAAAATTTAGACATCTCTGAGAATAGCTACATGTTTATAGCCTCTTCATATACGTTACTCAAAAGCTTACATTTCTTCAATTTCATGTTGAATTGCAAAGGTTTGAGAGTTCACACAGTTGCATGTTTCTGAAACCAAATTTACCTATGAGACTCCTGTAGTCCCTTAACCTTGAATTTCGTTTTTCCTGTTCTTCACTGACAGACTTCCACTGTAGTTTCATCCTGAAATACTCATCCCTGAAAAAGAAAGATCATTTTGAAATCAAAACATGCTCCGTCATTACGTTTCCTTTTCTTTCTTTTTTCAAGTACTCTATTTGCTCTTAGGAATAAATTGGGTAACAGCAACCTGCCTATACAATATTTTCACTCCAATGTAATACTCCTTTTAAGAAGAACTGTACTCTTCACCACACTGAACAACCTTTAACAGCTATCTTTTAAGTTACTCTTAAAAAAACCTCTAAACAATTTCATTTATTAAACAACTTGAATCTGGACTCACGTTTTCCTTTTCTGCAAGTTTGCCCTCTCTTCTTTAGTGCTATTCCAAGGAAAATACCCCAGAAGAAATTTCCATGCCTCTTTTCTTAAAGTATGGCAGAGTCCCTAGGGAAAAATAAATTGGAAACATTAACAAGAATACTAATTCAGTTTTGTGAGGAAATGCTCCTACAGCAATACAATGCTTCTGAAGGTAAAAGCTCAAGAGAAACAACAGTTACTCATCAGATCATTCTTGTTATACTGCAACCAAACTTTATTTGCTAAATAACGTATTTGGAAGTGAAGGGGTAACAAAGCATGATTAAGCAGCAATACAACTTACATTCATCAAAAAACTGGAATGAAAATTTAAAATATGCTCTAAACTGCAGAACTACTGGATACTTCCTAAGAATATAAGAAGCTTTTCAAAAGGTATTTACTCCTACATTTTTGCATCACTGCTCAGAACAAAATCCTTAACAGCACCACAGACACTAAGAAACAAAAAAAAAACCAAAGTACCTTTAAATCTATAAATTTGAACATATTGCTGTTTAACTGACAAACTTTTGTCTTCACACACCGGTCTTGAGTACTAACCTTCCATTTTCTTTCTTTTCTAAACTAATCAAACAAGATACAATCAACATGCAGATGAACCTTTCAAGCAACCAAAAATACCACTGTTCACTAAAGGGCACTATCTGTCAGACATCTTGCTAAATAATCATTTCTGACAAAAATGTACTAGCTGAATCCTATCCCATACAACAAAAGATTCTGCCAGATCTTAAGATTGCATCCCCAGTTTACCAGTCCAAGGCCATACTCCTACCACACTGCTTGATGTCTCACTGTATTTTTTATCATTTACTATTAAATTATGGTAAGGAAGATCGATGCAGTAAACAGCATCAACCACTGAAATTTGGTGTTCCAGACAAATGGTAACTGGAACTCTTCCAGTACGTAACAATGTAAGAGAAACACTGCCTTTAAAGAGGATCTCCACGTTATAAACTGGAAGTTATCAACAGCATTGAGCACTCATTCCTCTGGCAATGGAAAACACATGTGACACTGAAACACTGATGGTGGGGGAAAAAAAGGTGTGTAGGAATTGTCACATTTGTACAAGGGTCCTTACTTGGACACCTCAGGAACAAATATACTAACAAACAGTCACATGAACTGTAAATTCTTCCTGTTCAATATGTATTTTTAATAAAATAACTAACATATATGTTATCATTCTCTATCCAGGCTTAAAACCCCAGAAGGGAAGACTGCATTCTTATAAACAGGCATCAATAAATTTAGAAAGAACACATTAAGGTAGGAGGATTCCCACAAAAATAAAAGGGAAAAAGTCCAACACTAAAGTAACATCAGGTAGAACACCTGCAGCATATAGCATAAGCTTATAAAAATTGCTTGGGCCTGACTACCCTCTGGTGAAGAAACTTTTCCTAATCCCCAGCCTGACCCTTTCCTGCCACAGCTCCATGCCATTCCCTCAGGCCCTGCTGCTGTCAACAGAGAGCAGAGCTCAGTACTGTCACTCTCCTCCTCCCCTCAGCATCCTCTGCTCCGGGCTGAACCACAAAGAAGCACTGGTGTTTTCCTGAAAGTCACTTTGATTTCTCCTCTGAGTCACTCGGGCCTCTCTCTTATAAAAACAATCCCTTTTAGTCATCCACTGCAAGGTCTCTCTACTTGTGCAGTACACTGTATGGTTAAGAGATTCATGAGATATTCAGTGAGTATTACATCATGTTTTATAACATAACTCCAACAGTACTGACTAGCTCATGCCCGACGTCCTGCATGAAGTGTTACAAATATAACAAAGCATAACTACAGTTTGGGAAGAATAGAAAAGGACTTTAGAAAAACAGGTTACCCCTTTGAATATTGACTGCTTTATGTAGTCTACATTTAAAATTCTTCCGTCAGAATCCATATTTTTAGCCCATTCTTCAACTGACACAGGCTCTCTTCTACTAACTTCAGGCTGTTTTCCTAGATCGATCTGAAACAAACACAAAGGTGTTATACAAATCCCAATTAAATGCTTCAACATTTCTGAACAGTTACACCAGTATTACTGAGCCTGTTAGATCCTCATATTGAGTTCAAGTACATTTTCTCATGTTTGTATTTGCATTAACTTTAGATCCTCAGAGTTCAAATGCCTACATTAGGGAGCAATATGGAACAATGAAGGCAGAAAGAGCAAGACACAGCATGCTCAGGACCTGGCTATCCAAGCTAGTATTTCAGATTTTGGAAAAGGACGTGTTTCACATCGCCTTCCACCTCCACTAACACCTGCAAGCTAGTTTTGGGTTAGTACCATGGATTGAATGCCTCTAAGCAGCTAGGAATGCAATAGGTATGCACAGCACAGTCACCAAAGAAAACAGGGAGTTTCATTCCCAAACCAGACTGAGCAGCGTGGCAGTAAGATTGATTAAAGTAAGCTACCCCTTAAAAAAATCAGTACAGCTTTTTCCACTGATAAATTAAGCGCTAGGCAATACATTTTTAGAACTGCATTGTTCATGTAGTTGCTGTTAAGCTATCACTACTTCAGCCTCAAGGAAAAATAGCACTCAAAATAGTTTAATATTAAAAACATGTGAGCTTCTTAAATAGTAACCAGAGCGTTTACAAAGATGCATTTTCCACTCATCTGTAACAGAGGACAATAGAAGCCCAAAGCGATTCATGATCCAACTACAACTTCATTCTACTTCTGGTTCCAGTGATGCAAATCTGTACGTTTACAGGCCATGACATTAATTATCCTTTTTTTTAATAAAAAATAGAATCATCTTAAGCCACCTTCTTAAATCTCTTTGAACAAACTGAAATGTTGCAGTGATTAGCCACAGAAGTTACTTATTAGACCACATCCCCAGTTTTACTTAATATAGCTGTAACCAGCCGCAGAGGAAACACTAAGTATGAAATGAGAGTTCAGTTTGAAGGGTACTTACTCCATACGATAAAAATAATTCCCACTTTGATAATCACAAGCATTTTCATTTCAAAAGCAAAATCTGCATTTGCAGGCATAAAAAATGACATGCTCCAGAAGTAGCTGATAATGATTTTACTCTTGTCAACAAATGACAGCGCAGATCACGCCACAACTGCAAAGTATAAGCAGCACAACTCACCAAGCTTCAAGTCCTACAATTCCTTTAAAGATGTGCATAAAAAGAATCAATACATCATATTCATTTACGCACTCACTCGTGTAATGACTTCAAATCCTGGCTCCTCCTGCTGATTTATCTTTAAGCCTGGAATAGCATCGTTGAGGAAGTCTGCCATTTCTGATGGCGGCCGCCTTTGAGTCGAAGGGTCGCTCAGTCGGAAACTGTCAAAAATATAGTTTGTGACCTTGGAAAACCTTCCCATTGTTACCGTGTATGGATCTTTCTTCCATTTCTGTGTTACAACAAGGAAAACAAGCAAATTATGAAAAGCCTCAGGTTATATAGAAATCTCATGCTTAAAGATAAAAACAAGTAGAACACAGTAGCTCTCAAAGCTTCACACGTAAGTAACTTCATACAGGACATTCACTGCGTGATTCAAAAAGTTGAGATCTCAAGTATTAAAACAATTCTAATGATTGATCTGAAAGATTAGATAGCAGTATATTGAGTAAGTCTGACCTATGCATAAGATCAGATCAGACATGGTGTTTACTTTCCTATGATTAATGCCACAAAACATCATTTTTCTGCCTAAGCTCACCTACCTTCACATCATGTAGTACCTTGAAAACTCAAGTACTCTACTAGTTGTCATATAAAAGTTTTCTGTGAGATTGCTAAGTCCAGAAACTACTGCACTTATGAAGATTCCATAAATTAAATGAATCAGTAGGTCAGAACTCTGGCCTCATTCAATCACCAAAAAAATTTTGCTGCTCACCCTCACAAGGCCATAAACTCCACCAAATGATAAACAGTTTCACAAAAAAAAAAATTCTTTTAAGCAATATTGTACTCCTTCCTGGTGTATTCCCAGCCTCTCTTCAAAACCATCAGAAAACAAGAAGAGAACATTTGGTCAAGGAAAGTTTAGAAAATTCTTTTCCATTTCTAAAACTGTGTACCCAGATGCACACAGTTGCAGGCAAAAATAACTTGAATAGCTTTAAAACAGGGAGGTTAAGAAACAAGTAGCATACTGAACAACTTAGAAGTGTGCCTTCTAGTAAGCATTTGTTTTAGGATATAATTAACGGTCCTAGAACGACAACGACTCAAGAGACCTACGTGATACAGAAAGGCTGGGATTTTTCTTTTAATAAACTCCTTCCCTTATAAAACAAATCAAATAATACATACCTGCAGTAAGCCGTATGATGGTTCATCAAGGAGATTCTCAAATGACTGAGACAGAGACTTGTTCTGAGAGTTCACGAGAAGAATAAGTTTATCCTGTGGAGATCTACAATCAAATTAAAGCATGGGGGTTCTGTAAGTACCACCAGTTTTTCTTGAAAGTGCTTTAGAACATTTGCAAGTCTTAAAAGTCACATTTCAGGTTTTGTGCAAGGAACACAAGTCTGATGCAAGATCACTTTTGGCAAGACTCCATATGCTAACACTTTATAAAGCAGGACTTCTTTTATAGAAGATTAGTCATTCATTCTGAGTTATATTCTGTACCTTTTCAAAACGTTACAATGCTGTACTGAGAAATTACATGAGTAATTTACTTTCAGAATAAATTTCCTATACTTGAGAGTGGACAATAAAGATGACACAGGAAAGGAAATTCTTTGAGAGAAACAATGCACACACTGAAACATATTTACATAACTGTGAGTGGAAAGAATTCTGCATGGTGATGTGGGTTAAGTAATTCTACTAATTGGTAAATCTTACATTTTTGTATACTGTGAAACATTACATAAAGGATTACAAAATGCCTTTCATCGTATGAAAGCATATCAACAAATCTCAAACCAATAGTACTACAAAAGCTACTGTCAGCCTAGTTCTATAATTCATCTCAGCAAGAGTTTACCAACACTACAACCATTGTATTGTGAAACAAACACCTGATCAGCATCTCACAATCATTTTTGTATAGACTCCAAATGCTAAATGAACAGAAATCTGATTCGGCGTAACTCACTGCATTTGTACACTCTTGTACTCCAGGCTTGCACAGTCAGATGAAAATGATAGCAAAGGCAGCTGGAACTGTGCCACTCCTAGTATTTCATCTGTTCTTTCGCTCTCATTTCCCCTACATCACCTTCCCCCCTCTGGCATGGGAACACGATCAATTAATCAGCTCCCAAATCAACACCACTTACAGCTCAATAAATTAAAGCAGCGACAACAGCTCAGAAGCCAATCTGACATTCAAGCCTTGGAGTTAGTAGCCAGGCTGGAGAAGCTCTCTGCCATCTAATCCTAACCCACTGCATAGACTTGAATTTATAAGATACCTTTGCTACATCACTCTTTCCCAAAGTTTAAATTCACTATTTGTAGTTTTCAAAAGAAAAATTACTTTTATTCTTATTAATACCTGCATCATCTACCGTGTTATTAAAATCAAAGATAAGAACTTTTTAATAAGTCTTATCTGTCTTCAATTCCAACATGACAGAACACTGTCGGATATGAAATCCAACGAGAGATCTCAGACACCACAGCCAAAGACCTGTGGCAAAGAAAGTTAATGAAGCTCAACTGGCTTTTACTAAAAAAGCTGCACAGGGCAAAGACTAAGTCACATACTGTGTTTTTCTGAACTAAAAGAACAAAAAACTTTGTATGATACTTCAATTGTAATAAAGCATTTGCTCTGGCCAGTGCTCAATTGTGAGCTAGAAACTTAAATACTGGCTCACAATAACGAAAGTTAGAAAGTGTCATCAGTGTGGCATTTTCTCAATATTAGCCTGGTGCAACAAAACAAAAATAACTTAAAGCAACAGATTACAAGTCTTTTGTTCAAGTTTAGTCCCCTCACACATACCAATTTCAGCAATGTCACAGCATTTTAAAAGGCATTTAGCGGTAATGAAATGCAAAACCTTTGAGGTAGCATAAAGAGGGAGAAAATATTTAAAAGGTATTTTAGGAAAAAGCTCGACTCTCTTAACATCAGTACCTGCTGTCTACATAGAGAGGTTGGAATAACAAGTAATTGCATTGCTGTGCACTTCCTTATGCAATCCAGAAAACATCTTTCCTTAGAAGAGGTTGTGAGCTTAGATACTCCATGTACTAAAGCATAAAGGGCAACCACAAAACGACAGGAATGTGCAAAGAATAGTTTGTCACCTCTGTAAGTTACTTAGCATAACATCTTCTTACAAAAGAAAGAAAAAAATCATACTCAAATAGACCACAGAAAAGACACTGCTACCAAAAATAGACCTTAAAAGGAAGCGCGGAATCTTAAGTATTCTAACTAAAACTGGAAGTTCCTGTTCAGCTCAATGCTTGACTTCATGCAAATTTAATTGCCAAAGCTGCATCATAGTTCCCAAAGTATCTGCTGTTCCAGCATGCAACACACAGTACAGTCTAAGACAGAAATATTATGCAGCTCTGCACATTCCCAAATGCCCAGATATGACCTCAAGTTTCCCTACCTTTCCTTACCAGGGAACTCTGTAGAGCACTCCTGAACTCTCCAGTGCATGCAGCTGCTGGATCAGACTGCTCAAACCTCTGAGGACACAGCAGCCTCTCAGATTGAAAGGAAACGTTTTGTACTGTAGCTGAGGGAGCATCCACACTACCTGACAAGAGGCTACAGAGGACAAGAACTAAGCGCCTACTGGGTCAAATAAAAAAGAACAGTTAAGTGGCCAACTGTTCTCTGGAGACATTCAAGGCCCATCTGGATGCCTGCCTGTGCAACCTGGTCAAGGGAACCTGCCTTGGCAGGAGGGTTGGACTAGATCTCCAGAGGTCCCTTCCAACCCCTACAATTCTGTGATTCTGTGTTTGAAATAGGAACCAAAATCCTTACCTGTTTCCCTTCTGTTCAATTACACACCAATAAATCAATTTTAAGTAGCAATGTGAATTACAATTATTTGTTGCATATAACTCTACAGAACTTAACTGAAGCTGTCACCCAGAATTTCCTAATCTCTAAGTGTACAGAGAATACTCTTAATTATCTCTTCTCTTCATCTTGTCTCCCTAATGTCCTCCTGCTTCGGTCTTCACGGATTTTTTTCTTTAAAGGCTTGCAGACAGTCTTACCAACAGTACTATTTTACCAGTTGGTCACACTGACCATAACACCTCCTCCAAGCAGTTGACAATTTATCACAAGCTTGCCCACCACATCCTCATACTGCCAAAGCCTTCCACAGATCAGTTCAATGACTATGCAGCACTTGCACTTCAGCATATCAATAATACTCAGGCCACAGCTTTACCATCTTGTAGAAGGCAACTCTGACATCTTCAACATCCCCAACACGAGAAGAGCCTTCTCTACATGGATTCTCAAAGACATTTTGTTATCTGCCAATCACATTTTTCAACAGAACGCATTGTGAGTGATGCTATAAAAGCAGAGTATATATTGCACTGGTTAAATATCTTGTTGTTTCTTAATGCTCTGCCTAGTCTTATTTACCCCTGTTGTCTTTTTATATTACACTTGTGACTAAACAGTGACAGCAAAACATTCTGTTCTACTGTGCATCTACACTATGGTCAACAGAAAAGCTTTTGTCCAGGTAAAAAAGCCTGGAAGTAACCCAATATAAATGTAGAACAAAACTATAGTATTTAACACCATTATAAAGTTTAACTACATTTACACTCAAAAAACTGGTTTGAGAAAGAAATAAAAGAAAATTGAGTTCTGTGGTGAAATAATATATAAACTGATTTAACTGATAGTACTATATGTTGGCTCATGAACCACTGTTAATACTCAAATACTGTCCTTAAGAGAGGAGATCTCAAATGTTAAATACAAATTATCCCAATTTAATTGTAGAGGTTCATGAAAGATTTAAATTTACATCATCTGAGCGCTCATGAGAAGCTTCTGAATCCACTAGACGGAGCTACTGAGGAACTGCAAAGCAACTAACATTTCAACACATTCTGAAGTGGTTTATAAAGTAATTCACATTTTAAAACTTCAGCCCATACTTTCAGTACATAAAATTGCAGCTTTAGATACCTTGAAAATAGAAAAGGAATCATAAAATACATCAGAAAGCATTAATCTGAAATTCACTGAAGAATCAAAAAAGTAAACCAATAATCCAACTTCAGATCAGAACTAAGATTGTCTGATACTTACTCTCTCAGTACAACATGATTTTCAAGGCATTTAATAAAAAGTTTGCTGTCTCCATGATGAAAGTGAAGAGCTGGAAGCTTCACATCATCCTTCAAACAGAACACCAAATAAGACCATCCCATGCCTTCTTTGTTTTGTTTGATTGATTTCAGATCTGTCAAACTGAATAGGAACGACCACGTGCTTTCTCCATTTGTGTGATTAGAAGCATCTTAAAAACAAAATTATCACAATTTTAGTTAGATTTTCAGTATTAGCAACTACAAATACATCATTTCTCCTAAAAAATCACAGTAAACAAAAACTCAGCATTAGTTCTGATAATAAAGCATACTATAATTACTACAGCAATTTCTCATTGTGTCTTATCTGGCAAAAACTTCTGAAATAAGCAACTCCATCAGACTGCTCCCCTTAAGATCTGTCAACAGTGTATGAAAATGAGCCAGCAGGTAACGTACCACTGCTGTACAAGATTCCAGCAACATAAATCCCACCAGCACATTCACAGGGTGATAATGCTCATTCAAAATAAATGTAATGCACATTAGGATACTGTATAATATTCTATGTAGCATATACAACACATTGCACACCATGTGTATGCTTTGTCAGGCTGCAGCTAGTATAAGGGAGATGGAATTCAAAAGCTATTTTCTCCTTTACCATGCAAATCTGTGCAAGACTGTAATACATCCAAAACAAAGGGGTTCATTGTTACTCTACCAAGAAACTAGAAAGTGCCAGCATGCCTACAGGGACACTGGCACATACCCCATCTTACCACCATCAAATTATAGCCACCAGAAAAAAGGAGTAATGAAAAAATATAATCTAAGTCAACAGCATTCACTGACACCTACCTTGGATAAAGATAGACTCTGTCTCTTAAAAATTAAGAAAAAAAATCAATACAAACCAACGGCATAATAAACACTGTGCCTGGAAGAGGTTTAGCCCTATATCACTTTAGAAGCTCTTTCCAAACACAGAATTCAACGAGCCAGGATTGCACTCTACCCTCAAAACGTTCACAATCTGAAGTCCAAACACTGTACTCGTAAATGACATATGTGACAGTCAGTACCATTTAAAACTACCACATACATGGAAAAAACAAGCACAAAGGTCTCCAGTTTCAAGCTGATAAACACAAAGAAACAAGAAATGTAAAGAAAATTACTGTCATTAATCAGAGAAAAAAGCTGATTAGATTTTTTTTAATTGCCTATGTACTGAGATGTTATGATAATAATGAAGCTATGAAATTATTTTCCCAAAGCATGTTCATTAGACAAAATAGATTTCAAGCTTCCACACAAAGACTCAAGTATCAAAAGACTACACATTCCATCTCCCCCTGCTGTTCCAATGTTGAAAAACATTTGAGTAGTAAACATTTTTCTAAGACATTTTGTTCAAATCTCATTTGTTGGAAAGAATTAAGAGCCCAATGCAGACAAAACTGTTGGATCATTTAAATATCCTGAAAACATGATGTTGGAGTTAACACTTCTTTTTCTATACACTTTGCTACTAATTTCAAGAAAAATTTAGACTGGAAACAGAAAGCAGGTATTACAACATTCTGAATTGTTTTTCCACACCCAGAAATTCACCCCTCACCACACATGAGCCCAGCTTTTCAATTCCTAATGAAATCCATTACACTGGATCATGAAGACAGTTCGTCAGTTACAAGTCAGAAGAAAGAAAAAGGAAGTTCCTTATTTTTTAATTACCTCCATTTGAATGAGGTTTCTTTTTAAAAGAGACAGTGGTGACCATGTCCCATTCTGCTTCATAATTGTTTGGACGGTCCGCTCCTCGGGAAGATTTTTCTTTGGGAGCTGGAGTCCACTCTACCACAGAACTGGAATCCTAAGCAAAGAAAGTAACCATCAAGAAAAAGCACAAGACAAGATTCCCACATTCAACAAGGAGAAGAAAGAGTATATCATTTTCACAGATGAAAAGAATTTTTGGTATTAAATTCCTAAACAATACACAAGTCAGAACAGGAAGAAGAAAAGTTTTACTTAAATTCAACATGGTGCTAAAACACCCAAGTCTCTTTCACAGACTCCACCGACACAAAGCTTTAGTCAAATATAAAAATATCATCCTCCTGCTTTACCACATCCTCTTAATGCTGCTTAACCACTAGATCTTAGAACTTTCATAGACTTCAAATATTTTGCATTAGAACAGTGTCTCTCTGTTTTGAGACTAATTATGAAGAATGAATCACCATAACCCAACAAAACAGAAGCAAGGAGACTGGTGACTGTGACTTGCTTATACTCATTTGGTCTTCATTACTCAGACAGTTCTCCTTTATTTTACATATATACATAAAACATATCCCCACAACCTGAACCGTGCTACAGCCCACACACAATATTCCTACATGTAGCTATCAAATACCAACAACAGTCACACATATAGATTTTGCCTCCAGTTATGAGGTTATGTACCCATAAGCTACCACAAAATCAAATCCCTAGAAAACAGAATGAAGAACATTCATAATAAACATACCTTTCCTGCACAGAGGATATTAGAAGTATCCAAAGTATCATCCTGTGGTCTCCAATCTACTATTACTTCATTTTCCTACAATACAAACAACAAATCTGTATAAAAAAGTATATATCCCCTATTTACTAGATTCGGGGGCTATTTACACTATATATAAACAATGCAGATGTAAAGAACTACGCCATGCTCATTCATTAATGAAATCCAATACTTAAGAAAACATTTAAGATTTAAACACAACATGCTCTGCCAAAAAATTTAAGAGGCTTCTATAACTGCACTGTACAAATACCTTTTCTATGACACGTAGTACTCCCGATATGAAGTTGTCCTGATCATCATTTTTTCCACAGGACGGATGAATGAACACTCCATCTTGCTCATATAAAACCTAAAACAAAGAGTATAATGAATTAGGAAACAATTCATTAATCTGAATCATTCACCTACATAGGTTGAAGTGAACACCAGAAGCTTCTTACATTTTTATATTCCTTTTTGTCCTCCCCTTCTAAGAGCCTCACATATATCAAGAAACATTATAAACTAGAACTGATTACATTTATTCTCTAACCAATACAGCAATTATTACCTTGTCAGAAAGTCACAAAAAATGTATCCAACACCCAGCATTTTTTAATTAGCAGACAGAGGTTCATATGAAAGCATTTACACAGCATTTAAAATACTAGAAGACTTCCTTACATAGCTCACCTTTCCCCCATTTGCAATTTGAGCATGTTGAATTGATAACCTGAACTTAAACTAAAAAACAGCCCTAAACTAATCATGAGTAGCACAGGTTCTATTTCGGTGCTGGAACATGCAAGTTAGGTAAGAGAGGCCCACAGGACTATGCACTGCCCACTTAACTTCAGCATTTAAGTGTTCACAAAAACATGCCCAAAGGTGACAATCCTCACAGAAGTCTGATCGTGCCTGTAAAAAAATTAAAACAACACTTCTTCCCTACCAAAATGCAACAGGTTCTTCTAAGCTATGCTGCATACAAGAGCACTATAAATAATGTAAGCAAGCCCTTTTCAAGCAAGTCTTTCAGAGGGAAAAGTCCCTAATACACCAAGACTTTGCAGAAGTGAAATATATAATCATAGAAAATTTCTGATATTTTAGTACTAAATAAATGCTGTCTCTCTCACTGAGTAGTTACATATTTTTAAAGATAAAATTATTTGTTTTCTATGACAGCATTTGCTGCTTACTGTGAAAAACTAACAAAAACTATCAGTATCTCTTTTTCTGAACATGATAATTCATCATTTTTAAAATCATCACATTTGCAGTCAGGACAGAAAGCTAGAAGTTCAGGTGTGCAAGCTTAGCTAACTATAAAATACAGAGTTTAAAAATATCTACAAAATTCAGTTTACTCCTCCTTTCTGTTATTACTTATTTCTCAAGTTTATTCTCACTTTACAGAAGGAGAAAAATTACGGTGTTAAGATTTAAGCACAAAAATATTGCTTGTCAGAGCTGATGAGGTCACTTAGTCTAATCTCCTTCTTGAAGGATTAATGGCAATACTATTAAGTTGCATTCCAAAAAATGGAAGCCTTCTCTCCTTTTCTCTGCTACAGATTTTCTTTTTTTTCTATCAAAAAATAATAAGATCCTCCTTTTAAGAAATACCTGCTCTGAAATTTTTGTTTAAACACAACTTTAGACATTACTTAAAAAGTAGCTTCCAGTACTTGGACCTGATCTATCACCACAATAAGGAGTACGAACCAAAGTGATCAATCACTGGGACAGCTGTTCCAGATAAAACTCTGCTTTGGAGTTACATTGGTAGATGTGCAATTCTGCCAATAATTTCCCTAAGTATAATAAAGTACACCTCTTCAATCTAACATATTACACCATTTATTCCATGCCATCAAAACAGCCCTACTACTACCTGCCTAATTATTAACGTTTATACTCTTTTTCATCCATTAACATCACCCAACATGACAGTGATCACATAACTGGAAGACTCTGCTCTGCATAACCAATCCACCCCTGCTGTAACACATGATGAAATCGAGGAACTCGGAACCTGCTCAGAAGTCTACTGGATATCCATAAAACACACACCCCATTCCACAGCGTGGTTTCATTCTTACCATTACTCTCCCCGCCCCCCAAGAAAATAAAATCTCGAGGCTGAGTTGTCAGGCTTTATTCTTATCCAATAGCAGGTCTAATCTTGTATTTATTTCTTCTGTTATCAAATACTTAATACAACTGAGCTTAAGGAGTTTGACAAAATGCTGAAGACAAAAGATTGAGTCGCACAAAAATGATAGCACAGAAAATGCAGTAAGGTATCCAATTCGAAGATAGGGCATTCACAATTCATTCCACTCAGTCATTAACAACTCCGTGCCACGAAGAAACAATGGCTATTCTACCAAGTAAACTGACAGAGGGTTTGTAAAAACAAGGAACCACTGCACAGAAGTCAGGAAAGCTGCATAGTGTAGTTAACCACTGACCATGGAAAACAGAAGGAAGAGGTCCAATGCTGGCTCGGTTAACAAAAAACACCTTTTGAGGAGCAGCCTCCTCTGCACTGTTGTAGGATGCATCATGGGCAGTGCTAGTTCAGGTTATGGAAACATGTTCAAATATTTATATTCCATGTCCAGCAGAATAACTACTTGAAGTCCTGCTGTTATCCAAGTAAACAGGTGGTATCGTTCTTATACTGAAGGAAGCAGCATGGAAAATTCATATCACCAGCTCGCTATGCTGTGTATCATAAGGGGTAAGTGGGTAATGCCTGTTAAATCTTGTTGCCAGAGACATACATCAGAAGGCCTTCACCACAGCATATCGGTTACAATACATGCTAGACAACAAACAAAATGTTTTAGACTAAACACTTGTCAATTGATGGCAATTTATGGCTTTGTGCAACCAGCTAGCGTGAGACTGACAACACTGCATCCAAAGACAGTGAGGTGCAGGCAACAGGAGAGCTGAACGAAGTAGGTGGTCCTGCCCTTTTTACTTGTTATCTATCCCATCTGTGCTGGACACTACTAATTGATATGAGCCAGCAATGTGCATTTGCAGATCAGAAACCAACCGTGTCCTGCACTGCAACAAGAGAGGAGCAAACAGCAGGGCAAGAGTTCATAAGTTCATAAGTTCATAAGGTTGGAAAGGACCTATAAGATCATCTAGTCCAACCATCCTCCTATCACTATCTCTACCCAACTACTAAATTAAGTCCTTTAGCACCTCATCTAAACGCTTCTTGAACAGCGCTAGGGATGGTGCCTCAACCACCTCCCTAGGCAGGCCATTCCAGTGCCTGACCACTCTTTCAGAAAAGAAATGCTTTCCTCAGGTATTTTCCTCAGGTATTATCTTTCAGAAAAGAAATGCTTCCTCAGGTATTCCTCAGGTATAAAATAAGAGGGAATTGCTCCCCTCAACTCTATCCTCATAAAGCCCCATCTAGAGAGTTGTATCCAGGCCTGGGGTCTCCAGCACAAAAGACAGTTGCTGAGCAAGTCTGAAGGAGGCCATGAAAGATGATGACATCACCTCACCTATGGAGGCAGGCTGAGGGAGATGGGCCTGTTCAGCCTGGAGAAGTCTCAAGAGAGACCTCACTGCAGGCATCCAGCACCTAAAGATGGTCTACGGGACAGATGGAGGGGGATATTTTAGTAAGAAGCGCAACGACAGGACAAGGGATACTGGCTTTAACCTACAAGAGGGTAGGTTCAGGTTAGATATAAGAAAAATTCTTTACTCAGAAGGTGGTGAGGCACTGGCACAGGTTGCCCAGTGAAGCTGTGGATGCCCCATCATCCCTAGAGGTGTTCAAGGCCAGGCTGGACGGGGCCCTGGGCAGCCTGATCCATTGGGTGGCAGCCCTGCCCATAGCAGGCAGGGTTGGAACTGGATGGTCCTTCAAGGCACCTTCCAACACAAAACCACTCTGTGATTCTATACTATCACACACTCACTGTTCACACCTTACATTCCTTCTCTTACCTCTCTGTCAACTTGTCCAACATAGGATATTTGAGAACGTGAAGAAACTGTGCAAAAACCCTGCTAGCTCTGTCTTTCAGATGCTTCACACTCTCTTCCCTTATCCTTACACACATTCTCCTTTTCTGCCAGAAATTACAAATCAGGGCCTCGATCACTCTTCCAAGATGCCATCCAGCTTAGGACAGATGCAGTGTGCAGCACTTACAGAGTGAACCAACCTCTTTGGATCACTGAGCAATTGTGGCACCACACAAATCCAGATTTTAACAACTTCTCTACATCTTCGCCTCGTATCAGAACATCAGGTAAAAGATCTCACTGTGGATTCAACAGCTGAAGCAGCAAGCAGGCATGCTCATAAGAAAGCAACTGAGTAGGAAGTCTGAACACTCCACAGACTACAAATCAAGGAAAAATGAGTCTGCCTGCAAGCATTAACAACAGATACTGCAGCTGATTAGCATGTTATTTTACAGATGCTGTTACAGAAGGTAAACAGAATTAAAGATGCGACACAGTAAGGAAAACACTACAGGCCAATAAAATAAATTCAATTTAGTCAGCAGCAGTTCTGAGCTAACTTACATCAACAAAATATAATACCATAGTTCAGAGCTGGTCTTTAAGTTAGAAAAAACAGACCTATATTTATAAATTTGAATTATGCTGCTTTAATTTCCACCTCCTTCTTCAGAAGCTGAGGCTTCCCCAGGACTTACTAACATTGCTCAGCCATCACCAGTCACTTCACTGGGCTCTACTATATCAGTCTACTTCCAATCACCAGACACCACCATATTCGAGTACACTGCAAAGCATCAAGCTCACATCAACTGACCAACATGCTCTTTTGCTACCAAGAAGATATCTAACAAGATATCTGAGTTTGGTAGGTGGATAAAGCTGTTTCCTTGAACACCTTGTTTGATGAGTCTATGGCTTAACTCGTTTCCTAAGACAGTAAAATTTCTTGCCCTGCTAGTCTTAGAGTAAAACTTTCACAGCCAGTTTCCAAGTGGGGAAACAAAAACAAAATACAAATACTCATGCTGTGACAAACATGAGAAAGCTCGCAACAACAGGAATCATGTATCATAAGAAAAGTTCAGTGCTTTACAGCAGTAAGTTTCACAAGACTGAGCTGCAGATTTCTTTGTCGATCCTGGCTACAAAAAAAATCCCAATTACATCACCTCCATACACACATCACAGCATTTACATTCCTGTTTGGTATTACCTATAGTGCTACTTCAACGCTTCTAAAACTATACCAGCCAAGTAACTGAGCTTAGATCAAGCTTTAACTTGAAGAGCAAGGACACAAGCAAATGACAGATAACTTCTCAGACAGCCCATGCGTCAGCTGGTAATTTGAGAAAGATCTAACAGCCCAAATGCTGAAGACAGACTCAACTCCAGGAACATAAAACAAAATCATTACTGTCTTTAGAACAGCTGTAATAATAGCCTATACACTGACAGGCTAAATTTGTACTTCTCCCCGCAAACAAGTTTATATCTCATTTCCTAAAACAGTTTTCTGCTATAAGGGTGAGAGTTGGCCCAGAAACTGGACAAAAATAAGTGACAGAAAGAGACAATATACCTGCTTTCACAAATAAAGCCAAAAGCTCTGAAAACAGAAGACCTTACTGATAATTTTCTTGCAGTAAAAAACACAATCCCTAAGAAAAGGAAAAAAAAGTCCACACCATTCTACAGCAGATGTCCATAAACAAGGAATGAGTCAGGGCTCCAGAAATCAAAAGCATCAAGTTAAGTATTCTAGAAATGCATTAACTGTTGAGAAAAAGAAAAAAAACACTGAAAAAAACCTTTACAGTAAAGAGAGCAAAAAGGAATTTAATAAAAGCAGAACATACAGTTGCAGAAGGTAACTATATTTATAGCTCATACCACATCAATGTATGAAACAGAAACCAGAGAACTGCAAGTTAAAAAAAAAAAAGTAGTTAATATGAAATAACCGCGTTGTGAATTCACTACATATGCTCTGTGGAATTATCTTGTGAAATGCTTTTTAAAAAGTAATTTATACAATAAAATACATTACTTTCATATTACTGCACACAGAGCTCTGCCAAATGAGATTAAAGCACTCTGCAAGCTAATATCCACTACTCTCCCAAGCATTTATCCCCTCAAGCACATCATTAAAACACTGTACAACCAGAAGGAAAAACAGAATTAATTTAGGACCCTCAGTATTTGGAAGCATACTGAAATGCATAAAGTCCTACATGAGAACACCAAGTCACACTGTTTATTCCACCTGGAGTGAAGTTTAATGAGTTTGTGAGGCCATCTAAAATCCCACTGCCATCCAAAGAAACAACTGGAGACCCAGTGCCTTCCATAAATCAACAAAGCCAAAAATAGACACACCTTTTTTCCTGTATTTTTTCCAGCTTGCTAAATCAGATCATTTAGTGACCAAATGAATATAGCATGCAAGCAAGCAGAAGTGCAACACACAGGTGGTGAGAGCTTCAGAAGGATGAATCTGCGCACATCAACTCCTTTGTGAGGTTTTAGAAAACACAGCTGTCACTTTGTGCTGTTTCAAGAGCTTTTAGTTCACTGAGATATCTAATTAAACTCCGTGAAGAAGGCTGAATTAGAAGTAGTGTGAGAACTAAACAACTGTATCAGACTCTTGCAACAACGTAGAGAATTGCAGAAGTTCAGGCAGACTGACTTTTTGTTAAATGAACGACGAATACACATCGATTTCACAAACGAGCCCGCAGTAACGATATTGGTAACTATGATAACAAAGCTGCCTGGAGAAAAAAACTTCACAAGTTCTCGATAAAATCCCAGGAGAACGATTACTCAAAATGAAAACACTCATCAGCACCCGAACTGTAACTGGGCAAAGCGAGAAGCTCTGCTTAAGCTGGATTTTAACAAGCAGCAAGATTTCAACGTTAATTTTTCAGATTTTTAGATGTTTTTCAATAAGACAAGGAGGCCTTGAATGAAAACAACCTACTTCATTTCCAGGGTTGAGCGGAGAAGAAACACAACAGCACCTACTCCTTCACATAACTGAAAGCTCAATTGGAGTAACTGGAAACAGCCAGGAAGCGAACCGGGATCAGCTACGTCACATCTTCAATGCCCAACAGCACTGAAGGAATTTTTGCTCAACATTTATGAGACGCAACACAGAATATGGCAAAACCGCCCGACCAAACCAGCCCCCCCACGACCTCTCCGCGACAAAACCCTCCCCCGAGGACCTCGGGGCAGAGCGGACAGCCGAGCGCAGCCCAGCCCTGGGGTTACACCTTGCCGAGCTCTGTTTCACCCCCGAACCACGCTGCGCTTAAAAACGGCGACGTGAGCAAGCCGGGCACCCAGCAGCGCTGCGGGCGGGCACACACAGACCGCGGGAGTCCGACACGCCGCCATGCCTCGCGGTGAAAGGCCCGCGCAGCCACACAGAGGCCCCGCTCGTTACCTTGCCGCTCGGAGGCGCCGCCATGTTGCCGGAGTGTTTATGATGACGTTGCGCTCTTCACGTGCTTCCACGCCGACCCACAACAACACCCGTCGGCCCCTCGGCGGACAGCGCAGGCGCATTCGCGAGGAGACGCCCGAGCGCGCGTCTCCGCGAGACTGCGCCTGCGCGGAGGAGGTTGCGCGCGCACCGCCGCTTGCAACGCGCATGCGTGCGCCTGTCCAGTGGTGTGGCGGTAGCGGAAGCGTGCGTGAGGCGAGCGTGTGTTACCAGAGTCCTCCGTGTGGAAAACGTTGCACGCGCTGACACGCACTGTTTCTGGAGGCTAGAGAGTGGATGTGAGCGCAGAGAGGTGATCCGTTTCAGCAGAGGTGACTGCAACAGTGGGTCACCTCTGCTGCAAAGTGTGGCACGCAGGCTTTCGTTCACTACTGGCAAAAGTGTGTAAGTAGTGGTGGTGTCTGTGCTGAAAAATAGTATTTTGTAGCTGAGAATTTGCTCTGTCTAGTAGTGTTATTGTGCTCCTTGTGTCTGTAGTAGTTTCCATGGAAATAAATGGGAGGTGTTACTTTCAGAACAACCTATGTTGACACAATAGGAGGGAGGGATTGCATCCAGACGGCCCTGGACGTGCTCAAAAAGCAGGCACAAGGCATCTAATGAGGTTTAACAGGGTGAGTGTGAGGCATTGCACCTGGGTCATGACAATCTCAGATGTGAGTGCGGACTGGGAGAACTCAGAGCAGCCCTGCAGAGAGAAGGACTCAGGGTCTGGTGGACGAAGATCTTGTCATGAGCCAGCAGCGTGGTCTGATTGTGACATAACAAGGGATATTGGCTTTAACCTAGAAGAGGATAGACTTAGCTTAGATGTTAGGAAGAATGTTCTTTTTACTCAAAGGTTTTGCAGCAGGCTGCACAGAGATGTTATGGCTACCCCATCCTTGGAGGTGTTCAAGCTTAGGTTGGATGAGGCCCTAGGCATCCTGATCTAGCGGTTAGCAACCCTGCCCATGCAGGGGTTTGGAACTAGATGGTCTTTAAGGTCCCCCCCAAACTAATCTACAGTGAATCTACATTGATAAAGATTATTTGTTAGGACTACTTACCGTCCCATATTTGTACTAGGGAATTGTGGTCCACTCAGAACTTGACATTCCTGATCTTTGGATCCAGTGTTGTGCCCAGCTCTACTCAATGTGCAGTTCATAAGAGATAAGAATGAAAAGTAACTTTTGCAATCTTCAGGTAGAGACTGTATGTACAGATGGGACCCATTAAGAACATGAGGCATTGTGTTGACCTATGCTAGAGCCCAACCCTTCACACACCACACAGTTGGGAATCAGATGAGAAGGTTATCATCACCTCTGTTGCCCACGCTTCTCTGGATTTCAGGTAGCCATCTGCTCTAATAAGGAGCTGCATAAAGGTAGTCACTGAGCATGCAGCCAGAAAGCATTCCTGGCTTTCCTGTGCTTTCTATTGCTGTCACAGCTGCAATTGTAGCTGTTATTGCCATGCCAAGAGCTGCAGCAGCTGCTATCGTTGTTCACACAGCTATTTCAGCAGAACTCCAGGCTCTGTTCCCATATTCAGAAGTGTCAGCTGCCCACATGCTCAACTGCACAAAAACCTGTCTTGCACAGGACAAGTACAGATTCTGCCAAGACCTTCCATCACAGGCCTAATTTGTACAAACAGAAACCCTGCAGCAGAGAAACACAAGTGCCAAAAAAAATCTTTCCCTGTGATCCCTTCTCATGCTTATAGAAACCAGTGTTTCAAGCACTGCTTTGACAGGTGAACCCAGGCACATGGTTGAAAGCTGTACTTGTGGTACTTGCTCTACAGGCCAGAAGTACTCACACCTGAGTCTAATAAATACAGTAAAAATAAAATGTAGCCTTTGGGATCAGCTAGAATCTTCTCAACTCAGTTAATTGCCTTTCTCTCAATGCTGAAACTAAGAGAGAAAGAGATAACCATCTTTCCCACCTGTTCTTCTAAGAAAGCATACAGTGCCTAACCTGCACAAGTAGAGCAAGCAGGTGCAATGATGTCCTTTTGCTGCCAGTCAGACAAGGACACCAAGGAATTAGGAAGACACACTGAAATTAAAAGGAAGGAAATTCCTTTGCCTGCTAGCATTTATTTGCATTTGGAGGGTGAACACACAGAGATGTAAAACATGAAGGCAGTACACCAGATGAGGAGTTTTATTCAAGCAATTGTAGCATGTCATATTTTGTCTGTACATAACCATAGCTGTGAATTTGTGTGTGAACCTGATTTTTTTAATCTATGCTTATCACGTATTAACAGAATTCTAGAATATGATACAACCCAAAACATAACAAGACTTGGAATAAGAAAACACTGCAGTTGTTATAACTGACGACAAGCTTATGATGACTTAGTTCTCTCTGTGGGACAAGAAAATTTGTCTTTTAAATATAAAACAAGCAGCACAGACACCATCATGAAATGATCTGTATTTGCCATACAAGGAGAGATTTGTGATTGCATCAGCCTCCAGAGAGTAGCTGGAAACCATCCGAGAGTGATGACTAAACAGAAACTGATCTGTTGTTTGCTGATTGGCACAAACAAGTATTGCCAAAGTGAGGATCCAGGAGGTAAAACCAAGTAGTAGCAACCCATTTCTAGGCACGCATTACAACACAAAGAGCAACATTTCCCATAAAGAGAAGTAAATGAATGGAACAAGAGTTTTAGAAGGAGGGTGTTACATCCTAACTGTTCAGAATGCAGGGCCAGGGATGGGCCTGTTATTAACACCATACTTCCTTCCTTCTCTGATTTGCCATTGTATCCCACTCTGGAGATCACTGTTTTCTATATAAGCTGAAACCCCTGAGCCCTGAAAACACACAAATTGCTCACAGTGCCATACATTGCAGCACTCATATACTAAAAGGACAGCCAGGATTATTAGAATGCTAGAGACAAAGAATAACCTAATGTCATTTTAAACTTCACCATTTCTAATGCATGTGGGTACATTTTATGGTGAAGGATTGTTTTGTGGTTACTCTAAGTAATGTCGCAAAGCAATGGTATGCATCCCCCATGAGAGGTGCACTGGCTCTTTGAAATGTTTACCACACGACTCCCACTGCAGGGCATTGCAGAAAGCAGCACATCTGCTTGTCACCATTTAGTATAAGGCCCTTTACTGAGGTGCTGACAGTGCATGGAAAGTAGAAATCAATGGAAGAGCTACATTTACTCCTAAAAGCTCTTAAGATTTTACTTCTTGGATCAATAAACATCTCAAACAGAAAATACTCTGACAAAGATAGTAGGATGTTAAGTATTGACTTCTGAAAAGTGCAAATCAAGGAGCTAAGAACAACTAAAGCAGAAACTAAGCAAACTCTTTCATTTTGCGTGCTATTTTCATTCACAATGCCCATCCAGTTCAAACCCTCAGCTTCAGTTGAACTGTAACTTTCATTAAGGAAGTGAGACCAAACATTCATTTATACAAAGGGGGCATCAGTATTATATGAACACTATGCTGTTGGCAAACTCCCAATCTCTCCTTACATGCATTTTGACTTTTCACATTTAGCATGAGTGTTTTACCAATGCCTAAAAAGTTCTTGCATTCTTGACTCTTGGAATTCATTTATCATGTAACTATCTCCACTTAAAAGCATTTTGACAAGTATTTAGAAGCTTCAGCTGCAGCAGCGCATTGGGAAAATTAAGATTTACAAAGCAAAAGCACTATTTCTTCATATCTTCTTTTAGAAGTCTTGTAACTGCAAATTCCAAATAAAGTATTGCTACAATACTTGGCAGCATCAAGTTACCTGATGCTGGAATCCTTTTCAGTGTTGGCTTCTGCCTTACTACAATTTTCTTTAGGTTCAGAATAAATGAATCTATTTGATCAAGCCAGGTAAACTCAATGAGCTTATTATCGGGTGAGAAAAATCCATTCAAATCCAGTAATCAGTAAAATGCCTATATGATCAAACAGCACTGACAGCACTCAAGTATTTTGGTTTTAAGTGTTTTCCTCTTCTTTTTCTACTAAGAAACTGCCTAATCAGGCTTCTGTGTAGATTTGTCTGAAAAGGAAAAACATTTTTCCAACAACTTGAATCCCAAAAGTCTGCCAACCTTTCAGAATGGAGCATAGTTAACTTGAAAGGTATATAGCTGAACAGTTTCAACAGCTCAAAAAAGAGCTGTTACATGAATACGGATTTATCACAGGGCATCAGACACTCAGCAACAGATGAAATGTAGTTATTACTCTCTTCAGTCCTCTGTACTTGGATTTCCTTTAAGTGAGTATCCTAGAATCTGAATTTGTGTACTGATTCATCTATCAGTTCTGTACCTACCCTTCACTGGTCTGGAGGCAGGACAAACAATTGCTACATCAGACAGGAGAAGAGCATTGCAATACTAGTATCCATCATTTTTTGTTGTGACGCTTTCAGTAGGATTAGAAACACTCAAAACCAAATGTAAGTGGAAAAAAAGTTTCTCTTAAGAAACAGTTCTCAAAAACAAAAACCCACATTCTCACACTGGAAAGAAATTTTAATATAGAAGAGCTAGTAAAGCAAGCAAAGCATGTGCCTCCTTTCCTATACAGGGTGATCTCAGGCAAGGAAAGTTTCCTGTGGTATTAGTTCCTCAATGAGAAAAACTGTAGCCCACAAGCAGGAGGAGAATCCCCTTACTGACTACTCTACAGCTGCACACCCGGAGGCACAAAGCAGAGGGAAGTAGAAGCTGTTTTTCGATCTACCTTTCAACATCCTCTTATTAAACAATCAAACCTCCAAGCTGTCCAACAGAAGAGCGCACAGCTTCTCCCTGCAGTCAAACACTGCAGGGCTGTAGAGCATGCCAATCAATGGACATTTTTGGCCAAGATTAGTAAACTCAGTAGTCTCACAAAAACTAATCAAAATGTATCAACTTGAAATCAATTCTCATTTTGGAAACAGTTTGAAAAATTGACATTTTTAAATAGATCACAGCTGATTTTTTTAAGCCAAAATGTTTTCCACCTGTCTTTGTAATGATGGTGACAGTTCCATTCTCACTTTTTTAAAGCCAGCTCAATAGAAGAAACAAGATTCTCCAGAGATCTCAGAAGTGTTCATCTCATTTTGCTCTACACACAGTGGCTGATGACCGCACTGAGAACACAGGAACATAAAGAATATACTTTACCATTTCAAAGATAAAGCCTAAATTCAAGGTTACAACACTGAGGAGGAACAGGTTGATGCTAACAAAGCAAAAATCCTAGAGCTAATCAAAATCCCCTCAAACAAAAGGATGAGGAACATGTAAACTTAATAGGGAGCTGATTTTGGGGTTACCACTGTTGAGCTTTTGCAACACTGGTCAAAGATCTCAGTCTTCACTGTTAGTCCTTGACACAACAGCAACTGTCTATTGAATGATGCATTCAGATAAGTCAGGACAAAAATCCCAACCTTTGATGTGAAGATTAATAAAAACCATATAACTGAATACTTCCTTTAAAATGAGGTATTTGGGTCAGAATTTAAATAGGTTAACACTGTGCCTGAAAACCTATTCAAAGTTAGTTGTATTCGCTTCTTTAACAAGGCACAGAAAGGAAAAAATCAACCTAGGAAGTCAGTCACCTCAGAAGAGCTCTGAATTAGGCAACTGGCATTGCTGGGAAGCCACACTAGCAGCCCCACCAAGAACTGGTTAACTTAGCACAGGCACCTTCAGTCACTCCTACTTCTCCTTTTCCTTCCACGAGAAAAAAAAAACACAAGAAAATGGAGGCAGCTTGCTCCTCTTTTCTTGTTCATCTACTTCACCGTTCAGCCCACTTATCTGCTTTCAGCTTCTGGAGATTTTCATTTATTCTCAAGCAGACCTCCCACTCGTCTTACCTTCTTTAAACTGACACCAGCATTCTCTGTGAATCTCACTGAGGCTCCAACCACCTGTGACTGCCTAACATTTTGCGAGACTTCTCCTTTCATTTGGCTTTGAATCTAGAACAGAAATGGAACTTCTAGGTTTCAAGAGCTGTGAGTTAGATGAGTTAAATACCTAGAACAAATAAAAGCAGCAGGATAGAAAGGCCCAGGGATTCTTGCTTACTCCACCAGGAAGTATGCCTGCCCATAACGTGTAAATATTGCCAGAGAGAAGTGTGTTAAGTCAAGGTGATACTCAGTTACTTACCTGTGTCAAGAGACCAGTCAGTGCTATTCATCTCATCAGTAGACCTTTACATTCTACACAAGTCCACTGAAAGCCAGTAACCACTCCCAAGTCTTTAGAGCTAGTTACACTCATCTCCAAGTACTAAGCATCTGAAAATAGAGTTCCCTTGCCTACCTAGTCACACAGAACTTCAGAACTGTAATACAGTAAGACCACACCCATTAACAGCTCTTAACAGAGATATATGCCACAGCATTTAAGTCTCTGGACTTCAGTTTGTTAGATATTATTTCAGCAAGTAATGAAACGTCACAGGTACCTCAAGAAACAGCAAAACCGACAGCAGCTATTTAAAGTTGCTTTAGAAAAGTATCTGTACACACATACTGCAATAAAAGTCCCACATGCTATCTTAGTCAAAATTTACCCTGAGGAAGTATGTTCAAGGTTGCAAAGCCTCTTAAGGTTGACTTACATGCCATAGCAGGAGTCTGGTTGGTATTTCCTATTCATTAGCAGAGGTACTTTGTCACGTTGCTCTCTTGAACCCCTTTTCACACGTGTATATACACAGATATACAAACTAGTCAATCTAGATAAATTTCAAAGGTGAGATTTTTAAAAACTCAAGACACAGTGCTAGTACACTAGGTTACTCAACTAAGATCCTGCTCAGGTATAAAAAACCAAACTACTTGTGCTTTCTCACACATTTAATCAAAGTAACAGTCTAGATATCTTCTTTAAATAGTAGAAGTGATTTTTTCCATAACAGCTGTACCTTGCTTGACAAGACTGAATAGCTCAAGTCTCATATCAACATTGATCAATAATATCTTTACTTGTCTAAGAAACTACCTTCCATAAATTCATGTTCAACTTGAAGATTCACTCTATTTCTACCATCCCAGCCCTTTGTATTAGATGCACAGTCCAATCAAGTGTTTCCAAACATTAGGAAACCACAAGCATCTTGGATAATGCCTCAGGTCAGTAGGTAATATTAAGGAAACAGGCATTCAGGTGACTTCTCTTTTACTATTTATGCAATTAAACTTATTTCTAAGAAGTCATTAACTGGAAACAATCCTTTCTTTCCTTTCATGGAAGTATCAATCTTCGTATAGGAGTGTTTATGAACAACTGTCACACGAATCTGTAGTGCAGTCTTCCTAACATCTTATAACATTTGCCCAAGACATTAGGTTGTTAAATGTGATGTAATATGTCAGAAGCAGGATTTTTAAGAACTATACCCAGGCTCATGCTCATTATCAGATATGATACCTTGCTAAAAAGACTTGAGTTCTCTAACTCGAGTCCAGCCAAGCTGCATCTTAAACTTCCATTCAGGCTTTGTCATGTCATAGTTCCATTGGATCTAAGAGCTGTAACTACTGAGAATTACTTTTTAAAAGTAGTATTTTACTAATAGCAGTCAAATATTTTAATTATTTTCTAAAGCACAAAAGACCAAGTTTTCAGTAATTAACTGTTCTAGTTCTGCAAGCGAATTAAGAGCTGGTATCAACATGACTTTGTTAGTTCTGTATTTATCAGAAGTCACACAAAATCCCTACTACAGAATATCTTTCTGCATGCAGCTCAATAATGCATGACTGCAGACTGCTTCACAGTGGTCAAATTCATGCAGTTTTTAGCCAAGTTCATGTTATCACAGCTATCCACTTCAACAAAGCAGAGAATGTTCTGCTCTGAAGGGAAGACACGCTCTGGAATAGATAAGGAAACCGCTCAGGAGAACTTAAGGTTTTTTGACTCTTGGCAAAGACAGAAATAGGAATAAAATCTGGAACTTCTCTTATGGAAAAATTCTTAACTTGAACACAGAAGCTGAACTTCACTCATATCAATACTGTATCACTAGTGAACGTATCTGAAGATACTTTTAAAAAGCTGACCTGTTATTCACTTTGGCAAGGCTCTCTTGAATTGGATAAGAAATCAGAATGTTTATTTAAGCACTGCTATATTGACACAGCCATGAAATTTAGAATCAAAGCAAAGCTCTGTGCAGTCATGTAATATTGTCTTCACTAGCAGAAAAAACACCCATATTTCCTGACATGGTTGTATGCATGATGGGCAGAGCACACCAATGTTAGCTTCAGAGTTTATGTAGCACAGTCTAAGCAGAAATGAAATAAAAGCATCAGGACCAGACTGTAGCAAAGCAATCTATTATTTCAGAGAAAACAGATATCAGATGAAGACACTTCTTACATGTCAGACTGATTAGTTACTGCTACTCCTGTTGTGCACTGTAACATACCCACACCATTCAGTGCATTATATGCAATACTAATACTACCCTTCAGAAAAAGGAAGGCCAAGAAATACTCTATTTTGTCATAGACATCACCTTTACTGTTATTCCAAGCATGACAACTTAAGTAAAAAATTCAGAGCACAGAACACTTTGAAGTTTTAACTACCACCATTTGTGTTCCTTCTGTGATAGCAGTTTTTTTACACTATTTCTGAAATCCCTCCTCCCAGAACCTTCAGTGGGTTTCAAAAAGCATTACAAGTAAAAGAGCAAGTCAAGACCAAGTTCAGTTTTGTCTAGTATTCCCAAATTTACAATTGCATCTGGCAAATTTCTTACCTTCCACATAATGATTCCAAGTCAGAAGTAGTTCTAATGCCAATTCATTTTTCCACACAAAGCCTTACAATACAAGAAATGTTCAATTATTTCTTTCTATAATGCTGCCTTGGTGCACAAATGTATTAGTGCAGACTAAGAGTTTCCTCATGCATCTGGTTTAGATGGCTACCAGACAGACAAGGGCTAAATCTGCTCCAGTTTTCTGGGGATATACTGAGGCAAGATAAATGCACACTCCAACTGTTTCAGTTGGGTGTCAGACACCTCAGTGTTTAACAACAGCTTAAGGAAACATTCCCCTCTTACTAAGGGGGTACTCTAAATACTGCTGTTTGCCAGGGGAAAAAAAAGCTTAAAAAAAACCTGTAGCTATGAGTTCACAACAAAAAAAGCTGTTTTCAATTTTTAGGAAGGGGAAATAGAATGAACAGTTCAACAGTACACATGAAAAGCTTGCATCTTTTCACTTATTCACTTCACAATCACTGACAAGACTGATGTATGTATTTCTGCACCTGCACTTGTAAAAGCAGATAAAATATTTAATAGGTAATTTACAATGTATTTTACCAGCTTGGCATACAGGATGAACAGAATATATCAAAGTAGTTGACAGTTATAGGCTTGTGGAGGCCCTGCAAAAATATTACTTCATATATCTGCTAATTTAAAAAAAAAATCAATGTGCATTTTAGAAGTGATACAATTCAATCTAGCACAAAATACAAAGAGCTGCAAAAATGTATACCATTCCAACAACAACGTATATAAGTTATTAAATAATGATCTGATTTAAAAGAATATAAATGAAGCCTTTAAGTAGGTCTTTTCTACATGCATATTATTCCTCATTAAAGAAAAATATGTAAAAAGGCCATTGGTAATTGCTTTGTTAACCACTGTAGAAAATGCCAATTCTCTGGTCACAGACGCCACTAGTTTAGCACTTAAGGTCTCTGCAGTGTTATATGTGATTATTATTTAAATACTGTTAACTCTATTACTCCACTGGTAAAGAACGCGTGACTTGGAATATGGCAGTCTTCAAATTGAGAGGGCAGTGATGCACAGTTTTGTCACTATCCAGAAGAACAGCACCCTCCACTGCTCTGTACTTGTGGTTCATCATCAATGATCTGTACACCTCGCCTTGCTGCTCCTGACTGACTGGATCCATTGCCTCTTGCTCTTTCATCCACTTGAGCAGTTTCTATCATTCCTGCAAATATAGTGTATTACATGAAATGTATTAGCATTCCATTGTATTATGACAAGACCTTAAGATCTTAATATATTTAAGTTACATGCACAAACTTAAGATGCTCCCACGTTCCAGAATTAGCAACCTTCAAAAGCTAGATATATTCACTCATTAGAAATATCAATTAAAACCAAACACCCCAGAAAAGAATGCACAATCATGTTGGAAGTTCTGCTTAGTTTCTTGCAAAAACAAGAATGCTACAAATACAATAGCTTCCCTGTGTTGTGTCTTATCCTGGATTCCATTTTCTTTATCTGCTTCATCTACTCAGTTTCAAGTAGATGAACTTGAATTGACATCATTTGACAGTACATTCAAAAGATGTTGAAACAAAATATAAAACAAAGCAGTGAAAGCAATCACAGTAAACTTGATCTGAAGTTACTATTTAAATACATTGAGGGAAACGGAATGTTCAGGACTACAACAGAGCAAGAAAGATGTTCTTGAAGTACAGCATGAATTTACACCCATCAAGTTTACGCAGCTGTTCCAATGCAGAAGTAGACTGAAGTACACTCAGAGAAAAACAGTTTTTTCAATGATTTAAATTAAGGGGTTTTTTTTATAATAGGGTTTGAAACATTCCTGAAACCTTGGTGTCTAAGCTCTTCATGAACAAACTAAACAACACCTACTTTTACAAAGGTCAAGAAACAGTTCTTCAATTCCTTTATTCTGCTTAGCTGACGTATGATAATGTTTTGCTCCAACAGATTCAGCATACCTGTAAGAAAGCAGATACAGAAGTGTAAGTTGTGTTGAAGAAGTCAGTCTTTCTTAGCTACTTTAGAAGTGGAAAGAGGAGAGTATTCTTAATTCTGAATTCATACATGGTGATTTAAAGGGATCTGTGATGAAAATTGAGTGATTAAAAAAATATTTGCTTAAGTACATTTGTAGACACAGCATTAACTGCAAATGTTGACTTTTGCCAGAAATGATTTAAAACTCAAGTTACACTTTGATCATTAAGGACACTCCAAGATTAAGATACTAACAGAACACTTCGTAGAAGCCAGCCAGGCACAGTTAGTTACACCTGCCAGTTGTTAAAAGCATCACAAGTTTACTACTCCAACATAATTCTGCAATGACTGCTTCTACTAATAGTTAGTGTGACTTACATTTCTGCTTCTTGCACTGAAACATGCCTCTCTTTTTCCAAGTCTATTTTGTTACCTGTTGAGAACAAGTTAACATTTCACGTCTTCGTACTACAAAATTAACAGATGTAATCATTGTACCTCATCTTTCTCCCCCCTGACAAGCTGCTTCAGTAAGAACAGACTCCTACACAAGTCTACTCAGACCACAGCATCATTTAAAAGCACCTTTTTAGTGGAACATTTAGAAGGCATGAGCTGTTATAGCCAGATCAGGATAGCTGAATGCCTTGGTAAGTTAAGGAAAAGTAGAGGCTTTTATTAAGCAAAATCTGTGCTGCAGAATGTAGTTTTATGTATGTAGAATATCCACATACTTATCCTACTGAAAGTGTTAAAATCCAATCTAATGATTAAAACTAGTATTCACATGGATTTGTAAAAATTCATCAAAAAAAATCCAAGTTATAGACTTATTCCCCACTTTCCATACCCAAGCACTTAATCCTGAAAATAGACAAGTATTGAGTCTATGTCACTGCAAATAGTACATAAAGAAAAAAACTAGTCAGGGTACTTCCAAGAAGGATCTAACATATTTAAGATTTCTGTTTCTTCATTCAACTATGAATTTTGCAACTTGTCTTAACCATACCCTTCTGCCGTAGCACATCATTAAGCCTTTTCCAAATTAACTCATTTTCTTCAATTGTGATCCATTGAAACTTCTCACTCCAAATGCCTTTTTAATTGCCAAATTAACTTAAGATTTATCACTTCACATGCACAAGCTGTTACAGTAGTGTTTAGAACGTATCAAAGGAAACAATTCCAATTCAGTCACTAGAATCACATGTTAAAGAGTGCTTACCTACTATACATAAACAAATTTCATTGCCCAGCATTTTTCTTAATTCCTTAACCCAGTTTTTTACCTGCACAAAGAAAAGAGGTAAGTTTGATTTCTCATGATACACTGCCAGTTTAGGCACTGGCCCACTTCCTTCCTTAACTGTTTAAAACAACAGAATCTGACAATATTCTCTACATAGCTGCACATGGCTTTTGTTTGTAGTTGAAATCTGGAGTAAAGTAACTTGGATAAAGCAGTTCATTCCAAAATTGAACTGTTCACACTCACATTAGCCCCACTGCAAAAAACAAGTTCACCATACTGGCCACTTCAGGTGCAGGGAAAGACATAAGCTGAACTGATAAGTCAGTGTGGCAAGTGTGTGGCAACGCACAAAACACTTTACTTGCCTTACACTGGACTTTAAATTGCTTATTCTGCTGTAGAACCATATCCTGATACAGCCTCCATCACTAACTCAGGCCAGGCCCATACTGCCATTTCCTACTCCTCCAGGGGGAAGTCTTACTGTTTTTGCCACAAGCTCATCAGGTCTAGACTCCTCAGGAACGCATGTCACCTTTCAGCTGGGGTCTCCTATAGAGCAACAGCAATCTGACAGGACTGGATGAAACCCCACCTGTCTCAACCTGATCAACTAACACTGTAAAGTAGTTAATGATCAAGGTTAAAAGTCTTGGAAGTTCAAGAATCTGTTATCACCAAGAATGCAACGTTTCCACTGCTGTGTATGTGATTTCTCATATCTAAAGCTTAATATCACTTAATGTATTTGAGCAATCTGATTTACACAGTAGAGAACAGTACTTTATATTATCACAGAAATACTTTTATTTCATATTTATAGCCTGTCACACATCTAATTCTGATTCTTTGAATAACTCTGCTAGACCTTTATTAAGGCTTCAAAAAAATAAGGTGTATACTTTCATTACAAGGCCCGATCCTACAGATGTACTATTATTCACAAATGACATAACTGGGAATTAATACTATTCAGGCAAATTAAACATAGGTGCTATCCCTGAAACAGAAGACTCCCCCATGAGCACACTCATCACAGATTCCCTCTCAATCAGAGCATACATTGCATAGAGGCAAAAATCTGTCTGGTACCTTCTGGAAAGAGTCCTCATCTGTTATATCATATACTAGAATAGCACCATTAGAGTCTCTGTAGTAGATGGGCCCCAGTGCATGAAATCTCTCTTGACCAGCTGTATCCTGCATTTAAAAACACACTTGTTAGCATGCAAGACTGCAACAATACTTTGAGAGATTCCAATTACTTCCAAATTTTTACTTTATTACAAAGTGCCTAACATTTGACTTCTAACAGGATATTTTCCTGAAAGATAGCTTAGTAAACTAGGGAGGGAGTGCATAGCGGGGAAGACATTTTAGGAAAGCAAACATACCCATATTGCAAGGTTTACTCTTTTCCCACCGATATTCAGCTTCTTCGTAAGGAAAGATGCCTGGAAAGCAAAACAAGACTTCAGTTTTCACACAAATATGCCTGTCTGACTTCAGATTTATTTACTAATAAAAATGTCTGAATCAACAGAAGACAGATTTCTGAATCAAAACACACCCTGAGCCAGAAGGCTGGGTCAATACTAAGCCAGTTAGTCATTTCACTACAGTTTGCCAGAAGTCTGTTCTAAATAAATTTACTTTAAGCAATTTGTTTCCTACATCTTTTTACTGTTGCTTTGAATGACTTAGAGATAAGAAGGCTGAATTCTGAGAAAGGATAAGTCTTTTCAAGATGAACTTAAAACACTCCAAGAGAATACATAAAGCTACTTGGATTTTAAGGCTGCAGGTATTTGCATAATAGTTCAATACTAGTGAAACAGTAAAAATAATTCAAATTTAGAGCTAGAAGTCTAAAACCATCTGTATTTCACAAGAACTTCTTTCCTTTGTATTTTTTCCCCCTGAAACAAGCTCACAACTCTCTTCATTTTATTCCTTCTCCCAACTTTCATTCAGATACCATTCCTGAAAGCCTAGTTTTAATGTTTGTCAGGTAAAAGGACCAGAGAAAGCAGGAGTATAGAAGGAAAGCAAGTGGCAGGGTGAAAAACAGGTTAACATCAGACAATTCAGTTGCCAAGATTAACTTCAGTCTGTTTCCCAAGTTTACTCAGTTTCCCTTTCACTTTCAATTCCACATACATGTGGATATCAAGTACTCAGTGGTATCTTAATCAACATTCATCTCAGATCATTTTAGGCTGGCCTGCAGCTTCCCAACACAAGCCCTCTGTATGAAAGCACTAATCAAACACAGCTTACTAAAAATCATGTTTGTGTAGAAAGGGAAATAGTCATCAGCCAGGTCTGCTGCTTGAACCATTCTGCTGCTTAACTAACACGTACAGAAAACCACACTAGTTCAATTTACACCAGCATAAACTGCTGGTGAAGTACCTTTCTGGACTCTTGACTATGTTAAATTAGTCTGGCATCAGTTCTGGCATTTGTATGATGAGTCAATTTTCCTTCTCTGTTTTAAAAGCAGTCGTACCCTCCCTGTAAATTTCTCCATGAAGTCTGGCAACAAATGGAGCAGATCCAGGAAGACAGACCACAGGAAAGAAAAACACCCTGAGACTTCCCAAGCACGTGCAGAAAGAAACTAAACTTGACCACTGTGCTGAACACACCTAGAGTTTAATAGCCCCCCTTTCAGTCCACAGTGATTCAGTGGTGTAAGTCATCTTCAGGAAAAGCTCCAGAAGGCAAGTTCGAAGCATTTAAAATACTGGTCAACTTGTAACAAACAGCCTAACAGCAGAGCTGCAAGTCCTAAATATCAGGACAATACCAATGGATTTTCAAGTAAATCATAAACTGTGCAGAAGTCCTTTTACAGCTCTCATGCATTTCTTCCTAAGGATCATAAAATCAGTGTCTTGTCTCACAATTTGTTCCACAACATCAGTTTAAAAGTTGTAAGCTCAGATGTTGGTATATTTAAACACCTGGATCGTATTAAGAAATGTTATGAGTTAGGCACACTGAATCAAGCTTACCTGCCAACCTTTTGTTGATCTACTGTACTAAGACATGTGATTCTCTGCTGTACATCTCTGATGAAAAGCTGTTCAAAGCATCGTTTGCCTTCATTGCTATAATAAAGCTCAACTCCGCCACTGATGCAAAATTGGCAAAATAACACTCTAGAATCACATTTCTGGGCCTCCAGACCAAAAGGAAAGCTCTTCACTAAAACAGGATTTGTATTAAAAGCCACAAAATACAACATTAATGAGGTTAAGTCACCATAGCTTTGGACATTGGCCCAATAAGGATAGCTGTGCTATTAGCCATATAACATACCAAATATTAAAGTAGGTTTATCACATCACAGATAAGGTGTTGTGGCTTCTTCTTCCTATTTTGTTTGATAGTAACATCCCACAAAGTCACTACAGCTTTTGATAGAACGTTATCTTCAAGCACTAAGATTATTTCCTTTTCTATACCCATCCAAATATTAGAAGGCCAACAGACTCAAGTCTTTCAGTCTCTTCCTGCAAAAAGTGACATGATACAGTAGCAAGGGTATTTAGGACTAGCTACTGTATTTGTCCTCTGCACCAACACTTAATTTGTACCGTTTTAGGTTATAGTCCCCTGAAGTCCTAGATCCTAACCAAATTGACAGCCTATATCAGATGTTCTGTTTACAACCAAATTTATACATAAACTTCCTAGTTAATAAGGCTGGTACTTTGCATTTGAGGTAGACATAGTTAATGGTGAACAGGAAGCTTTAAGAGCATGCCATGAGAAATAGTCAATACCAAATTATGCTTTAAAAGCTTAATTCCTCTATTGTATTGATAGTACTTGAAGAATACTGATAGCAGATCCTGCTCTTAAATTAAAAACTTATGGGTAAGTCTGGCATAATTGGCATCAGTTAAATGTATTTTTAAAATTACAGTCCCATACACTCCAAAGACAAAACAGCTAACACCTAATGTTTTAAACTTATACCCAGATCAATTTCCATTTGTCTCATGGAAGAACAAGGTTACCACTCTCTAATCATTCTGAAATTAGAGATCAAAAAGCTAAAAATCAAGGGAGCAGCAAGACTTACTAGTTTTCAGAAATTTGGGGATTCCAATAGGTAAAGAAAGAGTCTTCACTACTGGTTGTGAGTTCCCTATCCAACCAAGTTTCCTGGGGAAAAAAGAGTCAGCTGACAAGAGTGTGAAAGCCTTTGAAAGCAATGCCATCCAGATAGCATTAGATGATTACACATTGAAAAGGATCGACATATGCTCTCATCTCCTGAGAATTTGCCCAACTGAGTACTAGGGAGTTAAGTGCCAGTCATGACCTACTTTATAAGCAGCAACTCCTTTCCACATTCTTTTCATTATTATGGCAATTCATTTTAGCTCTGACTTCCAAAGAAAAACAAGTGTATGGGACTACAGTTAATTGCAAGATAAGTAATCTCAAGCAGCTCTTTGAAGTACACTACTAACCTTGGTATTCTGACTCCAGTGTCTTATGACTAGCATGAAGAATACTCACACACTTAGGAGGATAATGCAATCACAAGCACTAAAATATCAGTCTCTTCAACATGTCTGTAGAAAATGTTTCTGTCCTTTCAATTCTCTTTTGAGACCTCAGTTCCACAGGTGCATGAGGCCCTGTTGAGAGCTGACAAAAAGGCCTGACCAGAACACAAGGAAGCCTCAGCTGGAAAATATACCCTTGAAAGTCTCTAGAATACAACAGGTTTACATCATCTGCCCCTTGTCTGCTTTGTCACAGAGGCAGTCCAGGCACACAAACACTACATGCAGCACTGCACTTCCTTGTACTGGTTTTGTAAGCTACCTTACACATCCAAGACAACTCTTCCTCTCTATGCAAGTCCACCACAGCACTGAAGATCAGTATAAATCATCAGCACCACCATGTCAGTGGCTTAGTACACGAAGTCTATTTATCCTGAGTAATTAACAGCTAGTACTCATCCACATTTAAAAAAAAAGATGACAGGTTTTATTATCAGAATACTTTCAGTACCTTTCACTGGGTATCATTTTACAGCTTAAAAATCCTTTTGAGAACGCTGACCTCCATGTTTTGATCAACACCACACCCTGCAGCCTCATGAGCTCGATATAAACAAGTCCCAGTTTACCATTTCCTTCTAACCAGCACTTGGAAAAAGAGCAGGAGAGGAAAGAGATGGCTCCCCTTCAATAAAGCTTTCTGTCACCTACAAATAGGTGAGTTTCCTCTCTGCTAAAACACAGACAACCTTCACAACAGGATACTGGATGTACAGACTCACACACTGATTAGATTCACACTGCCCAGCTGAAGGCCTTCCTGCCCTCTCTCCCATATCAGGGTCACACCACGGGAAGCCCCAGCCAACACTGGCAAGAGCACTTTGGAAGGCTGTACTCTCACCACGTTTTTGCTGCAGAAAGGTTGGTGTGAAGTACAATAGCACTTCTACCTCACCACCCCCCTGCTAAATCAGATTACTGTGGATTGAGAGGCCCTCATCCCACTGACCAGTGATTCTTTTCATGTGGCTCATCACTGTGGCTCATCACTGTGGCTCCTTTGCTGAAATAGGAATTCAATATTTATCTAATTTTGTCTTTGCTGGAACAGAAACCTATTTGCTGCAATACTTTGAACTGATGCCACTAAGCAAAGTCGCTTAACCAAATTATGCCTTTAATAAGAAATCTCACAAGAATGTCACTTTCGTTAGTCTCTCTATTTTTTTAAATGAAAGTTTTAATTAGGTTTGGTAACTCCTTCCACTGCCATCCTTCTACAAGACATAGAAAAACAAGAACGATAATTCCCAAGCACACACTACATACAGCAAGATGCAACAACTGACACTGCATTTCACAATCAATAAGATGCTCGTGACTAAGGAGGTTCGGAACAGAAAAAGCAGGGTGAGTTAAGATACACTGCAACTGGTTAAAATACACACGGAGCAACTAGAAACCTAATCACAGCAGAGGAACAGAACTTCAATATCACATGTAAGCATGTGCTCCCTTTCCTATACAATCAACCTCCATTCCCCACAGGCAGCCTCAAACAAAAGCTATCCGTCTGTAGCATCTAGAGAGACACTTTACTGTCAACGTTTTGGGGCCATTTAAATTTCCATCTCATAGTGCCTGTGACCCAGCTCACTTACTGCTTCTAATTTTAGGCTTTCTGCTGCAGATTTTAAGAGACAACAAAACCAGAGCTACATCACGTGACAAGCTATTCTTTCTACACAGGATATCAGAATCCAGCCATACACAATCACTGCAACGCACTTATAAACATGACTGTTTGCTCAACACTTTGCTTCACGTGGTATAGCAACACAAATCACAACTGCAGCCCCGATACCTACCAAATACTGCTCACTTCTGCTGCATGTCAAGAATAGGTTACCTCCATGGCAATCAGATTTATGATTAGCTTGCCACGACTTCAACATCACCTTCAGTAAACCTACTAACAGGTAGGAACACAGGCAAAAATAAACTCAAATATTTTTTGCTATCTGAACCAAATATGGAGCAACAGCACTTGTTGATGAAACATTAAGCATGCTGCTTCCAGATCATCCCTTATGTTTCCTTTCTTTTAAGGGAAAGTTTCAGGGTTACACACTCCACGATATCCAGCCTCCTGGATCTTCCCCCATGGTGATCACGCAGCTACCCTGAGGCACCACCATTTATTCTGTATCCCACAGAACTTCAAAAGCAGCTCAGAACCCACATGGTAGCAGGGTTTGTTTCTTTATTTACAAGGAAACACACTAAGCACAGTATATATTGCAATGCTAAAACCACGCTTCCACATACATGCCCACAACAGGCAGAAGAAGATGCTGTACAGCTGCAAGAAGAGGTTAGACAGAGAGAGCTCAAAAGACACACGCTGATTGTACAGCCGGCAACATGAAGTGCGGAACACATTTTCCAAGGCCACGTAGCACACGTGCGTTTCACTGCGTGGGATGCAGAGTGCTCAGCACCGGGAGGCAGCGACAAACTGCTTTTGAGTAGACACCCATCGCACTTCCAAGAGTGGAGTATCAACGCTCAGACGCGTACAAGCTCGGTGACAACTCCGGCTAGAACTCAAGGCGATCACACGGTGACCTCGCCTGTTATTAAATCATAAGCCTTCACCTCGCAAACCCGTTTGTGAAAGCCGCTCTAACTGCCGCCACTGAGGCAACTCAGGCACCGGGTCTGCCAGCAAGAGGGAGGCTGTCATTAAGAGAAACACTTAGTCATCAGCCCACCGCCACCGACTACAACAACAGCCGCGCTCCCGCATCCCAGAGACAAAAACCACCAGCAGGAAAACACGATACCCCCCCCACCTAAGCACCCCCCACTCGCTCCGGGCTGACGGAGCAGCCCTCCCGAGCCGCACCTGCAGCGTGGTGATGTGCTTGTCGTTGAACTTGTTCTCGCAGTAGCGCAGCACCAGGGAGGTTTTCCCCACGCAGCCCTCCCCGAGCAGCACCACCTTGAAGGAGAAGCTGCGACCGCCGGCCGCTGCTCCGGACCCCGCCGCCATCCGCACCCCCTCACATCCACCCGCCCGCAGGGACGAGGACCGCGAGGAGAAAGCCGGCGGGCACGGAGCCGAGAAGAAGAGCGGGAGGAAAAGGAACAGCCACAACCACAAGCGCGCCCCGCAGCAGGCGGCCCCGCTGCCCCTAATGGCGTCTTCTTCCTCCTACGTCACGCACCGCCCGGTCACGTGCCGCGTCGCCGCCAATGGGAGGGGCGGGAGCGGCCCCTGTTGCTCGTGGGCGGGGCCAATCCGCCGTGGGGCGGGGCGGGGCGGGGCGCTGTGAGGGTGGTGTGAGCGGGAGCGGCCGCGCGCTCGAGGTTTTGGTTACCTTGAGCAGGAGGAAGGGAAATAAAGGCACACATGGCGTGTGGTTTGCTCTTGTTTGCCTCCTCAAGGCTGGAGTGAAACCACGGGGCTGTGAGCGAGAAGACGAAGCCTCTGGCGACGGATGATAAACGCCGCCCAAAGTCGGCGGCCCCATCCGTGCAAACTATTGGTGCTTACATGTCTGCCCATAAACAGTGATAAAGTGCTTTGAGACAGAGATGTAGGAACAGGCAATGAAAAAAGCAGAAGAAAATCGTTCCTCTGTGGAACTCTTGGAGCACTGGGCTCCTTCCTGGAATCACTGCCTTGGGTCAGAAGGGACCTTAAAGCTCATCCAGCAGTGGATAGGGACATCTTCCACTGGGTCAGGCTGCCCAGGGCCACATCCAACCTGGCCTTGAGCACCGCCAGGGATAGGGCACGCACAGCTCCCGTGTGCGTCTCACAAACCTGTATTTCTCCAGCAACGTCTCATACAACCAAGAACTGGGTGACTGTCTTGTAAAATTGAATACCTTCCTTAATTAAAAGCATTCTGCACACAGCAATCCAAACTGCTGCAATGTAACTCCTCTCTAGTGATCGTTTAGTGGTAAGAAAAGTAATGCTTATGAAAAGACATCACAGTGCAATTTCCTTTGTCAGATAAGACTAATGCTCTGTTGCATGAGAATGAACAGAGAAAAGAACAGAGAATGCTTCCAGGAGAACAAAGATCAAATTTCCTGGAGCAAGAAGCCTCATTAATGAGCAGCATTACATTCACATAGAAAATGCATTTGTTTTTATTTTCCCTAGATGTAAGCAAAGGAAATAGGACAAGGCAAAAAATCAATGCAGTCAAAATCTTCAAGAGTATCTTTTCTTTAAACACATTCCTAGTTTTATCAGCAAATGAGTTATTTCAGCAAGTTAGGATAAAAATACTTTCCTGATGGAAAGTGATACTGGTTTCTGTCGATCCTGCCTTCCATGCCCAAGCAGTAAAGCTGTCCAGAGTGTTAGTTAGTCTTCTAGGCTGAACAGATGAAGCAAGTGAATCCTGCTTGGATGAAGGTTACAGAGACAGTGGAAGCCAATGCTCAAGAGCACAAGCTGCTGGCACAGCTGCAGAAGAGTTGCTGGGGAGAATCACCCTGCACAAAGTCCACAAGCTGATGTTTCTGACCACAGCTGTGAGCACCACTTTTCTAACAGAGCACAGTGAAGCATAATACACCATCTGGAGCTCAATTCTGGAAGAGTGCATTTCTCCAACAGTCCTCTGCCACAGTCCACAGCTAGAAGATGCTTCTTCCTGCTGACAATGAACTGTTTCAAATTACTACTCTGTTCCACCATTCCTGTTTTCCTCTTTCTTATCTGGAGCCTGTGATTACAGATGTGCTTGTATGGCAAATCCAAAACTTCAGTCACCAGTACTAAATTAAATTAAAAGGCAGATGTGGCCAAGAACAGAAAATTCTGAGATACAAAAAATGTCACATTTGACTGTAATCTGATGTGTGTGACATTAAAATCTGCAAATCTACATATCTATAATAGTTGTCAAGTTTCTTTTAATAGTGCTAATTAAATTTAGAGGTCCTGTTTTATTTCAGAATGTTTAAGAAGGGAATGCCTTTTTTTCCATTTATTATGTTGTGCTTCCCCTTTTTACGTAGCTTCCTAAAAATACTTGTACAAAACTTCTGCTTTAATTTTTCTTTCCTATTGATGTTTTCATACCATTTTTCAAAACTCTTAAAGAATCTATCCTTACAAAGCAATCTATTTTGTAGATAACTTACAGCCTTGTATTTCTTCATCATTGCCCTCGAGATTCAGGATGTCTGCTGCTGCTGCAGAGAGGGCTGGCAGTCAATAGATGTGTTTGAAAGTCGAACTTGTAGCTTATGGCCCTGAGGCGATAGCACTGTGATAGGGGTTTTGTAGTGAAGCAGTCAGACACAAAGTAGTGCTTTTGTAGTGTGAGCTCCAGGAGTACATACGCCTTGCACAGTGAAGGTGTAGCTGATAGCCCCTTGGGTTGGAGTTCTTTTCATCTAGCTTGTGGACACCTGCATGGAGCCAGGTTAATTCTCTTCAATCTGTTTGAAGAGGAGTGCTCGGCAGCCTTGTCAGCATGTGTTTTTCCCTGCAGCTTCAGTGGAGCAGCTGTTTCACCTAGGCAATGACAGTTTCTGACAGAAAGGAAGATGGAAAAGTCAGCTATATTGCTGATTTCATCCGCAAGAAAAATGTCACTCAAAACATATTTTCTATTGCATCAAGAAACCACGATAGAATCAAAGAATCGTTGAGGTTGAAAAAGAGATTTGAGATCGTCAAGTCCAGTCATTCACCTAACCCTGTAAGTCTACTGCTAAGCTATATCCCCTAAGCACCATATCCACATCTATTAAAGATCTCCAGGGACAGGGACTCCTCCACCTCCCCGGGCAGCCTGTTCCAATGCCTGACCACATTTTCTGTGAAATTTTTTTCGTACTGTCCCATCTGAAAACCTCCCCTGGCACAACTTGATGCCATTTCTTCATGTCTTATCACGTCACTTTAGAATAAAGAAACGAATGCCCTCCTCACTGCAACCTCCTGAGAGGTCTCCCCTCGGCCTCCTTCAGAGTAAATCACAGAATCAGAGAATTGTAGGGGTTGGAAGGGACCTCTAGAGATCACTGAGTCCAGCCCCCCTGCCAAAGCAGCTCCCTAAATCAGGCTGCACAGGTAGGCACTCAGCTGCTCCTCATATGGTTTGTTTTCCTGTCACTTCACCAGGTTTTTTTGCTGTTTACGTATGCATTCAAGCAACTCGATGTCCACCTTGTAGTGAGGGGCCCAAAAGTGAACATAGTACTCAAGGTGAGTTCTTACCAATGCTACGTACAAGGGGACAGTCATTTCCCAGTCTTGCTGGCCACATTATTTCTGATGCATGCCAGGATGCTGTTGGTTGTCTTGGCCACCCGGGCACACGTCTAGCTCATGTTCAGGTGGCTGTTGACCAGCACCATCAGGTCCTTCTCTTCCAAGCAGCTTTCCACCTGCTCTTCCCCAGTCCCATACCAGAGCACAGAGTTGTTATGACCCAACTGCAGTGCTCAGTACTGAACCTTGTTGAACATGATACAATTGGACATGGTTCTTTGATCCAATCTGTCCTGATTCCTCTGCAGAACCTTTCCCATATACTATGGTACCAAAACTGATGGCACCATTGTGTCTATTGTCACTACCTTTTACAATTCTTGTTGAGACTTCATGCAAGCATTTGTTTCAGAGACTGTCATCTCTGAGAATACAAATCATGTACTTCTTTTGGCTTGCATTGTTAGGTCTCATTATAAAATGTTACATGTCTTAATTGCAGTGTAAAGTAAAATGAAGTACATTTAATAGCCGTGCGAAGAAATGATGCTCTAATTGGTCATACTTGCAACAGCATGAACACTTTTTATGCCACAGACCTCACAAAATTGATTTGATCTCCTACTATAATTGAGTGACCCGTCTGGTGGATGAAGGAAAGGCTGTTAATGTAGTCTACCTAGACTTCAGCAAAGCTTTTGACACTGTCTCCCCCACTATTCTAGCAGAAGGCAGCTGGCAGCCCATGGCTTGGACAGATACATTCTTTGCTGAGTAAGGAACTGGCTGGAGAGCTGGGGCCACTGAGTGGTGTTGAATGGAGTTAAATCCAGCTGGTGCCTGGACATGAGTGGTGTTCCACAGTGGTCAGTACTGAGTCCTGTCCTTTTTAAAACCTGTATTGATGACCTGGACATTGAGTGCACCCTCAGTAAGTTTGCAGATGCCACCAAGTCAGCTGGAAGTGTCAATCTGCCTCGTGGTAGGAAGGACCTGCAGAGAGATGTGGACTGTCTGGATGGCTTGGCTGAGGTCAGTGGGATGAAATTCAACAAGACTAAGTGCTGGGTCCTGCACTTTGGCAGTGCTACAGGCTTGGGGCAGAGTAGCTGGAAGAATGTGGAGAAAATGGATCTGTAGGTGTTGTTTGATGCTTGGCTAAACAGAGCTAGCAATGTGCCCTGCTGGCCAAGAAGGCCAATGGCATCCTGGCTTATATAAGAAGCAGTGTAGCTAGCAGGAGCTGGGAGCTGATCCTTCCCCTGTACACAGCACTGATAAGGCCGAATTTCAAGTACCACATTCAGTTTTGAACCCTCACTGTAAGAAAGATGGAGTGTGTCCAGAGAAGGGCAACAAAGTTGGTGAACAGTCTGAAGCACAAATCTTAAGGGGTCTGTCTGAAGGAACTGGGATTATTCAGTCTGGAGAAGAGGAGGCTCAGGGGAGACCTTATTGCTCTCTATAACTACATGAAAGGAGGTTGTGATGAGGTAGGGGTCAGCCTCTTCTTTCATGTAACTAGCAATAGCATGAGAGGAAATGGTCTCAAGTTGTGCCACGGGAGGTTCAGCATGGATGTTAGGAAAAAATTCTCCTCTGGAAGAGTGGTCAGGTGCTTGAATGGGTCGCCCAGGAAGGTAGTTATTGTCCCTGAAGGTGTTCAAGAAAGATTTAGGTGTTATACTATACTAAGAGTCATGGTTTAGTGAGGAAATGTTGGTGGAAGGAGGACAGTTGGATGAGATGTCTTGGAGGTCTTTTTCAATGTTGGTAATCTGTGATTATATTCTGTAATTCTGATTTCTGCGTAATTATCAGTTCTGTGTAAATTACAAAGGTGGCAGTTACTATGCAGCTGATGTGATGATGTGAATCTTATATTGGCATTTTTTCCCCTTGAGGAACATTTATAAGTACAATTTGTCGTAGTTGCTCTAAAATGTTTTTATTTTATTGGATTTACTTGGAAAATAAAGGCAGCATGAAATCTTATCCAATTAATATGTGGTTCAGTAGGATGAAATGGCTCCTTGAAACTGTGTAGATGTGCCTAAAATCAAGATATAAGAACAGGTTAAAAAAGCCCAGGTTACCATGAAGTTATAAAAAGGTACTGATACTGGCAAAAAAGAGAGACGTTCAGAATGAAATCTGTGTATCTGTGTTTCCATTATGACTGCTATGAACATCCAGCATAGAAGAGAGACAGTAAACACTGTTCCACCAAATGATGATTATGAGTAATATCAACTGATCCATCAAGAATATAGTAGATGTATTTATTTGGGTGAGAGCAATACTTGGGTTGCTTAAATCCTGATAATTCGGTGAACATGTTGTAAGAAATGTCTACGTATTAAAATGATGCATTCTGCTCCAAAAAGAAATATGACTTTAAGATGAAGAGTAAAGAAAAAGGAGAAGAGTAAAGCGTGTGAACCTAAAGAACAAATATATCAGGAAGAGCCTTGACCCAGGGGGACTTTCTTTACCCATACCTTACCCACTCCCTCAGTGCTGATAGCCTCAGTGTACCCATGGTTATATACTTGACAGGCTCGGTAATGTGCTTGGAGACTTTGCACAGTATGAAATTTGCTTCCAATTTGTAGAAATAAGTGAAACATGGAAACTGATTTATAAGTAAGAAACAATTCCAACAGGGGACAACTGTTTTGCTGTTTTGTTTTTTTTTCTCTATGAAAAAGAAAAAAGAAGATGATTATTTTTTAAAAGTCCAGTTCTCATTATTCAAGAGTAATTGTCTGCAAATGTAATTCCTTCCAGGATTAGCTGTTCTGAAGCATTTGCCCCTTTGCGTCGTCTTTTTCATGCAGACACTGAGACACATGAGAGCATGCCAAATTCCATCCCCATGTGGTTCTGATAGAGCTCCTCGCTGACAAGCACATGCTGAGAACAGCAAGCAGCATGCTGCTCCACTGCTCATTCATTAATCTCCTCTAGGCATCTTCACTTGCAGGAAGGAAGGTGCTTTTCAGGCTCTAAGTGTTCTGTCTAATGTCTCTTCTTCTTCCTGCTGTTCCTGGAATGGGCACTCCTCAAACCTTGTAGTAAAGGAACGTATGGGTGAATGGAAGAGCAAAGCTGAGGGCATCAAGATGCTCAGAGCAAGCTCAGAGAAAAAGAGATGCTGGAGGTCTGGAAAAAAAAAAAGAAATCAGGAATCAAAGCAGTCAGGTAAATGTTTTTTTGTTGTTTTTTTGTTTTGTTTTGTTTTTGTTGTTTTTTTCACTCTTTCATCAATTCTGCCATACCCCAGGAGAAGAAAAGAAGAGTGAGTAATATTCTAGGTTAAGAGAGGAGAGGAGCTAAACTTTTTTCTCAGTGTATCCCTCCTTTTTTTTTAAGATAATCCTTTTGTATTTATACCTAAGATTTTTCTTCACATTTCTTCAGTTTTGGAAAATCTGGCCATTATCTCAAGTATGTTTTTGCTGTACTAGTAATAATTAAGCTATAATGATAATAATTCTTGTGTTCTTTGACAGTGTGGCTCAAAATGACGTGTGAATATACCATGTTTATTATAGGAAATTAAACATTCAAGGTGTATCGTACAAGAGAGAAACGCTGTCATCCACAAGAGTGTTTGTTGTCACAAAAGCTTAACTTCAGCCCAGATATTGCCAAGGTTATCTGACTATAACTATTCTCACACCCCATTTCACCTCCCATAGGCCTTTAATATGAGTTATATTCATTCAGAATTTGTAGCAAAGAACACAAAGACAGGATCTTTTGGAGGGGAGGGCAGAAAAGCAGCATATAATAGCAAGATTTGGGCTAGAAGAAATTTAAGGTTCCCTTCCAGTTCAAATGATTCTGTTTCATCAAGGCTGTAGGATATGGACATTCACTTTGGAACAAGCAGATTGGCATCCCATAGAAACTAGACAGAATCTGAAAGAATAGAGGACCAGACCAATGGGATCATTTATTAATCTCTTTCAGTATTAACTCACATTCCCGCTCTTCAGCTCTGATAGGGTCAGAGACAGTATGGAGCTGGCAGCAGCCATTTTCTTCTGGGCATGTGTACCCAGGCTGCACCCCAAGAGAGCAAAAACTATTCCATCCAAATGGTTGGATCCTCAGCTGCTGTGAATGCAAGTTCTTGGCTGTGTGGAATTTATCCTCAGTCCAGCAGGTGGTCTGGAGGCTTCATTTGAGGGTTGGTCCTCCTGGTTGGCAACCAAGAGGGACTGAGAAGAGGGCAAGGAGAGGATAAATACGTTACAAGTCCACCTGCATTATGTTTATATTAGCAGCCAGGGAAATGAGCAAGTGGAAAAAATTACTAACAAAATGTGATATTAATAGTGTTTCTGAAGATGGTGTGGACGTTTTGAATGGCTGAAATATAAAAATAATATGCTGTAATCTATTTAACAGTCATAATGATAGAGAAAAATTACTTATGGGGCACCATAACTTGTTTTGAAGATGCTATAACGTGTCAGTATTATTAACAACTCTGCTACAGAGAACCTTTAATGTACCATTTCAACCAGAAAAACTCAATAAAGGGATATTGCTGGAAATCAATGAAAGGCCATCAAACAAACTAGAAAATAAGTCTGAATTTCTTCATGGAAACATGTCTATCTTCTGCCTGGCATTGGCACAGGCTGCCCAGGGAGGTGGCAGAGTCACCATCCCTGGAATTGGTCAAGAAATATGTAGATGTGGCTCTGAGGAGTATGGTTACGGGCATGGTGATGATGGGCTGATAGTTGGACTGTATGATCTTAGTGGTCTTTTCCAACCTTAGTGATTTTATGAATGTATGAAAAGCGGAAGTCATAACTGGGACTTCTCTAAGAAGAGCATATAAGGCTAGAAAAAACAACATTCCATAATTTAAAAAAGAAGGATAAAGAGGTAGCTTACACTAAATGCTCCACATGGATGAGCTGGAGCAGAAATTAGACACATAAAAAGATGTGAAAGGCAGCAGAAGTAGAAATTATTAGTCATTAATCATAATGACAGGCAGAACATGAACACAGCATTCATATCTTCAGCTGTGGCAGGAGCAGGTGACCACAAGGGGAGAAGTGATTATGGAAAAGAATGGCCAACGATTAAATGAGGCATTGGAATATTATCTGTGCCGCTCAACAATGTCTAATGAAAAGCAGGTCTGGTCAAACAAGGTAGAAGGGAAACCCACTGCTTGTAAAGTCAGTAGGTTTTAAAACATCATGGGAACAAAAGCAAATGGTTCCCTCCACAAAAGTCCATTTGCAAGATACGGGCTATGACAGCATTTAGAATAAAAAAATAAAAAGCAGAAGTGCTCATTCTAAACACTGTTAGACCAGGGAAATTCCAGAGGAAGGCAGAAGAAAGAAGATTATGTTGAAATAAATTAAGAAATTATAATAAAAAAGTGAAAATGGGACCCATGTACTTAGAAGCTACCTAGAATACTGTAGTGCTTTGCAAACCCTGCTGGAAAGATCGTGCCTTGTTGAAACAATCATGCCCACGTTTACAATCGCACAAGGCCGGCACAGCAGCTGGCAGGCCCACATTTACCTCGTGGGCTGTACAAAGGGTGGAACCTTCCAGCAATCATGGGCTGCCACAGTGTGTGGCAGAAATGGGGGAAGTCAGAGCAGCACAGGCTCCCTCCTGCTCTGCCCCCAGTGTGAGGGATGTGGGGGCAGGTCCAAGGTGAGAACAGTAGCAATAAACCAGAGGTGTTATGTTTTCTGGATGGATGTTCGGCCTGTAAATCCTCCAAAGGGCCTACCCAGGGAATGGGAACATGGCAAGGAAGGGTGGATGCTAATGGAGCTCCCTGGGGACAGCCTAAAGCCCTGTTGTTCCTGCACTACTGAGCTGCAGCCAAGCGGTGATAATTGCACGGGGAAGAAATAAATGAGCTCCTCTGAGAAAACCAGCCTGCTGGAAGCTCCCTAAACCAACTAAATCAACTACACAGCTTCGTCCAACTCTTGGTAATGACAAGTTGGGAACCAACTCTTGGTAATGACAAGTGCCTAACATGCACAGGCTTGCACTGCCTTTGTACACACAGACCTTGACTCATGCCTTCTCAGCATGGGATTCGTATCTTCAGCTGTGGCAGGAGCAGGTGACCACAAGGAGAGAAGTAATGATGTAAAAGAATGGCCAACAATTAATTGAGGTGTTGGAATATTATCTGCGCCAGTCAACAATGTCTAATGGAAAAGCAGGCCTGGTCAGACAAAGCTGTGAAGAGGTTACAGACTTGGCTGTTAGAAGATAATTACATAGCTGTGCTAATTTTTAAGCTGCTTGACTTAGCACCATGTGTTAATGATCAGAAAAATAATTACTTCATAAAGTGATAAGCACAGATGCAGTGCAACAAGAACAGACCCAGTGACTCAAAGCAGCTGTCAGTGGGACAATTGTCTTTGAAAACGAATGTTTCCTTTGGGGTTCCTCGGGGTTCCTAAACTGTCTGCAAAGCACACATAAAATATCAAGAGTGAAGTAATGTGCTGTCAGCGTGATGTGCAGCGGTAAGAACTGGGCTGTCAGCTGCATGACAAGCTATCTCCTGGAAAGCATAAGCATCTAAGGGATGTAACAGAGATAACTCTTAGGCAAGACAGAAAGCACGAGTGCCAAAACCAGATTCCGAGATATACATCGCCATGTATGTCTGCAGTAAAAGGTTGATGGTAATCCCTTGGTACAAATATTGGAGGAAAAATTATCTCTGTATGTATCATTGGTAAAACTGATGGTGGAATTTGGCTTGTAGCATAAAAATAAAACAGAGAACAGGAAAGAGATCAATAGTATGGCAGGGACAAACACAAGGAATGAAGCCAGAGAAGGGATCCAGAGCTGACAAATACAGAATCAAAATGAAACAATCTTTAAACAAGGAAGAACTACCGAGTGAAGAAAGTGATTCTTTATTCCCTGGCAGCTTTGTGTGAGCTTGCTGAGAGATCTCTGGCACGACTCTAGCCAGATACGCTTTGTATTTTGGGCAGTTGCCACAACTCACAGGAGGCTGACAGTCTCAGCCAGCTGTGAAACATAGAAAATTAATTTTTCAGTATTGTACTCAGCATATTTATTTCCAAAATAAAGACAGTCAGAATTACTAATGGCCTGAATGAGCATAACATCTTAGTAAAATGTTGTGCGTTCAACTAAGACTTCTGCAATTCGGAGGAAATAATTGCTTTCTAAACATATTCTTTATGTGAATAATTGAGGAAATCCCAGGACTACGTTATATGATTTAAACTGAAGCAGTTTATCTTAAAGTGGACTTCAAAAGAAGAAGAAAAAAAAAAGATAAACCATTTTAATAACGTCCTTCAGTCACTACCACTGATACAAAAATTATTGCTGTACTCTGAAATACATTTGATTTCATGTATCCTTTCCTTTGCAGAGCGGTCCTTAAAATGCTTTTCAGTACGGATATTGGTAATGAGAAAGTGAACAGGTCCTACCTGTTGTTACTCAGCTATCACTCCTGTTTGGGCCTGCAATTTCAAATATTATGTAAGAGGCAAGTGACTGGGCATTGGGATTACTGTCACATAAACTTTCATTACTACCAACTGATCAAATAAAGCCGAATCAGTCGGCCTTTTTCTTCCCCTCATTATTTATTTCCTTAGAAATTTCCATTTTAAAGCCAGCTTTTCATGTTTCAATTACACTCCCTACCCCGTTTGGAGAAAGTCACCTGGGCATGGCAGGAAGAAAAGAGCGTAGTTCATAAAGGGCAATTACATAGTACTGTCAGAAGAACACATCCCATGAAAAAAAAAAAAAAAACCATAAAAAAAACCCCACACATCTTTCTGCTTTGACTGATTCAGTATTCTCTTTTAAAATTCAATCCTCTCATGGCTAAAAATGGAGAGCTGTAGTGACAGAAATGATGGTTCTCAATTTCTACCCAGAAACATGTCCAGTTCTGGCTCCTCTACCCATAAGAGGGTTTGTGTTGCCTCAGTTCTGTGGGAAAGCAGAAGCCAGGATGACATGATTCTGATGCCTGTGTTGTACCAAGCGCTGCTCAGAGCGAGCAGCAGCACTGCATTTCTGGCACAGATCCTCCTCCTGTCCACGAGCAAAAACACAGTGCAAGCCTGTCGGCTGGGTTAAACAGCCCTGCAGAGCAAGCACAGCCATGTATGCACGTGGAGTGCAGATACGGGTGCGTGGATATGTAATTTGATGTTGTATCCTGGGATGGCATCCCCAGTGGAGAGAGATTTCACAGTCTGCTCAGGCCTGAACTATAACCACAGAGAACAGCTCCGGAGCCACAGACAGCAGTTCTTAGTGCTGGAGATATCACCACTCGCAGTGCAGATGCAGCCAAAGACAGAAGTCTGTCAGGAATTCCAGTACCAATTTTCTCTGTCGTGGTTTGAGTTTTATATTTATTCTTATCCCTATAGTAATAGCCCCTTATATCACTACTACAAAACAATTTGCAAGCTAAGTTGAGGTCTTGGGCCTCAAGCCAGTTGGTCCCATACAGCTTTCCAAGGACATACGATGCAAATCTTCCGTGTTCCCATTTCTGGACAGCTGCTCATCTGGTGACTTTGGAGTAAGACTTTGGAGTAAGACTTCAAGACTTTGTATGCTCTTGGGCATTTCATAGGAAGGGTCTGAGATGACAGATCTCCAACAGGCCTCCTATTTCTCATGGAATAATCACACATGGAAGACTTCTCCTCCTCAGCCTGAGGATAATGCTGATCAGATAGTGCTGATGGCATTTACTATTAGGACATGTAGTTTGCAGGTGAATTTATACACGTTTGAGGTGGCAGTTGCTTCTGAGGACACATGCAAAAGAAAAGTTTTTATCACACGGTATTCACTGTTCCCTTAAAATAGCAGCTCTCTGAATCACAGTAAATACTACAGAAGAAGCAGATAAGAAAGTGAGACATTTTTGTAAGCAATAAACTTTATATTTTGTCAGCAAGACTCCCTTGCAGACTGTAGTTTTGTTGGAAGTTGTATCTGTATTACAGGGCTGCCAGGCCCAGCTGCTCACTTCTTCTGATTTAGAGTACATATGGAAGATCCAGTCATCTGCACTCAGTCGTGCCCTAATTGTCCCAATTTGCACAACTCTTACCCAAGTATGGTACTGCATCCTACTCCAGTCCTGCCACAGAAGGAAGGAGATGTCCACAAAAACATTAAAATAAACATATGTATTATTCTTACAGTCATCAAGCTGTAAGTAGTCATTGTGGAAAGATTACTCCTTGTACTGTTTAATCTTTTCTTTTCCCATATAAATTCTTTCCTTCTTGAACCTCACACTTCTGTGCAAACATAACTCTTTAGGTATGTAACGGACACGAGCTTAACAAGACAGACAAAAGACAAGGTTTGCCAGGTTCAGTGAACCAAAAATCCCCTGGAGAGCTGTGACACTATAGATCTGGGGTAAGTGGGAGACACTGCCTTAATTTGATGTGACCTGATGACCACTAAGGTGCTAAGATTGCCTTAGGGCCATGGACAGAAGGGGCAAAAGAGGCAGTGGAGGTGCAACCAGCACCACGCCTGAGTGGACTCTACTCCTAAGCTCTTTCACCGTTCAGTACACGTTAGAGATCACTTGGAGTAACTTCTGAGGGAACAATCACGTTTCCTCAAAACTTGACAAGCCCTGGTAATATTCTCAAAGCTTGCTAGGCCATATAGATTTCACTACTTTCCCAGGAAATGATGACAAGCAAGGAACTTGCTTTTTATTCACAATTCTATGATTTCCATACTCTGAAGCCCCATCTGAATGTGTATGGAGGTGCGAAGTAGTTAATGTAAGATATTAGCTGTAGGTACTTCAGAAAAAGCTACCCGTAGGACGGTAAACAGCAGCTCTCCTGTGAACTGCATTTTTTAATGAGTGAATCCACGGGTTTTGTGGGCTTTTTCTCCTCTTGTGGAGACATAGATGGCTACAAGACATATTGTTGCACTCAATTAAAAAAAAAAAAAAAAGAAGAAGCAAACAAAACCAGCAGATGTATTAACGGATTTTTACCAAACAAAAGCATTTGCCAACTAGAACGGCCAAGATCCAACAAAAAACAAAACCACCAAAGCAACAAAAAAAACACAGCTCAGCCTTTTCTCCACGAGATACCACATAACACTTTTTCACTGAAGCCTTTATTTTCTGATTGAGCTCGTTGAAAAATGTCATAAACCTTTTGTGTGAAAAAAAAAAAGTTTCTTCCTCTTGTTGAATATATTTACCCCATGGAGTCAAAAGCTGAAAGCATTTTCTGATAAATTCCAATTCTCACATACAGTGAGCTCTATTTGCTCATTCTATAGGCAGCAATGATCCGGAACACTAGAGCCAAACATTTGGGACTTTTGTTTTTGTCTTTATCAATGAGTACCTCGAGAAAAGAGCTACACCGTATGTATATTTATGGGTGATGTTTGGTATGTAATTGCCACCAGATTAGACTTGCAGGAAGACTGAAAATTGCTGAGATTGCCCCAGGAAGAATTTCACTCTGTTTTATTCACTAAATTCACCCAGAAGATCCCTGTGCTGCCCCTACTTGGCATCTCTGTATCTGTTTCTATGCCAGCTTTTATGCTGGAAATACAACAGCATAATTGTGCCAATACTATTACACTACTTAGCTCTACAGTGTAACTGCCATAGGGATAGTGTAACTTGATTAAGAGACATTTCCTGATGTAGATATGTCAAAAGGTGATGACTGAATTGGAAAAAAAAAAAAAAAGGCTCTGTACCCTCAAACTGGGAATGTTATTTTAAGTATAGATTTCTAACTACCTTTAGGTCATTACACCTAGCCCCATGTTTCATGTTTTCTAGCATCTCTGCTGCATTGCTCAGACTGAACAGAAATGGCTATCTTCCACACTGACAGTTGTCCTTTCCTTTAATCTGTGCCCGACTGCTCTTTAATGATGGATAATCTCCTCACCTCTACAGGCTTAAACAAATCATCTGGAGCAATAATTCTGCTCCCACCACTTTTGCTTTCTTTTTTTGGATGACCATAGCACAGAGAAGTCCAGAGTATTATTTTCTGGTAGGGCTTTGACCCATCTGATCCCGATATGTCTTGTACAGCCGCCCAAGGTGAATTCCCCAGGCGAGGGACAAGCTGACAGATCACAGTGCTCACTTTCAGCTCTCGAGTGCACACAGTGCAGCGCAGCTTGGCCTTGCATCACCTGCCGTGTGCCTTCTTGTCTCATACTGTGTCTGGAGACTTCAAATAGTCAGACTTTCTTGTCTAGTTTACTATAGAATCATAGAATGGTTTGAGTTGGAAGGGACCTCAAAGCCCACTCAGTTCCAACTCCTGCTGTGGACAGGGCTGCCCCCACCAGCTCAGGCTGCCCAGGGCCCCATCCAACCTGGCCCTGAATGCCACCAGGGATGGGGCATCCACGACTTATTTGTGCAAACCGTTGTCTTTACCACATGAGGACAACTGCAAGGGGACTGTTGTAAGTCTCCACAGGAGATGGGCATACCTCTAGGTTCAGTCATCTCTGCCTTACTTGTGGTGAAAGCATTGCAGGAATTTTGCTACACAGCAGAGCTGCCAGTGCTGCGAGCTCCTGGACCCCTCATCAGTGATTAAAGTAAAGACAAGAACTCTGATGTTTCAGAAAATTCAGTCTCTTAACTAATGTGAGTAAAGAAACCACCACCACATGCAGGTCAGATCCTAATTGCCCAGGCCAGCTCTCTTACTTTGATTCTTCCTTTTAAGCATCCAGCACTGGCCAGTTTCCAGGAGGGATCCTGAGGCTTCTGCTCCAATTTGAGGGTACATTATGCTCCTAGGAAATGTCACGTCTCTACATGCATTAGACAAAGGAACAATACAAGATCCAGAAATGCAGTACTTTCACATGGCTGAGTCATGGGAATCTCTGGAAACAAGCTGGTGCCTGGCAGCCTCAGCCTCTGTTTTGTTATCTCCCTTTGTTGGCCACATCCAACCTGGCCTCGAGCACGAGGAGTGGGGCACCCACAGCTCCTCTGGGCAGCCTGTGCCACCCCCTGACAATTTCCTTCTAACATCTAATCTAAACCCACCTTCTTTTAACTATTCTCCCTCTTTTTCCATTCTCTTTTTTTCATGCAAAATGGAGGACAGGATGATGAGATAACATGGCAGGGTGAGGTTACATTTGCATAGCTGCAGCCTGGTGCTGGGATCCCACAAGGATTAAGGGGAAGTGGTGGAGCTCAGCCAGCCAACCCCACTGAGCTCCTCACCTCCAGGTAAACTGAGACGCTTCAGGAGGTGACACTGCAGAGGTAGCAGATGTTGCATTGAAGCAGCGAAGCACGACAGACACTTTCCAGTGTCTCACTGAGATGTAAAGCAAGAATTCTGGCTATCTTCATTGTTAATTGGTTGATGAATTGCTTTATACAGCTGCATAAATGCTTATGCCTGACCACTGTCTGCCACACGATCTCTGCCTGGTTTAGCAGTTATGCTTACACACCAGAGCTCACATCTCCCACAAACAAGGCCCTCTATTTTGAGTCACTGTTCAGATACATTTCTGGTCCCACGGAAGTGATCAATACACAAAATTCACAGACCAGCAAGCTCCTGTTGCCATGAAGTACCCTGACCTCCTGTCTAAATCTAATCGTGGCATCCCCTCTGACTGATTCTTACATAGTTACAGAGCTTATCTTTTAGATGAGCGCTGTCATGGCTTCAGTCTTCCACCTGTGTAATTACAGTCACTCTCTGACAGCTCATTTTACCTGGAGGATCTTCAGTTGTTTTCAACACGGATCACTTTAGTACTATGTAATTTAAAGGCATTTTACTACACCCAATTTCTGGGTGCAGCAGTTTCAAATAGCCTATCCACATTCACTTCCTTAAACCAAAGTGCTTTTTCTGACTTGGACAATAAGTTCCAGCACAGGGAGGATCTGAAGCGATGGCAGTAACAAGGCAATCATTTTGAATTATTTACGTTTGAGAGCTAAGCACAATTCAGCAAAGTTAGAACTGATTAACTCAGCCCTGCAGCTGCATGTGCACTTTATGGACCTGACCACAGGAGCAGGGCACACCTCCAGCAGCGGAGGTGCAGGGTCTCCTGCTGAGGGCAGGTTTACCAAGGCTCTTCAAACAACACAATCACCCTCTGATTGCTAGCCCTTCAGTAGGGCTAACACAGATACAAAGCTATTCTCCCTTTCAGCCTCCCTATTAAGACAAAAAAAAATGGTAGACAACCTTTCTATCTAGGTGCTCTTGGATAGAAAAGCTACACAATTCTGGTGCGGAAGGTTTTCTGCTGCACCTTGGTATGGGCTCAGGACCTGGATGCAAAAGGAGTCCTCAAGAGCCCCAAGGGACATCAGGCTGTGCTTTTATACCTCTATTTGCACCACAAAGGAGAAGAGAACGGCACAAAACAAACACCAACTCAGCATCTGCTGCTATGAAGAGAATCACTGTTCTGTGGTTCCTCTAAGCCACATTCACGAGGACTGAAGAGCAGCTGCAGACTGCAGGAGCTAAAGCTGAAAACAGAACGAGATAAAGGGGACAGGAACGAAGGAAACGGAATTCTTCAGATAACAGCAGAAAATAAACAGGAAATGATATGTTTCTCACGTTGCAGGCATCAGTTTAAAAAATACTGCAATGATAACAGCCTCAAAATATGCACACAGGTGTTGTTGGGGGACTCGTGCATCCCGAGAAGACACGGGCACAGGCTCAAAGGCATTCACGGTCATTTTTCTCACACCTTCCTTAAATACTGAAGTGCTGCTGCTACGTAGAGCCATTGTTTGAGTGAATGTAAGTGCTACCACAGATTTAATGGCAACTTTCAATAACCAAAGCCATTTACTCCCTACGCTTTTCAGCACACAGTTCCAGTGTTTCCTCCTCAGTCAAAAATATGAGTAGCCTTCAAACAAAACGTTATCCCCGCAATGGTGTGAAGAAAAATGTACACCTATGGTGTTGTACCTCTTTCCTATAAACAAATTAGAACTGAACTTTTAAAGCAGTGGGATTCCAGCTTCAACAAGCGGCTCTCACCAGTTTTAATTTTTGAAAATTAGAGGTTATGGATGAATGACAGTCAACACCTCCACCCTACAGGGCACTGCTAGACGGTAATGAGTGCCTCCTGGCATTCACACTGCCTTCCAATGAGACATTTGTGTTCCCTAACACGACATACACCACTGCATTAAGCTGTCCTTTCAGTTTGGCCTCTAAATGCTCCTAATAAATTCACTTTTCTAAGATGCTGGTTTGGTAGCACCAGTGTATTTTCATTCTCATTCTAAAATGCTATTGCAGGCTCAGCCAAGCCTCGTGCTGCACAAGTCTGAGCTCCTGAGATTGCACTTAGGGCTGCAGGCACACCAGCATCCTGCCTAAGGATGATCAAAAGGCGCAGTCGACGAACTGGAGCTCACTGTAATCAAGACAGAGCTTGCAGCCTAATGCAACAACATCTGCAAGGAAGAACTGGGCAAAGCAAGTCAGCCTGCATTTTTGAAAACGCATATGGGTTTATCCTTGCCTCTCTCCTCCTGGCTTTGTTCCATCTGAAGATATCTCCTCGCATAGAGCAGCAAGTGAAGATGAGCAGCAGCTCTCCCTTGTGGAAAAGAATCAAGATATGCAGTAAGAGACTGGGTTCACTGGAGTGAAAAAGAAAATGCATCTCAGTTCCAAGTCCACGTTACGTTCTTATTTCAGCTTTGTTCTGAACCGAATGAAATAACGCTAGTCCACTCCAAATCAAAGCAACTGAATATCTGTGGCATATTACTCACCCATCTATAGGCAAGCCAGTGTGAGAATATTTGTTAGTTCAAACTGTAAAGGATGGTATATTAAAACATGCTTCCACATGGTCACGTGCTAATGGATTTGGTCATTTTTAGAGTACTTTTTGTTTTCTGGCACAGCTAACTTAGCTCAGAGTTACAGACACTATGAATGCAACGCTCCATGTTGACACTCCATTTCCTTTTTCTGATTGCACCATCGAAAGGACGAGACTTCTAGAATTGTGATAGTGAATTACACCCATGCTTCTTATCCCAGCGCGCTGTGGACTGCCTGCTTTCACTTTCCCATTTTAAATAACATTAGGAGGAGACATGTAATGCAGCAAGATGATGCATATTTGTTTTGCACTGGAAGTAGCAGGAAACCAGGAAGCCAGAATCATCACTTCTCTTCAGCGAACACTGTTACATGGGAATTGGAATGCTTTTATAAATGCATAGCTGTGCTAGGCTGTGGGGGTAGAAGTTGATTGGTGTATTTAGCCAGATAAACACACAGGGAACCCAAGGGCTTGTATAAAGCCTGTAATTGGGTTAATTGAGACAGAGAATTATGAATAACGTGTTCCCCAGTTCGCAGAGCAAGGCTGAGGCTGCAGAGCTCAGCCTCTGTAACAAGAAGTGTCTGCAGATGCCTTTAATTCTGTCCTGTTGGAATCTGCTCCATTTTGGCTCAGAGTTTGATAGACCAGAGCATACCTAAGTACAAGACATCATTTGCCTACCAGCTTTATTTCCACATTCCCATATTTCATCTTTGGTACGTGCAACACTTACTGGCAGCTCCAGGCTCAGGCGTGTTGTAGTGCTCCACAGTCTGAATGAACTTGCATCCCTGCTTTCATTCACACACCGCGACAGGCCCTTAATTCTGAGAGCCACACATCCCACATCTCCCAAAAACAAAGCAAGTATTTAAATTGAAAGAGATTATCCAGCTACAGTAATGTTGGAAGATGCAGACACTCAGACAGTTGGTCCTGGTGTGAAGCAATAGAATACCTGGCAGCACTGGAAAGGCTGCCAGAAGCAGAGATTGCAATACATCCACAAAGCTCTAAGTCAAAGCTCTAACTTCCTGTAAATTAGGTTAACTACTGCTTGAAAAATAATCACCTAGTGCAATTTCAGGAACTGGATGATTAAAAAAAAAACACAGCAGCAAGAGCAGAGAAAGGACTGGAGTAATGTTGGGGGAAAACACAGGAGATCAAATCCCACTTACAAATGTGAACAACAAAATCCTAGCAGGTTTAAATGTGAATATCAATCTATTGCTGCATTTACCAGTTCTCAAACCAGGTTCCGTAAAATGTCAGCAGTCTTTCAAGATTTTTCAGCCCCCTGTTGACATAAAAGTGAGTTATCTGAATGCTAGCTAGTCTAAAGCTCAAGAGAGGTGAAACAACCCCTTCATTTCTTATCTCTCTTCATTTCATAGTCCCAGCAAACTGCACTTTTCAGCTGTAATGATGGACCTGTCAACAGCAACACGGACAGACCCAAGACAACGTACAGGGAGCAAAACAAACACAAAAAATAACTCTGAATATTGATCACTCTGATACTGGTACCTTCAACGCTCAGGATCAGGACACCAAGCCTAAGCAAGACCTGGCTAAAGACTTCTCATACACAGAGTGATTGCAGTATGTTATTTATTAAAAATAATTTATGCCATAATCATACTTTCACTTGAACTTCTAACACATCTGAAAATCAAGCCAAAAAATGAGGAACGTGTTTTACAATTGAAACTTGAGTTAAAAAAAAAATAATCCAGTGTATCCTCTTGGTGCTGTGGAAAACCTTAGTGTCATGTCACTTCAGCACTCAGTGACAGGGTGATCTCATACTCTAAAGGTACCAACAGTTCTGAAGTAAAACATATTCAGGTACTTTTAATCTGTTTTCATCGTAGCTCCTCTCCTCATTTTCCCCTTTACTTCTACACTTTCTTTCTCCCCAAGCATCACATGGGCAGGCAGTATTCCCCTCTGCTCCTTTTAATTAATTAACTAAATCAGCATAAGCTGTACCTCAGTCGATACCTAGAGTTCACATTGTCCTTTTCAGAGTTCTCAGATCTTTCTAAATATTGAAGATTTACGAGTGGGAATTCCATGAACAAGTCAGTGTCACCACCACAAAGATAAGACAAATGCATAATTCTGAATAGTGGCCTCTGAAGGTCCTTCCTGAAGGACTCCAATGGGATTGCGTTAATTCATACGATAACAGATCAAAGCATTTCATGCTGCTATGGACTTAAAGGTACAGATGTCTTCTCACTGTGACACGCTACTTTTAAAATGAGAGGCATGTGAACACACAAGCAGGCTAAGTCTGCTTCCATGTTTGAAAGCAGACTTTGTTGCAGGAATCAAAATAACTTAAAAAAAAATGCATTTAATTGAAAGAAAAATTATCTTACAAAAATGTGCATTTCTTCACTCTAGAAATTACAGAAGTACTACTAAAATCCTAAAAGCCAACTAACACAGCCTTTATGTGGAAGCAGCATAAATCCCCTCAACCTATAAAAATCTCGTGTATCCATCGCTATAGATTAAGTGCATAGATTCCTTTTACAGTTGTGTGCCTTTCCACAGAAAGGCTGACGTACAGCAACCACACAACTTGCTCTTTTCAGAAAGCTTCCATACTCTTACAATCTCATCTATATCACTGGTAATACAGTTAACTAGTTCCAGTGCTGAATTCCAGACTTACAGAGTAGATTCCAAGTTAATAAATCCAACGTGAAAGGAGTTAAAATTTTCAAATATTCTCAAAAATGCAACAGAGAAAGTGATCCACGTGAATTTGGACAGGTGACACATACAACATGCTTGCAAAAAAAAAACCCACAAAACCAACCAAACAAAAAAAAACCCTAAAAATCAGCTATTTAATACGAATATTCACCTACCTTCCAGTTAACAGAAAAGGCTCCACCTTCTGAACATCTCTAGCTATAACCTGTGCTGGCTCAGCAACTTCCACATCTCTTATAATTAATGATGGAAGTCAGAACCATCTAAGATAGCAGACACAGCTCTAAAAATTAAGTTCCTGCTTCTCTCTATTCACTTTGAGGATAACCTCCGTAGCTTCTTTGGTTGGGACTCTCAGCTCTGAATGGCAACCTCAAAGAAAAGTAAGAAAAACTTACACTGCTGTGTAAGAACCAAAGAATATAGTTTGCTCAGAATGCTAAATATTATGAAGTAATTATATGCACACAGAGACAATCTGCATATTTATAAAACAATCAATGTGAATTAAAAATTTTGGTATTTAATCCTAGATAATTTAATAACTATTGCATGACAATAGCATTAACAATCTTCATATATATAATTAGTTAGGAAATAACAATTCCAAATAAACAAGGGCAAATTTATTCTTCTTATTGGAAACAGCTTTTTTTTTTTTCTTAATTCTAAACAGTCCTTTGCTCCAAACATTATGTGATAGCATTATTTTTACCAACTGTATTTTCAGGGAAGTCTCATCAGGTTACAGAATAGGCAACAAGGCTTACTTTTTTTTCCTCCCCAAAATATTTCCACAAAACTTTACATACTTTAGATTATAGGAAATACTAAAGCAGAATTCATCTTTTCCACCTGCGTTACTGCTGCCTACACAAAGTTATTTGTGCCTGGCTTGGACAATAGCTTCAGTGCTCCATCACGTGGGTGAGTGTAGATCACATTTCCATTTCCAGCTTCTTGCTGCTCCACTGAGGCCAACACTTAGGTTCCAGGAGGACAAAGTGCTTTACCACACTTGGCAATGACCTGCACCCACTCAAAGAACAGCAGGAGCGAAAAGACAAAGCTTCCTGCCCTGATAGATGGCTACTGCCATACAAAGCTTTTGTGAATTGAGATGGAAATCCTTTGGCTCTCTCAAATGTTCAGATCCCTCTCCTCATGGAGAACTCTTAGTCTTTAAGACTGAATATAGCTGAATTACATGCCAAAAGCCTTTATGCATTTCAACCTCGTGGCCAGAAACACAATGCCACAGCTGGAAATACCACAGCGACGAGCAGAGACGAAAACAGATTTACTGTATTGTTGTCTAATATAGGTTTTCCAGATATGTGCTGGCAGTCTCTTGTTTGGTAGCTGACAACCATGCTGATATTCTTGTCAAAACCTGGGAAGAGATAAAGACTTATCAAAAGACAGTAACCAAATGCATGCAACTTCCTGCATTCCCTTCACCATTACTGTACAGACCCTGTGAGACTACACAGTAAAGTTAGCTACATCCAGCAGATTCGAAGAATGGAAGGAAACACCATCTAAACCAGAAGAGGAAGAAGCTAATGGGAGAGCCACTCTAGGGCAAGGTCTTAAGTCTCCTTGACACAAAAAACTGGGCGTGTCTTTAATAAACATATACCACAAATGCACAAGCATAAACATGTTCCTTCAGCAAGTCTTGATGTGTGTGGTAGGAAAGGACTTCCTCTTTAAAACTGACTACTACATGAACTGAAATTACCAGTAGGAAAAAAGATCAAGAGAAGAGATAGGAGGCACTGGCATCACGTTTTCCATAAAAACCCACAGTATCACAGCTGTTATGACTGCTGAATTCATTTTTTCAAGATGCTGAAGAGAGATTGGTGTGCTAGGAGGGTTTGGGATTGGTGTGATGGGAGGGTTAAGTAAAGAGGGAGACATAAGCTAATGGTGAGCACACCATGAGTAATGCTTACTCCTCTGTCACAGCACGTACACCATACCATACACACGTCTATAGAGCACACACAGTCCAGAAGTGCTTATGGGTTTGGAATAAATCTGGAACTTGCACACTGTCCCTTCTGTAGCTCACTAAATAAGTTGCTGAGCATGGAAAAATATCTGAAGCGAGTAAGAAAAAGGTGATAAATGCAGATATGCATTAGCTATGTTTCCCACATTCTCTTAACGCATCTGCCCCACTAGAAGAATGAAACATTGTCGAAGCCTTTAAGTGCATCATGTTTAGTAATTATATTTAAGAATTCCTCAAATGGTTAAACACTCCATTTTGGTTTGGACTTTCCTGGATCTACAAAGAACAGAGCACACAAATTGCTGGAAAGCTAAATCCAAAGCATTAACAACAGTTTGCAGTGCTCACTGTGATGGTAGCTTCAATGGGCTTTTATCTCTCACACAGCTCATCTGCAAATTCAGACTCTGACTTCTAAGAAATAAGGGTACTGATAAGAAAATCAGAAAACTTAAATTCTTTTTGTAAATCAGCTTTTGAACAGAATAGCATTAGATATGGATTTTAAATACAAGGCTTAGTCTGGAGGTTGCCTGATCCTAAGGAGCAGTGAGTAAGTAGATAGTGGAATAATTTAGGATCAGTCAGCTGACAACGTTTTTCAATGGACACCAATTTGTTTGTTTTAAATAAAACCACAGCTAACTTGTGAAACACTTAACTTCCAGGAAACAGTACTCTACTAAGCAGTCAAAAAGCAGAATATAAAATAATGGGCACATCTCAGAGCTCTTCTTATTTAGTTCTTAAAGCTGAGACTATCACTAGGCCTCCAGAGTAATAAATGGAGACTGCAGTTACCAATTAGTCTGAGTGGATGGACAAAATTAAGGTGACATTTTCTCTTCTAAAAGGTTACCATAATTAGATACAGAACAAAAAAAAGGAGGAGGCAGGAACTGTCTTTGACAAGGAAGCACGTTGGAAACCTCTGGTTTCTTTCAGTCATCAACAAGACGATAATGTAAGATAAACCAAAATGTGCAAAAGGAAGAGGATGAAAGACACAAGTGAAGGCCGATTGCCATTGCTCTTGTTGGCATTACGATGCCCATCACTCTTTGTTCTTTGTGTTGTGTACTCTGTATGCCTCTGTACACCTTCAGCCCTTCCTGATACAAAGTCCATTTTCAGCTCATACAAGGAAAAAAAAAACCCAAGAAGAAAAAAGATGATTCTTACCACTGTATTGCATCGTAGCACCCAAATATGAATCAAGAATTGATCCCAGTAAGCCAGCAGCTGCTCCAAACACAATAATTGGCCACTGTGGAGCAGACATATCCAGATCACTCACGAAAACAAGTTGTGTTATGTAGTAGGCTATACCTACTGCCATGCCACCAAGAAAACTAGAGAGCAGGCCCACCAATGTAACTCCTCCATTAGTACCTAAATCAAAGAAAACCAAGTTGATTTACAATTTTTTTTTCTTGCAGACTTAAATTTACTGTGCTCATAGCAATATCTATCAGGAGGACTTGGCCATCACAGCTTTTACTTATAATTCCCATGATGCTGCTCAGATGCTTAACTGGTACATAACTACATCCTATGTATTAACATTACTTTCCCTGTCTCTAAGGCTTCTTATCTAGAAATATTTCCTAGCAATAAATGAAGCAAAACCAGATAGCAAACTTCTCAGTGTAACCTGGTATATGACTGCTGGAAACTTGGGGGGAAAAAAAATTGCTCAAATCCTGAGCTTGAGTTATGCAAGCTATTAAAACAATACCTCTTCCAGAAGTATATGAAGACATACTTTACCAATATGCTTTAAAGTAAGAGCAAAATCCAGAGAAAAGACAACTGATAGCTTACTGAAAAAAACCAACCTGAAGAACACTTATGATGAGGAAAAAAAGCCCACACAACATATGAAACATGTATCCTAAGTCCCTGCAAGACTTAGAAAACAGTGATTTAAGGCAGCAGTGTCATCCACTGTGTAAAAACAGTTTCAGACAGAAGGCTCATTCTGCACACGTTTTGTATGGCATTAAAGGTAATGAGCAATTTGATTAAGAAGTGAATTCTCTGCAGCATCTGTACTGAAAGCACTTCTTCTATTGATTAAAATTTTAATGACTGAAAAGTACAGATAGTAATTTGTTGTCTCAGTGCTATTGTCAGTATAAACACTTCTAAAAGTCAAGTACCCAAGTCAAGAAGTGACAACATTGACTAAGAATGATGTGAGCTCACCAGATTCTGTCGATGCATCTCACAGACGGCATACAGTAGAAACACAACTGAGTAAATTATGTTTCAGAGAATGCACTCCCACGAGGATTTTCAAATCTGTTTCCAATGTTTGGTATTTTTAGGCTTTTTTTGGAACTTTTCAAGTTGGACGCGTAATTCAAAAACAAATCAGTAAAATGTTAATATAGAACAATTAACATCTCACCTACTGGAACTTGTTTCCAGGTTGTTATCAACCTTGGCTTGCTTCTACTCATAACACTACCGATCTCCGATGCCCACGTATCGCCAGCAGAGCATGCCAAAGCTCCCAAAAGGGATAAGCACATCCACGACGCTGTGTAATACTTTGAAAAGTCTATTGGAATTTCACCAGGTCCACTTTCTATCATATACAAGATAGCCAGCTCAGTAGGAATACCACCATTACAGAATACTTGCAACCAATTCCTCTGTCCACCTAAAGTGACAGAATGAAATTTTAGTATTTTCAGACAGAACACCTCAAAATACAACACCTGGAGACAAAAGTAAAACATACACATATAAAATTAAACACAAAAATTGCACATTCTCAGAAGGTAAGTTGCTTGCATTCATAGGGGTAAGGGGATGGAAATGGCAAGTGTTCCCTATTCTGGGTGTTACATCTCATTTGATGCTTTGCAAGAAAGGGGAATACACAGTATTTACTCTTCACAAGGAATCTGAAGAAACCAAAGTGTTAGGGCTTACCTTCTTTGTACTCTGAATCTATACGTTTCTTTATATCTTTTTTCCATTTAGTAAGTTTTGAAGAAGTAACAAAAAATACAAGTAAGGAAGTGAAGAAACTGTAATTTGCAACTGTTAGGATAAATCCAACCACCAATCCTACAAAGAAAAAAAGTATGTAAAATTCCTTCATGTAACAACTTAACTGCAAAGCAATTAAGTACTTATAGTATCTTGAATACAATCTTCGTGATAAATGAACATCATGATAAACCTAAGATAAACATGCAATAAGGAAATTAATGAAGCATCTAACATCCATAATGAGAACTCCAGAGATATTGACTGAAAAAAATATCAGTTACCCTTATTATTTTCTCATAAATTTCACTGCTAAAATTGCTGATTTTATTGCTACTGCCACAGCATATGATCTTCTCTTGACACAAATCAGTAAAGCAGTGCAAAAGACACAGCAATAAAGAAAAGATAGAGGATGTCTACGGAGCCTGCTTTGGCAGGGGGTTAGTTAAGATGATTTCTAGAGGTCCCTTCCAACCCCTACAATTCTGTGATTCTGTGTCACCTGCCTGAAGAACTTGATTTTTCATCTGAGAAGTATACAGACAGCTGTGACTACCTCTCTATCTGGAATTTTATCTTCAGTTTAAGGATCAAACCCCTACCCCACACGAGGCCACCCCCTGCCATTCATTTTCTTTTGTTTCTGAATTGTTTGATCTTCTTCCTATGGTTTTCTTTAGTATTTAAGCTGCTGGATGTGCTTTTTTTTTTTCTTAAACCTCCTCCTCCACAGAGGAGGCCTACTTCTCAGCGCCCACAACTCCTCACAGCTGAAAGAAAACGCGACTTTAAACCTAGGAAACGCTCCTTCTGAACTCAGACAGAACAGCATTTGCAGATGGGGAACACAGGAGGAATAGATTGTAGGCTGGAGATGGTCCACTGACCATCAGCTCAGACAATGCCACAAGACAAGGAAGGGCCAGCCACCTCAACCAGAGGTCTTATACCAGATTTCAATGAACACAGAGCATCTTTTTTCCTCATGGTCAGAAAAACATTGTTGAAACAGTCATTGGCTTGAAGCAAAGAACAGATTTAATTTTTTTTTCCTTATTTGTGGGAGGCAAAAATGTTCACATCGAAGAAAAGAGAACCATATTATCTTTACTGGCTTCCTACTAGGTAGGCAGACTGCTGGCACGGCTTTTCCTTGTCTCCACCTCTTTAACTTCATTATCTTCAGACACATGAAACAAAGAACACCAAGCAGATGCAACTGCTAATTGTATGTAAGTTCAAAATAATCTTGTAAAATTATATGACTCTAATGACAGTATTAATGGAATGAACTGCAAACAGCTGCAAAAATTAACTTGACTGAAGCATTATAAAAATCAGTATGAATGCAAGGTATGTATACTTACATTTATATTGAACCAGGTAGAACATACAGTAAAAGGGACCTTAATTCAGTTTATTGAATGTTTACCTTAACAATCTCAGAAGAGACCCACCTGCCAATGCACCACTGTGATCAAGACTCCTCTTCTTAAAACCCTGTGTAGCAATCACTACTGGAACTATGACTGAAAAAAGCCAACGCCATGGAGAAATTGGTCGGATATTACCTGGTAAATAAAATAAATGGTTACATATCATCCTCAGTGCACTTCTTCAGTGCCTTTATATCTGATCTGACTATTTCTATCTATTTCTCTCCAAGAAACCTCCTTAACATTCACAACAAAGTATTTTTATGAAAGTGAATACCTGTAATTATCTACTCTTCTTTTTTATTCAGCTCCCACAGAAAACAGAAAAAACATTAAGTTAACTAAAGTTAACAATTAAGAACTGGCAAATTTGTTAGAAATAAACACAATGAGATTTTTCATTCTGAAAAGGATTTATAAAGATTTATAAGAACAGCTGATACCTAACTGAATAAAACAGGTATGTTCAGATTTTAGACAAAGTACACACCCATAATAAGATACATAGAACTAAGTTTCAAATACAAATAGAACACAAAGTAAGATAACAGCTAATAAAGCATTACCATTCCTTTCATGTAAAGACACTACAAAGAAACTTCAAATAAACAAATTAGGGCAAGAGCTTCTCTCATATCATGTGATGACTGATTCGCTCAGAACCTGATGAATAAATCTGAATTGCTCGCGATGATGATGGTGTTTTTTTGATCAAGGTTCAGAATATACGAAAGCAACATAGGGAATGAGCAGCACTATCTGTGGTCACTAAAAATTTTTAGCACTTCTCTGTTATGGAAGGAAAATCAGAACAACACACTGGAAACTCTACCTTTGTCTTTCAAGCAAACTCCAACAGTAGGGATTTTAGGACAAGTCATTGCTGCTTAACAGAACTGTAGCTTAGCTGTTCTTTCACACCACTTTTTAGATTGTGTATTTTGAAGTTTCCCTAGAATTTATCTAACGCTGTCACTTCGTAACCCACGTCCTCAATTGGAATTTTACACTATGTAAACAGAGTGCTTAGTCAAGCTGCAGTGATGCTTTATACTTTCTAATAAAAACACCTGGAAGTCCTGCAGTTCACGTATATGGTTCCTCTATCTACCAATTCTGTCCTACTGGTGTATGGGCAAACCATGTGTTCACCACAGCACCACTGATAATGTGCACTGACAAAGGAGGTTTGGCCTTCTTTTGCAGTAGTAAAAATGAGAAAATTCTTCTTGTTGGTACCCTAATGATTTTCACTGTTTCTACACTAAACCTAATTGAAAACATACCAACCAGCACACCAGATGAAGCCAAAAATCATCTAAGTCAGAACCCCATCCAGCAGCAGCCAGCTACACATGCTCAATGGAAGAGTGAAAGAAAGATTACATAGACTTATATTCCCCTTTTTATTGGAACTTTCATCTTATAATTTCTAAAATAACCCCTACATATTTGCCTAATCCCTTTTTTAAGTAATTTGCCATTTTCAGCTCCACAGCCACATGCAGAACTGAGTTCTAGCTACAGATGCAACAAAAAAAGCCTTTCAAAAATCCCAACTACACAGATACTGCTGCTTCAAGTTTCATCAAACACCTGTTACACTTTTTGACCTACTGATTGCAAAAACATTCTGTGATTTCACGACTGCATATTCACATTCTTCTTGCCATTCATGACCTGTATAGATGTCCCATTTCTATGCTGGAACATCTTTATCTGTTAAGTCTTCTTAAATGGATGCTACTAGCTGTGCTGCTCATACTCATTCCTTTCTGTTCTGCTACAGACATTGTGAGATGGGATGAATGCAAGCATATGCAGCAATTACAGTGGGGAGACACCATGAATTTACAATTATAAAATGCTGAGATTTTCTTTCTTTCTAGCAAATTATTGACTTTTTGTAACAATGTGTTTAATTAAAAAAAACCCAACAAAACAATAAAACAACAGATGGGGGTGTATTAGGTGACCTGGACAATGCAATTTTCCTCTCCTGCATTAGCAGCTTGTACTGAACCAGGGTACTGACCACTTCAGTCATGCAATACATCAATTACAGACTGCTATGATGCTCTCTCTCTGTTCCTCTAATCTACAGAAAACCTGGCTCAGCTGAGAATTGCAGGTGATTTGGACTTCCTCACTTGGAGGAGTCCCTCTTTACTGCCCCTGCATGCACACACAGCCTCCTCCCCACCTGGCAGCAGTACAAAAACTGACAGTGCACCTTGGTCTGTAGCCCTGCAGACAAGTGTTGAAAAACAAGCTCAATCCAACAGTTTTGTGTCTTGTCATAGATATTCACTGTCATTAGCTCTTTTTTTTTTTTTTTTTTTTGCCACATTAAGGCAAGTCTTGAGTTTTCCTGGGTTTTAGGTTAACGTGTGTTGCTCACTGATCAATATGCAAGAGCTTAGGGGTGACAAAAGTGACAGCAGAGCTTCCTAATGACTCTATTTACTAGTCAACATAATGTAACAAAAATGAGCTTCCTGTGCTTTGGCTATTCAAATATACAAATGCAGCTTATCGTTTTTCCTCACAAAACAACTGCAATACATTGCACTGCTAATACCTATTGATTCCCTACTGTCATATGTAAACAATTCAGTGTGACCACGGGTTCTATATTTGAAAAGAATACTGGAACTAAAAGAAAATATATAGTTCAGGCCCAGCACTAATATCTGTGCAATAATGGCTCACTTGTTATCTTTGTTACACAGAAAATAAAGCAACTTTAAGTAGAAGATTTATCTTCTGTGTCCTAAACATATTTAATCCCTTCTCAAATTCCAAATTAATAAGTTAATAAAGGAGTTATTACTGTCCAGTTCGAGGGTTTATTATTTTAATCATACAACTGAGTCAATGTTTCTACTACCTTTGCAGTAATTAATATATGTACCTATATATTCAATCACCTCATTTTTACTTTAAATTAGACAACATACATTTAATTGCAAAAGAAGTTTCAAGTCCGTATTTTAGAATATAAAAACTCAAAAGTACAAGAAGAAATGGTTGCTATGACTGTTAAAAAGTCTTCCATTTTTGCACCCAGAGATAAGAAGGCTACTGATTACATGAACTAAACAATTTACTCTGAAAGAATTTCATTTCCAGAAAAAATGACAAGAAAGCCCAGTAGGTGAAAGTGGTACAACTGCTGTCAAGAACATCACCTCTGAATTCTTCTGAACTTGAAGTAAGACTAACAAAAATATGTATGATTACCTTGATAGTTTTGTTTAAAAAAGACCACTAAAAACAGTACAGCTAATTGTTATAGTGGCTTTTGAGCTAAAACAATACCAAAACGTGAGCAACTATTTATTACGTCTGCTATACAAATATATGACACCACTATTAGATCTGACCAATCCAGTAGAATTGAAACTTCACACAGGCACAGCTGCTTGCCACACTGGAAAGCAGAACATGATGGTTTGTAATATGAGCACTTGCATCAACAGTACCTACAACTCTGCAGCTATCCTGGCTCTTTGGAGGAAAGCAGGGCAAACACATTTTGCAGTGAAATACCTGTCATTGCAGCACAATGGTTGTCACGAGAAAACAGCCTCCTTTTTGTGCACTAAAAAACCTCAGTGCCATTTATGGTGCGGAGGAGAACCCTGTAGCTACCAGCTGGCTCAAAAAGTCAAAGAAAAGCACATCACAAATCTCTCTCCTATTTGATTAAGCCCACTCCTACTACATGCTTAATCCCCTTTCACAAACCAAGGTCTTTCCAGAGTTTCGGACAAATTGAAAACACATCCTATGTACCTGTTCCTTAATCCTCCTCAAAAAGGAGGATTTGCCTCCTCATTTCTAATAGTTCCTGATTCATGTGATATCAGCATTCTCCACCCTACACCATCCTGTTATGTAGCAAGAAGAAGAATACCTTAATTACAGGAAAAACTGAGAGAGCTATTGAGCAGGCATGCATAAATGACACTGTTATGAGTCTGCTTAAATTTGACTGTTGTGGCTTAATCTGGCAGTTGGTTAAGAACCACGGCTGTTTGCCCACCCCTCTCCTTCCCAGTGGGATGGAGGAGAGAATCGGGAAAAAAAAAAAGAACTTGTGGGTTGAGATAAAACTATTTACTAAGATAGAGAAAAGGAAGAAAATAATTGTTATGACTATATATATATATATATATGTATATGAACGTACATAACAAGAATTGCACAACCAGCTCACTAACCACTGACCAATGCCCAGCTAACCCTCTGTGCAGTGGAAGATGAACTCCCATCCATTTAAAAATCCTTCTGCTTGATGCATGTGTTACAGAATAACCCTTCGGCCAGTTTAAATTAGCTGTCCTAATTCTGCTCCCTCCCAGCACTTTGGGCCAGACACCCTGAAGAAAACAATCAAACCCCAGCTGAAACTACAACACCAACTCTGCTAGTTCTAAAATAATTAACAGAACCTGCTTGTCAAGTCTGTTTCTGTACACCTGCCCCATGTCAAGTATCTCTCTGCAAGCTGAAGTGGAGGTGTCACACAACATCCCGAGTTGGAAGGGAACCCACAGGGATCACTGAGTCCAACTCCTGCATGTGCACAAAACCACCCAAATCAAAACTCTACATCTGAGGGCCAATGCTCCTTGAGATCCAACAGCTCAGGGCCGAACCTTCTGCCCTGGCAGCCTGTCCCATGCCCACCACCTTCTGGTGCAGAGCCTTTCCTTAACCACCACCTGACCCTCCCTGATACAGAGCTCCATGCTGTGCCACAGACACAACTTGCGTTCATCTGACACCTCATTTTGTGTCACCCTGATAGGGAATAGAATCCAGTATGGAACCACAAGTGTCCCTTTACTCTGTTCAATTAGGATCACAGAACACCCTGAGATGGAAGGGACTCGTAAGGATCATCATGTCCAAATTCCGGCTCCACACAAAAAAAATAAAACAGACCATATGTGTGAGAGTATTGCCATTCTAAAACCTGACGCACTGGAAAACACTGAGACATTCAGTTGACACTGGTGTGGTATTTATTTTATCCCCTTTGAATCCAGGTGATAACAGGCACCTGGGCATGCTTCCTACCACATCCCTAGGCACTGAGTGACACTGCAGTGACACCAGAGCTCCTCCTGCAGCAAAGAAGCTAGCTGATGCATTAAGGACAGCTCTTCACCTGCTCAGGAAAGCTGTTCAGCTCTCCAAGCTTTGAACAGATACTGTAGGCAGCACTGCTGCATCTGTATGCTGCTGTACAAAAATGGTCTTAACAAAAGTGACAGGCCACAGAGAGCACTTGTGCCCCTGCAACCACGCACAACCATCTGGGTCACCTAAGCAGAACAGAGGTGACCTCAGCAACTCTCCTCACACATCCTTCTGCTGCAAATCCCCATTTCTCACCTTGCTGCCCCAGGGCTCTCCCACGTGCCCTTACTCAAGGCCTTTCTAAACACACTTCTAAAGGTATTTAGAAAAGCGAGGAGGCGGAGGCGGGTGCTGGCTGCGGGCCGCGGCCTTTGGACTCACCATAGTACGTGCTCGCAGTCATGGACACGATCCAGAACGCCAGAGAGATCGAGATGAGCAGGCTCAGGATGACGATGTTCGCCAACATCTTGAGGTAGTCCCTGAAGAAATCCTCCCTGTTGCTCGTCATGGGGAGCCAGAGGGCGGCCGCCTGCGGGGAGGCACAAGGCACGTCAGAGTCCAGCCGGCCCCGCCTGCCCGCCCGCCGCTAGCCCGGCACCTACGGACATCTCGGGGGGCTCCGCGGAGCACGCCCGGCGAGCCGCCCGCGACCGCCCCGCACCCGCTACCCCGCGCGCGGCCAGCGCACAAACAGCCCCGAACAGCGGCAGCTCAGGGGCGGGAGCCCCGGCGGGGAGGGCAGTAGAAAAGCGTCGGGAAGCGCCCGCCCCGCCCGGCTCCGACACGGACCTGCGGCTCGAGCCCGCCGGCGGCGCCACCATCCCGCCCCGCCGCCCGCGCCGCACCGCGCATGCGCCGCCCGCCCCCGCCTCGGCCTGCGGTGAGGGAAGGCGAGGCGGTGCTCCACGCCCGGCCCTGCCCTGCCGTGCCCGGGCTGCCGGTCTGGCAGGTCCGATGGCCCTCTGCGTGGAGGGGTTCCCGTATTCCTTCCCAGCTCTTCATGAAGGCACGAGCGCTTCCACTCCGGAGGCAGCGGCGCCTGTTCGGTGCTTCACCCTGAGCTGCTCTCTGTGCCGGCATACAGCAACTGTGTACACATGTCAAAGGAAGCAATGCTTGTTACGCAGAAGGACATTTTGCCTTTTGGAGAAATAAAGGACAGGAAAATGACAGTTGATAATGATAGGAATGAGTGTTTTCTTCTTTTCTTTTTCTTTATTTTATTTCATTTTTTGTTTGTTTGTTTTATGAGGTTTGAGACTTGGAATATTGCGAAGTTCATTAATGTACAGACTTGAAGCGTTTCCTAAAGCCATCTTGGGGTGAAAACAAGCCCAACCTGCCTGGTGGCTTTTCTGCGGGCATGCCAGAACTACCTGCAAAACACGTGGCCGTAAATAAAGCCAACGTGAGTTATTAGAGAGCTCCACATCTCCCTTGCACACTGAAGACGTGCCACAGAAAGACGGGAAGCTCCGCCACTTAGCAACTCCACCCCCCACTTTGCTATGAGGCAAATAAACAAGAAATAAAATTTATTTGAAATAAACAAGATTTAAGGCATTTCAGAAGAGACTTTTGAGATAACGCGTTCAACATTTGTTCTGTAAATATAAATGTTCCGAACACAGATGAAAAAAACCCTAAATTTTACAGTGTTACAGATGGGCCATCGTATCAACATTGATACAGTAACCTCAGGTCCTTGTTTTCAAGGAACTGATAACAGCAGCATAGTAAAATATGTAATTATTCAGTGAGAAGCTGAGTAATTGGAAAAAAGTAAAATAAAAGATCTTTTACACAGAACAGACTGCATGATAAGTTATGAGCACTGGTAGTCTCCGAAGAACAGGAGAAGTTTTCAGAATTAAAAATTCTAATGAATAATCTTCAGGTAAGAGTTGATAGTTTCCCTACTGGATTTAAGAATATTTCTGGCTCATTGGCACCTGATTAATCTCAAGGCATGCACTGTTGCTTTTCATGCAGCACCTGCAGTAAGTTTTTTAACAGGATGAGCACGCAGCTTATGGAGTCTTTTGCAACAGAAGCATAGTTATGTGTTATTATGGATGAAAAAATCAGTTATCAGACAGGGCTTCTGCAGATGTTGTCTAAACTAGTGACCATACTAGACCTACAGATGGTTGGCTTTAGCTGAAGGTAGTAGGTCAGTTCCAGAGATTTTTAAACATTTGGGCATTGACAGTGTATTGTCTGTAGACAATTAGAACCAAAAACCTGGACCTGCTGCATTGGACACCTTAGACTTTGCCTTATTCTCTGCTGCATTTATTGACAGTAACAACTAGGAACATCTAAATTTTCTCTGAGTTAGAGATTCTGAAAACATTAATACTAATGTAGCTGAACTGATTTTGGTATATTTTCTAGTTCTTGAAGGGGGTTTATAAGCAGAAAGGGGACCAACTTTTTACATGGCCTGATAGTGACTGGATGAGAGGGAATGGCTTTAAACTAAAAGAAGGGAGATTTAGGTTAGATGTTAGGAATAAATTCTTTTCTTGGAGAGTAGTAAGGTACTGGAGGAGGTTGCCCAGAGAAGCTGTGGATGCCCTGTTCTTGGAGGTGTTCAAGGCCAGGTTGGTCAGGGGCCTGGGCAGCCTGAGCTGTTGGGTGACAACCCTGCTCGTGGCAGGGTTGGAGGTTGTTAATTTCCCTTCCAACCTAAGCCATTCCGTGACTCTATGATTATCTCCAAAACTTTCATTAAACCCTTGTTTGAGAAATGTATCTGAAATCCTGGGCTGAGTAGTTGTGGGATGCTTTGTGAAAATAGGACACCTTTTGAAGGATAACTCTGATACAACATTGGTTAGATTCTCCTGCCATAATTTAAGTAACTGAATTTTTTGGCCAACTCAGATTGGTGGCTGAATGAGTACCTGCTTGTTTAGCTGTAATCAACTCCAATTACATGTTCATTCAAATAGCCCCTAACTGCAATATTGCTGTGTTTAATTATTGCTTATTTTTGTTTTCTAGCTTGTAACATAGACTGCAATGTCTGGTGGAGGAACAGAAGCTCTTACAGGAGTCATAGAGCCCAGGCTAATATTGGTGAGATTGTACAACCATGTGACCATGATGAGTCACAACCCCACAAACTAATGCAAAGAGGAGGCATGCTTGCAGAACATCCTTCAGCTTCCTGCATTGCTGCCATACCTGAGTTAAGAAGCACTGAAGCCAGTTTAGAGATACATGCCAGACTGTTGTCCCTGTTTATCCACAGACTTTTCATCTTGGCTTAAAGCCACAGGTACTGCTGCTGTTGGAGTTCACAAGAGGAAGAAAAGCAAAACAGCTCTAAATGCCTGGCATGAGAGAAGTGACTCTAATTATGAATTCTGTAGCAACCGTAGTATGAATAATGTTGACTTTGACTCCCACTCCAGCTCAGAGACTTCAGTTATGTGTGGCTACCTGTTATTTGAAACCAACACATCTTCCTGAAATTGCTTAATAAGCTCTAGATTTTACAGACAGATTGGAAAGTAAAAAAGAAATAAACTTGTAATTCTATATTTGGGAACTGAAGGGAGTAGGCATGTTTTTGAAAGCAACGAATCTACAGCTCTTCAACCAAATACTGTGTTTAAACTCCTGCTTTCTAAATGTTGCCCTTTGTTTTTTCTAGCTCTTGAAATAAAAAAAAAATCACATTTTTAAGGCATTTTTTATTTTTATTTCATGTTCATCTAGTTATTGAAAGTATTGTGGATATAGAATTTACATACTTAAAATGCCATCTTGAAATGATACCAACAGTATCAAGGCATATGTGATACATGCAATATGTATGTCACAAACAATTTTTCCTTACATTTAAATACACACTTTGAGCTTTTGTAGCTAAAAAGCTACTTAATTTAAAAATGGCAAGTAACTATTGCTTGAAAGCTTCTCCCTACACTTTCATATACAAATACATACTTAAATAAGAAAAATCTGAGAATTTTGAATCTAAAAGCAATATACTGGCATTATAAGCAGCTTAAGTATTTGTACAGAGAATGATTGGATACATAATACAACCAGCATGGAGTCTAGAATTAAAAATAAATGTGATGATTTAATAGGAGACAGGAATATGAGGTGAGCTAAGGCTAGACGACAAAGTGAAGATAATAACATGTTACTGTATATAACATGCTAATTAAAATTAACTCTTTTGCATTTGTTCTTATGAATCTATTAGAATTCAGTATACTTGGTGTACTGTAGCATAAAATTTCCAAAGTTTCATGAAAGAGTCTTTATGCTCTGCTTTGCTTTTCTGCCTCTTTCTCTCTCTTTGCAATGGTACTCTTCATTTCTCTTTTCTGCTTAGACATTATTTCTGATTGAGAGGCCTCTGTTTTTATCATGCTATTCTTTTTTTCTTAGGGATATAAATTTAAATGAAAATGCTAATATGACCGTGGAATTATTGGTTGTACCTCTCCCAGTAGTCTTTTTTAAAGGATAAGAATTATTGTTTATAGTAGACACTAATGACAGAGGGAGCTGGTCACTGTTTTTTTTAAAGCTAACATTATTAAAACTTTATACAATAACATTGTTAAAATGTTTGGAGACAAGTACTGTTTGTCTTATAGCTAATATGACAATGAAAAAAGAACCCTGTGGATCATCTTGGATTTTACTCCTTTGTTTTATTGATTTATTGCAGAAGTAAATGCTGTACTTGGACTTGAACTATTATAAGTTCATAAGTTCATAAGTTCATAAGTTCATAAGGTTGGAAAGGACCTATAAGATCATCTAGTCCAACCATCCTCCCAACTACTAAATTAAGTCCTTTAGCACCTCATCTAAACGCTTCTTGAACAGCGCTAGGGATGGTGCCTCAACCACCTCCCTAGGCAGGCCATTCCAGTGCCTGACCACTCTTTCAGAAAAGAAATGCTTCCTCAGGTCTAATCTAAATCTTCCCCGGCGCAACTTGTGGCCATTCCCTCTCGTCCTGTCATTACTTATCAGGGAGAAGAGACCTACCCCCTCCTCACCACAACCCCCCTTCAGGAAGTGGTAGAGTGCAATAAGGTCTCCTCTGAGCCTCCTCTTCTCCAGACTGAACAATCCCAGCTCCCTCAGCCGCTCCTCATAAGACTTGTGCTCCAGGCCCCTCACCAGTTTTGTTGCCCTTCTCTGAACACGCTCCAGGGCCTCAATGTCCTTCTTGTAGTGAGGGGCCCAAAACTGAACACAGTACTCGAGGTGCGGCCGTACCAGAGCTGAGTACAGGGGGATGATCACCTCCCTGCTCCTGCTGGCTACACTATTTCTAATACAGGCCAGGATGCTGTTGGCCTTCTTAGCCACCTGGGCACACTGCCGGCTCATGTTGAGCCGAGCATCAACCAACACCCCCAGGTCCTTTTCCTCTTTACATTCTTCAAGCCATTCTGCCCCAAGCCTATAGCATTGCATGGGGTTATTGTGGCCAAAGTGCAGGACCCGGCACTTGGTCTTATTGAACCTCATCCCATTTTGCTCAGCCCAGCTGTTCAGCCTATCCAAATCCCTCTGAAGGGCCTCCCTACCCTCAGGCAGTTTGACACATCCTCCCAGCTTTGTGTCATCTGCAAACTTACTGAGCGTACACTCAATTCCCTCGTCTAGGTCATCAATAAAGATATTAAACAAGATGGGCCCCAATACCGACCCTTGGGGGACACCACTCGTAACAGGACGCCAGCTGGACTTAACTCCATTAACCACTACCCTCTGGGCACGGCCCTCCAGCCAGTTCTCCACCCAGAGAAGAGTGAACCTGTCCACACCACGGGCTGCCAGTTTCCTTAGGAGAAAGCCCTTTCACTTTGCTTCACTTGATAGCAAAGCCAGCTTGCAGAAGGATCTGGATTATTCTCTCTCCTTTCTCAAAAACTTCTCCTGCTGTATTGCCCCACACAATGATATCATCCATGTATTGTAAGTGCTCAGGAGCACCGCCCTGTTCCAATGCAGTTTGGACCAATCCATGACAAATGGTTGGGCTGTGCTTCCACCCCTGGGGCAAACGTTTCCAGGTGTATTGAACGCCCCTCCAGGTGAAAGCAAACTGTGGCCTGCATTCTGTGGCCAATGGAATTGAGAAGAAGGCATTAGCAATGTTCATAAGTTCATAAGTTCATAAGTTCATAAGGTTGGAAAGGACCTATTATGCTCTAATTTCCTTAAAACGTTCCACAAAAATTCCAATATGTGTTTCGTAAGGAATATCAATTCTGTTTCTTGGTTCATTCTATGTTCTCAATAGAATGGATTATGAATATTATAGCTGGAAACTTAAATAAGAATAGAAACATTTATTTATTATTACTCTATGCTACCTTTGTGTTTTCAATAATGAAAAAATGACTGAAGATAGAATACTATTACTACACAAGAGTAACAAAGTGGAGACATCTTTAACTTTGTTCTAGGTATGGCCACTTCCAAGGCCCTTAAATAGTATTCACTGCTTTTGAAAATAATATTCACTGCTGTTGGAAATGGTAAAATAGTAAGATTTTGTGCTGATCGTGTTGTTAGATAGTCTATAGAAAACAGAAGGAATGGCATAATAATACAGGTTAATATCTACCTCAAGTAGAGCACATAAAATTAATAGTCACCTTTGAAAATACTGACTAAATCGAAGACAAGTGTTTTCAAACCACAAAAGTTGATGATTTACAGCTGAGTTCATAACATTTTTGAGGCAGTCAAAAATGTCATTGATTAACCCTATAGAAAATGAAGTATTAATAGAAGAATTTAGATTGTGGACTATAAAGCAACAAATGATGAAGAATGAAGTATGACTCAGTCTCACTGAATAGAAGCAGTTCTTTAAAAAATGATTATTAAATATGTCTGCATAGACTTCAGTTTCGTGTTGATCCAGGGACAATTCTAGTGAGCCAATTTATTCATAACGTTCTAAAATGTTTAGACTTTCATCTAAGCATCTGAAGTATTAGTTAACCTTTAAAAAATAATTTGGTATTTCATTGGTATCGATTTTGTTTCAAGCTGAGCATTTTGTACACTTTGGAGTCCAAAGTGGTAGGGAGCGACCAGAGGACTCTGGGATGGTTCAGAACACATGAGGGGTCAAGTGCATTTGGAGCTCACCTCGAGGAGAACTGGGAGGTTAGGCTTCTTCAGGAAGAACCCATCTCGTGTACATAAAAACTGTTTTGAGAAAGGAATACCAGCATGTGGTAAGAGCAACCACAGGAGTGGCTTAAAGCTGCCCTGTTATTCTGTATCACCTTGCTAGGTACAGCATAGTCTATGCTGACAGAATAATAGCTATGCAAGGGAAGAGGAGTGGCTAGCTTTTAGATTCAGATAATTTTTATATGATACAGAATAATTAGTTAAGTATATTTTTAACCTGTGAAAACTTGTTCTTCCACTTGTGCTTCAACAAAAGTAGGTGTAAATTGTCATACGTAATGATTTAAGTTAGCAGTTTGATCTGTTTAGGTAAACTGTAGAAGTGACAGATCCACACACATATATTTTCCTGTGTAGATAAAACTGTTAGATTTAAGAATATTAGAAGAACAATATCACGTTTACCTCTCAGGTATTTAGTAGTATAGGAGTCTCTGGTAAATACTGCTCAAGATTTAAGATGATAAAGTTTCTTCCACATTAAAGGCATTTGTAAGAGAGAATGGGGAAGTGGGGACAATCTAAAGCTAAATATAGACATACTGTCTTAATAAAAATACTGTTCTCCACATTATTGCTAACTAGTCCTGAATTCTCACAGGATTGCCAAGCTCCTGTTCAGTTTAGTTGAAGCTGAGTGCCTAAAGATCTTTGAGAACATAAGCTGTAGTCTTTATAGGAGAAACCTTTGTCAGTTCTGTCCAGAGGAAGGGCAGATAGGAGCTATTACACCATTGAATTGGGTTGGGTCTTCATGTAAACAGGTCTGGTGGCTTCAAGTAAAACTAAATTGAAGGCACAGAAAAGAAAGTTAAAAAAAAAAAAAAAAACACTGTTTTTTTCAAAGTGGCAGGCAGAATGCCTGGGAAACTTTAGAGGGGATAGACTGGAGCATGGGAAGAACACTCAGGCAGAAAAGGAGGCAGGAAGAGCTTTACTGAATGATACCAGCAAGAAGAAAAACATTGGTGGGACTGGGGAAGTGATAAGATAATCACTGGATGAGCAAGTGCAAAGTAGATGCTCCAGCATACTTAGCCACTGAAAAAGATTTTAGACTGTGGGCAAGACACTTCTATCAAAAATTTCAAATCAAATGCATTCACCTCCAAATGATTTAACAGTTTATAAATCTCTGAGAATATGGGAATCAAATGTTTGCTCATCTTTACTAGTTTCAGAACTAGGCAGAAAAAGGATTGAAACTAGTTTCACCACATTTAATCATATTTCTCCAACCACCAGTCTGCTATGCCTTCTAAGGGATATCCATTCTAATGGGTTTTTGCTACATTCTGTCCTGAATAAGGAGCCAACAGAAAATTAGCTGAATGTTTTGATTTTAGCACAACAGCACTTCCCCAAATGAAAAAAAAAATATATATCTTTTTCTAATTCCTAAGCACTTCTTCCCCATAGAGAAACCCTACCAACAGGCTGTCAACTGTTTGGTGAATTTATGTTTCACACTAGAGGCTAAAAATTATACCAATCTACAATTTGCAGGTGATGAGCAACAGGGAAATATGCAACACACATTTCAAAGATAATCTCTTTGATAAGATGGTAAACTGTATTTTCCTTGAAATACCAAAACACAGCATCCACGTGACTAAGATATTTCAAGCAGTTGCTTATCACAGTGTTTTGTTGATTTTTTTTTCTGCTGAAATAAAACCATGATCTTTAGCAGGGTAACTGCCAGATTAGTCAACAAACTTCAGTTGCCAGGTCTCCAGTCAAGGCACAACTTTGTATCTTCTACTCCTCTTTTCCAGCATTATTTCAGTTGCTCCAAGCAAGTGATTCTGCTTTTTCTATGTAAAAGATGGCAGGATGCTTTTGTGGCAAACCAGAGAATTACATAAACGCTAGGATGAACCATTTGTGGCTGCAGTGCTGTTCTAGTCAGTGAAGAAACAATGTGTTACACAACCAGCAGATCTGACCCAAAATCTCAAGGCAGATGCTGTTAACACCATCAGGCTGGTGTATTTTCTTACTAATTACTATTTTAAAAGCTCATGGTGAAAATTGCTGTTTTATTAAAGAAGAGATTGGCTCTCAAACCCTGATTAAATGATTTTTTTCTGTACTTTTTTACTTCATGTTCCCTATTAGATTTCCACTTTTTTTTTTTATTATTTTCTCCTGAGAAATTAATATAGAAAGTGGTATTTTTTAGTAGTGACAACTTTTTTTTTCATAGTGGTAAATCAGAAAAGCCCTGGGTTTTGGGTTACTTTTGCCTTGTTTACTTAGCTCCTTTAAACCAGAGGATGAATTATGCTCAGATACTTACTTGACAGACCAACAATTGGCCAAAGTCCAGCTTCTACTGAGCTGATAGATACACAACAGAGAAACACAGATGACTCAGGCGCTGTCCCTGCTAGTTTGCTTCAGCTGCCTAAGCCACTGTAACTTGGACTGATTTTAGATGCATGGATGAAAGTGGTACAATTCATGTTTTCAGTGATGAGTAAGTTCATTTCAGTTGAATTGTATGATGAATACTGATGTGTTATTGGTAACTCTGATTGAAAAAAAAGGAAGTAATCACTTCGTACACAATTAAATGTAGTCTTCATTTCTATTTCTCTCTGTTGATTACCACAACAGATGTTACTGTTTATGCACAAAATTCAGTTGTGACTAGGGAAATACAGAAAAATAGCTTTCTAAACTCTTTTCTGCAGTTATATATTCTTCTGTTAAATGTATGATCCAGTATACAAAATTCAGTGAAGCGTGCAAAATACCTCATAAATCAACTTCAAAGCAACTTTATTTCACTGTTTCAGGTTATTAAATCATAGATTAGCAGAAAATATACTATCAAAAACAAACTGAATTTTAAACTGAATGATTTACGATGTGAAGACAATACTGGTATAATATTATCAATATTATACTGCATCTGAGAAGCAGGAACAACAGTTATTAAGATACAGACTAAGTACTGAGGTTGTTCTCTCTCTTTGAATTAGTAATACATCCTTTGCATTTCTGTAGCAGTTAAATCATAAGAGGTAAAAACAGCATCACAAGCATTAAGTTCCAACAAAGATAAAGGGAAGGGAATAATGCTGGGAAGTGTGTTCTTTGAGAAACTGAATCAAGACCCACATAAATCTGGGTATCTGCTAGTTCTTTCATACACAATGAAATGTTATATTAAATGTCTTATTAAACATTTGTAAAAAATGCTATGAACTCTAACCAGAATCTCTGGATTCTTCAGTAAAGTCCATGATTGTGCTTCAATGCTTAACCTCCATGACTAGCAGAGAAACTGCAAGGAGAAACTTCAGAGGATTATCCACCTGAGGAGTGCACCTGGATTCAAATGCACAGCTCTGTGAAGCCTTTCACACATTTCAAATATTGTAGAAACCTTATATGAATTTAGTCTCAGGACACAGAAAATCCTACACGTTAGAAGTAGCCTATTAAAAGTACTACAGACAGCAGTGGTGCCCATTGTGTTTTTAAAGTGGGCTATTTCTTTTCCCTACAGTGCAGCATTACTATAAAGATAGACAGATTAGAATACAAATTCAAAACTAATTCTTAGATTTACACTAGCTTGTAAATTATGTACCTTTAACATACATTTGAATGATTATATGTTGCATTTTATCTGGACAGTTGTTCAGAGTTTTCTGTTAAATCAGGTGAATGTTATGTGCCGTACAGATTTAGCTCCATTTTGCAGATAAATAAAAGCATAAGTTCTCTAAGGCAACAAGCTGGATTGCAGGAGATATAACATACACTTTAATAATCAACATGAAATACTTAACATATAAGAATACAGTAGTCTTGATTTTGACAGTGCAGAATTCTAGTTCACCCAGGACAAACACCTGGACATCTAATTTAAAACACTGCAAGATCTGAATGCATTTTCACGATAGAAATTGGATAATTATTTAAGAAATGTAACCACTTTCTGGAAACAAAAATAGAAGTATAAACAACGAAAATTTTACACAAGAGATGTGCCTATAATGATGTGGCACTCGAAAGTTAAGCAGAAATATCCCTTACCTTTCAAGACTTCTTCCCAGTCCAGATTCAGTAGAACTGCTGTAGAACACGTATTTAAAAAGCAAGATGAGAAAAAAGCAAAGGTGACAAAGATCTGTAGATTTCCAACATTTTCTATTGAAAGTCTTATCAGAAGGAACATTCAACTGCTTATTCTGCTTCTTTGCTGTGATAACTTAGCCACATTCTTTCAGCCACAAACAGCAGCAATGCCACAGCAACTCGCCCTGCCACGAAGCAGATAAGAAATGGAGAAATTGAGAAGCTAACCAATGTGGAGCCCAACTCACAGCTCTCACTCCAAGACAGTGTCAAGTAAACGATTTCTTGTTCTTCTGACTTCAGATCCACCCAGTGTCATAAATTGGTACTGAAGCTGCAGTGCCCTATCACTGTGCCAAACACTTGAGGTGCCATTGTTTTCATCTCAGAAAAGCTTGTGGTTTTGACTTGCTGTGCTAACTGCTCGCAATAAGTACATTCTTAGTTTGTGAAAGGAGTATGCATGTACTTTCCAGCACTGTCATAACAAAAATAAACAAAACTTGGTGCTCTGCTTTTCTATGTAGAGCTGAGATACTTGAGTTTTTGGAAGTTTAGGATATCACCATATCAACAAGAGATTAATTAGTTCGTGGCTGCCAAGTCTTCCCACACTTGGCATTTTTTCTCAGCGACATAGACACTGGATATTATGTATGCAGAAAAGAAAACGAATTCAATTCAAACAAAACCTTATCAGAATAAATCTAAGGACAATAAAAACTGAATACTGCTAATATCCTTGGCTATTTCAGTAGAATGGATCATAATTTTTTACATATATTTTGCATTCTTCTGTCTTGAGATTTCAGTTAGTCTGCTTTTTTGAGCCTCCCACCTGTGAATCCAGTAGCCTATCTGGAATTTATTCTATATATTTAATTTCTCTTAGATCAGTTACTGATTTAGCTGTAAGCTGGAGCTGACCCAGTCTTTGTGAACAAAGTTTGCATTAAAAAAAGAAACTCCCTCCCTTTTTTTTCCCTAAAAACTCAAATGCAAAAGATGTTTTTTCAAAGGCTTTAGATTTCTCTCTTGCAATTGAAAAATTTGCATTACAGAGTCAGCACTATCCTACAGATGTACTTTTAGATATATTTTTTCCCTGAAAACTAATTTTACAGTTTCACTAGACAGTGTTTGGATTGAAGATCCTAAGTGCAACTAGTAATTAATCGTTCTCTATACATCTAACAACCAACAGTACCTACTGGCTGACTTAATGTACTGAAACTTCTGTGGACAAGATTAATGTTATAAGGGTTGCTGATTCACGTCTTAGGATGCTCGTGATGTATATATAAAATTCAAGTTTAGCCTACAAAAATCACTTTCTTCCTATTAACTAAAACAAGATGATTTCTTTTTTGTGTGCTCCCTCTGCAGTCAGCTAGCACTGAGTGAACTGAAGCAACCGGTAGAGGTATTTTTCTTTGTCCGTTCACAATGAGAAAAGACCTTGGTGACAATTGTATACTGCTAAATAAATAAACTGGACCTTGAAGCTGCTCAGGCACTTGACCTCTCCATAATCCACACATTACTTAATTGCAAGTTTGTTCTCCAGCTGTAGATGGACTGCTCTGACCAGCTGTTTGTAGGAGATCCCCCAGAGACCAGGCTAGTCTTAAGCACAAGTTGGCTTTGAGGCCAGGGGCTGGAGCCATGCCTTCCTATTTAGCAGAACAAAGTCAAATATTAGCCTACTGTACTCAAAGTTAATGCTTTTGTGAATATCATCTCAGTCTTGCATTTTCTTGCAGTTCAAAAGACGCATTCTGCCAAGTTAAGGTTCCTGAGCTTTCCTGAAGACTGCACAAACAGGTGTTTAGAGCCAAACAAAGCACTTTGAATTCTTTAATTTTCCACCATTTTTGTAATTCAAAATGAACTGAAGAATAACCCTGAGGATCATGTCAAACCTCTCTACATATGAATTCAGTTTTCCAAGAACGCAGTCCCAACACTTTTCACAGCTACAAACTGAGAAATATCACGTGTATTCCATTTTGTATTATAACTTTTGTAACTAATTTATTCTTGCAAATTTGTCCCCCTTCATATGGTTTAATAGTATAAATGTTTAATAGTATGAATTAATGAGTATAAATACTCAGGCAGCCTGACCAGGTCCAATGGGAAGGATATCTGTTAGGAAAAGACATTTGTGCTTCCACCAATTTATTGATTATTTATTACCAGCCACTGCTTTGGCACAGTTTATTGATCTCATTGCTCTGACTCACACCTCACACACAAGGGCAATCAGCTGCTGACTGATACATCTCTGGGGTTCTCCATGACCATGGGCAACTTTTAAAACAGTTTAGCTCTTTAAAATCATCTGGTGCTCCTATATGAAATAGCTGCTGTGTTGAAGGCCTTCTGCAAGCTCTACTACTACCCTCTCTTTCAGCAGTAGTAAAATGCTAAACTCACGGTTTTCCATTTGGTAATTCTACACAAGAAAGTGTTTTTACTGATCAATCAGCAAAAAAACAGCAGGCTGTTCTGGTCTGCAGGCTCCTAAACGTGTTCTCACAAGCTTCATCCCCACCTGCTTTTCTTTCAGAAATGCCCTATTTTACAGGAATTGGACCCAGGAGATGAAAATGATGCTGGCTGGGGAGAGGTACCAGTCATGCCTCAGTTCCTTGTGGCAGTCCCAGGGCAGTGGCTATACTGCATCTCAGGTTCCCTTCCCCTCTCTTGCTGGTGTGAACCACGTGGTGGCCCATGCTAGCAAAAGGGGGTTTTGACTGCAGAAATACAGAAAGTTGGTTTGCAAGTGGTCCAAACCAAAGTTGTAGCACACCCAAAACAGTGGGGTCCTGTTGTGAATTTTTAAGTAGATTTTATACAAATACCCAAGTGCTGTAACTACAAATACAGTCTTGTAATCATAAACATGTTCTTAAGACAGGTAGAGGCCTACATATGTGGAGACGTAGATGCCTCTGCTGTCACCAAGGGACTCCTGGTTTGATTCTTTGATTCAGAGTACCTCACACTACATGGTGAGCAAGGGACTCAGTTCACAGAACAAGTTGTTCAGGTGGTCTGTAAAGCCTTAGAAATCTAAGAGCATTTACACTCTGCAGCAGTTGAAAGGAAGAATTTTGATTTAAGAAAACTGCCCCAAAGTAGTGAAGTAACTGTCCTGAAAAGGCCAGATCTCTGCCATGATCTCAAGAGCGTTGTGAATAAAACACATGCACTATATTTTCTTAGGTTACTGCATAGCCTGTGTAAGCACCTAAGCCACTGCATCTATCCAAGCTAAAGATGACTGATGATGTTATGATGAATTATTAGAAGGTTCTAATGAAGTGTGTGTGTGAACTTGCCAGTAAAAGAAGCCCTTCCAGAACCTGGCTCTGAACCATGCCACTCTTGAGAGCCCAGACTTGAGCCTACACTGTGGTGACACACAGATAACTGAAGATCAACATAAAGGAACCCAGAGACACTGTCCTCTAAAAGTTGAAAGTCATTGTATCACTACATGAACTATAAAAATACCCTTGAGTTGGCTTATCATTACAATAATGACTTAGATGTTGCAAAATGTTGGGTGTGTTTCAGTGTTCCTCACTACTCTAATGAAGCTGTCCTCATGTATCCTATAGCATGTAATTTGTCAGTTAAAAGATCAGTTTGGAATCCCCACAGGGCACCAATTGCTTATCTGAGATTATTTGTGACGACAGCAAGTGGAACTGATCCAAGTCAATCCAATACATGTAAGCATGAAGCTTCAATTCTGCCCTCCACCTGGGACTGGATGCTCCTGAGAACAGCTGCTACTTTAAAGCAAATACAACGTACAACACGGGGCATGGTAATCATACCCAAACTGTGAAGCTTTAGAACAATACTAGACAGTTATTTGACAACTCACAGAACTGATTTCTACTCATCTTCTATACCTGCTTCCTTAGGAGCCTATCCTCTTCAAGGTATTTTTGCATGCTCATGGCTCTGACACGACTGGTTTGGATCACGTTATATAATAACCTCAGCTATTCAACATTTTTCTTCCATCTTTCCGAATATTATCAGAAAATGTGAGCAATCTCAGAACATGAAAATTATTGGGCTATGATGCTTCCCATGCAAGAGGTGTCAAAAACCATTAAAAAAATTGTCATTTTCTAGCTATTTTTTAAAGCAGATTGTCAGAAACACTGTGGATCCTTTTTACCACATAGGGACTATAATGTCTGATATTGTGCAGTCAAAACAGGTTAAAACTTGGCATTATGCTGGTGCATAAGGGTGAAATATGCACTGTTTTACCTATATCCAAGGCAATTTTGAAACCATCTGTGATTTGAGAGTACACATTAAAAAAAGAGGCAGCCAAAGCAAAGAAATCCAATAAGTGGAACTTTTGGAATTGTTCTGTGAAGATTTAAAAAGTTAGGGCTTCTATGTAAAAATAAATTGTATAGTATTTTATTCTTATTACCACTGTTAGTTGTACTGTATTTGCAGTATTAAGAAATGCAGAGTTACTGCTGTAACCATACTAATCCCAGCCTGGCAAATGGAATTCACAGTAAACAGAGGTGGAAAGAGAAGGTGAAATCTGAAAGTTGATGCTGCTGGACACCTAACTCTACAGACAAGGACAGACTATAAGACAGCATAGTTTTCATTAGAAGTGACATGGCGCCTGTGTCTTGTCTGCAGCACACTACAGGTCTCTCAGAATTGTGAGAGAATAAAATCTCAAAGAGGGAAGGTGGCAGCAAGCTCCCTGCACCTAAAAGTTTGTCAAAGACACAACAGTGTCACAGGATGGGCAAGCTGAATGAAGAGATGTTGAGACCACAGGGCTGCAGACTCAGAGTCATGAGGAACATAACCCGCACAGCTGCTGTGACAGTCTCCTCCTGCACACATGCTGCTCTGCCATATCAGGCTCTTTACAAAGCTGATTGTATCTGCCGTAAATCTTTATGCTTTTTAGCCACGGTTTGTATCGATAGAGGACTGACCCTCAGTCACTCTGAGCTGTTTCCCATAACTATAGAAATAACCCACTTCTGCCTGACCTAGATCTGCAAAATAGGCTGTGTGTTTATTCTCTGACACCAGGGAAAGAGTGACTTCATTGAAAAACATTTTGCTATAATATACAAAATGGAGTGAAACATTCTGCAGTTTTTGGACTTGAGAAATTACTACTTACGTAATATGTGGAAGTTATACAAAGTGAAATGACAAGTCTTTTATTCCCAAAGTAAAGAAAAGCAGTCTCAGTCACTCAGAAATACAGTTCTGAAGGACAACTAAAGAAGAAAACTTTCTTTCCCAGTCAAAAGGAAGTTATTTTTATCCACTCTGTTGCCATGACCAGTCCAAATAACTACTTTCTTATAAATCATCATTCCCTCCGTCCAACAAAAAACATATAGATAAAGGCTCCTGTTATTGTTAACAGCTAACTTATGACTTGTGGCTAAGACCAATTTTGTCATCCTTTGCTCTGAGTGCATGCTGTAGGAAATACTACTTCAAAAATGTTCATACTGAGGAATGTTAAGAACTGATAAAAAATGCAGAACATCACAGTGTATTGCTTCTAATCATTTCCACTGTGCTTTTAACAAAGATACTGGATGTTCATATAGACGAAAATGCTGTGGCACAGTTTCACCTGCCTCATAAAAAAAAGTCTCATGTGAAATTAACGTGTGGTTTATTTTTTTCACTTCTTTCTCATTCCAACATTTTGCACGCAACCCATAGCAGTATTTACATTTGATAGAAAAGCTACATTTGATTTTATTATTTAAAAACATGCTAATCTGCACTCTTAGCTTGAGATTATCCCTTTCAAATACTTTGGAAGTATTCAAGAAAAAAGACCACAGCCATTTGTTCTGTTGTCTACTGCAAACACGACACTGACTGTAGCATCCATGTGCCATAAACAATTCTCTTAATCTTTTATTTGAAGTGAAATCCAACTCCAAGGTACTTTTGTTTAACAAAAAATACATACCTATGTTAACATGGCAAATGAATAAAAGCATCATAGGATATTTCTAGCTCTGTATTTAGATCAGCCATGATTACACGTGCATACAATCTGAAGAATTAGGGAATGCTAATCATCCCTGCACAGGGCAAAAATTTTTTACATGCTCACTATGGTCTTTGGTGTTAACTTAGATGTATTAAGTTCAAGTACAACGCAAACTCAGCTGAATTTGTTTTTGCCTTAATGATGGCATGAGTTCTATAGTTCATTTTCTGACTTTGCTTGCTTAACTTCTCAACGTGTCATTCATTTCTATGAATCCTTACAGAAAGGTTTGTTTAGAGTCTCAAGTGCTAACGAGTTCCTCAGTTGTTGATCTCATGATTAAGGAATGGGCATTATGTTCTCTGGAGGCAATTGGAATTCTTTTTAGGAATACATAACTGGAGGATGTTAGCTGCTACTTGAGTATGTGTGTCCTTTTAAAGTTATCTGCAGTAAATTATTCTCTGCTCCTAATAATAAAGCCCCTTTCAAAAGAAAAAAGGTTCCAGTGAAAGCAGCTCCTCCACCAGACACTGTTATTACCTCATGTGAAAACCTTGACAACTACACATTTTAAAGAAGCCTTCATTAGTAACTGTCAGGGAGTGAATAATTTAACAGTCCCCCAAAATAGATTTCTCGTCACTGAATGAATATTAATTCAGCAAAACAGGTAAAGATTATTATCTCTTCTCTGATTTGAAAAGCTTTTATAGTCTTCCGTAAATCATCTCATTTTAACCTCATATTTCATATAAATATCTCATATTTTTATCTCTTATTTTCAACACATCCAAAGGAAAGTTTCTTAAGGTATTTAATATAATTTCCTCAGATATATATCGTGGTGAAATATTTTATTTTAAGCTTCTCATGAGGCAAGTAATTTCTACGTACCATTGCTCAGCTATGCCTTCTTTTTCTCAATTTTACTATCTCCTGTAATGTATACTTCAATTTTGCACGTATTTTGAAGGGATTGATTGTGTTCAGTAAGAACTTGTTTACACTGAATAATCATTTTGAAGTTGGATGCTTCTTCTTAGGTATAAGCCTATAAGCCTCTTCCATCCCAGGAAGATTTCTTCACATAGGTGTCTGTTTAAATAAATAAATAAACAAACTCAAAATACACACAGAACAGTAGTATGCTTGGAACAGAACTATGAGGTGATGTGAGACTGTGCATTCTGTGCTGTGCCAAATTATGGATTAGCCTCAAAACCCTCAGAAATTCAAATACAATCTATACAATGTTCAAATCTTTCTGTAGAATCCATTCATCATAAAATTTAAGCCTCCAAACCTTATGAAAGAAACATTTAGCAGCTACATACTCTACCCTCACCCATTCCCCAAACCCAGTTTTCAGCCAGTTCATTTTTTCTGAAATTAGAAGAAAACCTAATCTTTATTATCTACATGGAGACCATTAAATTTAAAATTATAGTTATTGAGTACCAAGAAGAAAACAATCAAACAAAAGGCATTGCTCTCCATTAATTCCAGAAATGTTTATTGGAGAATCATATACAAATTATTAGAGTTCAAACCGTCACAAGTTTGAGTAGGAAAAGCCAATGAATATGAATAAGCACTAATTAGTAATGTGAATAAATCACATACAGTTATGTGTCCTGATGCACTGTGCTGACCCTGTCCAGCATCTATGTACCCGCATAGCTTCTCACTCACCTCCTCTCCACCAGTGGGAGTTCTTTATAGGAAGAACAAAAACAAGAAAACTTGTAGGTCATGAGAAAAACAGCTTACTAAAAAAAAGCAAAGGAAGTCACATGCCACCTTGCACAAGCAGATTCATGTCCAACCTGTCTTCAAGCAATGGCCAGCCTGGAAGACAAAATGCAAACTACTCCTCTTCCTCTACTCCATTTTCTATTGCTGAACATGATCCTATAGAGTATCCCTTTGGACAGTTTCTATCACCTGTCCCATTTGTGTCCCCTCCTAATCTCGTGCCAACCCAGCTTGCTCAAGGGTTAAAGGCAGAGTGTAAAGAAACTGAGTGCCTTGATGCTGGGCAAACACTGCTCAGCAACAGCCAAAACACTGTGGTGTTACCAGCACAGCTGTAGCATCAAATCCAAAGCTCAACACCAGACCGAGTTGTGACTAAGGAACTCGATCCCAACCAGACCAAATACACCAGGAAAACTTTCAAAGTGAATTAAGCTTAAATTTGGTGAGATAAATTCTTGTATTGGTATCAGACAATTGTAAATGACACTTACAAAGCAAAAAGAGAATGAAAATACAAATGTAAATAGCTTTAACTAAGCACTGTAGTACTAGAAGATATTTAACACCCTTTCTTTTACAAACTGCAATAAAACCTCACAGAAATTCTCAGTCTATATGATGGGATGAATGTGGAAGATTCTTAATGTTTTCTTTTTGAATGGCAGTTTTCAAACGTTTGTGTGCTCTTGTATAAATATGTAGATACCAAACTTACCATTATCAACACATTCTTTTTACTCATGCCTTTTTATTCTCTTTATAGTCAAGAATTATTATCAATCAGTTCATCAGTAGTGATGAATACTGTGGAAGAATAATCTTCATGAAAATTTAGAAATAGAATTGCATTCCTCATAACCCTGTAACAGAGGAAAAAGCAAACAGTATCATATAACTGAAATAAAATATCATACCACATAATAGAGTGCGATCATATAATACCAGATGACATTCAAAACCACTAGAAGATTCTCAGGAATCTTCTTTTTCAGATGGTTAAATACCTCAGGTGGAAATTTACAATGCAGATCACACATGGGTGTTGAATACATTCAGCACACTTGCTGGATCAACAAACAAACAGCGACAGTGAATGGAGTGGGAACACCACATGGGGTAAACTTCCCATTGAGCTGCTACTTCTCTGCCAATTCCTTATAGTTTTGTGAGCACCCCCCTTCCCCGAAGGTGCCGAAATTTATTATCTACTGCTGTGTGCACTTAGAAACAGTTAGTTGTCTGTATACAAAGGAACCACAAACATGCAAAGCTCTGGGATGCCCAAATAAACAAACGGCTGTTGGGAGGCAAATTTTTGCCCTTTGCATCGTGAGAAGCAGTGATATTGAAACATTTGTAACCGCAGCAGATTGGATTTCAGACACAGACAGGGGAAGCTAACAGTGTTTTAGAAGTCCTGCCTGACTTCCAGCAGCTCCTTCAGAAAGCCCTCAGTGGGTCTGGTGCTCACCTGACAGCCCTTTGTACGCGTACAGATCATGGGGTGCCTGAAACAGTATGACTCAGCAGTCAAGCGTGATTTCTGGGGGTTACATCCACGTGAATAGAATTGACACAGTACATCACTGTGCAATGATGGATGATTGTCAAAAAGAAAAAACTTTTTCTTAATTCTTCTTTGAAACTGTTTTAGTAGAATCAGCACTGTTTTAGATAGAAGACGTTAGAGAAATTGAGGACGTGATATACAGATTCCATTTTTCTTAATTTGTAAGAAGCCACGTCACTGAAAGGGCACCTGCTCTTGGTCATGTATTTATTCCATTGGGTCAAAAGAAGAAAACGCAAAGAGCCTCGAGCACATAGCTTTGGATTTCACAACACATAAGCATTATCCATTACATCTGTTTAAGGTTCAAGTTGGATCAACACGGGACCGGTCCACTGGGCTCCTACACGCAGCGCGCTTCCCCTCAACAAGATGGCGGCCGCCTCTACCGACATGGCGGCTCGACTCTCTATTGGCGCCCGCACTCCCACCGCCTCGCTATTGGCTGAGCCGCGTGTTTTCCCCACCCCTCTCGGCCCCGGGAACTACGCTACCCAGGGTGCCCCGCGCTCGAAGAATCGCCTCCAGTTCTCGCGTTCTTTTGGGCGTTGCGTAAGGGGGCAGTGGGGGCTAGGGCGCGGTCTCGCGAGAGGTTCGCGCAGGGTGGGCGGTTTGGGGAGGGGGCGAGGCGTGTGGCTGCCGTGCGCAGGAAGCGAAACCGTCCGCGAGGTGTTCACCGTTCGCTTGGGCTCCATGGCGGCCCCGGAGGCCGCACCCGCGGAGGCAGCTCTGGATTCTAGCGGGCTGTCCCCGAAGGAAGAGGGGGAGCTGGAAGACGGCGAGATCAGCGACGATGACAACAACGGCTCTGGGCCGTGTGGCGGCGGCTCCGAGCCCGGCGGCGGCCTGGCGGGCAGCAGGCCCTACTCGAGACGCAGGCCGCCTCCCGGCCTCCGCGGCGGCATCTCCCTTTCGTCTTCCCGGCGCTTCCCGCGGTCGCGGCACCAGCCCCCGTCCGAGATGGGCCACCTGCACGGCCACGGTGGTTACCGGCCCAAGGACTCGTTCCGCTCCCACCCGCCGCCGCTGCCCGCGCCGCGGATGCCGTCGGGCCCGCACTCAGAGTCGGGCCCCCGGCTCTCGTTCTGGGAGCGCAGCCACAACGCCCTGGACCGATTCCGCTTCCGAGGCCGGCCCTATAGGGGCGGATGGCGCTGGGGTAGGAGCCGGGGCGGCGGCGAGCGGGGCGGCAACCCGCCGGGAAGGCCGCCCGGAGGGGGAGGCTGCGCTGGCTTTAGCGGCAGCCAGGGCTGGAGGGAGCCCTCGCCTCGGAAATGTATCCTTCCTACAGCCGGGGGCGGGTGGGCCGCCCGTGTCAGCGCCGCGCTACGTGGCTCCTTTGGCTCTGCCTCGTGTAGCGGGAGGCTCCCGCTGGGACGGGGCTGCAGCCTGCTCGGGCCGATTAGGGATCGAGAAAAGCGTAGTCTGAAACAAAGCCCTGCTCTGTTTGGACTCTAGGTGCTGCAGTGCTGGCCCGAAGTGAGTCTTGGGAAGTGGAGCCAGTGAGACCGAATACAATTGAAGTGTCTGTAGTTGTAAAACTAAAACACTAAACTTAATTTCCCTTATTGGGCAGTGAAGGATCTGCTCTTCTTTCGTTTTCACTTACAGCCCTTGGGAGGTTGTTATGTTTAGCTAAAGCCATCCTCATATTTAAATGTGACTTGGTACTTTGTGTGTAGAATGTGTGTTACGTGGGAGTTTGGCTAAGATGGAATGCCCCGTTTCTCTGTAGAGCCACACCCAGCGTTTCTTGAAGATGTTCTCCACTGATTGCTCCCGGATAAGTTTGGTGAGGTGATTTTCATCACCGTTTAAAGCTTCCTCCCGTTAAGAGCAGAAGTAGCAAAAGCAGTGGAAAAAGCTCTTGTCGTTTTTCCGGAACTACTATAGGAAAAAAAACAACGGTCTTGATGCCAGCTATAACTTTGGGGCAGCACAACACTGAGAATTGATGCAGCTAGCTGCATAGTTGCCTGAGAACACAGACATATTAACAAAACAAAATAAACCAGCCAACAAAATTTGACCAAAAGAATTAGTGCTTAAAAGGTGCTTTCCAGGTTCTTAAACTGCTTTGTTGTCCACTGTGCTATAGTCGAAGGATGTAACTTATTTCTTGGCTGTGCTGATTATCCAAGAACAGGGATTTTTTTTTCCTACTTGTGCTAGGACTTAAGGCATTGAAAGCTGCTCACTGGATCCGTGTGCTACTTTAGAGCCAAGATTATGTATCTGTGTCAACAATTCTTTTTTGGAATACAGTGGGAAATATGTAAACTGCTGATAAAGAGCTGTTCCTAATCTTGTCTGGTCATGTTAGAGTGTTACTGAGGTCTTCATAACTCTTCATTCAAGGATTATTTTTTATCCAGGAGGCAGGGAATGAAGGTGTGATTTTCCCAAGGTTGGACAGTGTGACAGTCTCAGTGCTGAAAATAGATGCTATAGCTCTTAATTTGCAGTGTTGCTCAAAGTACCAGAAAGTGGTTACTTTCTGTGTAATGTGTAATTTGCAGGGCAAATATACTGGTCATTCTCAGCTGATCTTACAGTGCTTGACACAGATGCAGGCTTCTTGGATGCTTTAAGAGACCATTTAGAAACTGATAATTCAGTTTGCAAACCACAATGAGCAAATGAAGTCTTTTATTGCTGATACATAAGATGTACTTTTCTGTTTAAGTGTTATAGATGATTTTCAAATGCTGTTGCTCCTTAATAACTCACATTTGGTTGTAATAGACTAATTAAGGCCCACGATTTTACTCTTAAAATATTAATTCTGTAGCTTTCATCTCTTTGCTATCTAAAGGAGTTGATATTACACTATCCCTACGTATAAATATCGCTATGTACTTCTGTATTGCTAATGTGAATGGAGGAGGGGTGTAAGTAGGAAGTGACTTCAGAAGAAACCCTCACATGAACTGGTACAAGGAGGTTCATCGTGTGGGGAATTTCACAGGGCAACTGAGAAATGTGAAGGTCTGCTGACAAATAATGGCTTTTTTTCTTTATCCATCTAACTGTTACTTTGTGTAAGCTCTATATGAGCATAAGTGTAAATGAATAGGAGTAAATCAGTTGCAGTTAAAGAATTATTTTTATTTGGATATTAGCTTTTAATAGGTCTATCTTTTTTATTCATTCCTTTGTTCCTAGCAACTTTAATGTGGAGATGTTAAATGAGCCTTTTGCAGAAGATCTTATGTAGAGTTTGTGGAGTTCTAGGTCTGAAATGTGAGGTCATAGTGTGACTTCGTTTACTGTTGAGTTCTGACCTCTTTCCACATTTTTCTTCTCATCACTTGGTCTCTTTTTGCTTGTAAGACTCTCCAGTGTAGAAGAACTATTGTTCTGATGCGTTCCTGTCTGCCTTTGATGGCACTCACTCACTCTTGTACTCTGTATCTAAAGCTATATATGGAAAAAACTCAACAAACCTACAACCATGAAATGCTGTTGTGGTTGAATGTAGCAGGCAGCTAAGTACCACACTGCAGCTTCCTGTTGCCCAGTGGGAATGTGACCCAATGGCATGAGGGAGGGAATTGAGAGAGGTAGAAAGGCAAAAAACTTGTGGGTTGAGATAAGGATAATTTAATAAACTGAGAGAAGTGGGAGGGGAAAAAAAAAGTGATGAAAAAACATGATTGCTTGCCACCAGCTGATGTCTAGCTAGTTGTGGAGCAGCAGTGGCTCCTCCTTAACCCAGGCCAGCCAGTTTTATGGCTGAGCACAATGCCAGGTAGTACAGAGCATCTTTGGCCAGTGTAGGTCATATTATGAATACCTTTCTGAACACTCTAGCAGCTTATTTAATCCAAGCTTAAAAAAAATATTTCAGAGCTTTGTCCTTTGTAACCTAACTCCAGCTGTTTCCAGAAACTGCTTCAATGCTGAAATTGTCAAATCATTTTTAGATTTATTTTTATGAACTGTGTTAAATAGCTTAATCAGCTTTGGAGTGTCCTGTGGCTCATGAAATTACAAATGTTGTATTAGAAGTAAAAATGTGTTGAAAATGAGTTTGACAGAATTCTTACATAATTTGTCTGCTTCTCACAAAGCTTTTACATTTTGGATATATTTCCAGTATATTTATAAAACCTCCAATTTTTGATGGCCTTGTAGATTTAATGGAGTTTTGTCTTGCCTTTGTGCTGGCACTTAGGAGAGCACTGTTGAGTGGGAAGTGTTTTGTTCTACAGCTATGTAGGTAAATGTAGGATAAATACTAAGAGTCTTTGGTCTTGAAATGTAGTGAAATATCCAGGTTGTTGATGTCTCCCGGGATCTGAAAACAAAGTTGCTTTCTTCTGTACTCAGAGTGCCTACATTCATATGTTAGCTACTTTAGCTTTTAGTTTTATTCCAATTATTGACATGTTGATGAAAAAGCATTTTCCATAATGTATTTTGAGTTAGTTGTTATCAGAGAGTGCTGATACTGCAAGTTGAATGAGTCAAACCTGACTCAGTATCCCATTTTTTTTTTCCTGGGGGTGATTATTTTTTCTAGATAGTTTAGCTTTTAACTTTTAGATAAAGCTTTTCAAGGTAGGAGAAACAGGAGCTGAACTTGATGATCCTTATGGATCTTGTCCAGCTTGGGTTTTTCTGCGATAGGCAACTGTGTGCAGAACAGGTTTTCACTATAAGAGCCTCATGATGAATGTTTCCATTGCCTGCCTTGAACAACTTGACTACCTATGCCCAAGGGGTACAAATTTTTTTGATAACTTTTTGTGACTAATTAATAGTTCTGAATCCTCTCTTGCTGTTCTTAACTGTTTTGATTGCAAGTCTTTAGCCAATGTTTTTTAATTCTCTACAGCTGTTGGTTATGTGATGCTTCACTTCACTTGTTGAGCTATGGTTTCTGCAGTCTTTAATTGTGCTGTGGCTTGATGGAGATTTCTGAAAGGATCACTGAGAATGAATTTAACCTGACTTTTTCAGATGATCAGCTGGTCAGCGAGGGCTAGAGTTAGGACCTCTGGAAGTTCAACTTATTCTTTCTAATGTGAAACCTTAGCATTGCAACAGTTGTCCCAAGATAGAGGAAGCTTCTCAGGAATTTTATGGAATTCTTTTGAGTTGATATGTGTTTATTTAAGCTGTCCACATCTGACAATGACACATCTTTTACAAGCTGCTGGTATTTGTAGATGATATTTTTCAAGCTGTCCTTAAGATAAAACTAAATCAGAATTTAAGATCTGTTTGTCACTGGTCATATCTTTGCTATGTTAAGGATATATGTGTTCTTGTCTTAGTTTTCTTAACTGGTGATTCAGCCAAAACTTTTGGAAGGTCCCCATCTAGAAAACAGAACTATTCTTCTAAAAGTGAAAACTCTGTGGAAGAAAGTTTTGAGGATCTGCTCCTGAAGTATAAGCAGATACAGTTGGAGCTTGAATATATTAATAAAGATGAAAGGTTGGCTCTGAGCAACAGGGAAGAGAACGAGCAACAAGATGATGGTAAAACAGCGGACACTGAGGACCAAATAACTGTAGAAAATGACAGTATTAAAACAGAAGCTACTAAAGAAGTTTCTCCTGAGGAGAAAAATCCGGTTATAGCCTTTCAGGCATTTGAACTGAAACCTCTCAGGCAAAAACTGCCCACTCCAGCTGAGAGGAGCAGGTTAAAAAAAGTCAAAGAAGGAACAAAGCAGTCATCACAGAAATCTGAAGTCACAGAATCCACTCAAGGTAAATACTGTAAAGTTGTTTTAGCTCTTTTGTTTTGTTGCAGTTCTTTTTGCATGCCATATCATATTTATTGTTTGAAAGTATTGCACTAAATAAATTACCAGTTTCAATTAAAATATCAGTTTTAAGTGGTACAGTAAGTCCAGTAAGACTTACTGTATTGCTTTCCTCTTTTATGTAATTCATCAAAACTGCTTGGAAGTATGGTTGTGGTGAGGCCAGTCAGCCTCACCTCTATCCCTGGAAAAGTGATGGAACAACTTGTTGTGGATGCTCTCTCCAGGCAATTGGAAGAGAAGAGGGTTTTCAGGAGTAGTAAGCATGAGTGCCACAGGGGGAGGTTGCGCTCAACCAATCTGACGGCCTTCTGTGATGTCATTACTGGCTGGGTTGTTGAGGGGTGCCTTTATTTCACCAAGGCATTTGACACTGTCTCCCACAACATTCTTATAACAAAGTTGAGGAAGTGTGGAGTATGTGAGTTGATGGTGAGGTGGTTTGAGAACTGGCTACTGGCAGAGCTCAGTGGGTTGCGATTGGTGGTGCGCATCCAGTTGGAGGCCTGTACTTAGCAGTGTTCCTCAGGGGTCAGTGCTTGGTCCAGTCCGTTTCAACATCTTCATCAGTGACCTTGATGAGGGGATGGAGTCCACCCTCAACAAGTTTGCTGATGACACAAAGAAGGCCAGTGGGATCCTAGGGTGTGTTAAAAAGAGCACGGGCAGCATGCAGGTCAAGGGAGGTGATTCTCTCCCTCTACACCTATCTGGTGTAGGGAAACTGCTTTGGCAGAGGGGTTGGACTCAATGAGGTCCCTTCCAACCCCTGTGTTTCTATGATTCTCTGCCTTGGTAAGGCCTCACCTGGAGTACTGTATCCAGTTCTGGGCTCACCAGTAAATAAAAGAGTAGAGGCCTACAAAAATGATAAAGGACGTGGAACACCTCCCTTATGAAGAAGGCCTGAGAGACCTGGGTCTGTTAAGCCTTGAAGAAAGACTACTCGGAGGGGATCTGATCCACTTCTATAAATACCTAAGGAGAGGGAGGCAAAGGGATGAGGCTGGACTCTTCTCAGCGGTTTGTGGTGATAGGACATGGGGAAATGGGCACAAACTGAAGCATAGGAAGTTCTGCACAAATGTGCATGGGAACTCCTTCCCAGTGCAGTGACGGAGCAGTGGCACAGCTGCACAGAGAGGTGGTGGAGTCTCCTTCTCTGGAGACGTTCCAGACCCGCCTGGACGCCTACCTGTGCAACCTGGGCTAGGGAGCTGCTTTGGCAGGGGGTTGGACTCCGTGATCTTTGGAGGTCCGTTCCAACCCCTACAGTTCTGTGATTCTCTGTTGTTTTGTTTATTCTTTTGACAGATTCAGACCTCTGGTAAAATCCTTGAACTTTTATGTTTAGCAAACTAAGCTAGCTTAAATTTCCTAATCTATGCCTCCATCTATTTCTGCTAAATAATGTGTTCTGTGTTGATGTGCTAATGGATGTCACTTGTCATCTTATGGTAACTAATTTGTCAGCTTGCATAAACTATCAATTTGAGTGGGAAGAGACAATTAGTAAATGAATGTAAGAATACAAGTGAGTAATTTATAGGAACATGAGGATAGGTAGGACTAGGACACTGGAAGTCAGAGTGATTCATTTATGTGTAACTTCAGTATGAGAATTTAGAAGGGACAGACTGTTTAAAATAGATAAAAAACAACACCACAGAGCTAGAGAGAACTGATAATTACTAGATAAACCATGTAAAATATGTCATTCTGGGTATTTTTCCTGTTTCTTTTCCACTAATTAAACAAAAAATTTGTTATTCCTTAAGAAAGAATGTAATTTTTAATGGGAGATGTGTGGGAGTGGAAACAAGACATAAGAGAAAAACAGTAGTTAGCAAGAGCATGTTGCAAGGCAGGAATAAAAGACCTATTTTAAAAGCATAAGTCTGCAAGAAAATCCACCTTTAGAGTTCAGAAGCACTGACAATGAAAATTTCTGAGCATATGACAGTGGAAATGGATGTTGTACTATGCGTACTAAGAACATCTGGGTTTTTGGAAACTACTCAGTTAAATGTATGAGAAAGATGATGTGAAATCAGACAGGCAATGCAATTACATTGCCTTTATGGCATTGTAATACACATTTCCAAAGCAGGAGAAATCTGGATGATTTTAATTATTGCAGATTGATGGGTATCAAATAAGTGCGTGCTACTTAGTTATGCATATGTTAAGACATCAGCAACATTCATTTTTCACATCCAGTTCATTCATCCAGTTTATTTAAACTGGTTTCCTGCATGTCCAGACCTGCTAGAGTTGAAGAATTTGTCTTAAAACTGAGTAAAGCTTATGTATTTGAGAATTATCTGTAGTTCAACTGTGCTACACTGACAGAGGCTTTACAGTGTTCCTCACTGCTCTTCTCTTGCTGCTCATCAAACTCTCACAGTCTGTTTGCTTGTGTCTTCCTCTTTTGGTTTACGTATCACTTCCTTCTCTGCATCTCTTCAGTTCCATCCTGTGGACTGACTGGCTGGGATCCTTGCTTAATGTAATAACTTCTTTGATTTTTTTTTTTAGGATGCAGATGGGCATTAAGTAGTTATTTTCATAGCACACATACATGAAGGATAAAAATATATATGCATATGCAAGCATTTGCACTGTTTTTATTTAGGTGTAAGGTCTTGGTATACTTTAAACAACCTCTTTGTGACTTTGCATAAAATACTGAGAAGGAAATCTGTACTTAGTGCAGTCTTTCCATTAATCTATGGAGACGAATCTCTCTGAAGAAAGACAAATACAGGGAAGGGTTGCAAAGCTTCTCTTAGCCAATGGTTGTATGTATTTTCTATTATATTTTACAGTGTACAGCATACTGTTGGCTTTATATATACATAATTATACTATTGGTCATGTTAATCAAGATCAGTTACATTTACTAAATGATATAGCACTACGTATGCTGTATACGTAAAACAAATATGTAGTGAACGGATTCATGACTTTCTCTGAGACTATCAATTTGTCAACGTACTAACATTTATTGGGGAAACATTACAATTTGCAGGACAATTTTTTCTTTTATGTGAAGTGAACCAAGAACACTTTACCGCAGCTTTGAGCCTTTATTTCATTATACAAACAGCTGACCCGTTACTCAAAATAACTGCCAGTGGAATCTGAGATGCTTAGAACAGTAACTGATATAAGATGGTGGCTTAAATGGATGGCGTTTTCCTCTTCTTGTTTCTTGTTCAGTTCTGCTCTGCTTCTTGGGGAAGTACAGAATCAGTACTTCTTGGGGAAGTACAGTATCAGCCAGAAGGTTACTGAAAGTCAAATATTGCCTTAGGTTTATGCCATCTTGATGATGCAGATTTCATCAGATGCACCGTTAATGTTTTAAATGTGCTCATATACTTGAAATTGCAATTCTGTTTTATGCAGTGCACCAGTTATATTTAGAAAACATTTGTGTAGATTAATTCTGTACATAATTTTCTGTATGTAATTCTAATACAGTTCTGTTGTTTCATGAGAAACAACTTGCTCAAAACCGTTTTCTTTTGGAAGGTGCAGAAGACAAAGAACAAACATCAGCGCGGAGGCCTAGCAGTTCAGATATAACATCTGAAAAGGTAAGAAAGTAGTCCCCTGTAAATAAGGTATAATTGCTTTGTGCTCTTTCTTATGATTTTTTTTCCATACTGCAGTCCAGAAACATTTTAAGTGATAGAAGCAGTTTGTTCTACAGGAACAGCACTTCAGCATTAGAGCAGTATTTTAATCTTCCCATAAACAGCATAGAGACCTTTAAAAGACTTCAAAAAAGATTAACTTACTAAATGACTTAAGTGATACTTCTTGACTTTCTCCTCTTTCTTTTTTCCATCAAGAAACTGCTTGATGAGGAGGAGGAGATGTCTGAATTGCAGCTTAGGCTTCTTGCACTTCAGTCTGCTAGTAAGAAATGGCAACAAAAGGAACAACAGGTGATGAAGGAAAGCAAGGAAAAGTTAACAAAAACAAGAACTGTAACACAGAAGGTCAAAACCAGTGCAAAAACACATTCAACAAAAAAACCAAGTTCTACAGGTAAGATGTTACTGAAATGAGAAACTATGACAGGTGCTCTGAGAGAAGACAGTGCATTGTGTGAAACAGTGGATGATGAGCTATTAATCTTTCTGGAATGGTCTGTACCTACTCAAAGCTCCTGAAGATTCTAGGATTTGGGAAACTAGTTAAAGTAGAGTTAATCACATATCTTGTTATTTAAAGGCAAGCAAACTTTGAGGAAACAACAAACAAAGACATCAAAGAAGATACAGCAACAGAAGGAACAAGATAGGCGTCAGAAAGAGGAAGACCAGAGGAAACAAGAAGAGGAAGAGGAGAGAAGAAAGAGGGAAGAGGAAATCAGAAAAATTAGGGACCTCTCAAATCAAGAAGAGCAGTACAATCGGTTTATGAAGCTAGTTGGAGGAAAAAGGAGATCAAGAAGCAGGGTAATGAATTTTTAGTGTTGTATGTGGTGGTATGTCTGGGATTCATGACTGATTCTTCTCTTTGTTCCTCCTGATTTCACTCTCACTAACCCTTCCTTTCCCATTAAAACTCCAAGTACGTGGGTTGCTCCGAAAGCTGTGCCTCTTTTTTCTTTCTATGGAAACTACAACAGATGCACAATAGCACTGTTTGAAAGAGCAAACTCTTAGCTACAAAACACTCTCAACATAGTTACCACCATAAGTGATGAACAAAGAGCCTGTCTGCTGCATTCATCAAAATCTTCATCAGTGGAGGTGCCCCACTGTTGCCACTGCTGAAACACACCACCTACAGGCTCACTGTGCTCACATCCACTGTTTCGTCTCCATAAATGTTCAACAGGTGGTGATGAATGTCAGTGAGCGCCATTTTTCTGCATGGAGTGATTCATTGATGCCCCTGTGCTTCATATGCACTTCCATGTCAGGTGCCGCTGCATCAGGCTGCTCCTCTGCTGCCATCTGTGTCACAGTAAAATATGTAAGGGGATATTCAGCCTGTACTGCCACATCACCAATATGCACCTGTGACATTGTGGTCCAAGAGAATAAAATAGGAGACATTACTTTTGGAGCAGCCCTCGTTTCCTGAGTGACCTACTGCTTTCAAAATGTCATCCAGGGTTTAATTTTCTTGTAGTTTTTTTTTAATCTATCAAGGTACAAAATACGCTCACACAACATAGTTACTCCAAACTGCATTACAGATTGACAGAGATGTCAGCTTTGTGAAGGACCAGAGTTATTGCTGTTGGTGGTTGTGCTTCATTTGTAGGACTTTTTTTCTCCCATCCTGCAACTAGTAAAAGGCACTTGAATTGTTTGCATTCTGCCTTTGAATCATAGGGGCATTGCAGAGAAAACAAAAGGACAGTATTTCTTCAGTGCCAGTTCTTTCTCGCACTGAATAAAGAATTCATATGTTGAAACATTGGTTTTAGAACAACTGGAAAGTGTTTTGACCATACTCACAGATTTTGCCTTGGTGAAGGTTATCTGTGTACAGTTTTGTGTTTTTTTCTAATAAAAGTAGTTTAAATGCCCTTGTTAATTATTAACAATAATTTTTATCGTTAATTAACAAGCATTTTTAACAATCAATAATGTATTTCTCTTCTAGTATTTAAAAAGCATCTAACTGGCTATTTACCAAATAAGTGGCTTGATAAATATTTAAAAATTGCCTGTGTCAGCTTTATAAGCTTTTCTCTTCTCCCTCCAGGCTCCTAAGAACTCTTCTTAAAAACTGTTTAAAATAGCTTTAATGTCTCTGTCTGCAGTAGATTTGATTGAAAGTCAGTATTCAGTTGGCTTTTTTGAATAAGCTGAGTAAATTGGGATTTATAAAGTAAGTAGAAGAGTGTTATAAGAGTCTGCCTCCAAAATTTTCTGTAAACAGATTTGCTTTAAAGTGATAGCGTAAGAACTGCTAAATGAAATAACCCTAATTGTTGCTTTCAGTCTTCAGATACAGACTTGAGGTGGTCTTTGGATAAACAGTCTACGGATAGTGCAGGAGGCATTTATCAGTATGATAATTACGATGAAGTTGCTATGGATACAGATAGTGAAACTAACTCTCCAGGTAAGACTGACTTATAGTTATTTATAAGATGACTGATTAAAAAAGAATAGCTAAAAAGTTAAGAAATTAACTGTTATTTTGGAATGTTACATACAGTGCTAGCAAACAGAAAAAAGGCACTAACTAATATGCTAATACTGACTCATTTCCTTTCTGTCTGCTGTACTGATCATTTGAAGGTCTTCAAGGTTATACGGTTCTCGTAGCAGTACTATGAAATCTTTTTTTTTTCCTACATTCCAGAGCAGTTGTAAAGAAGACTGAGGCCTGTGGGTGTTGACTGGATAAATATCAGCTTTGCAGAATAGGGCATGGGGTCACTATGTATGTTAAGTGAAATGAGTCAGCAATGCAACTTTGGGTGATAAAGGCAAGCTGCAGCCTGGGTTTGAGCGCTGAGGATGTAATGGCTGCATGGAGTGGTCAAGGATTGAGGAGTGATAATTTCCCTCTTAAGGATTTAAGGGACTGCATTTGTTTTTAGTTTTCAACTGCGTGAAAGATAATGATGTACTGGAGTGAGTCTGCAGAGGCGCTCAAAGTTTGTTGGGGTCTGAAGCACACAATTTAGGAAAAGTGACCAGAAAAGCTGAGTTTGTGTTGAGAAGGTCTTCTCTGTTGTCTTCAACTACCTAATGGGCAGTTGTAAAGAAGATGGAGCCCAACTCTTCAATGGACTGGTCAGCAGAAGGGCAAGGGAAAACACACTGTAACAAAAGAAATTTTAGGTATAAGGACAGATGTTTTCGCAAAGAGAATGTTTGAATACTGAAATAGGTTGCCTTGAAATGTGAGAACTCAGTCCTTTAAAGATACTTGGAACTTGACTGGATGCATCACTTAGCAAATTTTAGGACTGTATTGAACACCTGTGCTAGGGCAAATGACTTTAGGGATCTCTTCTAACCTAAAATATTTAATGACTCTGAGGTGCATTTAAGTTATTCAGGCTTTCTTGTTCCATATGGAAATGCTGAAAAAGATGTAGTGTTGCAAGAGCTCCGTTAATCAAAATACTGTATCGGTCATTTTTATTCTGCTTTTCATCTTCCTCATTTTCCTTCCCCCCCCCCCCCCATTCTTGTTAGATTGTGTTATACATTAATTTGCTCAAGCAGTGCTTGCTGCTTCTTTAGACTTAAAAGCTATGTGGCTGATTCCTTGTTGAAGCATCTCATACTCTGTTTCAGAATTCAGTGATAACTGCACATTTGGTCTGTGGTTTTTGTGTTGGTAGCCAGAAACTGTTCTACTGAGATGCATCGTTTTAGAATGCAGATTCTGACACTAAATAAAACGTGAGGGATAAATCATCCCAAGTCATTGCTTCAGTAGTTCTGTTTGGGAGTACTGCATTTCATGTGTAACTCTTTTTGTGTGTCTGTGAACTAAGCGTGCTGTCCGCATTTCACGCTGATGTGCAAAGTACTGATTATTTAAAAAGGAATGATGTGCTGCTGCTGCATTGTCTGTTTTAGTAGAACCATGAGTTCAGTATTTCTTACACAATTGCTTTTTTTATTACAGCTTCCTCTCCAGCACAACCCCCTTACTTTGAGTGTCCAGTAGGATATTATCCACCTCCAACAATACCACCGATTTCCTTGCCACTGCCACCTCCAATTCCAGTAAGTAACCTTGGAAGGAATGTTTCTGAATACGTTCTTATTTTCTCTTATTTCTATTTCTAGAGTTTTATCAAGCATACATTTAATCCTGAATGATCTGATGAATTATCTGATATTCTTATAGTTCCTTTAAAAAACAAACAAACCAACCTTTCTCAGCTTCTTTTTGAATGGTAAAGTTTCTGTGCAGTTGAAGTTTACTGTATTGAATAGAATTTTCCTCTTGAATGTTTAGTAGTGCAATGTGATTTCTTAGCATCAAGCAAATAAGTTTGTTACCTAGGGGAAAAATAAAACAAACCAACCTGTAGTTTATCACAGTCCTTTCAGACTTTGTGCTTTTTGGCTGTTGCTATCAGGATTTGCGTCACAGAGTACCTATGAAATTGAAAGTTTTTCCCCACCAGTTTTCTTCAGTGACTGGTTTTTATTCTTGGGAAAGCAACACGAAAGGAGACACTTGGTTTTTCTTTGTCCTGATGGCCTCTGAATTGTTTTGCGTGAAGAAGTGTTGAATTTTATTGACAAGATGAACTTGTAAAACCTTTGTGGGACTTAAGTAGTTTGATATGTTGGCCTAACCTATCAGATGAGCTGTGTTTCTGTGGCTAGACTATATAGTTGTATGTCTGCACTACTTTCATCTTCAAAACGTAACTTTGTCACTTTCATCTTTTATGTATTTTTTCCAAGCTTTTAGCTACAGCCTATGACGTTAGTCTGAGTCCACTGTGGTTTAAATTTGATTTTAAACCATGAAAAAATTTACGTAGCATAACCTCTGTTGAGTAACCCTAAAGTAATAATAAGCTTCAGAAGTCTCAAACCCTCATTTTTGTTTTTTCTCTCAGCCTCTACCATCTTTGAGCCAACTTTATATGGAGGGTATTTCTTGTGTTTCTCTTGAGCCACCCCCACCCCTTCCACCTCTTCCACCTGAAGAACCTGAACAGCCACCGAAGCCTCCATTTGCAGATGAGGAAGAAGAAGAGGAGATGCTCTTAAGAGAAGAATTGCTCAAGTCTCTAGCTAACAAACGGGCTTTCAGATCTGAGGTACTCCATCGGTTTTTAAATGTAAACCTCTAGGTGGCAGTCTTGACCAAAACTTGAATGTTACCTGGGGATTAAAGGCTGCTTTTCTGGTTTCTTAAAAAATCAATTCCTGCCACTCCTCAAAGAAAAAAAAAAGTAAAACCAACTCCAGAGATACCCACTGAATTTTAACTTGAATCTTATTGTTTATTTATGAAGAGATTATGAAATTTAAGTACAAAAAATGGAATGTGCTGGGGGTAATGGAGATTTTATGCAAAACTGTTTGTTTAGCTTCATTTCAAACTTACAGTCAGAGAGGCCTGCAACTTCTAATAGATAATGTACTTGGTGTGTGTGGTTTTTTTTGTTTTCTTTTTGAGAAGCAAAGTTTATGCTTTTGGAGATGGGGATTATTTTAAATGTCATGGCTTTTTGGCATTATTGCAGTACTGGAAGCTTTATTTAATATAGTTGGATAGTCCGTTTCATGCATGTCTTGAAACTTATGATCTAGGCACTATCACTTATGCTTCCATGTGTCTTGTAAAAAAAAAAAAAACAAAAAAAACTGTCTAATGCCTATTTTTGACTATTTTTTTTTTTTTTTTTTAGGAAACGTCAAGTAACAGTGGTCCTCCTTCCCCTCCTATTTCAGATAATTTGCAATCTGTGCCAAGAAGCAATCTGTCTGCTGTCAGTATTAATACTGTATCTCAGCCACGAGTACAAAATACAAAGTTTGTTAGAGCACCGAGGCCTCCACGAGCAGTGATCACAGTAAGGAAATATTGGTGCTTTCTCTTAACGGAACTGCAGATTGGAGTTGAATTCAGTTTGGGTGAACAGCAAACGAGTTTTTCTTTCTTCTTTTTCTGATACAGCTTCAGTTAAATGTTTGAACAATTAGTAACTTTAATCCACATACTCTTATAGAAATAATTGCATGCTTAATTAAGAATTTTAACAGCTTGAGGGAGCGTTAGAACACCATAGTCAAGTGAACTGAAAAATGTATTTTTCTTTTTGCTGTAGAATTGACATTCCTTTATGTTAAACCAAACTAATAAGTTCAGAGAGTGTGCTAGTGAAGTCTAGCTGCAGTATTTATTACTTGGAACCAGGCTAGTGTCAGTTCACATTAAGACGCTTGAAATACAGTGACTATTGGTCCTTGGCACCAACTGATGAGCAGATCTGTGCCTGTTGCTGGTGTCGATATAGCTGATATCTGCTAAAGCTGCATAGATTTCAGGTTTATGAAGCTTGAATTTCTAAGACTCTTGATGTTATCATGATGTTATCAGAAAAGTGAATTAACTGAACAAGTGTAGACTCAAGCATGTGCTCTTCAGTGGTAGCTGAGCCAGAGCAGCCTATTGATTTTCACTTTTATTTTTTTCCCCTCAAAAGGTTATCTTCCTTTTGTTTCTGGTCAGATGGAATCTCTCTTCTTGTAAACTGTGATTGGAGCATCATTTCTGTTCCTTACTGAACTTTCCTTTTTAGTTAGCAGACTAAGCTTTGTAAAGGGCGAAAAATTCTTCAGCAGAGGTGGTGGTGGGGTTGGGTAGTTTTTTTTCCTTTTTTCAGTGGACTGTGTGAGCATCAGCACAAAACTGGTGACAGGTGGAATGTCTGTGTGTGGGAGTGAAAAGTGGAGAAGATTGTTTTCCTCTTTTAACAGCAACAGATTTCGTTACGTTAGCTCCAGTCATATTCTGTAGATTGAAATTCATTTGAATAGTATGTCCAGCTTCAGTTAGCATTTGATTTGTTGTGTCTGCAAACATCTTGGACTGTTGAAAGCATGTTATAAGGAGTATTTGCCTGTGCTGTGGCAAATTTAAGTCCATGTAATGTTTTCTGTTTTTGGCAGTGAGCAGAAGTGGCTAGATAGTGATTCCTTGAGAAATGCATCTGGAAAACTTGGCTTCTTGTACTCTTTCACACACAGGTTCTGTAATGAGCAGTATGATCCTGTCATTGTTTGCTGGCTTTGTATTTATTTCATTTTTACTAAATTTGGAGGATCATGTTATCTTTGAGCCTCCCCCATCAGATCTAGCTATAGCAGACCAACAACTTTCTTGCTCATGGTGTAGGCTGCATGACCACCTGGTCCCTTGATTCTATAATGGGGGAGAGCTTTCAGTGGTAGAAGCGTGAATGTTCCATTGTTGGATATTTTAGTGCCTAGTTGCTTTTCTATAGGAAAATTGTGCTCTTAAGCATGAATTGGATGTATTTTCTTGCTTGTACTCATCTGTATGATCTTCTAAATTCTAGATGTAACTTGTATAATTATTTCCTTCTACAATCACTTCACTTTGCTTGCATTTTTAAGTGTTCTTATCCATGTTTAAATACTAAACGTACAGTGAAACAAAACAAACCTTAAATAATCATTTGTTTTACTGCCCTGCATTGTATCACAATTGAGAGGTGCTTAACTAAAGGCGCAAAAATGAGGGAGAGCACGTCATTGGGGAACTGTCAGGCGGTATGAGTAACGTAATAAATGTCTCGTGTGTTGTTACAATGAAAGACACTGCTGTCACAACTGGAAAAAAGCTGGATTTGACCTTCCCCACTGTCAACTTCTCCCTAGAAGAAAAATGAAGGGGAGATCTAGGGGCAGTTTATGCTGCCCTATTGTGCCAAAGCCACTTTGGCAGCAATGGTCTGTGAATACCAAAAAGCCAGTGGTATGGAAGTGATATATTGGGCACTTGAAGATGTGTTGAAAAGTGGAACACCCAATTTGTTCAAGTTAGATTTACATGGAAATCTAGTCAGAGAAGAATTGAGAGGGGAGAACTTAGGCTTCGTTCTGTTTTCCTGCACCAATAAAGGTTGGAATTGCACCACTCTGCTGTGGTGGTGCAGATACTGCAACTGTAGCACATTTAGAAGTAGTGGATATGGTCCTTGCCATGAGAATATCAGAAAAACAGGACTTTGTTTTTCCCCTTAAAGGTGGAGGATTATTTTTTGCTGTGTGCTTTGAAAGGCATGTAAAACTTTAAACGTGTCCTGTACTGATGTAAAGGTTAAACTTAAATCTGTGTTTAGTTCAATTGTCCTATACTGGGAGATGATAAAGTAGGTCATAGAAATGTGATCTGAAGTTGCTTATTTTCTAACTGCAGCTTCAGAACATCTGAGGCTAATCTAATCTCCTTGTTGCTACATCATTCTTTGTGCCAATTCAATTAGTAATGCTGTCAAGAAAAGATTAGTCTCGGAGCCTGTGTTCTCTGTGTACAGTTGTGTTCTGCTGGTTTAACTGCCTGAGAAGCTCACTGTGAGGTCAGTTAACTGTAACTGTGGGACAAGAGGCATTGCAAGTATGTGACAGAGTCCTGATCTTGAATGTGTGCTTTCAGTATTTCTAGGGTAGACTTCCCTGTTACCCTTCAGTTTATTCAGAAAAATTGTTAGGAAGTGGCAGATAATTCTCCTTAACACTGAAATAATTTATGAAATTATAGGACTGAAATATTTGCAATTTATATATTATGACCATCAAGCAACAAATATGTTATATGTAATTGGGAATAGGTTGAAAATGTTGATGCACCTTTTGTGTTAACAATATCAAGGATGGATGCTAGGGGAGATGATCAAATTCTTAAGTTTTCTTCAATAGTGTGGAACTAGAGTACTGTCTTGTAAAGGATTTTGACTTTTTCTAGTAAATGTGTTCAGTTATTTCTTTGTAGTTTTTTTTTCTTTTTCATATGAAATTTTCTTTCTTCCCTACAGCTTCCAAAACACAAGTCTGTTGTGGTTACGTTAAATGATTCAGATGATAGTGAGTCTGATGGAGAGCCATCTAACTCAACTAACAGTGTATTTGGAGGTCTAGAATCCATGATAAAAGAAGCAAGGAGAAATGTTGAGGTAAACTATAAATATTTAATACGTAATTATTTTGCTTTGTTTACAGAATTTGAACTTCTAGAGTTGAATCAAGAAATAATTGGATTACATCAGAAAAAGGCAACAGTAGATAGATTAAAACTTGATGGTCCAGATAGGAGTAATTTGCATAAGCTAACTAAAATCTTTTTTTTTTATTAAGATAGCATCATGCAGTTACAACTTGTAATATTTTGATTTAGTTTTCCAGTTCAAATTCAATGCATGTTTAATTTATGGTGGAATAAACACTTGGTTAAAAGTCTCACTAATTTTGAACAGCTTTAAGTTGGTACTGAAAAACAATTAATAGCTGTATTTTAGACTTGTATTGAGAAGAATTGACTTTTAATTTTCTTTCATAAAAGGCTTCAAGAGTCAAAGCCCCTCCAAAATCAGAGAAAGAAAATGATCCAATGAGAACTCCAGAGGCTCTACCAGAAGATAAGAAGATAGAATACAGACTCCTAAAAGAAGAGATTGCTAGGTACAAACAAGTTTGATTGTTGTTGTAGTAAAATGTACGTTCTTTGTAAGTCTTTTGTAATGTCTTTTTGTGATTGGAAGAAAAATAGAGGTTTCAAGACCTTGCTGTTAACCTACAGACTTTTCACCATCGGTTTTTGATGGGACAGCTATAGAAGTCTGAAGGAAAGTCATTAGCTTCAAACTGACTTGCAGAAGATGTTTGGAGTTGTGGAAAGTTTTTTTTTTTCTTTCCATTTAAAGTCTTGCAGTGCTGCTTTTTATTTTGAGATTTTAGAGCAGTTAGGAATTACTATTGAAGCTACTGAAAATCTTTGCTTTTAATGTCTGCTTTAGTCGTGAGAAGCAGCGTTTAATTAAATCTGATCCACTGAAGAACAGTTCATCTCCTGCAAATTCTGATGGTGAAGTTGATGGAATTGGGAGAATTGCAGTAGCAACGAAGCAAGTTACGGAAGCAGAAGCAAAGCTAAAGAAAAACAAGTGAGTCTCTTTTCACTATCACATGCCCTACCTTGTTTGTTTAGAACAATGAAAGCTTTAAATGTGTTTAATAATATATCGTCAGTGAAGTACAGCAAACATTTGTGGGTTTTTTTTGTTGAATTGTTGAGCCTTGAATTCTGTTACTGTACAAAAGGAACTATGTTGAAGGGTGAGTTTGGTGTTTGGAGACTTGTAAATAGGTTTGCTCACAGTGACAATTTTCAGCTATTTGTACATTCAGTGACTAGAACTTTCTGTTCTTAACTCTGAAATAGGGAAAAATGAATGTTTTTAACTGCTCAGTACGCTTGGAGGATATCATGCTTCAATGGGATATGCTTGATATAAAGAATTACTATTTTCTATTTCTGCAAATTAAGCAGGCTTTTTGAAGCTTTTCCTGTTCACCTTTTCTCTTTTAGTATGCTTCTTCCATGCATCTCATACTTACCATTTGCTGTGGCAAAGATCATAAGTACTTAGCATCCTGCGTGTCTGCTTTCATTGTCACTTTATGATATATGGACTGGTGAAGAAACTGGCTTGTGTTCAGATGTATACTGAAATGTGCTCATCCCCCTTCCTTTACTTCTGTCCATTCAAGTCTTCATCTTTGGTTACTCTATTGTTCTTTAAAACTACTGTAATCTCTTGAGGTATTATGTGGCCTAGGAAGGAACTGAGTTGCTACTTAACAGAAAACAACAAAGTGTATTTTTTGCATGTTAATGTCAAAAATAGTATTAAAGATAGGGCACTTGCTTATCTTTCCCTGTTCAGCAGTACTAATTAGCTGAAAACTTGGACATTGAAATATTTCTTACGTAACATCAATGCTTAATGTCTCATGGATGTTAAAGACTATTTGGAGAAACTTAAGTCTTTGTTAGAAACATCAACAAGCATCACTGAACTCAACTCAATTCCTAAATAAGGCAGTGATATCTCCCTGCAAAATAATTGTTGTCTTGACTTTTTCTAGATTTCTGTTGATGAAGGATGAATCTGTTTTGAAAAATTTGTTGCAACAAGAGGCCAAGAAGAGAGAGAATGTTCGAATTGCTGAAAATAAAATTAACAAACTGGCTGAACAGCTACAGGCAACAGAGAAAATCTTGAATGCTAATAAAATGTTTCTCAAGAAGCTTCAGGAACAAGTAAGTTCTGAATTTCTGTTAACTGTAGCTAGAAAACTTGGAGTAGGAAGCTTAACTGTTTGGAGACAGTAGGCTTGCTTTAGAGGAATGATTAATTCATTCCCATTTGTTTTCTAACTATATCTTACTATCTGATTGTATCTAAAAACTTGCATAGTAGTGGTGTTATTTTTTTTTCCCAGATTCATAAGGTTCAACAACGAGTAACAATGAAAAAAGCTCTGGCATTAAAATACGGAGAGGAACTTGCTCGAGCAAAAGCAGTAGCAAGTAAGGAAATTGGGAAACGAAAACTGGAACAAGATCATCTTGGAGTAAGTCTGCTGTTTAACACTGTTTAAGAGCATTGTTTTTCTTGAAAAGCAGTAGCAATTTTGATTAAGAAACCTCTTTCAGTTGATATTTCAGGAAAAGCAGGAGAATGTTTCAAAAGCACTGCAGAAATATTTCTAATTTGTTTCTTCTGCTTTTGAGAATTCAGTTGAGAAACAAAGCATTAAAAAAAAAATGGTTGTAGCTTATGTGTATTTTCCAGAGGAATGTCATTAAGGTATAGATTCTGTTTCCTTTCTGTCTGTGAAGAAAGGAAATTACTGTCTATTGATACTATCTCATTAAACTATCTGCCAAAGGCACTGAAGTGGGATTTAGTTACTTTACAAATTATGGAAGAACCAGGCCGATATACTTGCTTATCTGTGTTTGGAATTTTTTCTTCTGTTTTCTGTGGATGCTTGTCTTGTAGTTTTCCTTTTAACTATGATCAGAACTTGTGTTGAAGTCCTGCACATGATATATGGTAATCTGTATTGAAAAACCTGTATATATACGAGTTGATTTGTAGGAAACTTTTTGGTGGTTCTCCTGCTGTTTTTTGGTACTTTCTTGGCAAGAGTTTGAAAATATTTTTATAAACTCTTGAGTTAAATAACTTTCCCATGTTTAATTCGCCTCCTGTCAGTACATCAGTAAATGTGAAAATGAAATAAAGGGATTTTTTTTTCTTTTCAGCCAAGCAAAATGTTGAAATTGGAGAACTCCCCTGCATCAAGTCCAAAAAAGCATTCAGCAGAACTGATTGCACTGGAGAAAAAGCGACTGCAGCAACTAGAGTATGAGTATGCTCTGAAGATTCAGAAATTGAAAGAGGCCCGTGCACTTCAAACCAAGGAACAATCTGATATTGCACCTCAGGCAGAAGAGGAAGCTGACTTTGCATTACCTCAGCCATCACTTCATGATCTTACACAGGATAAATTGTCTTTGGACAGTGAAGAAAACTACTTCGATGATGAGGTGCTGTCTAATTCAAACCGAGAACGAAGGAGATCTTTCAGAGAATCTAGTTCTTACACTAAGCCAAATCTTAAACACATGGACACTCCAAAACAAGAACCTATAAATAAGCTTTCTAAAAAGGCAGCAGAGGAGCCTGAGCTTTTCCTTGGATTGAATATTGATGAACTGAAAAAACTTCATGCTAAAGCTGACAGTTTGAAAGAACTGTTAGTTAAAAGTACTGCCTTAGTAGCACCTAAGGAAGATCTCTTATGTGGTCAGGTAAGCACCTTAAATATGAATGTTACTTTTAGGTCATACTACAATTGCTATATATCTTCTCATCTGTTTTGTAGGAAATTTCAGTGGATATGGATTTTGTTACATCTCAAAATAAACAAACTGAAGCCAAACCATTTCCATTTGGACCATATCATAGTCCTCTTCTAGTATTTAAATCCTACAGGTATGGAGTCACTTAACAGCTGTTTAACTTCTGTATGTGCATGATTTTAAAGTAGTCTACACTGCTTTCCACTGATAACCCACACATGTACAGTAAGATGAATTGTGATGAGAAACTTGACTTTCCTGAAGCAGTTTTCTTTAGGTAACTTAATGATTTAAATTCTCCATGTAGACAAAAAGCGAATATTAGAGTAGGATCTGTTTGGAAATACTGTTTCGTCCCTTCCCTCTTAATTTGTTTTCCACCTACCTCTTGTACTCAGTGATGTTTTTGCTTGGTAGATTTAGTACTAAAAAAGTAATTAATTATTATTTGTTTTTCCAAAATGTTTTCTTTTATAAATTTGTTTTATATGCTTTGTCACAATAATTCATTGTTTCCTTTTAGGTTTAGTCCATATTTTCGAACCAAGGAAAAACTGTACCTCAGTTCAGTAACCTACAGCAATATGATTGAGCCAAAACAGTGTTTCTGCCGTTTTGATTTAACGGGCACGTGTAATGATGACGACTGTCAGTGGTGAGTTCTCTTCAGTTTGATTCATAGATGTCTCATTTAAGACCAGGATAGTCAAGGTGTTCATTTCTTCAGAAGGTATGAATTTATAATTCTAAGGATAAGGTTTAGAAAATAAAGTTACTTTTAAATACCCTGTTGCAAATGTCTGGTTGGCAGTAAAAACAATTAGAAGTCTTGCATCTAAACCACCAAGAAAAAAAGACTTTTTACATACAAGCTTTTTTTATATTAAAAAAAAAAGTAGCATAGACAATTAGAGAATATTTTACCCTTTGATTACCTTATAATTCAGGTAGGGCTTTCCTCACCTAGAGCTTTAGTGTAACATTAGACCTCCATGAATCTTCATGTTGCGATGGATAGCATTAAGCACAGTAGAAATGTATCATGCTGCAAATGGATGTAAAGCATATAGCAAACATTAAATGATTATATAAGAAAATACTGCTGTAGCTGAGGAATTTTTTTTTATACTGGCGAAGTTACTTTGTTCCTTTGCAGCTTGTTAAATTATATTAAAAATATTTTGTTAAGCAGCCTTACACTGCTTTGTGTAAGAAGTTGGTAGAACAACTGGATATGTATTGTCTGTGAGTAAATTCAGTTTGAGAACTGCAAAAGTACTGTTGGAATTTACTTAAGTTCTTTTCCCTTTTTGGTTCAACCCATAGTTATTACCATCAAATCATACTTCAGATCCTTTAAATGCAAAGCTAACTAACGTATTTGAACCAGAAAGTTCTAAATATTGTGTTCCTCTATTAGTGCAAAGCAAGTGTGTTGAATCTTATGAGCAAGTCTGAAATAATGAAGACTAGGATTAAGTTACTGATGTGAACTTAAGTTCAGAGTAGGCCCAGGGAAACATTTAAGGGAGATTTCAAAACAGACTGCATTATTAAACATAGATATCGTTTTCTTTATGCCTCATCCTTGTATGTACTAGTAACAGCTTTCTAATTATGACCTTATTATAAATGACTGCTATGATAAACATTTTAATTGTTTTTTTTAATTTTTAGGCAGCACATGAAAGATTGCACTCTTAGCCGAAAGCAGCTGTTCCAGGATATTCTGTCTTACAATTTAGAACTGATTGGCTGTTCAGAAAAAAGCACTGATGAAGAAATCAGCACTGCCACAGGTTTTTTTTTTTTTTAAGAATCTCTTGCTTGCTTTTGTATTTTAAGATTTATTTCTAAAGATAATAGTTCCCATTAAAAGTTCTGCGAGCAAGTACTTTTGATGTGATGCAATGTGTAAGATACTTATCTACTTACCCAATTCTGTCCTTAGTAGAAGTTTCCCATAGAATCATAGAATGGCTGGGTTGAAAAGGACCACAGTGATCATCTAGTTTCAACCCCCCTGCTATGTGCAGGGTCGCCAACCACTAGACCAGGCTGTCCACAGCCACATCCAGCCTGGTTTTGAGTGCTGCTCCAGTGTGTTGCCACCACCTGTGTGGAAAAACTTCATTCTAATATCTAACCTAACCTCCCCTGTCTCTGTTTAAGACCATTCCCCCTTGTCTTGTCTCAGTTCACCCTTGTAAACAGCTGTTCTCCCTCCTGTTTATATGCTCCCTTCAAGTACTGGAAGGTTGCAGTGAGGTCTCCCCGGGGCCTTCTGTTCTCAAGTAGTAGTGGTTTGTAGAATGTTTCACTCAAAGATAAGATGGCTGTGCTTCAACAGATGGGGGCAGAATTTGGGATGAAGTCTTTGCCCTCTTTACTTCTCTGTATGAGTTAAATTAGCATACTTCTTGAAGCAGTCATATTTCATTAATTAAGCATGGATTGTGTTAAATTGCTGGAAAATTACCTGTCCATTTGTTTACCTACCTAAGGTGTGAATGTTCTTGTTTCAGAAAAATATGTTGAAAAACTTTTTGGTATAAACAGAGACCGTATGTCAGTAGATCAAATGGCTGTTCTTCTCGCCAGCAATGTCAATGAGAGTAAAGGTCATAGTAAGTAACTTTCTTGATAAATTAAATAAAATGAGGTTGTTTTTTTTAATTACATTGGTACTTTATGACTTTCTCAACCAAGAATACTCCCTTTTATGTGTCAGTATACTTAGTTGAGTTATACTTAGGATAGATTAGAGAATAGAACTTGTTTTAAGGCCATAATATAATAACTTTTAAGTTTTATTTTTTTTAGATTTATTAGTTTTTTCCAGTTTGAAAGTGTGACTTAAGCACTTGAGAACCACAGATATAAATAAGTACCATTAAAACTTAAGCATTTCTATTGCACTTGTAGAATGTTTTTATTTGAAATATTCATTGGCAAAGATACTTCAATCTTGAATAGAAAAAGGTAAAACAATTTCTACTGCATTGCTTATTTACAGCACCTCCATTTACCACATGGAAAGATAAGAGGAAATGGAGACCAAAGTACTGGAGAAAACCGCTGTTAGATAGTAGCAGCAGTGAGGAGGAGCAGTCTGCTGGACCTATTAAATATGGTAATTCAGGAGCAAAACCAATGTTTTCTTCAGCTCTTTTGTTTTCTTCCTATTTCCTGTATGCAGTCATTCTTCGGTTCCTTAATGTAACTTGTCTCAAAAAGTTGAGCTTCATTTGTTGTACTTACAAAATAAAAAAAACAAAACAACAACAAAGCCAACAATGAAACAGTAACAACAAAAAAAATCAACAAATTAGTACAAGGTGTGACTGGAAGCCTAGATGTGATTTCTACCTACCTGTTAATGAAGGGAAACATAGGGGTCCTTGGAATGTTGCTTTTTATTTTATACTGATTTTTATTTTTTTTCCCCATAACTGTAGAAAGTAAATTTCATGTGTTAGCTTGAACTTGTTCAGGGTTGATCCTTAGTGATGAGATCAGGAGGTAAAAAGAAAAGCTTCTCTAAAATGTCATTTGAGGCTTGAAAGCTTGCTTGAACATCAGTAACATGACATACGACTAAATATTGAAGTGGGAGCTTTGGTATTTCTTGGCAAATTCTGTATAGACAATTTTTGGGATAATCCTTTCTTTGACGTAGATGTCCATTTCTTAATGCCACTTAATGGTGTCTTTTGGCAAAGGAAAGAGTCTTTACTGCAATTTCTTGCCTTCACATGTTCAGTATAACAAGTTTTCTACATGTTAACTAGTTTTAAGTTTTTAAGATGCTGAAGTAACCATATTTTGCTCTTGTCTATGCTCAGTAAGCCACTTTGTTTTGAAAATGATTTTTTCATTTGCAGCCCACCCGACAGAACATAAAAAAAGAATTCCAGCTCTTGATACTGTTGTGACTCCAGATGATATCCGATATTTTACAAGTGAGACCGATGACATTTCCAACTTAGAGGCAAGCGTCCAAGAAAACCCGTGCAATGTACAGCTTTGGATTAAACTTGCATATAAGTACTTGAACCAAAATGAAGGGTAAGTCTGCTTTTTACATTTTAGTTTTGATTTTATGCTCTACCCGTGCAACTGCAGTCAAGCTTCTTATGTTAAGGAGCTTCCTTCAATGGAGATACAAATAATTAATTTCTTAAAAGCAGATTTAAAATAAAAAAAAAAGGCCTTCTCTTAAAGTAACGCTTCCAAATTTATGTTGGCCCATGAGGTCAGAGACAGTTGGTGGTGATATGAAGAAATGGTGTGTCACTGAATTCCTTCATACAGAAAAAATGGCGCCCACTGTCATTTGTCAATGCTTGCTAAGCATGTTTATGGAGACCAGACAGTGGATGTGATCACAGTGTGAGATGGTGGGGTAGTGATGCATTTCAGTAGTGGTGACAATGGAAATGGTTCCTCTGAAACACGTAGGATAGAAATGGAGAGGCCTGTGTATAAAGAAGATGTTACAAGTCTGAAGAGAGCATGCTTTAAGGTATAAGCAGAGTAAGAAAAAAAGAAGGGAGAAAACATAATGGAAGATAATGTGAAATTTTTCTTAAGCTGTCTTCCCCAACACCACTTTGGTATACTCTTAAGAAACTGAATGGTTTAGTAGATAGTGGTGCTTTTAGCTTTTCCTGACATGCACTGCTAAGAGTAGGAGTTGTGGGGAAGATTTGAGTCTTGAACGTAATTGTTTTAGTCTAGCTTCAGAACAGATGTTTTTATTAATGTCTGTGCAAAATAAATTATAAAGATGCTTCCAAAATAAATGTGGTCTCAAAATGTTTCTGTGGTCTTTAAGAAATTCAGTTTTAAGTCGAAGCTTAGCTCTGTGTTCTGGGACTCAGTTGGTTATTTAAGCTAATCTTGTATTGCTTTTCTGGTATCATCTCATGATAGTTATCTCAAAGTAAAACACGCTTTTTTATTCCTCACAATTAGGTAAAGAATTTCAGAAACCTGGAAAAAATGCAGTACGTGCTGATGTAGTAAATGTAACATGTAATAAAAATATTCTGATGTACTTTACTAAGCATTTGGAATTAGTGTAAGATTTTTGAGCTGGTATGATATGAATGCATTTGTATGATTCCAACTTGAAACTTCTGTCTATGGGTAGATCTTACCTGTTTTCAATTAAGATGGATTCTTTTGGACTGGGTACTTCATCTATGAACTCTTAACAGTTGCACATAGCCATTGAAGGATGAACACTTGCTGAAAGTTTAAAAGCTTCATAGTAGAATAAGACAGTACGTGCTTAGAGCTAATTGTAGCTGATTTTGTCATTTCCATTCTAATAATAAGCCTATATTGTTTTGTATATTTGTATTTTGTTATATATTTTATATATATATAAGCATATATATGTTTTGTATTTTTCGCGTTGTATAAGTCCTAATACTAAAAAAAGTAATAGCAGGTCTGTTTATTTTTAAATATTATTACCCCTTTTTAATTTTCACAGCTCATCATCAGAGTGTTTGGATTCTACTCTGAATGTTTTGTCTCGAGCTCTTGAGAACAACAAAGAAAATCCTGAGATTTGGTGTCATTACCTCAGACTCTTTTCAAAAAGAGGAACGAAGGAAGAGATACAGGAAATGTGTGAAACAGCAGTGGAATATGCTCCATCCTATCAGATCTGGTGGACAGTAAGTAAAAAATGTCAAATGTTCATGTGGGTGTGTGTCTTCCTACTATAGAAAATGTGTATGTTAAATAGGGAAGCATGAAAGGAAAAACTTAATGTAAAGCTGTTGTATTGGCTTATTAAAGTTTTGCACTGCTCACAGTGAACTGATTCAGAGTTCTGTTTGGAGAACGTTTTTGTAGAAATAGTCACCCTTTCCTCAGGTAATCAGTCATTTAAAAACAAGATGTTTAATTTGCTGTATTTTTTTTTACATAGATTTTCAAAAGTTAAATGTTCGCAAGGACACAGGAAGTTGGCCATTAATACTTTAAGTGTTTTGAGGTTTTGGTATTGGGGAGGGAGTGAGAGAAAGATGTTCATAGAGTGGTAAAATACATTATTCAAAGTATGTGATTGATTTCATTTTTAAGTTTAGTTACCTTGAAGCTTTGTAAGTATTTTGATACTAATTATTTTTCTCTAGTTCTTGAATTTGGAGAGTTCCTTTGATGGAAAAGACTACGTATGTGGCAGGATGCTGCAGTTCCTCATGGAAGTGACAGAGGGAGAGGAAAATCCTGATCTCTTGTCATTCCAGCTTCTGGAGACTCTTCTCTACAGAGTTCATTTAAGCTTGTTTACAGGAAGATACCAGAATGCTCTTGTTCTGCTGCAGGTAACTTCCAGTTTAGCACTGTAAGATGTGTCTTCATACCTTCATCTTTCTGGTGTCTGTGTTTTCAGTAGTATCAATTTTGGAAGAGCTGTTACATCTTATTTGTTAGAGTTCTCCTAGGGACTTGGTTTAAAACCACGATATCATTGAAAATTTGCATATATATTTAGTTTCTTTGTTGTATGGTTTTTTTGTTGCATTGGGTTGCTAATAGCCTGGGGTGCATTCTATGCCTAATAATATTTCTAGGGTATTGCTTCAGAGCCTGATTTCTAGCAGTAGTGTGCTTCTTCTGGGACCTGTGAAGTCTTGTCTCAGGTATTCAGATGTTTCTTGTTGGTGCAGAAATGGTCACGTTAGTTTTTTTGGAAGAAGATAGTGTCAGGGTACTTTGCTTTTTGCCCCGCTTCAGAAATTGGAGACTGTTAAAGCAGACATCAGGGATTCTGTGAACTATGACATTTTAGCACAGGCTGTTATCGTGACTGTAGAGAGACTCAGGTACTCTTACTGTCCTGTAGGTCCACAAACTGGAGGAGAAGGTGACATCAGCTCCCACTGAAAGTTGAAACTGCAGTTTTTTCAACCACGAGGTTTTCATTCCTGCCAGCAGGGGGCATTATTGCCTGCTATATCTTAAAAACGTTTCACTTGATTGCTTTTATACTGTTATTGCTTTTTTTTCTATCTCAGTTTTACATAGAAAATGCTGTGTTGACTTTCTTACCACTTACCACTGTTCTGAAGGCAGCAGAACTGATAGTTTGGGTTTGTGGTGAGCAGAAATAGGAGTCTAGAGTATGTGTGGGGGAGAACATGGGTTGTTTACCCTTACCTTTGCTCAAAGTATTAAATCAGAAATGTTCTCCTGTGACGTGTGGCTGAAAAAGATCATAGTGTGGAGAGGTTGTTTAACCTTACTTAATTAAAAGAAAATTTCTAGGTCAAAATGCTACTTGAAATTGAGTGGTAATGCTTCTCTTTAGAAACTTGAAAGAAAAATTTCTAAAATATTTTGAAGAGTGGGTAAGTGAAATATTTTTGAAACTTCAGTTCTCACCTCTTACTAAAGAAATACCTTGCTGAATTTTGCCTGAATTTTTAACTATTTTTATTTCACTTGAAAGTGCATTCTTTGCTCATACTGCATTTTTCTGAAGAAAAAGTTGGCGTATCCCTAGCCATGACATTCTGTTCTGTTTCAGGAGGAACCGTGTTCAGATTTTTTGTCTCATTGCTTGCTCTAATGATTTTGAGATCTCCCAGTTTAACTGAACTGTTTTAGTTTTGCTTGTGACAACTCTATTGGAAATATTACTGAAAAGCAGAATACTGCTTGAAAATGTGGTGGGAAGTGCAGCGTTTCAAAATCATTCATTGTTCTCTGTGCAAAAAAAATTTTCAGCAGATTTTCTTAAACAATTAGTGTAGAAATTATGGAGCTGTGTATTTCTTGAATATAGTCACAAATTCACTTTAGCCAAATTTAATCTTGATTGGGCATGAATTATTTCCTCTTTTCCGTAGAAAAGATTTGGAACATTAGAACTTTTCCTGTTTCCCTTCCTCATTCTTAGATATGAGAGATTTTATGGTTAAAACATATAATGTGTTTTTTCTAACCTTTACAGAACGCTTTTAAATCAGCAAATGAAAAGATCATATCAGAACGCCTTACTTTAAGTGACCGTTGCTTGGCTTGGCTGTCTTACATACACTTAATCGAATTCAGCATTCTCCCAGTCAAGTTCTATGATCCAGCTAACGTCGGTCCCTCAAGGATAATGAACAAAGAGCCATTTCTAATACCGTGGCAAACAGTTCAAGATGTGAAGACTGATCCTGATACACTGTTAGCTATGTTCGAAGGTAAGATTGAGGAAGTAGACTACTCAGTACATATTATTCACTTTTCACAGATGAAAAAATCTTAAACAACTTCTGAAATTTCGTTGGTGGTGTGATATTGTTGCTGTGTTAAACCACTGGGATTAATCCACTGAACATTTCATCTTGATTTGAACAGAAGAAAATGGAAAGTCCATGATTTGGATACTTAATACACACTTTTTATCTGCAGAGCTGTAGCTTTTCTTCTCTGAACTATGATATTCTATCAAGATAAGGAACGGTGGCTTGTGACATGGCATTGCTTATTTTTGGAGACTTAACGAGCACAGAAGCTTAGCTTCTATATGTCTCTGTCCTACCCCCTATCCCTAGAGGGATATATCAGTTGGTAGGCTACTTTACTAGATGAGTACACTTCCTTAGAAGGGGCAGGGCAAAGCCTCTGTCTTCCTTTGGAGTTTAAATAAACAGAGTAATTTTTTTAAAGATACTAGAAGAAGTTGAATTGACTTTAATGCTGCTGGAAGGAGACTTCATACTAGTGCTGTTTGAATGTCAGCACTTAGTGTTTGCTTCACTAATATTGAACTGCTGCTGAGTATAAGTATGCTGCAGATGATTATGCCTCGTGCAAGTAAATATTCAAGCATAATCTCTGTAGATATACCACCTATATGAGAGGAGGTAATCTAGCCACAATAACAAGTTGTTTAGTATTGGTATTTAGTAACTTTATTTTTCCTAATGTAAAAATTTGCCCATGTTAGTTCTTGCCTTAATAGAACTGATCTCAGCTGCTATGCTGGAGTAACTGCTATGTAGTTTTAAGTAGGCAGTTATATGCTGTCACCTGTAGCATAGCTTTAATAGTTCACTGATAGGATGTTTCCTACCTATTCTATTTCTGAATTTATTTTATAATTGTCTTTGAATGAATGAGGGATGAAAGTCCTGAAAGACTTATGCTTTCATTCTTATCTTCATTGTGATATGTTAATTAAAAACAAAACAAACAAAAAAAAAACCCAGCTTTTCCAACAATGGTTATTTTCCTATGTTTAGTAACCCATGAGAGCATCACTCTCAGAACTTCTCATGCATTTGTATTTTTGTGATTGTTAAGGGATAATTTTTATGATGTTAAAGCTTTAACTAACTCTTGACATTTCTTGAAGTCTAAGGTCTTAATTTTAATATTTTTGTTTTGAAGATGCAGTCAAAACGTGTACTGATGAAAGCCTTGAGGCTGACAAAAGAATAGCTGTATGCTTTCCTCTCTATAGGAACATGATAGCTTTGTTGAAGCTTCTTGAGAGGTAAGATGTTTCCAGACGTTTTAGTTAGGAGCTCTCAGCTCTACTTTCTTAAACTTAACCTTTACCATTTATTTAAGGTGGGAGTCTGCAGCAGAACTTTGTAGATCTTTATTGGAGCTCTGCCCTAACAACTGTCTGCTCTTGGAGAGTTTGGCCACCTTATATTTGCAGATGGAACAGAGTGACAGTGCCTACAGAGTGTGGATTGGAGCATTTGAGAAGAATCCTCAGAATGCAGAAATTTTTTATCAGTTGTGTAAATTCCTTATTTCACAGGTAATACCCCACCCTGAAACTGTTTCTATTGGGCTGCTGACTTCATGAGTTTTGGGGGTTGTATGTCGTTTTAGACACTTAATCAAACTCATTGATCTTTGTGGTATTTTTGTAATGTCTTGTTCTTCTTTATATGAATTTAATGTAGAACTGCCAAGGTTAGTGATAAGATTTAACGTAACAAAAGGAATTGCATGCATGGATAAACTCATACCTCAAACTGTTTGTTCTAATCCAATGTTAATACCCTTATGCTAGAATAATAGGCAGTCATAGTTAAGTCCTGTAATATATTCACTTTTTCTTCCTTATACTTGCTGACTGACTTAAATGTTATTCAAGATGAGAGACTGCAGGCAAAGGAGCATTACAGATATAGACAGCATTTATTACTTATTGTGCTTATTTCCTGTCAGCTTCAAGTTGATGTCTGACTTAATTTTTTTAATTTAAAAAACCAACAAAAAACAGGAAAGGTCAGGCAGTGTTCTTCCACTGTTGCAAGATTTTGTGGCAGCTTTCTTTGAGAATACCTACCAACAGCATGATTCCATGGATCTCTTAAGGTATGTTTACGATATCATTCTGTGTTTAAGTTTTGATAACATTGACATTTTCTTGAAAACAGGACAGTCTAGAATTCTTTTGCTTTTAGCTTGGCGAGCTTTCATAGAACTTAAGGGAATTAAGCTTTGATATTTTCTAAGGTTTGTGCAAGTTTTGTGCTTTCATAACTGAACTGTAAAAGCTCTAAGAATTTAAGAACGAAACAGACAGCAAGTTTTATATCTGAATGGGGGAGAAAAGGGACTCTGCCAAACGTTTTGTATGCCAAAGTTGTTTTTTCAAAGCTGGAAGCATAAAACTTCATACCTTAAATGTGATATTTAGAGCATCTACAAAAGACCTCTGTCCAGAGAGCAGTCTGTCCATGCTTTTGATGAACAGACTATTGTTGCTGACACGGTGCAGGTTGGTAACCGGTCTGCTGAAACCCATCCGAAATTTGGGCACCTACTTGACTGTAGGAAGCTTGCATACTTGAAAACTTCAGGAAGTCTGTAGAAGAAAGCTAGCTGCCTTTGAAGGCTTTCAAAGGAAGGACTTATTTGCTAAGGCTTAAATGCAGATGGAAACATTTCATGGCCTTATCTACAAGTTGAGTGTTAGGTTTTTATTCCTGGCTGTGTCTGTTTACATTGAATTTAATATTAGCAATGCAGCATAGCTGACAGTAGGTAGGTAATTGTATCCTAGGTTTTGATGTTATTTTATGAGACTTTTGTGCCAGAGAAAGAAACGTTGATCATATCACATACTGGAATAACATGCATTTTATAAAAAATATTTCTGTAATTTTTATGTAATATGTTCTTACCTAAATCTTACTGGATAGTGTTAAACTAATCTGTAAGAACAGTAGATGCATCTTTTTAGTACGTCTCCTGAATTGAGATTCTAAACAAAAATGAAATGTCCATGCAGGAATCTTCAGTGTAGAGGGATGTTACCATTTATTACTTTTTCTCTTTTAGATACCTCTTGAATTTTCCAATGCCTATTGAATTCACAGCACCTCTCTATAAAGAGCATCTTACAGATGACATTGTAAACCAGCAAATCCCATATCTTTGGCAGATCTACTGGTAAGGCTTTCTAAAGTATTTCTGGAAAGCAGCTCGTGGGTCTGAGTAAATGGAGTTTTCAGTTGCAGAACATGAATCAATCATTTACTGAGGGTATGTCTCTTCAGGTTTTGTCAGAATATTCTTAGTATAAGAATTAATAAAAGATACATTACAAGAATAGAAGACAATAAATATTTAGTTTGAGAGTTGCATTGTAAACAATATGCTTTGTGTTATTCCTTATACACAGTAGAGATTTACCCATTTTAATATGCTGTCTGATAAAATTAGTCCATTGTGCAGTTGAACCAAAAAGCAGTTTTCAGCTTATCTCAGAATGGAGAATTCTTTTTCTTACCCTTAATATAGGAGTATGTGCATTGTGTTAATAACTTAACTTCTTTAACTTTTAATATAAACAGTTTGTGCCAGTCCCTTCATGCGAGTGTTAGTGAAGCACTGGATGCTTATGAAGCAGCTCTTGGTGCAGTGATGCAGCAGGAAATTGTTCAGAACATCTGGCTGGAGTAAGTTGTTAGGGGAGGAAAGTAAGTTAATCTCTGAACTATTCAGTGAAGGCCACCAGAACTGTCACTTTTTTTCTTTTCTTCCAGCTACCTCGTTTTTATGAATAGCAAAGTTGTTGGATCCAACAACAAAGTTCAAGAATTCAAGGTTTTTACTGACCTGGTGAACAGATGTCTGGTTACAGTCCCCACACGATACCCAATTCCTTTTAGTGCTGCTGATTATTGGACCAATTACGAGTTTCACAATAAGGTAAAAAACATGTGTGGGCATTTTTAAACAAAAAGACTGATATCCTTTTGACAAGTATTTATAATTGTCAAAATACAGCATTGGTACTATAGGTATGCTGACAACTAGGAATTAATAAAAAAGAAACATCTGAGGAGAGTGTTCCAACCAGGAAGGTATCTAGCTGTGTCTTCTTGAATAGAGGCTAAGAGAAGCTTAAATAAGCAGCATGTTTTGATATAGCTTTTAATGCAAACAGTTGTCTTTGTGAAAAGAGACACTGTAAAGGAGAGAAGAGATGGTTGGGAGATCGGAGTCTGCAGAACACTAATACTTTGAAGATGGAAACTGTATTTAAGCTATCAGTTTGATTACAGTAGTTGAGAAACAGAAGAAGTAGAATAGCAAGGGAGCACTTTAGTGAGTTTTATTCTGGATCTATAAATCCTGTGTCCTGTTTTGCTAACACCCAGTGCATTTCTTTTTGCTTAACTAAATATCAACTAAAGCACTAAAATATTACCAGCATTACCTTCTGTATGAATGGATTTCTGTATCACTGAGGGGCTAAGATTTTTAGGTGTTAAATTATTTTAGTCACAGTTTGTAGTTTGCTTCTCCATTATTCTCAGCAAAATTGGACATCTATAAAGCAGATTAATATTTATAATTCAAATTTTACAGGTAGTTCTCTTCTACTTGAGCTGTATTCCAAAATCTCAACATTCCAAAACTTTGGAAAGGTTTTGTTCTACCATGCCTGCTAATCCTGGACTTGCACTGAGGTATGTAGAAGTATGTGTAATCAAGATGAACACCTGGTTAACACAACTACTATTTTTTTGTACAAGATTACAAAATGCATTAGAAAAGTGACACCTCTTTCCTCGTACTGCATGTTTTGTGAGGTATATTGTCTTCTGACAACTTCTCTGTCCCTTTCTAGTATTTGACAGAGTTCTAGTCTATTTAATAGCATAAGAACTGTTAATAAATTTTCCCATTTAGCACAAGTCCAGATCTCAAAATTTCAAGTGTATAGAGAAAGGTGTTAGTGATATATTAATGTCATGTATTTATTATAGGTATGGTTTCAAAGTGGAGCAAAGTGGATATACCGTTATATAACAGTGTTACCTTAAGGCTTGGTGCTTTACAGCAAAGACAAATCACCCTTAATTTTGGAAAGATCTTATGGGAAACAAAAACAGTTAAACTCATGCGGACTGCTACTTAACATATTCTTCCAGGATTAGAAAACTTGTATCAGCGCATTTAGCTGCTGTGAACTCTGAAACATTCTGTTGAATAAGTTTAAGTTGTCCCTGAACGCTTTCTGATTGCCATCAGCTGGGGCTCCTGAGTTTTCAAAACTAGATGTTAAAGTACATTTGGGCACAGGGAGAGAGTATGACACACCTGCCTTTGGCATAAGAAGGTGAATGGCTGCATTTTAAACCAAGCTGCAATTCTATCTAGGTGGAGCTTTCAGCTTCCTTAAGGCAAGTTGATACTGCATCAAATGGGTGAGCAGAACTGACTGCATAGTAGCTTGTAGTCATTCGACTGCAGAAGCAATTGGTTTTCCTTCAAATGTACAGTTGCTAGAAACGAATCTTGTAATGTTCCAAGATTGTATTTTCTCTCTGATTTTATACTGCGTGGTTACTCTAACGTGCATCTTTTTCTGAAAACATTCCTAGTCAGTGTCGTGTGATGTCTTGCCTCTTTTTCCTACCTGCAGCTCTTGGTTGAGATTAGGTGTACCGTATTTTGTATAATTTGTTTTTTATCTTTGCGTTGCTTTTCTGCTTTCAGTGATTAGAGCAGTGTTCCTTTCTCACGAATGCCTTTTACAGACTACTTCTGCGATACTGGGAGGAGAGCAACGTTCAAATTCTGAAACTGCAAGCCAAGATGTTTACATATAATATCCCAACATGCCTGGCCATCTGGAAAATGTAATGCTACAGTCATACATCTGTTTTCATAGATATTACTTTTGTTTATAAGGTTTACATCACAAAGGTAAATCTGAAACATCATTCAAATTGGGATTGTGCCGGAAGTCTCGTATTTTATTATTTAAACAGCTACTTTGTTGCACCAGACAAGGTACTGTCATGTCTTCACAGTTACAAATGAATGGAATTTCCCTTTTGGAGAAGCTTATATGAATGGATATTACGCAGATACAGATGAATGATGTATTTACAAGTTGCCTTTTTTAATTCAACTATTGACTTCTGTCTCCTCCTCTCTACCCTCCCCTTTATATATCGCAATAGCAGTAATCTTCATTATCCAGTGATGCTGAACTGATCTTTTTCTTCAGTGTTTGTTCATAATGGGGAACCACTGAAATGTCTTGCTCATGTAAGATTGTTTTTTAAAAAATGGCTATTTCTATCTTTTCACTGTAGATTAATATCATTGGAAGTTAGTCAGTTTCTTCACAAGAATTTGTAGATCCATTCCATATCAGTATTCTGCCGATAATGGCACTTAAAATAATTCAAGAATAAATATTTTTGTGTTTCTTTTTCTCAGAGCCATTGCTGCCGAGTGCTTTCTAATGGGACAAAGAGAAGTAAGTCAGTGCACTTGACTAAAATGAATAATTACAAAATTCTATAGCTTTGTTTGTTCCTTTGCTTTCTGTAAAGCAGATGTCCTCTTAAACCCGAGATTTCTTGATAGTTGATATATTCTGTGTATAAACATAGAAGCATTTACTTCAAGTATGAACAATACCAATTGAAGTAGAAATGATTATTATTTAATACTTCTGCATACTATTTGTATCTTTCTTCTACTGGGAAGGTAATCTACTTTAGTTTAATGTGGAGGAGATGGCTAGCATTTCAGATACAGTAGAAGGATAAAAGGCTTCTCGTGTTGGGATGGTGGTTCTGGGAGAAATGTATGTAGAGAACTTAAGTAGTAATCTCCTTGAAAGCTCTGCTTTTTTTCTCCTAAAGCAGTGAACTTATTACTATATAGCGTGTTTGTGTGGGGAGTATTTTTATCCCTCTGTACACAAATAATGGCTTTTTGGCACAGCAACAGAGTCAGTTTTCAGCTTAAACAGACTGAATCTTCCTGGTATTGTTGCTGTCACTCAAAATATTCTGCTTGTGGAAAGATGCTGTGTATTAAGGGAATCCAGGAGGCCGTGGGCTTGTGAATTACCACTTGGTTGTGGCATTTCTGAGCTACTTCTCTGTGGTATCATGTTCTTGTAGAGGCTGCTTCTCAGCATCTTTCTCTTCTGTCAGTTGTTTTTCTTTTAAAACAGAACTAAAGCTTTAACTGACACATAATGGGTAGTACGGCTACTGTTATATTCACATATAAGTTGTATTCCTTTTTTACTGTCTCTTAGCATCATTAAAAAAGAATGCTCCTGAGTAGGCAGTTATAGACAGTTATTTAGTTGGTAAGATCAAATAGTTCAATCAGGAGACATCAGAGGTATGGTTGCATACTCAGCCTTAATTCTGTCTCTGTATTGATGGTTTTGTGTCGTCTGTAATTAGTCACAGATCCCTGCTTCTGTCATTGTATTAGGATGACTACATTTTCAGGCACTGCATACAGTAAGACTGATGACTTAGGTCACTGCTTTTAGTTGTACAATTGGAAAAATGTTTCAAATGAATTCAGAAGAAGGCTCTCAAAAAAAGATGAACCCATTAGAATTAAGGCATTAGTAAAGTATTGTAGTTGGATTACAACCAGAAGAAACCTCGAGGCTTTCTTCTGCAACCACTTGACCAGCTCTGCATTGTGAAGCAAAATCACTTAAATAGGCATGTGAAGTGCAGTTATTCATTCTTTTTAGGGACAGGAGGGTGGAGGAGAGGGGAGAAATGCCCAGTTAGGGATATAGCGAGCCCTTTTACAACTGCACAAAGCAGTGACAGTTGTAGATAACTGTAATTTACTGTAAACAAGTGAAGTATTGTTTTAAGAGTCAGTTACAATTCAGATTCTGGATTTCCTGTCCTTGGAGTACCTGTCACTCCCTTCAGCAGCTTGTTTATGGGATTGCTGAGAGAATATGCAAACGGTTTTGAAAGTTTTAAGCGCCAACAAACCCTTCCACTAATTACACTCTGATTAGCGTTGGCACTTGAGATAGCAGTAGTTGAAGGAGGCTTTTGTGGGTGTTTGCATTAAGCCTTTTTGGTTCTCTTCTTTCCAGATGTAAAAAGGTTTAAAAAAAATATCAGAAAACAAAATAACAAATAAATGAAAACAGCCATTTTGTCTTGCTAGAGTTGCAGGCATGTAAGCTAAAGGCAAGCTGTGTTAAAGCGTGGTTAGATAATAGATGTCACAGGACAAAATCTATGAAGCAGTTCATTACAGAGAGGATGAGATTGTATGCAATAATAAGCAAGACCTTGGAATTACATTAAATGATGAAAGGGACAGATTAAGTGGGTTTGTTCTCTGAGCATGTTCCATCCTGTGCAATGAACAAGGCAAGAGTTTTGTGATGAAAAATAGTTGTCTTCATGTAATTAATCGTGTGCATACAAGAGTCAGAATTAAGGTCAGACATGAACTTGCCTTTTCATTTGGTAGCAACGTAATGCTTGAATCCAAAACTTGTAAAAAGTGATTAGAGAAATGTTTTATGTTTGGTTTGGTTTTGTTTTTGAGCTTTAAATCAATCGCTTTGAGTGCACAGCATTCTGCTGACTTAATATTTGTTTTTATTTTCCAGGTCCATCATTTATATCAGAGAGCTCTTCATAAGTTACCTCTATGTGCAACACTATGGAAAGATGTAATGTTTTCTCCTTATGATTCAGTTTGAGGTTTCATATAAATTTTCTGCATATCCCATATCCTTAGATGTGGTGATGCTCAAGCTTTGGCTAAATCTTATATCTGCTTCCCCATCTCTTGCAGCAACTCTTGTTTGAAGCATCAGGAGGAGGTAAAACTGATAACCTGAGAAAACTAGTATCCAAGTGCCAAGAGGTTGGAGTCAGCCTAGATGAGCTTTTAAGTTTAAACACTTGCAGAACAGAATGCAAGAATCTCTGAACGCTGGGTACAGTCAGCCATAAGTTCTGTTAAATGCCAAAATCAGTTGAATGATTCTTCAGGCTGATCTATGCCTATGATCTGCGTAAGGCAGATGAGTATTGCTGAGCATATCAAGTCTCCGATCTGCTATCCATGAAGCTGGAAACAATTAACATGACCCTCCTCTCTGGAAAAATGAACTCCTGTCTGGCCTCGCTTCTGGGCCCTGCCAGATTGTCATAGCATCGTGTACGTAAGTATAGTTAATCAAAATGACAGACATTATTTTTTCATGTTTTTCTTTTATTTTCTGTTTTCTTTGTTTTGCTCTTCCTGATTCACTTGACACTCTCACTGATGCCTGAGAGATCTGTGTTTGGGATTAATTTACTGGGCTGTGTTTACAGTAAAAAGCAAGTAGTCCACTTTGGGTTTTTCCTTTTTTAAACCTTTTTTGAGATTTTTTCATTGCAGGATTTAAAACAAAAGCAGCCGCTCTTAAGGAAAGTGTAACTGCCGTGGCCACAAGTATGCTTGTTGCACTTGAAGGCTCTAAGAGGGTTGCTTACTGCCCTTTTCTGCATTGGACTCATGGCAGAGACTATTAAACTTGAAGATTAAAGAAACTATTGCAAATGCCAGTGCATCAGAACCTAAGAGTGGTCAATTATGTGCAATTTTTGTAAAGAAATTTTAATTTATAATAAAGTTTAACAGTTTAAAGAACACTTCTGTTGATGTTTTGTGTTGGTACACCCACATTGCATTAGATACTTCTTAAAAATTTACTTCCAGTTTCAGTTGATGTTACAAAAGAAATGTTGTTTTGATGAGAAGATAAGCACACATGGTTGAGCTGTGAATTGTGGATGGAGGGATAGCTACATATCAGTGGGGTTTTTACCTTTGCCTCAGTTACACATATGTATTCACTCAGTTTTCCTTCTCAGTGTCATACCAGTAATTAAAAACGCATCCTGTGTTTTTAATTTTCAACTTTAATGAAGTGAGGCCATCTTTCCAAAGCCACTGTGTACATTGCAGAGGGATAGTGCCACTCTACTGAATTTCCTTGGGGTTGTTCACATTGGGTTGGCTTTCTTTCATCTGTGAAAATGTGTGGTACCTTTTGTGTAGGCGATGCTATAAACAGAGTTAAGTGGCCTTAAATATTTGCAAATCAGGGAAAGTGGCTTGTGACATAAACATTTTAGTAGTTTTCAAAACCTGTATACACACAAAGCAGCTCTCTTACAGGAGAAAAGTGGGAAATACTATTTTTCATGTAAGGAAATGGAAAGTGACTACACACCTTAAATAGCAAAGAGACATATTAAAAGATTCAAGAACGAATTAAGTAAGTAAAACTGAACACCCAGGTTAATGGCCAGGTTTTCCTGCAGACTGCAAAACCAGTATCAAGAAAGATTCAAACCCATCCGTCGTGGTACAGCAGTGCTGATTTCTTCAAGCTACACTTCAGTGGTACAGCTCTGAATGAAGAAGTAGAATCTAAGCGTGCAGTATTTAACTTTAAAAGGCATTCTTGTCTGGTAAATGTTGGCTTACACATGTTGCCCACATTGTTTTCAAACTCAACTGATAAACTTTGCATTTTCTTCAGCAACACCTAAGTGCATGCACGTTTGTAGCTTGATACCATTTTATCTGTTCTGCTAAATGCTGTTAAAGGCTGTAGCATTTTTAATGCTGTCTTGTACGTTCTATGACCTCAGCTTGTCTTTTATATGTTACCTTCTGTTACTTTTCATGTCTTGCTTTACAGTGGCTTTGTAACAGAAGGCCTAGGTTTGTTTAAAACTTTCATCAAGGAATAATCATGGGTACTAGAACAGGCTGCCTGGACACCCACCTGTGTGACCTATTGTAGGGTACCTGCTTTAGCAGTGGGTTGGACTTGATGATCTATTGAGGTCCCTTCCAACCCTGGCCTTTTTTGATTCCATGATGCTCTACCTAAAGGAGTTCTCGCATGGAGGTGAAGGGAAAGACAAACCAGTGTCCTCAATTCTGCTGCTCTTAATCCATATTGTTTTAATTAAAATATTCCTGGCATCTGTTGCCTTTTGATGCAGTTTATGCTTGAGTTGGCTGTATGTACAAGTGGCTAACTATAGTGGGAATTCTTCATCTAGGAGATGGGATGAAGAAGAGGTGGGGTCTCCTCCCTGGAGCTCTTCAGAAGCAACGTGGACGTGGCCCTGGACACCCTGCTGTGGTGGCTCTGCCTGAGCAGAGGGTTGGATAAAATGACCACCAAGTTTGCTTCCAAACTGAACCACTCTTCTGGTGTATGTGAAGTGTGTGCTTTCACCACCTTTGTCTACCTGCCTCCTCCTGCCCCCTTGTTCCCTCATTCTTCTAGACAGTGGGGAAAAAAGCATGGAGCTAGGCCAGCACTCAACCATACCTGGCTGTGACATAGCATAAGCAAGTGATCTGCAGCTGGCTAAGGGTGTAAATATTTCTTACCTTTAATGTCTTAATTTCTTACCTTAGTGCATGCTGTGGTTTACAAACTATCTAGGAGCTTTACAAATTTCTTTTGTTGAGATATTCTGCTGCACACCCTTCATTATACATAGTACAGAGATAGTGATGGACTCTTTCTGCCTGGCTTTGTTTTTTCTGAAGACAGCCATGGCCTTCGATGAAAAACAGATTTTCCTTTTTTTGTTCGGGCAATTGACATAAGCAAAACCAGGAATACCAACAACCCAGTTCTTTATCTTTGGTGGGAGAGACCGTGCCTCAGAGGAGTGTGAGTTCTACACCACTTTGCTTTCAAAATCCTTCAGGCATATTCCTTGTGCACCTGTTCTGTTCTGCCCACAGTGCTCAATAACTGCCTGTCAAAGCAAGTTAACTTCTCAAAATGACAATGTCCTGGCAAACATGGAAAATTCACATCATCTTCAGAGGCACTGAAGTAGAAAGAGGGAGTGGAAGTGACCGTCTCCCCCAACTTTCCTGAATGCATAGTGTTGCCTTATGCAGTCACTGTTCTGTGATACAGATCTGTATGTAACTATGTCCTGCTGTATTCTGGGATCCAATTCCACAACACTCAAGATTGAGATGATAGTGGAGGACTGAGTGTATTTCTGTCTTAATTGAGGAAGCATTAGTTCTCCTTCTTTCCCCTCAGGCTTTTGACTGTAAACATCACAAAAAATCTTACCAAGCTTTGAGAAGTTATCTGTAATTACCACCTGTGGCCTGGGATTAAAATGCTCTGAGGGACTGATTGTTGTTTTCCAGTCCTAAGGATCTGAAGAATAACTATGTAGGTTGTTCTGAAGAGTAATGCTTATTTATTTCCATGGAAACTACAACAAGCGTAATAACACTGCTTAATAGAGCAAAACCTCTACTGCTATACCAACATCTGCCTCTGATGTAAAGGGCCAACATAAGAAAATAAGAGGCATTACTTTCAGAGCAGTCCTTGTAAATACTGAGAAATAAATCCAACAGTGAATAGCAGCCAGGTCATCCTGGCAATCGTTTCTTCATCATTTTCCAATTTGAAGAAACACCTGACAACTCTAGTGTGGCCTTAAGAGGCACAGGCTCCTGTGGTTGTAATGTTCAAACTCTGAGGAAGCTCTATGGGATTTCTTTCTTCTGACATCAAAATGCAGTTTTTCACTTAGAGAGCCCTTGGCTTCTAGTGGAGGGATAGGATCTACGCACTACAAGTGGGCTGGAATCTCATCAATCTCCTCCTTGAGGCAGTGAAGGAGGAAGAGCATCACAAAATAAAAACCTCTTCCATGCAAAAGTGAGCTTCTCTGTGTTCATGAGGACCACGTGCTCTGGCCCTCTCTTCTGCCTTTCTTGCAATTTTGCATATTGACTGTTTTTGTTTTTTATTTGTTTTGCGAGGACCATCTCAAAGTTTTGGAAATTATCAAAGGAGATTTATTTAATCAAAATATTTACTAAGGCTTTTTTTTTACTGATTTACTGAGTGAGATCTGTGATAGGAGAAGGAAAATGCCACCCTAGTACTAGGCTTGCTCATCACTAGGTCTCTGGGATGGGTTTGTGTCTACAAGGATCTGGAGTGAGGACCTGCATCTGCCCTTGAGAAGCTGTCAGACCGACACCCCCTCCTCTGTGGCCCTTCAGTTGATGGGCCTGTGGCCCGTCACTTGGAATTACAGAGTGACTGTGTTATCAAAACGAGAAAGTCCAACACCCAACTTACCATAGAATAGAATCATAGAAACACCAAGATTGGAAAAGACCTCCAAGATCATCCAGTCCAACCATCCACCACCACCACTATTTCCCGCTAAACCATGTCCCACAATACAACATCTAAACATTTCTTGAGCACGTCCAGGAGGGACTCCACCACCTCCCTGGACAGCCTGTTCCAGTGCCAAGGAACAATTCACCTGAGGGAATGAGTAATCTGATGAGCTTTGTAGGGCTCTGAGATTCTTTCCACAGGACCATGGAAGCACACTTGGATCGAAAAAGTCGTGGCAAACATGCATGTGGTCATCTCTTCCCACAGTAGTATTTCTTTGGATTTCAAATATGAGGTTCTCTGCTGACGAGCTGAAGCAACTGAGAATCAATTCCATTTATACTCATGGAGTTACCTCATCAATGGTTTCTTGAAGTGTAGCTTACCTTTCAGCACCTGGCTATAGGAGTCACGTGTATCCTCAGTGTTGGCAGCCTCAGAAGGTAATAACTGAGAACTCTGCTAGCTGCTGCATCACATACTTGCACTTGACAGATTGAAAAGATGGTTCTAAATGAGTTGAAGGTAAGCATCTAAGTCTTGGCAGTAGGTTCATAGGTTCATAGGTTCGTTAGGTTGGAAAGGATCTACAAGATCATCTAGTCCAAACATCCTCCTATCACTATCCCTACCCAACTACTAAATTAAGTCCTTTAGCACCTCATCTAAACGCTTCTTGAACAGCGCTAGGGATGGTGCCTCAACCACCTCCCTAGGCAGGCCATTCCAGTGCCTGACCACTCTTTCAGAAAAAAAATGTTTCCTCAGGTCTAATCTAAATCTTCCCCGGGAAGAGTATTGGGTTATTAAGTCCATTGAGTATTTGGTTGGGAGATAATAATTTTGTGGGTTCTGTATCTAGTGATAAAAAGGTTGCTGAATATCAGTACCTACTTCATCAAGTGTACACGATGTTCCAGTTATATCTGTCCTGCAGCGGGAGTGGATTGTAGATGTGGAAGTGCTCTGAGCTAGATTCGATAGAGTACAAATGAAGATGCTGCAGCAGCAACTTCATAGTTTTTCAGCAACATTCAAATCCATTAGAAATTCGTGGCAGGTTGTGGAGGCAATCAGATTGCATAGAAGTAGATGGAACCGTATATCTTATCTGAAATCAGCAGATGCCAATGCACGCCCTGCTATTTCACCTAAGGGCAGGGGACAGTCCTCCCTGTGGGTTTAGGAATGAGAGGATAGCCAAAGAGTGCTTGTTTCCAGAATATGACAGTATTTCATGTCAGGGGTTTCTGTTGCTCAGAAGAACAGGAGTGTTATTATATCTGTATCTGCAAGGTGGCTTAATGTTTCCAAGTGAAACAAGATCTAAATTTGACCTAAGAGAGGATGTAGCTGTTAACTGCTATTTTTCTTTTTTTTTTTTATTGCCTACTACAATTTGCTGCCCTACCTAAGTAGCAGATAATAAGACAAGAGTGTGGCTTATGATTGAAAGTTAACCTCATGAAATTGTTGGCAATGATATATCTGTGTGACTGTTTGCCAATAGGAGCATAAAAACCTATCATAAACTTTGCAGTACTGCACCTGGGGTACTGGCAGAAGTGGCTGAGTGGTAGTAAACATCACTCCTGAAATGCTTGTGAAGACTATACTTTTTAAGGCTTACTAAGGCTTACTAAAATAAGCCTTTCAGTGCAGGCAGCAGGGTCTGATCTGGCAGAAAAGTTCATAGAAGATGCAATGATGCTGTTGTAAAATGATATGGTTCAAAGAGATGGAGCTGCGGAAAACACTGCATTTTTTGGAAATGATTTTCAATTTATTTCTCACTGTTGCCACACACAGGTCATGGTGGTCGTAGGCGATCTCTTGTGAGGTGATCTGCGAGGAAGCTTTGCATACTTTTTATTTCTATGATAACTGCTGATTTGACTCCCATTTGTGTCCCTTTTAGCCCTTTTTCCAAGCTGTTTGAGAATGCCGTGTGGCTGAGGAACTTCTATGTACAGCTCTTGAGAACAACTCTTGTTCTCTATGGTTCTGTGATTGTGTGAACTTCCTTTCTCTTCTGAGTGAGATGCTAGCATACCGTTTTCTTCCTGAAGAGGCTGGTTAGATTTTGCTAGGAATTCCACTGCTTGGAAGCTCACAACCAGGACCTGCACAGTTCAAATCTCAGGAAAGTCAAGAAAAACCTAACTTTGTCTAATCCCCTGTTGGAAGAACAGGAAAGAGTGATGACATATTCCCCAAGGAAATGTCCAGGGGGCCTGGCATATGGCACTTGTACACCAACAGCGGAGCAGTTTTGGCTTGGAGGGTAGAAAGTCCTGCTGTTTGTGCTTCCTGGTTGTAAAGTCCCGTTATAATCTGAGAGATTGTCTGCAGAATAGTGGGGAGACACAAAGATATTGCACCATAAATAATATAAGTGGATATATAATTACATGAGAGGAGATAATAATATGACCAGTGTAATTCCTCTGGAAGGTAAAAAGTCATTTTGCCTGAGATCAGCATGTGAGTGGGTCGATGTCTATAAAGTGCCAATGAACACAAAGCCTGTGTTTGTACCGCTTAATTCAGCACAATCCTCCTCGAGTGCTACGTTGAGTCGTTTCTGTAGGCCCTGTGCCAGAGCTTTATCAGATCAACATAGATCAAAGGTTAGGCTTGATTATTCTATTCGTTTATTTTTCTGCTTTTTTTTTTCTGTCCAATTCTACTAAGCAGTGCAGAGGCTCTAAGCTATGAAAAGCTTTTGTTGAAACAGAGCAGTGAAAACATCTGTTTCGTTGTGGCCTCCTCTTGCCCAACGTGTAGCTGGGTGGAGAGCAGGGAGGTTCCTGCATGGCTCACCCTTGGGTTCTGCTGTGGTGGGAGTCCTAGGCCACAACAGGGGTGAGTGGCTGCATGGAGAATTGCCTGGAGAAACTTCTTTGAATCAAGAAGCTGCATCCCAACAGCGAAGTGCCTGCTGATGGGCAACTGGATCTCATCCCACATTTAATTTTGCTGGATCTCAGTGGAGTTAGATATTGTAGTGGCTGGGAAACCTCCAAGAAAAGGCAGAAATCCACCCAGCTGTCTGGAATACAGTGCTTCCAGAACTGCCTAGGACACTGGGGCTAACCCTGAACCTGGACCCAATCTGTCTAGAGCATCAGATTTCTGCCAGAAACTCAGAAACATTGGCTGGGTCAGTGAGATTAGGCTCAAGCACAGACTGACAAAACAGCATGCTGTTAGTGGGCTCCCCAGCATAGTTTTAGCCCAAGCAGCATTTGTCCTGCTATATGGTGAACTGATGTGGACCAGACACTGTTCCTCACGTATTTAATGGTCAAGACCACTCTATTTAGAGGAAAAGAAGGACTGGAGGGAGCATGAGCGCATGGGCCTGGCTTGTGGACTGAGGGCAGAGAATAGCCCTGTGCAGGCCTCTCTGCCTAGAGGCACACAACAGGCCATGTCCCAGAGCTCTAGAGGGCACAGACAGCTGGAGCCAGAGCCTGCTGACTTTTTGCTGCATGGAACTGGGGTACTGGTGGCCCTGAGTGCCCCAAGCACTGCAGTCAGGGCCCCAACTCCTCTGCCTGCGGAAAGCAAGAGACAGCAGCTGGGCTTCTGGCTCCATCTCCCACACGGGGCTCCACAGTGCAGCACTCGCTGCTTTTCCTTCAGGTCCCCGAGCCAGCACAAAACATTGGCCTTCTCAGGGATGCAGAGAATAATAACAAACAATTATGGAGGTTGAAAGAGTGGATGCTCACTTAGTAAAGTTTTTACATATGGCTTTTTAGAAACTGTGGTGGTGATGATGACTAAGACCCCGGTTTGCACAAACAGTCAAATGTGAGCAGACTGCGAGATATTTCCAGGACATTTTCACTTTTGAAGAGTGTAAGTCTCTTTGCATGTAATGCCCCACCTGCAAGGCTGCCGGATTTGGGCTGTGCAAATGGGTTCAGAGGAAGGCACGAGCAAACACTGAAGTGGGCTGCAGAATTGGTAGTTTTCTTGGTTTTCCTTCCTAGCGTCCCACCTGCTTTAATACTTTGAAATCAAGAGCTGTAACACTCCAGCAGGTTCAGGACACTGCTGCCCCAATCTCCTGCCTTCCAAGCACTCTAAGTTTGCATCTTACTCTTTCAGACAGCTGAAGCAAACAGGCACATGATTTTTATTGTTACTTTTTTAATAGAATGATGAATGCAAAGATTTGAAAACAAATAAACAAAACAAAATAAAAATTAAAAAAAAAAAACACCTATTCCCAGAGGACTTTATTTTCTGTTTCCTGATTACTTTTCTGCATAGACCTCACAGTGCCCTATGCATGATTTCCTATTCCCCACATTCACCCCTTTTCCCAGACCCGTGTGGTAGGGCTCTGTTTTCTGCGCCCTTGTCATTCCTGCCATCATTTTGCCCAGAGCTACTGATGAGATCTTTTCTCCTAAGATGTTAGTGCCCTCTGATCAATGTTATCAGTTGATCTCTTCATTGATTTCTTCCTTTCTGCAGGTAGGAGTGTTTTGCCACAGCTGGCACTCATCTTGCTGATCAAGGATGCTGCGTTTTGGACAGAAAGCCATCATCTATGAAGATCCTGTCACCACCCCTGTGCCCATCTCCTCCACCACCGAAGTAGGAGAGCCTGGGTTTGTACCCTCTGCCAAAATTCCCAATCTGCATAGGCATTCTCCTCAAACTTCCCTGATGGAGTTTCTGTTTGAGGGGTGATTCACTGAACCAGAACCAGGGAAGATGAACCGTAGATGTGTCACAACAGCACATGTGGGCATGGTGGCATGGGGAGCGGAGCCAAACAGAGCTTCTCCAGCTGTCCCCATCTGTCTGTGGCCTCAGGACTGTATCCCACCCCGATGGGAGAGACAACGCCCGCATAACGCACCACAGGACAGAGAAAGACATTGGAGTTTCTGTTGAGATGTCTGGGAATACTCTCTTCTCAACAAGTGTCTTCCTCTGTCTGTCATCTGCCGTACAGTCCCGCTTCTGGTCATGCTACACCCGCTGGTCCCTTGGGGCCAAACTTTCCTGGAACGCTCTCTTGTGACTCCGTTGCAAATAAAGCCGGGGCACATTCCTGCTACCTTGTTAAAAGATCCATGGCAGAGTTATCTAAAATCTTGTTCACATTAGAAGAAATTATAAAGGTTTTTAAAAGGCGATGGCTTAATTTTCAGCATGTCTCCCTCTTCAGAATCCTTTAATGGCTGGTTAATATCACATTGGCAGCTGAAACTTCTGAGTCATAAATGTGAAAGTTCTAAATTTTTTCCTTATGACAGAAATATTTGGGGTAGAAAATCTGAATGACACGAAAGAGAAATTTGCCAGGGAGCTCTAAGAGGGGAAATAGAGCTGAACAATCTTTTTCTAATTATCCTAATGGAGTGCCATTATCAGGAATTCTCCGTGTTCCATTGGGAAAGAAAGTTATGTTAATAGGGAACAAAGACATTTGATCCTTCATAGATCAAAGCACTTTTATGATGCTGCTCTCATTATGAAAGGCCCTTGGTGTAAGAATTGTACTTTCTGGACAAAGACACTATTGTTTGTCACTTATTTACCTTTAAAAAAAGATCAGACTTAGGGTATCCATTTATGAGGTCCCAGGCTTGATGCGACATTCTTTGCTCTACCATAAAGCAACAACTTTTAAGGCTGTGCTGTTCGTTGCCTACAAACTAAGAAGATCCACTGTGCAGAAAGTATTTGCTGCAGAAACAGAAGCTTGAGGAAAAGCACTGAAGCGCAGAAGGTCCTTGCAAAGCCTCTGCATTCCACACTGAAAAAGCCTGTGGGCTTTCTTGCCCATTTTCCCCATCTGTTTGTGCTGACTTGTGTTGAGAACTTAGCACTGAGCTCCCAGCAATATTTTCCCTTCTGTCTTTATACCATGCTTAGAGCAGAGAGACATGCTTCATGTCCAAAGCTCCTGAATGCTCTCCTGACACGGACAACAATAGTTGTAGAGAACAATCGATACTGTGAACAGTTCACTTACAGCTTACAAATGAATTTCTTAGAGCTGTAAATCCCTCCAAGAAGGGAACAAGGGTTTAAAGACCCGAAAAGCCCTACCTACACTGGAAACATCGTGTAGAGCTCAGTGTCAGGAGTATGAGGAGTGGAGAGAGAATGTTTTACAAAAAAAAAAAAGCACCTGTCAGCACTTGTGGGTAGAAAAGGAGTAGTCAGGGATAGAACTAAAGACACGAATGCTGGTAATTTGTTGTATCCTATATAGAGTCATAGAATCACCAAGGTTGGAAGAGTCCTCCAAGATTCAGTCCAACCATCCACCTGGCACCAATATTTCCCACTAAACCACGCCCCTCAGTACAACATCCAAATGTTTCTTGGACAAAAAGAAACACAAACACTGTATATCAGTTCCATACAAGCACATATGCTGAGTCCTATTTAAGTGAACAGAAGGAAAATGTTTGAGTTTCGAACAGCTTGTAATACCCAATGAACCCAACAAACCACATTGATTTATTGTTTTGTTTGTTTTCTGCTGATGCTTGTGTAAAGCTGAAGTGTTTTTCAGGCATTTCTCATTTCAAGTATTTCTGTATTGAGTATTTATATTCTTTATGATGCCCTGCCAATAGCTGTGGATGCACATACGTCTCTGTGTTTAAGACCAGAGATCTTTCTCTCCCTGGCAACACCAGTGGAGTATTGTCTAGACCTCTCTTGTGCTTGGTGTGAGTGCACACGTACAACTGCCCCTGCCATTTCCCTTTCTCTTTGCTGCTTTTGGGAATGAAGTCCTTTGCAACTATGAAATTTTTAACTGCTTTTGGTTCATCTTTAAGGGTTGTCTTTTTTGTGTTTCTTCCAAGAATCAAATGCCACCTTCCAACCTTTATATAACACCTCAGCCTTTGCTTTCTTAGAGTTTGTCCAATTATGCTTACAGAATGGTTTGGGTTGGAAGGGACCCAGTTCCCACTCCCCTGACATGGGCTGGTTGCCACCCACCAGCTCAGGCTGTCCAGGGTCCATCCAACCTGGCCTTGAGCACCTCCAGGGATGGGGCACCCACAGCTCCTCTGGGCAGCCTGTGCCAGGTCCTCACCCCTCTCAGTAAATAATTTCCTCCTAACAACTAACCTAAATCTCCTCTCTTCTAGTTTAAAACCATTCTCCATTGTTCTGTCGCTGCCAGACCATGTAAAAAGCTGATCTCCCTCCTGTTTATGAGTTCCTTTCAAGGACTGGAAGACCTCAATGAGGTCCCCCCAGAGTGCTTGTGGTACTTTCAGCAAAGGAGGGCCAGTGACTTCCAGCAGCACAGCTGCTCATTCAGGAGCAGAAAGATCACACCTGGCCCAGGGACAGCACTGTCAGGATCAGATGTTTGAGCACCATGCACTGCTCAGACAACAGCCCCCAACTGCAGCACTGGGGCTGCAGAGCCAGAGTGTGTTTTCTGGTGTGCTCCAAAACAGCACTTCCTTGACTTGCGGTCTCCATTTTCCTAAGGTAATCACATGAACTTTCTGACCTTTGGTGACATTACAGATTTTCCAGTCTGCTCTGACTTCACCTCCTGGCCAATTATTACAGTTAAATGGTGTTTTTCTCCAGCAGAGCATACTGCCTCTTTGTCTTCTTGATAAAGAGCACACACCAGCTCTGCGCAGGTGTTCCTAGGTGTGCTTCCACCTCATGCACGTTATTGCCTTATATCACCCCAGTGAAAATGTCGTTGTCCCTCAGACACAAGGAGCTCCCTCTCAGTGTCTCAGGGCTGGTGCTGTTAGCAGGACACGTCCTTGGAATAGAGCCAGCTGTGGTCACAGCTGCAGGGCCAGAGAATGGCACTGGGCTCTCTGCTCACAGGCGTGAGAGCTGCAAGGACCTGGGAGAGCTGTGAGGGGAGGGGAAGGAGGCCAGCCAGGGGCAGGATGTTTGTGCCTCTGTGTAGGTGCTCCATTTCTGTCAGCGAAGAGAAGGCACTGAAGGACATGGTTATTGGGCGTGGCGGGGCTGGGTTGATGGTTGGACTAGATGATCTTAGGGGTCTTTTCCAACCTTAATGCTTCTCTGACTCCATGATTCACTTAATCAAATCAAATAATTGTCTTCCCACTTGATTAATTAAGATGTGATGCCTGGCTCTTACACTTGGTTGGTATGCCATAGTTTAGACATCCACTTATCAATCTCACGTGCGCCCTGGAGCAATGATTTTGGCTCCTCTTTTGTCTGCTGATTGATGACTGTTCTGGAAGGGAAGTGCTGAGGCACTTGTTACCTTCAGATCAATTTCAGGTCCCAGAATTCATTCCTTGACTACATGAAACCTTCTGGATTTCACATTCATAACTAACCAGGAAAAGAGGTCCGGGAGGATTTCACAATAGATTGTGTTTCTTCCTACAGGAGATGAAACCTGTTTCTAGTAGAGCAATCTCCCAAATTACTTTTTTTTCTTAGAAGACTGGGAGAGCTTCTTCCTCAAGGAAGAAGCTCATTAATTGGAAGTGCTGATGATAACTGCAGTGAAATCTATAGATCAAGAGATTGAGTTCTCATTATGCATGGAACAAAATTAATAACCGTGGACACCTGTCAAAACAATGATTACATATCAAGAATGACTCCAGATGAAAAAGGAGATGTTTGAAACTTCCTTCCAGTATTAGTTTTGGAGTCCTGAGACTTTCAAAGCCAGTTGAAGACCCTTGACATGTGCATTCATAACACTTAGTGGAAGTCTTTAGTCCCACAGATGGACAGTTTTTTTTCCCCTTGCTAATGAAGGCATTTCTTTTTTGCTTGACTTGTGGAAAATGTTGACACCTGTGAAAAGATTACACTGGAATTCTGAGTGGACTCTTTGTCTGTGACTGAGTTTTATAGAGTTCCTGGCTGTGGGACAGCTCTCAGGAGGAATATTCCTAATGCTTGTTTTCAACTGTGGCTGAGATTGGATCCTTAGATAATTCTATCAATGCCACAACAAACTGTTTTATGGAAGGAATATACTCATGTTTCCTATGTCTCTAGACTCACTGGAGCAGAAGTCTGTGATTCTCGTTATGTTCACAAGATGTTCTTAATGTTGATACTGCCTTTCCTTTCCAGCATGTTTGTGTTAGTATAGAGAGATGGAATTCCTTCCTCTTTATTTATTTATTAGCATGGGTAAATCTGCATTCCTCTCCAAAACTTCAAGTCTCTTAGAGCTGGGATTCTGTTCTAGCAAAGACAGATACGTGTTGAATCGATTTCCTGAGCTTAGTTTAGGCAATACACAATAACATCCCATTACTTTTAACAAAAACATTGTTGGAAAGTGATAAATTCATCGCTTGCAGAGTTATTGTTGGCATGCTATTGAATGAGAACAGGTTGATTATTGTGGTTGGTGGAAATGCTGGTCTGTCCTTTGCTGGTGGAAGGATACAGCTCTTTTGGAGGGCTGTATTCTCCTGCAGCACCTGAGCTTTTGTGCAATTATCACGCCTCACAGATCTGCAAAAGATTTCTAACAAAGTTGTTGCTGCTGTGATCCTAGTTTGGATCTTTCATTGTTAGAATTTCCTGTATTCATGTTCTTACTCCTTTATCTCCACTTTTGTGACTTCCAGGGCTTTCCTGGAGGATGCATGTTAATCTTGCCACAGAACAGTTTAAGATTTTCCTTAAATGGTTGACTAATGAGGTTTTCAGCAAGTCTTTAACTTTCATACAGTAACCTAAACAGATGATAAATGCCTGATTATGAGATTATTGTTGCAGTGTTTCATTCAACAGCCAGAGGAAATAACTGGTGCCCAGTGCTGTATAGCTGGAATTCCTATTACAGAGGATATGGACAGGAGACAGTTTGACTTGGTGCAGAAGCAGCTTTCTTGCTGGCTGGCATATGCAGGTTGCTAGGCCAGAATGTGAATCTGGAGCAGAAGCATCAAGGACTGGATAAAGAGTGGGTCTCAATTCAAGACAAAGAATGACTATGAGGTTCCCAAGGGCTGTTCTATGGGTTTCTCCTCCACTGGTGTCTGCTAAAGCATGGCCTTTAACAATTTCTGCTTTTCTTGTAGGTGTTGGAAATGGAAACATCTACACTATGCAAGCAGGAATATATTTATTGATGTAATATAATGTAGTGATTTAACAGCAACTTAGCAAGATTCGAGATGGCTGGATACACTTGTTTATGTACTGCATAGAGGGGAGTGTTAAACACACACATGGAGAAACCCCTCCTCTTGAATCACAAAGTTCAGAGTGGACCTCCTTGCTTTCTAAACTCCTTGAGCCACAGAGGTAAGTAGCCCAGGTGTGGCTGGATCCGCTTCTAATCCCAGACTTGGTCAACGGTTTGTGTCTAAGCGATCATAATGTGCACAATCGATCAATGTGCACACCAGTGTTAGCAGAGCTAACAAAGCTTAAAACGATCAGTCACTTACAAAGGATCTTTATTGGCATGGTGCCTTGATGTCAAGATGTAAGGGATCTGCGTGCATACATGACAATGAGAGGCATCCCTACTCGAGGGTAGATCCTTTCATGCAGGTGAACTCAAGGGCCTCTTGGGCTGCTCTCTGTTCATGGTGTAAAACAATTGACTTAATCATAGGTTGTTCTTAGGTACATTCTCAATTGGCCTTTGGCTGCTGAACCAGGTATTGGCTCTTTCAGTTTGAGACAGATCTGTGGTCATTAATGTGTCTTAGTGATACCAGTACCATTGCTCATGGTCTTCCTGTGCAAGGCCTCATGTGCAAGACCAGGCCAAAGAAGAAAGCTGAGAGAAAGAAAGAAGGGAAGGAGGGAACACACTGTTACAGCAGATGATCCCATTTTATGGCTTTCACTCGTGCGTTTGACTAATTATTCTTTGGCAAAATTTGTATCTTCCCTGAGGACTTTCTAAGTTCCTAAATAACACTTGGTATTGGATTCAGAGTGCCATAGGGAACAGGTGGCATGCTCTCTCTGCTCCCTAAATAACTTGTCACCTGAGATTGTGGTAAGCTCTCCTTCAGCATTTACTGGTGGTAACACTTCTGAGGCACAACTGTTTGAAGGCAGAAGTCACCTGTGTTCACGTGAGCTTACAGATTACAGGAAAACTGAAGCTGACCACAGGCCCTACTGCTCACTGTTTGACAAATAAGTCAATGAAGTTGATCCTCTGTGTTCCAGAACATACTTTAATAACTCTTTTTCTACACTCCATCAGAGATTTTATCAAACCATCCCATTCTTCCTCTGTAGTTTCTGTCTCTCACAGGAGAGAATGTGATCAGGATGCAGTATTTCATTCCTCAAATAGCACACCTTCCTTCTTCTCCCACATGGCTCCCAGCTCTGATACTGTCTGGAGCACGTAAGTGCATGTGAAAACCTCTTCACTGCCTGTTTTTTCAGTCTCCTCAGCCATCACACCATTTCCATCTTTTATATTAATTCTGAGCTCTTCATCCATCACAAAACTCCACTGTTCTTAATATCCCATCATATTCTGCTCCTGTTTGCTTCCTGTCTCTTAATGACCCCTTTCCCCCCTGATTTGTGTACTTATCCATCAGAAGTACTTTTCACTATTCTTCCTGTCTGGATGACCCCATACACTCTTTCTTACTTGTTCTGAGAACCTGCACACTCTCTGCTAAAATCTACTTGCAACCGAGATAGTTTTATTTTCACTTTTTCTTTTTATCTTTGTAGTTTGTTACTTCCCATGTGGGCTGAATTCATGCCTAAATGATTGTTTGCTTTCCCAGTATTTGTACTCCATTGGTACACTATCTCTTTCAGGTTCTTCCCAGAAAGGACCCACACTCATAATCTATGAAAAAAAACCAAGCACATTGCACTGCTCTGCGCTGCAATGTCTCCCAGCAAGAACACATCTGCTCTCACTTTTCCTTGATACCTAAAGGATGACTTGAGCATTCAGCTGCTCCCTGCCTTTAGTCCAACAGAGCTGCTGCCCCTGGTGCAGCTGAGCCGCGTCACTCTTGCTGAGTCTCACATTTCATGCCCCAACACACTTACCCCAAGCATCTGCACCCTGTGCTTCCTGTATGTGATGCTGCTACTGCCCCTCTGCTGTGTATTGGATGAGCTTTGCCAGGTGAATTACCAGCTCTGCCCGCCACATATAGCATTAGAGAGAAAACAAAGATGTATATAAGAGAATTTGCTGTCCTGCATACACCAGCAGCCAATGCCACAGCTCCTCATGTCCCGTGTGGCCCACGGAGGTCGGAAGTCTGCCAGGCAACCCGTATACCTTTACTGTGAGACTTGGTGCATGGCCGTGTCACACGGTCTGAGCTCACATGGCAGTCATGAGAGGTTCTCACCTGGGATGCAGACAACATCTGCAGGGAGCAGAATCTGGTTGTTTTTTTTTGTGTGTGTGGAAGATTCAGCCTGCGTTGAAATGAAACACTGTTTTTCAATACTTTTTTGCTCCCCAGGGCACACAGTGAGAGCATACAACCTGTACGTTATACTTGGCCAAGAATTTTGGACATCTGGAGATGCTAGTGTGAGTATTAGAATAACCTGGAAAGGATTAATTGAAGATGCACACAGTGTTGTGAGGTGTTAAGCCCTGATTAAATGCTCTTTACTGTGTAGTCACATTTTATTACAACTTACATATGTTTGGAACACCTGTAGAAAAGAAAGCACATCATCTATTTACAATCACTACACATTTACATTATATTATTTACAGATAATGAATTTAGTAATATATTTGAGCAGAAAATATAGCAAATATCAATACGAAACTGTACAGGGCTTAATCGCATGTCCTATAGTGGAGTTGCATTTCACTGTAATAATAAATACAGCTCTATATTTACAAATTTTACTTTAAAATCTATTAAATGAATTTTAACAATTTCAAGTTTAAAATATTTGATCAAAATATTTCAAACATGCTTATAAAAATAAGACACAGAGCCTTCAGGACTTTCTGCAAGCTAAAAAAGTTTTGATAAAAGAAGCTTTCTTTAACTAGTCTTTTATAACAGTATTTCGATTCTCAAATCACTTTACAAACTTCTTAAATATAGCGAGCTGAAAGGAATTTCACTGACATTAAGCAGTGCAGCACAGACGGACCCCAGTTAAATTAAAGCTAAGTAAACATGGTAATAGGTATTGTGCAATGCTTGACTGATCCTCTGTTTAACTCAAAGTGGTTTCAGGCATCATTCCCCAGCTGTATGCTGCACTGCTTCAAAACCCACAAGAGATAAAGGATTAAGATAAGTACTCAGCTGACTTTATCGTACATAATTTCAGCATTGGTTCATTTTTTTTTTTCCTGAAGGATGAAGATGTCAGCCAAAGTCAACTGATGCCATCTGTAACTGCAAAACTGTAAATATGCCATTGTGAGCGGACAAGAAAGCCAAGGCTTATCCGTTGTTGGCAATAGAGTCTGCACTGTGAAAATCCATCCTATGAGTCCCAGAAAGTTGCATATACTGTAACAGATGAACAAAAGTGACTGTCTGTAACTGATTACCTTAATTACTGGACTAGCCTAACTGTGGTAATGTTCAAAAATTAGTCTCATTCACCTGGAAGTCGAGTGGCCATTAACTGTGAAGTGATTACTGGGCTATTAAAGGTTACTCCACAGGGAGCTATTTTTAACAAAACCGTGCACTTCTGTCATAAATGATCAGCTCACTTGAGTAAAATGTGCCAGCTCTAAGAAAAAGATGATTGGAAGGTCCTCTGATGGCTTGGCCAAGGTCAAAGACTGCTTGTCTTCTGGGGAAAGGAAGGGAGCTTGCTACACTTCAAAAAGATCTGAAGTCTTCTCGCCTAATTGCATGATGTGTAAATGTACACCCCATTATTCAGCAAAGTATTAACAGATTTCAATCAAGAGAGGTACTCTATGTTATAATCTAATCTAACCAACTCTTAAACTAACGCCATCAGGCATCCCTGAATTCCAATAGCTGCTCCAATACCTTTTTGGGCAATACATCCAATTTAAACTTACTTGGTGACAGACAGTTCATTTCAAACCATGGAAAATTGTTTTACGTGGTAGTGACTGTTACTGTCAGCAATTCACACTTTTATTTTTATGCTGTATACACATACCTAGCATCAACCTCCATGGGATCTACCAGATTCTTCTCTTCACTTAGTCTTCTGCTCTCAAACTTCTGTTTCCCAGAAACAGCTAATAATAAACTGTGGTCAAGCTGCTTATTTGATAAGCTTTCTTAAAAATATATATTTATGTCATTCAAATGTTTTAATTTCCCAGCGTTCTTTACAGTATGTGAATACAAGAACTGTCTTGAAATATTCCTGTAGTGCTTGCACCAGTGCTAAGAACACAGATCATAAAACCTCTTCACTTCTTGCATTGCCCTATCTATCATTAGCCAGAAAGACGCAGTGACTTTTACATCTTCAGCTAATGACCTTGAGAGGCTTCCTAGAAACTCTGTTCTGCAGGTCAGAGATTGTGCCTGGAGCAGGACTGACATTTTTGTTCCGAGATGAATGACCTTACATCAGTGTTTCTGCATGAGTGCCTTTCGTGTCATATTTTTGTAATCAGCACACCAGTCTGCCTGTATTCATGATCTTCTACGTAGTATCTTTTACCCTCAAATTCTGTGAGTCTTTCATCCATCAACTTCATCAACAGTAATTCTACTGGCATGCTGGTAATTCATGACCAGACTGTGCAGAGCCTTAGGAAAACAATATTCATGTAGCAATAGCTTGCTGTTTATGATTCCATTTTAAGTGCTTAGCAGGATTTTGATTAACTGCTTTTATACTATATATTAATTCTGTAGATTTTGCTGGCAATTAACATACTTTGTCATTTCAGACAACTGAAATACCAAACCCAGCAGCAGGTAAACTATTAAATGAACTTTATCTGTTGAACATGGAGCTTCAACGAAGTATACTCTGCAAAAACCTTCAGGATTTCCAGCAGTACTACTCGCCCACTCAGACACCTTGCTGAATGACGGCCATATGCAGATGCTTATAAAAACAGACTTGGCACTGAAAATCTATTATTAAGACCAAACTATAGTAAACAGGAAAAAAATAACCCAACCTGTGAAATAAACTGTGCCAGGTGATGTGTTGAAGAAAAAGCTTACCAATTCAGCACAATATTTTTGTTCTTGACTGACTGCCTTTTCTGAGTATTGCTACTTTAAAAGGGAACTGCCAATACAGCTACAGAAACTGCAGCAGCTTTCAGTTTTTCTCTTCATTCCAGCACCTCTGTGAGTGGTTGAGAAGGCTGAAGTACTGGATTTTCAGCCTACTGTAAGTTTTGTCATCATCTGTTTTGTGATGCATGTAACAGTAATTGAGAGGCAATCTCTAGCTTGAAATCATGCACCCATACTTAGTTGTGGGCTTAAAATTTTTTTGTAAACATACATATTTCTGCACTGCCACTGATACTAGCGACACGGAACAAATGCTACGGATGAAATATTGCAGCTTTCTGTCATTTGATAGGATGATGGTATGAGTGGATTGCTGGTAGGCATGTCATATGATATGCTAGCACTTGTGAAGGTTACCAGCGCTTGTGTAGAGTCACAAGATTGTTTTTCTATGTCTTCTGAATTCACAGAGATCAGACTAGCATGTTTCGATCTCCTCCATAAGAAAGTTTGCTTTCGCAGACTTCCTAAGTCCTCCTTGAAGTGTGGGTTGAACAGTATATAAAGGAGTGGGTTTAGACATGCAGGCAGTGGAACAATCACTAGGAGTATGGACTTAATCACTTCAGGGCTGACAAAGGTAAGATTTAGTAAGGAGGAAAAAGATAAGAAGGCCACAGGGCAATAGAGAATGCAATTAGTAAAAAGCAGCAAGGCTATATGTTTGACCATAGAGCAATCCCAAATATTGTCTAGTTCTCCCTTTTCTAAACTGCAGTAGAGCTTTGTATAAGCGATAGTCATTACCAGGAAACAAAGTGAGTTCAGCAATACCAGCGCTACCATGTAGCCCATAGCAGTGGGTTCTCCAAATGGCAGTGGCAAACAAAGTGGAGAGACCCCATACTCACTCCCAGTGAGGAGAGGTACCACTGCAATGACTAGTGCCAACACAAAGCAAAAGAAAATGGCAATTTTTACACTAGCAATTGAGGATTTTGTTTCAAACTTTGTAGCATGCTTTATAGAGAATGCACGCTCAAGCGCAGCCAGGGTAAGGAGGAAAATGGAAGCTTCTGAAGCAAAAATGGAGAGAAGCCCAGTTATTTGGCAACCAATTCCACTTTCCCACTGTGCTCCGTATTCCGCAAAGCTACCAAAGGTTGATGCATCCACACTAGCCAGTACTCCACTGGAAAGACCCATCAAGGCATTTACAATACCTATCAGACCAATTATAAGCTTTATGGAGGACATATACAACGGAGATCTGAAAACTGTAGCAGTCACCAGTGCATTGCAAATGAAGGTCAAACCCACGATGGTCCATACTCCAATTCTGATAAGCCAGCTACCAAACAGATGGTCACATGGTTTGAAAGGACCTGGAAAGACAGGAAAAAAAATGGAGAGGAAAACTCATGTAAAGTAAAATTTCATTTTTCACTTTGTTCTCAGCACAACCAAGCAGTGAATTTCACTCCAAAAGATCTGGATGTTTTATCTTCCTTCTGAGTAATTAGAGATCTGAATATTGCACTGCTTATATGCATCTTGCATGAGTCTGTCCCTCAACCTGAATATTCTGTTTGTTTTCCTTTTTTTTAATGTTTGTTTTTAATCTATTAGTACAAGTGGAGTGTGATTGCCATGACAAATTCCTCAAGAAAAAAAACAATGATTGTACCTTCCTTTTGCATCAACTATGGATTCATATATATACAGAATACCATGTGGGGAAATGGGAAGCTGACCAGAAAATCCAGAAGGCTTGCCTCTTGCAATAGTAACTGGATACGTATTTTACTGTTGTTGAACTAGTAGCTGGAGGCCAAACTTTCCTCTGAAACTGCTGACTAGACTTCTTACTTAATGAATGGAATGCTGTGATGTGAAGCTGAAAAAGACCTCTCCTGCTAAACCAGAACAAGTTGCTAATGAGTCCTGGTGAAGTTTGATGTAATGAACATGGACAGATACACTTCGGCTGCCTAACAGCATGCCATTACACAGTTCAAGACCCTCTGCACTGTCTTTTCAGAGGAGTGCTTTGCTCTTCATTTTCTCATCCTCGCTGATTCTACGAGGTGACTCAAATGGCTTTGACCTTTGAGAGCTAAAGGACAGACCTACTTTTTGACATCCAGTGAGAGAGGAAAAAACTTCAATACGTGAAGCATTGGAAAGAATAGGAGATCTCTTTTTGAACAACTGAATAAATTCAGAATGTAATCCTTCTTGTCAAGAATTTGGAATGGTTCCTTGAAGCCAAGTTGTTGAGACAGAAGAATGTGGGTGCCATCTTTAAGCCTGTCATCATCTCTAGCATTCTCACTGAAGTAATGGATACTAAATATCCCATCTTTGAAAGACAAATGCACTGTCACTTACTAGTTTGTATTGAGAACCAATGAGATCTGAGGGGATTCAATTTAGATTCTGATGATAAATCTGTCCTTTTAGAGGAGATCAAGGTTCTTGAAGGATTTTAATGATGGAAGATATGATATGTTTTGGTTAGGGTGCAAACAGATTTCCTGGGACCGTTCCACTTGAGAAATATTCCCAGAGTGGAATCCCTAGTTACAATTGAGATATACTTCTCTGCGTAAGTTGACTGTCAAGTTATACTGCTGGCAAGGAAAGAACAATGCAGAAAGTGAAAAATATTGCTTGGTAGACTGTTTGACACAGCAGTTCCAGAATAACACATTCCTGAGATGTGAAGATAAATCAGAGAATACCTTAGGTTGGAAGGGACATTAAAGATCATCTAGTTTCAATCCCTTCTGTGACTCACAAGACCAGGTTGCCCAGTGGATGACTGGAGCCAAATGCATGAGAAACATTATTTATCTTGGTACTAGTCAACTATGCTTCCTCAAAGCAAGTCCTCCACCTTCCCATTGAAGACCCAAACCCTGCTGCTGAGATGTACTCCATACAACTACAGCTGTTGTCATCAAGTAGGCAGAAGCATCCATTGTGTCACTTCACAGTGTTTCTAAGATACCATGTGGAAGATTAAGGTGGAAGCTAAATTTTCCCTTGGTTCTGGTGACAACTTATGAAGTCAATGACATTTTTGTGAACTCAACAACAAAGGAGAAAAATATGGGAATATTTGTTTGGAGTGAGTCTTGAAGTACTAGTTGATTTTTGTTCATGCTTTACAATGTAATAACAGATAGGAAGAATGTTGAATGGGAAGATAAAACTAGAAGTTATATTCCAAATTTTTTCCTCATCTTCAGGTAATATTTAAGTGTAACAGGTGGCTTGTAGTTTTACAGTTTAATCACTTTTTATTTTTTAAACCAAACCCTAAAACTTTTCCTTCACACTGCAAAGCCAGGGAGATACTACTTTCTGAAGAAAATGACAGTGCTGGGTGTTCCTTGTGATGGACTGTATGTATTTCAATATTGTAATGTTTCATGTATCCTAGACATTTAACTGTGTGTTGTTCAAGAAGTTCAAGTGTAGAATAACTTAACGAAGAACTACTTCAGCTTTGCAAAGGAAAGAACAAGCAAAGATTCTGTTCTACTATTATCTTCTTCTTGCCAGAAGAGAACCTTTGCTTTCTTGTCTCCTTGATAAAGGGATAGATTCCTCTCAAAAGGGAACTGGAGTGAGCACCTGCCAGAGGACTGTGTGAAATTTCTGGTACTTTCACAGATAAATTCAGTATCTAAAGAATTTTCTGGACTTCAGTGCAGAATTTTATATTATTGTGCAACGTATTACTGCAAATATATTGTTCCTGTCCTACTTTCCCAATCTGTTATTACACCTAAAATATCCAGTAGTATTGCTCTTAGATTCCCCTCTATTGGCAGTTTTATACCTGGAGAAGGCGAACATTGCACTGAATGATGAGCTTTCAAATCTTCTTCAAAGTCGAGAAGAAAATCCTCAAAATCACGCTCATCTGTGGGGGAGAAAATACTCAGATTTGATACTGCATTTTTCAGGAAAACTTCTTTTTGTACAAGCTGCAAAAAAGTCCTGGGTATTTAAGGCCTATTCTAATCTCTTTGCCTGCCAAACTGTAAGCAGAAGCAGATGTATGCTTTCTTGGTTTTAAATCATGGAACTCAGGATTATTTAAAAAGTTGGCACCATCACTTCTCTTCAAATAATCACTTTCAAAAAGGTGTTTTCTCCATTACCCTATTTGCAGTATGATAACTGCATAGGAAGGAGTTTAAAGTATGAATTCCACTGTTGTGCCTTGCTATTAAGAATGAACCCAGGCTTTTTTGTGTTTCTTTGTGTGTCACTGATCTACCATGTCTCCTTGGATCTGTTCTTGCTGGAACCTTCCCTAAACTCTGAGACCTGCTAGTCTTCAGGAGTGGAGATTGCAATGAAAGCAGCAGGTTGGTATAATGTGTACGTATGCACTTATATAACAGGTCAAACAACTGAACTGCTGAAGGGGGAGAAAAATAAAGAAAACTTCTGCTCTGGAGAGCAGATACACTCTTATTACCCAGGAAATGTCAAGAAAAAAACCCAGCAGCTACACCTACAAGTAACCACACAAACTCTGTGACATCCTGAAGCATGAATGCAGCAGAATGGTGAAGGCAGTGCTCCAAGGCTGGCAAGAAACTAAGTCCTTGCTGCTTGACTATTTTATATAGTTACATACTAGCACCACTTCCTTGTCTCTCTGATAAAGGGAAGATTTCACTTCACACATTATTACTTCAACAGAGAGATGAGCGAGTAAGATTTCTGAAAAGCAGACCTGACAAAATGAGTTTGCTAAGCATAGGAATGCTTGAATAATATACTGCCAGGCAAGAGAGGGAGAGGCTCCCTCTGTGATTGAGAAAGAGCATTGGATAAGATTAACATCACTGGCTGCTCACTTGAAAAATCACAACCTTCAGGGGGGATTTAAAAATGAAAGGTAAAAATTACCTTGAATTTGTAACAACCCAATATCCTTCCTGTGAAAATCATCAGTGCTGCTATTCTCGTCTTTGTTCCATTGGCTGGAGATTTTGTAGTGGCTCTCACAAGCTCCAAAGGCACAGCACTGATAAGCATATGGCATTTCCATGACCCTGTATGAGAACATTGAAATGTACCATGATACTGGCACAGAGCATCAGCTACTTGATTATACTGCTCTCTAATGTTAGCACAAATGAACTTGGTTAAATAGCCATAACTGAAAGTAAAAATATTTATGGGTAAAAATAAATCGTGATGATACAAACTGAGGATTCACAGATAGAATTCCCCACCAAAAATGCAGATGATCTCCAGGGTAATTGTAGTAAAGGGCCAGTGAAATTTTCCTACACATTTTCATGGGAGATATGGAAGTAGAAGACATTGAGTGTTGTTGTTGAGTGAATATTACTCTTACAGTTCCATTTCTATTTTGCCTTTTAATGGTTTTACAGTGGAACTCAGAATTTTCTACAAGTTACATTCTTAATGGTCTCTTTTAAAAAACAGAAAGATTACAACCATGCCTAACTTGCCTAACAGGCAAAACAAAAATATCACTTCTCAAATTGAATTTCTCCAGTTTTGGGAAATAATATATATTTTTTGATTCAAATTTCGTCTATCTCTTTCCACATCAAACACTTTTCACAGTAAAATGGCAACAAGGAGACCAAGAAAGTAATGTTCTAAACTGAAAGACGAATGAATCACAAATGCAGTGAATCTGAAAATATGTGTCACTGAAGTAAAGGATTTTTATTAATTCTAACAGGAATAAGCACAGATGTTAAAAGACACTAGATGGTCATTCCTAACCCCTGTGGTAAAATTGGTATTCCTAACACAAAACTGAGTTACTGGTGAGCAAGTTTCAAAGATTTTGAGGTTTTCTATTGCCAGAAAATCACTGATTTCCTGTATGTTTTGAATTCCATTTCATTGCGGATGTGCAAATTCTGGTGTAAAACGGAAGAACTATTTATATACACATACGCAACTTCAACAGACAACTTCTATTTCTTTGATACACTCTATGCACTGGAAGTAGAGACATTTAATTTGCTATTCACCAGTAATAACACAGTGAAACCTAACAATTCACCTTAATTTCAGCAGACCAATAAACCAAAAACTTCAGAGATAAAGATGTGACTAAATGTTATTCTAATTTAAATGAAAAAGAATAAAACAGAATTGTATCCTAGTATCATATTACTTTCAACTAATTAGTCATGTAAATGAACCTAATGAACATTCTGAGCCCTGAAAAGTCTACAAGAGAATCAGTTTGTGAATTGGGCCCAATGCCAATAGGACTTAAACTTGCATGCCAGCCAAAGGCTTGGTTAAGAGAGGGACAAACTGAGCCCTCAGCTCTAAAGTGAATTTGATATTAGTGCATTTGGGGTTACTTAAGACTCTATACACTTCAATTTCTGTTGGGAATTAGCAACAATAATCCGCACACTTGTAACCAATACAAAATTACATAAGCTACTTTTTCACAGTACTCCAATAAAAGTTCAAGAAAACTAAGTTCTATCATGCAACTTCATGCCAGCACACTTACTTAAATATTCCATTTCTAAATCATTTCTCTTCATGGGATGTTTTAAAATATGAAGATTATCCTGATTAAACATTTCTGTAAACTTTCCCAGAAGCTCCTCTTAAATAAACTAGTGCTACATCCACGCATTACTAGACTGACCAACAGTCGCCTGAGCTGACAAAAACAAAATCAGACAAAAACCAACACTTTGAAAAAGGAAACACTGAAATTTCTGTGAGGTGGTCACTACAACTTGTGGTGTTAAACATTGTGAAGTCATTAATATAGCTGCAGCAATAGCTGGTGGGTATTTTAGGTTCAAGACGTGAAAGCAAATGTGTTTTAGAATGAAATAATTCAGTTGGAAGAAACTTTCACCTAGTCCATCTGCGTGAGCACTTCAGGGCTGACCACAACTTAAAAGTGCATTACTGAGGGCAGTGTCCAAATACCTCTTGAGCACTGACAGGCATCTAGCACCTCTGTAGGAAGCCTGTCCCAGGGTCTGACCACCCTCACAGCACAGAAATGCTTCCTGTTGCTCAGCCTGACTCTCCCCCAGCAGCACTGTGCCATTCCCATTCTGCCATCGGTTCCCAGGAGCTGAGCTCAGCACCTCCCCCTGCTTCCCCTCCTCAGGAGCTGCAGAGAGCTGTGAGGTCACCTCTCAGCCTCCTCTCCTCCATGCCCAGCAGCCCAGTGCCCTCAACCCCTCCTCAAAGGACATGCCTTCCAGCCCTGGTACCTGCTTTGTTGCCCTCTGCTGGATGTTTGCAAGGACTTAATGTCCTTTTGTATTGTGGATCCCAGAGCTGCAAACAATCCTCAACAAGAAGGAGCTGTACCAATGCTAAATGTAGCAGAAGAATCCCCTCTTTTGACCAGTTGGCCGTGCTGTGTTTAATGCATGGCTAACAAGAACAGATTCCCTGACCGTGTTGGGCTTTTACCCATGGGCCTGTCACAGAGTGGAAATGTGGACCTCACATGGTATTGTTTCACAGCTTCCACAAAGTGGACACAAAAAATGCTGCTTTAAAATTTTTTTTTGGTTAAAGGCTAAAACTCCAATTTCTTACCCTCTCTTTAGGTCTTTCAAGAACTTCTCGTTAAACCCAAACAGCTGATTTGTTTATTTTTGGTTACTGGGTCATACATACAGGTCCAAAACCTGCAAATACTTCTGAATTTCTGGGCAAAGCATATAAGAACAGACTGACTGAGCAACCTGGTCTAGGGAGCCTGCTTTGGCAGGGGAGCTGGACTAGATGATCTCTTAGAGGTCCCTTCTAACCTCTACAACTCTGTGATCCTGTGACCCAGAACACAATGGATCGGATATACTTTGCAATTCAAATAAATAAGTGCCAGCTTCTGGTGACAGAGGAGTTCCTTTCTTATAACAGCTACTTTTAACATGAAAAAAAAGGCAACTCAGACATATAGTGCCAAAAAGTCCTTTTTTTACCTGGTGCTTATGTGATGTTGGTGATTAGATTTGGCCTTTGTCAAATTATAGTCCCATAGAAACACTGCCTGAATTTATTTTTATATACTGCTTATCTTACCGATGCTATCTGTACCCCCGACATTTTTTTCCTGCTGCAAGGAATATCTCTTTTCCTGATTTTAGATCAAACAGCAGGGAACACAAGGTTGTTTTCCAACTCACAAAGGTGCAGGGTTGGTTGACAGTGAATGGGAATGCACAGTTATGACGGATGGTCTAGTCACCGAGTTCTTTACAGCACTAAATCAAAGCATCAGATAAAGAGGGAAGGAGTGGTTGGCAGACTGAATTTACTTCCTCATAGCTTGCTATAGCAAGCTGGGCTCGGCTCTTTGAGCATTCTTGTGCCATTGCTGAAGGTGGGGCAGAGGATGCTCAGCTCTTTGATGTGCTTGTGTATTGAACAGCAATGACCCATTTAGATGAGCAGGAAGCTTTTATACAGGAATTTGTCTGTAATGTTGTAACCAATGTCTAGTTCCAACAATTACAAAGGGTGAAATTTCATTTTGTTTCAGATCTCTGTTCAAGTTGGTGCCTCATGCACTGTCTGAGTGATCCTGTGTGAAGCCGTGGCCTCATTTTAATTTGTGGTATAAGTCCTACAGGCTCCAGGATAGGATTTTACTTCATTCTCTCCTGAATGGATATAGTTGCTCTTACAGATGTTAATCAGCTCTAGATATATCCGTCATACTTTTTATACCTTTTTAAAGAAGTAAGCCATTGCCTGACAAATCCTTTTAAATTACTCATTCCAACTAAATATGCTGTAGTTGCATTTTAGGAATATATGTAATTTATCTGGTGAAACAAACAAACAAGCAAACAAACAAACAAACAAAGAAACAAACAAACAAAGTATAATACTGACATAATAATTCAAAAATCTTAGTTGTACACAATCCTGTAAAACAGAGGATTATTCAAGGACCACTGCAGGTATACAGATGATATATATATTACTATATGTTTTCTGTTCTGGAGTGATCAATTTTCTTGTGTTTATGTTCTTTTTAAGAGGCTTTGGGCATTTCAGAATTATCACCTGCCTCAACATGTTGGCAAGGTCAGCAAGAGAAGAAAAACAGGCAGAAGCTCAGGCTCAGACATTCACAGCCTTTTATGATACTTGCTTCTTGACCTCCGAGGCTCATCTGAAGACTAACATAAAGCCTCTAGTACTTTGAACATTTATCTTATAAAGTAGTTTCACACACTGTGATTGAGTCATTGCCCAGTCTCCCCCGTGACAAACTACAAATACTGGGTTTATTAAGCCTTTTAAGGCATTGTTACATAGCCCTTTAATAATTTTTGCAGCTCTCCTCTCTGTTTATATTAACATACCATCATAGAAGTAAGTACTCCAGTGTGGTTCTATCCAGCGCTTTATTCAAACATTTAATCATCTCCCTATTTCTACTCATGACACCTTTATTTCTAACTACAAAAACTCCAGTCCTTTCCATCAGTAGCACATCTCCTTGAGTTGACTGCATATAACGACTGATGGAACTTTTCCAGTGCAAAATGCAAACCCAGTGAGGACATAAGGACAGAGTCTTGGAGACTTTCAAATCTGTCTGAACATGAGCATGGTCAACTGGTTCCAGGTGGCTCTACTTGAGCAGGAAGCTGGACAAGATTACCTCCAGAGGTCCCTTTCCATTTCTCTATGTTATGGTATCAAAAATTTTACATTAAAGGGAGGAAAAATTTTTCAGTTTGCACCCATCCCCCATGCAACTCCCATGAAAATCAAGGGAAAGCTAAGGGAGACTCCCCAGCATCCTGAAATCAGAGGCAAAATTATTTACTGTGACTTCTCTATGGTCATCCAGTGTCTGGCAGGGCTGCCAATAATCTCTACAGAACACTTTCTTCTTGCATCACAGAGCATCCAGCAAAAAATTATTAGCATCAAAATGTTTTATTAATAATGACAAAGTTTTTTGGGGGTTGGATTCAATAATCTCTTGAGGTCCCTTCCAACCCCTGCAATTCTGTGATTCTATGAATCCGTGTTATCTGAATCTTAAACAAAATATTACAGAAGAAAACCCACATTCATTTCTATGTGAAACAAAAATGGTCAAATATCTTGAAACTCCAGTAGCATATTTTTGATATTTACTGAATTCCCTCTAAGGGAATTTCTGTAAGGGAAACTCTGTAAGCACAGACCAGTAGAAGGACGTATCACTAAGGTGCTAGCAATATTGTTTTAACAGCTTTTGCAATATATCACCAGGAAGCAGATGTGGCTCATATTAAGCAAGTACTGGGGTTAATATTTCAAAACACTTCATAGTTTCTTCAGTTAAAAGTGAGCATAATAAAATAAGTCTATCATTTTTATCATATTTGCTTTGGTTTTAATAGCACAGATCAAAGACTGACAATATGAAACAACATGCGTTACACACTGACACACCTTCCACTGCACATGAACACAAATGTCGCTTATTAGATTTAATGATATACTCACTTGAGTTCTGGAAAATTGTCAGATGATATCAAACTTTGTAGTGCATGATTTCCTGTTAATTTTAAATGAGTTAAACCATGTAGCCCCGTCACAGGAAAAGAGGACAAAAGGTTGGATGACACATCCCTGCATAACAGCAAATAAATATCAGCTTACAGGTTCTCTTTTATTTGAATTCAGCATTAGAAGTGTCACATTGGAGAAACAGTTTTCTAAATTGATAAAAAATGGCTGTGTTATACAGAGTTCTCAGTCAACAGAGCAAAACTGCAACAGCACTCAGGAGTAGATGCCTATATTTCTAGCAGAAAGCTAACAGTGATTAAGGGGAAATGGTAAAGTAAGCCAAGGCAGAAGTTCAGATGCATTCGATTATCTATTACTCACTCCACTTTCCATTTCTTCAGTAAGCTGCCTCAGTTCTCTCTGAGATAATCTACACTGCAATACTTAAGATGGTCAATGCTCAAGAAAAATAAAGGACAGTCGGATGCTGCTGGAATGTTTTTATGGGTGGACTATAAAGTTCTTGTCCCTTGGACTATCTAAATCTAAAGGGCTAGTCTAAGATAAGAGACTTGTTGATGTACCGATCCTTTACCTTTTCAGGTTTAATGTGCTTGTACTAGTACATGCATATGTCCTATTGTTCACGATACAGTCAAATACCAAAGGTGAAACTCTCATCCAATTGAATTGGTGAAGTCTACCATTACTTCATTCAGATGAAGGCTACACGGTGTCATTTCAGGTAACACTTGGTACAATAGTTTGTGTGTGTGTGTGTGTTCAAAGGGGTTTTCCTGACTGCTCTGTGCTATTGAACAAGGGTGGAATTTATTGCTGGTAGCATGATGTTTCCGTAGTTTTTCTTCTGCAAGAAAGTACTAAGGAGGATCCCCCAAAAAGGATCCATAGGCAGCATTTTCCTCGTGGCCATTTTTCAGTGTGCTATTCAGAGGGGTGGCTCTGTCCATCAAAAAAAATTAATACCTCTTTTCAAAATTTTGTTTCCTGTAACTCCCAAATCAAACTACCAGATTATCTGTGGTCAGATGCCCATCAACGTGAATTTCTGAACAATCACAGTGCAGGATAACTCCAGAGGAATTTTCTTTCATGTTGTCCCCAGGGATGCAACCCAGGGATTCACCTTAAAGAGGTACTGCAATTATAGGAAAAAGTACAGACAGAAGTGCTTATAAATAAGACCTGCAAAACTGGATGTTTTGTGTTTTGACCATTAAATACTCTGACCGAAGTTACTAAAGAAGAAAAACTATTACAAGCAATGAGAAAGAATGTTTGTAATTTAATTTTGAATCAATTTCCTTAGTTTTGATACAAAACTAGTAAGGTATCCACTCCACTGTCAAAGACACTAAACTACTAAGAAGCTGAAAGAAGAAGGGCAGATACACTGATATGTTTCATGGAGCCCTAAACACTGTGACTGCACTCTGGTATATGCAACTTTGTTGTGATACCTATTGGAGCTGGTGAAGTACAAGAAAGCAGTAGATACGGATGTGACAGACCAGAAGATCAGAAAAGAGACAGCCTCTGTTTCTGCTGAGTGGAGCAATGAACAGTGTTTTTTGTATGCTTTTTCAAGAAAAATGTGAAAATCTAAATGTAAAAGATATACAAATACTTACAGTTTGATCAGAGATGGTAAAGAGGAGAAGGCATTGGGGTGAATAATTTTAATTTTGTTCCAAGCTAAATCCCTGCAAGAAAAGTGAGTGGAAAATAAATTACATACCCACTGAGTGAATATGGAAGTTTTCATACACCTGATTAGGGTGCCTGAATATAAAAAAAGATAATAATTGCATGCAAATATTTTTAATACACTGCAAATCTCATGCTGCAAAATCTTTTTGGGATTTTTAAAATTATGTTAGACAGTTAATGGCACTGCAAGATTCTCTAAAACTTCTTCATGCCCTTTACAGTTTAACTCAGTTGTTATCAGTCAGCTTCAGTTTCCCGAGGCAGCAGAAAGAGGACTGGGGTACACAGCCTACTAAGAGGTCCTCATGATATGACTTCTAACAGCAAATCCATTGTCAACAAACTTAAACTTCTTAGCCACAAACTTCACTGCCCATGAAAAAGTGAAATGAGTAAAAGTAGCTATATAATATACTATATATATATTGGCTTGATCCTGCAAAAACTCCTGAATAATTTCTCAACAAAATTATTCTGCTGTGTCTGCGTGAACACTATAAACATCCATAAGTTTGGAATTTATGATGGCTGCTCTGAAATTAATGCCTCCTATTTTATTATGTTGGCCCATGACATCAGAAGCGGACGTTGGTGGTACGGCAGTAGAGGTTGAACCTTCCTGCCAACATTCCATTCCGTTTTGCTGCTGTGTGACAGATGGCAGCAGAGGGGCAGTCTGATCAAATGGTGTCTGACATGGAAGTGTGTATGAAGCAACGGTGCATCACTGAATTCCTCCATGCAGAAAAAATGAGACACAGTGGCGCTTTCTGAATGTTTAAGGAGACCAAAAAGGGGATGTGAACGCAGTGAGGCAGCGGGTGGTGCGCTTCAGCAGTGGCAACAGTGATGTGAAAGATAAGCCACGTTCTGGATAGCCATGCACAGCTGTCACACAATGACACGAAGAGCATCTTAACCAGCTCATCCGTGCTAAACAGCTAATGATGATGAAAACTTGTGCTTTGTAGCTGAGAATTTGCTCTATCAAATAATGTTACTGTGCTCTTTGTATCTGTTGTAGTTTCCACGGGAGGAACTACTTTTGGAACGACCTATGTATTTCTTATTGCTCTTCTTTATAGAGAACACTTACCTCTATAAAGATTTAGTGCTCCTTAGAGCTGATTCTGCCAACAGATACTAGCTCTGGGACAGCATCTTTCTCCACCTCTATCATAAGTGTTCAGAAGTAAGAGCTTTAATGTCTGCAAACTTACATCTTCAAATTCATTGTTCAGATACTAAACTTAATGTTTATTCTGATTTCGAAATCACAACTTAATGGATGAAAGATCAAAGTGAGGACAAATAGAAATAAGGATGTTTTGTGGCAGACAGTGGACAGAAACTGAATAGATAGCAAGTATACCCAAGGTGTTTGAGCAGCCAGGTGAACCATCATTAGTACTCACAGAGAACGGAGAGAAGCCAGCTGCCGGAATGTGTCTGCTTTGATTTCATCTATTTCATTATGATGCAAGTCACTGAAACAGTAATAAAAATTCTCTCATTTTCAAAGGTACCCAGAAGACACTAAGAAGCATTTCAGAACATTCATGATCCACTTCAGTACACTGTAGGGGTATCTATTTGGTTATGGGAAATTGGTCACCAGTAACTGAATTGATGCTCAAGCAAATTCTATATAGATGCTTCTTATTAGACATTTTAGGATTGTTTGAAGCTTACATTTTTTGCAGCTTTTTACATGCAGTAAAACAGGGTAAATCTTCCAGCAGATTATATGACAGATCTCTGTAATATACAAGAAAAGAAAAGATTAACATTCAAAGTAATGCTACAAGAAAAAGATTGGCTTTCCTGTCTCTCTTCATGCTCATTTAAAAGCAACTTATTTTACAGGAGAATAGAAAAGTGCAGACTCAGTTATTATCTCTCATCTGTCAGCTTTTAATTTCTAACTGAGGGAAAAAGGAAACGTATTAACTCCATATCCTAGTTTTGCAAATTCCTTGCATTGTCTGACAATTTCCTGCTTGAAGTGCAGACTGCTGGGTGTTTTACAGTAACAGTGTTGGCAGTCTGCTTACAGGGAGCATTGGCTTTGCATCACAGACTTCATATTCATCACATTAAACTTCTGATAAATATTTAAACCATTTAAAGTACACTAATAAGTATATATTTACAAATATGTTAAATATATATGTACATTTTGTCTGAGAATATCCTATATTTTTATGGCAACTATCACAGTGAACTATAACCAGCTTTCAGTTCTACATTTCTAATTGAGCAGCATTGCCTCTGATCCTTAGAACTGTTATAACTGAGTGCTGTGGTTAAAGATATGGGAACAAACTTTGAAATCAATCACTATACGAGGGAAAAAAGCTCTTAAAAAGACCTGAGCCAAAACTCAACAAATTACAGAATAACTGAAACATCTGGACTGATTTATAGTATAATCTAACTAATCAAAAACAAGCCCAGGCAATTTGCAGAAATTAGAGGGAAAAAAAAAAAAAAAGAAAGAGAAGAACCAAACACCCCTCTCCTACCCACTCTCAACAGCCTCATCATATACATACATATACATCTTGTTTGGGGAAAACTGAATGTGAATTCTGCTCGTGGAAAGAATACAGAAAAAAAGCCATACATGTATAATTACAAAAATGTCATTTTCCCACAGTAATTTAACGTTATCAAGTAGAAGAGTAATCTACTTTCATTCCTGCTTCCAATTCTGTAAAACTGAATCGTATCTTCCCATTTGTTTTCTTGGAAAAAATTATCTTCACTATGCTATTCTGACAGGGGCATTTTGTAGATTCTGTATCTGACTTGTGAAAATGGTACAAGTAATGACAGTGTAGGATTCTACTGAGTCTATCAACTAAAATTTAATTTTTCTGGAAATGTTAATGATATCCACACTAGTATTCAGATCATGTGCTATAATTAGTTCTATTTCAGTGCTGGCCAGAGAAGCAATACAAAATACATTCCTAGTGATGTAATACATAGAGGAAAGTGTTGGCTGATTCTCAAAGAAGCAGACACAGTGATTACTTTCGTTAGTGATTAAGCAAACCCCAAGGACATTTCCAAGCTAAAATAATATTGGATATTTAGTATAAGAACTATGCCCCAACAATGCCAAGTTATAGTCTATCAAAATGTCAGTCAACTACTTAAGTCTGTCTGGAGAAGAATCTAAAAGAGAAGCATGAAAAGTGCTCAAAGCTAAACTCCTTACACAGATACATTTTCCATTCACTGCACTATCTGCCTCAGAAAGAAAAGAAAACAAAAGTGCTAAATGAGAGACAGAAGAAATGAAAACAAAGTCAATGGTTTTTTAAAAACAAAATCAAGAAATGTTTTAGCCTTTCTAAAAACCATGAAAGTTTATGTTCATTTTTGGCAGTGTGTGGGAAATTTTAACTGGTATGTGAAATATGAACTGTTGGAGGATGGTATTTTTGAGTAACACTCGGGACTCGCTCCCTGCTCTGATTTCTACGCAGTAATGTGATATAGAAAAATAGCAGCAATTGGGTAATTTTGAAATCATAATGATTTCATTTGTTCATTAATCTTTTTAATGTAAAGTTATTAATCATACTGAAACATACAGCACTTGGAGATTAGGCAACTGGTCACAAGCTGATTTGGGGAGAGAGGTGATCTGTGCTCCTGTGAGTGTCCTGTCAAGAGAATTTATAAAAATAAATAAATTAATTTTTAAAGATTGCAAAACATACGCTTATTTTGGGGTCATTCCTTAGAAAAAGTATCAAAAAATATAAACCAAAGAAAAATACTTCTTTAGTACTTACAAACTCTCCAGACTTGTAGTCCCGGTCAGATCAGGAAACTCAGTTATTTGTGAGGCACCATTTAAAGTCCTAGAATTTAAAACATCATTTCAATATAATTGCAATGAGGAATTTGAAGGACACCTCTAACACTGAAACTAAAGACAGTTTAAAGAAATTAAACACATACAGAGTTCTTAGTTCTGGTAAGTTTTGAAAAGCAGATTTTCCAACAAGCTGGATGGGGTTATCGTAAAAATGTCTGCAAAGAGAGAGCAAAAAAAGACATTTTATACACAGTGTTATACAAATAACACATATATAAAATATTATATGAAATATTTTAAGAGATTCAGAACACATTGTGTGATTACGTTATATACAAATGAGTAACCTCTTTATGCTCACAGGTATTTTGTGCACATGTGGTCCTGTTCTCACCTGCTAGCTTATGTCCATCAAGTATGATTTTAATACTGAAGTAGCCATTTTCCTTGGATTTAAAACCAGAAGCCTGCCATTTCCTCTTTCTCCCAGAAATATTAAAATCCAAAAATGAAGAACATTATGACATAAGACAAATTTGATAGATGAAGAAATCAGAACTTCACATATTTGGATGTCAATCCACAGCACAGGAGTACTGATTTTGTGGCTATTTTTCTTGAATTTATTTTACAATTTCTTACTTACGTTTGCCAATTAAATGCATTCTCATGCAAGATAATGGGAATTGAGACTAGAATCCATCATGAGTAATTTTCTACCTTCTACATTACCAGCAATACTAAGAGAGCTATAAGGAGAAGTTCAACTGAAAGGTCAATAATGATGTAGTGGTGCTCATTCTCTTTAAACAGGGCCTGCAAATTGCCACACTTCTCAGAAGGGTAGAGAAAGATATAAATTTGTTCACTTACATGATTATGTGCTACACATTACATTCACAAGAAGATCTATTAGACAACCACGAACATGGTACTTAATACCATATTCTCTATCACAAAGTGTCACTGAATAAACTGTTACCACTTACATTGTAATCAGTGATGGATTACCCACAAACGCACGCTCAGGTATTGACTTGATATTGTTGCTATGAAATCCTCTACAAAAAACAAACAAACAAAAAAACGATTTACACAGTAAAGAAAAAGAATGAAAAGGCACAATTTGTTTTCACAATGCACAACAGATTTTTTATTGTAATAAGTGTCTGTGTATAAAGATATGTTCTTGCTTTCTAGGGTAAGACAACTGGTAAAAGCAAGAGCAAAAGAAAAAATGAAGAAACATCTAGAATTTGGCACATGAGAAATGCCATGCAGGTGAAGTAAACTGCAAAACAGCATTTTAGAATCCTGGGACTCAGAGTAGGAAACAGTGTTTCATAGCTGTATGTCATGTAGGTACAGATATATATGTAACGTAAATACAGACATTAAATACTACATATGTACATGTATATATGTATCCCCCCCATATTTGTTAATTTGCAACTATTCCATTTGCTGCGATTACACAAATTTACAAGGTAAATGATTTTGTACATTATATTGTTGATTCTCCCACAACCACATTGTTGTTGAAGCATTTTAAATGTAGACATGAACAAGCTATCCAATGTGCCTGCTGGATAGGGGGCCAAAACTTGGTCTCATCATTAATTACTGGATTTTATTCATATGAGTACTTCTCCATTGTGAAAAACAAAAGAAACAACTAAGGTTTCAAAAGAACAATGATGATTTGTGTGGGAAACTCCCGTTAGTTCAGTCGGGTATGAAAAAGGCTTCCCAGATTAAACTTATACTTTTAGAAAGCCTCAAATTGTTCACTGATGCAAGCACATTTGGTCATTACTTCAACAGGTTCCACATTACTGGTTTCACTTGTTTAGTCACCGTGCTACTGCTGATGAGACAGAACAAGGCTCTAAATCCCTTGTTCTTCTGCATGCCATAAAAGCTGCATCCATGCAGAGGCAGAGTCCGAGCAATATGAGGATCCCGTTTCATCTAGAACCAGTGAACAGACTGGTTTTGTGGCCGTATTGAAAGGGATTCCTTGTACAGTAGAAAGGCAAAGGAAATGGCATAACTGCTTCCCAAGGCATTCTCTGGCCCCTCATCGCCACTGACGTGGTCAGAATGTGGGAGCAGCCCCATCATCAGCCAAAAGTAAATTTCAATGAGTTTCTGAATAATAAGAGTCTATAGCACTTCAGAGCTGACTGGGAGAAAGAGTGAACATGGCTATAGCCTGCATCCTGTGCACTGCACCTCAGTGATACACTCCATCTGAACCAAAGGTACGTTACTGCCTACTACTGAGCAAAAGGGCTTAAATCTATCTGCACCCCTGGGTAAGGGGACTGTAATAAGACTACACTGGGAAAAATGTTTCACAGGCATCTTCAAAACCTAACAGCTATACTCATTCTGCAGACAGAACTACCCCTACAGCTGAGAATGACGAGGGCAGAGCATCTGGGGCTGGTATAGCTCTGACTTGATGGCTTGCTGTCTCCAAGATGAGAAAAAAAAAAGCCATATTCTGTGTTTTCAGACCAAGCATGAACTCTGAGAGAAGAAAGAGACCTGACCCAGATACACTTTAGTAATGTGTAGCCCTGAAATAAGCTGAACCTTTGTGGCTCTGGGTCCCTCTTGGCAAGAACAGAAGAACCCCCATGGTGCCCTCATGCTTTTAGGATCTGTTTCCAGGGCCCAAGCAAAATACTGATGTACACAGACAAGTTCTGTGCTGGATTTGGGAATTCAGGTTGCAGTTTCACATTCCAAAGATTTCCTGCACAGAAGAGATCAGCTGCCACAAGCAGTTTGGTAACTAGATACGAGGTCCTATGGGTCCAGAAATCTCAAGAACATCAGAGAGTTTTGTGGACTGGACAAGATGCATTTACTGCAAACTCAAGTTATACGTTTGGCTACTGACTCCAGAGGTCAGCAAAAAAGCAGTTCTTCAGTCCCATTGGATTTCACGCCAATTATTTTAAGCCTCAGGAGACAGAACAGCAGCTGAGAGTAGCTGGACTAAGAAACTCATAGACCCACAAAGCCACACTCTTGGGCAGCACTGGAAGCACTGGGCTGGAGTCAACACTACCTGGGGATTCCCCACTTCCAAAAATCCCAGGTAGCTACATGAAGTGGCTTTACTGTCAGTTTGTGATGCAAAAGTAATACAACTGTGTCCACCTGCCATATGATTACCTAGTTTTTGTAAAGCCTACGCTGACAATACATGTAGAGTGGCCATACACACTGTTGTACACACTGTGTTTAGAATGTGTGAATATTTCATTCATTCTTTTATAACTCAGCTGTTTCTTACAATAAACTTGGCTGGTTTCTTTTCAGTATTGACATTATGTTAGAGAAACCACGTCTATGCATCCAGAAGTTTACAACACTACAAAGGACTATTTAGGTTGAAAAGAGAATGCTTTAATTCAGTGGGGGAGGAGGGTTGGAAGAAAATATTTAAACTTGATCAGCCAGTAAGAGGGCCATGTTTTTTCCTTAGTCTAGCAGACTGTGATATTTTGGACTGCTTGGAAAGAACAATTGCTGTGTTTGGGACACAAAATGAATAACTGTGTTCCAAGGATGAAGTTCCTGAAAAAAGATCTGCTGCACAATGCAGTACAAAAGTTGTCAGAACTTGAATGCTCTAAACTTCATGTTGAAAATTATCTTTTATGCACGTTGGCATGTTTATTAGTTTTTCCTAGGATATCAGTTTTTAGGGATTACTGACAAAATCACCAGCATTAAGAAAATAATCAGTCACACACTAGACAAAACATCCTCCATCCTAATATAAATGCTGTACTCACAGTTCTTTTAGGTTTGTTAGTGTCCTGATAGCAGTGGGGAACTCGTCCAGACTGTTGTAATTTAAATCTCTGTGTGAAAATAGATTGTGTTATTTAGGTTTTGTGTTGCATCAAGAATAACAGAATTGTTGGCATTCGTAATGAAATACCACTTTTCATGCATTGAATGAACATGTATAACACAAATCCAGGAAATCTTTAAAGTGCATGGATGTTCTGCAAAAACTTCTATTTAGGGCACATTCCCATTCCTATTTTTTTAATCATACAATAAACTCAAACTTTGTCATTAACTGTATTGTTAAATTTAAGCTTTGGCAGTACTCATGTGGATAATGTTTCTAACCATGCAAATTGTAAAAGCAGTAGTTCAGCTTGGGTAGTGACCTTTGCTTTAAGAACTGCTCATGCTGCAGTGGCAATTAGACTTCATTATGGTAAAGTGAATGAACTATAAGTCTGCTTCTGCCCTGAGCGAGACACGTGCATCCTTTAGTAGTCAGAAGACACCTGAAACTAAAACTGAGACGCGCCTGCGTGGTGCTCCCTGAGCACTGCTATGCAAAGAATACAGCCTGAAAAAACTGAGGAACAGCCTTATGGAATGGGCAAAACAGAAATCACAGCTTACAATAGATGGAAATTGAAACAGTATCAGGCTGAAGTAATTCAGGCAGGAAACTGCTGTCTGAACTCAACAAGGCTTTCCTTCCTGCTTGTAAATCTCTCTCTCCCACTTATTGACAGAAAGAGATTACAGGCAAGCACAGTTTTGCTTTGCCCTCCAGTGATATGTGGTTTCCAGACCTATGCATCAATGCAAACAAATGAGCTTAAAGCTGACATCTGTCGTTTATGCTGAGATCTCTTCAGATGACCTTGAAACTACCTTGAAACTGGTCTATACAGTATGCAAGTAGCGAGTCTGAGGCAAGTGCTACACTGTCCTACTGCAGTGAAAGGACTCCACCTGCATTTATTCCCAGGCTCGTGACCGTCTTCTGAGTTTTCATCTCTTTCATACCAGGTGGCTGCAACTGGGTTTGCAATTACTTATTCCATTGTTCTTTTTTTTCCCCATTTTTGACCAAGTGCCATGTGAATCTCACTTAAAAAAACACAACAAACTATTACATTTTCCTTCTCTCTTTCCTGTCCCCCTTTCCGGTGCTACACTAAGGGACTTCCTCTCAACTCACAGCAGACTAGAAGTCAAAACTGTAGAAGTGCATTCCATTTGAAAGGGATCAATGCAACTGAAACTAGGGAATGAAAAGAAAAAACGAAAGCCAAGTTTTCTTGCTTTCTGATCTTACTGAAACATGAAACATGAAAATGAGCAGTACATACTTCTGTAGATGAGAAAGAAAGTAGTTACCTTGAGACTAGCATTATTCAGATTTGATATTTTGTCTATTTGCTCCTCAAATCAGGCCTTTATCCTCTGCCCTAGTTAGGTGAAATCTCTTAATATCTCTGAGAAGGATTTAGTAGATTGTGACAGGTGGCAGAGCAGAAGAAGCAAGGTTTTACTGTTCCTGCAGCATTTTGGGGTTCTGTTGCTTACTCTAGAGATATGAACAGAACTTTGACAAAAAATTCAGGCAACCATAATCTTTATAAGTGATATTCTTTAGCAAAGCCTTTTAAAGACAAAATCTCGGACACAACCGAGATATCTCTTTCCTTATAAAACGTACACAATTTGGGTATTTGCCACTTCCTCTATTTTCAGGAATAAAAAAATTATTTGATTTCATAACACTCTTCTATGCTGAGACAGTTTCTTTGTGGTAAATCTTTTCCTTGTGACAGTTTCCCAATCTAGCCATTAGGTTTATTGATTAAACAAGACAAGTAAATAGTAATAAACTAGTCAAACACAACTGCTCATGAATAGCCACTTCTTTTTCAAGGCTCAGGACAGTTCTCAAATGTCCTTTCAACAATTTATCAATTGATGATGCTTATTAAAAAGCCAAGCTAATTTTATAGTCAAAAATAGAGTCATTGTAAACCATCACTTAGATCCTGTAGCGATTAGGCAAGCCAAAAAACACATTTAGCTCTTAGGCTATTTTTATTCTTCCAGAATATTAATGAAAACACTGAAAAAAAAAAAAAAGGAAACAAATAAGAGGTCAACTCACAAAGTCTCCAGGCTGTGGAGCCCATCAAAGCATTTCTTTCCCAGGGAGTAGATTCTATTGTTATGGAGATGTCTGCAGGGGAACATTAAGCACACAGTCAGGAAAGCACATTGCGCACAGTGGACTTAAGCAAAACGTTTTGATGCTTAAATCAAAATAAACGTGTTTTCAGGCATGCACCAATTATATGCAAGTCATGATTTTGCAAGTTCATGTAGAGGAGGCACTTTCACTGCCTTCCCTTGCTTTCTCCTGACAACACTCCACCCAAGTGGGATTCAATTTGGGTCCACAGAAGAGATTTGTTTTACAACCACCTACAGGGCTTATAAAGGGCATAATCTGGAATTCTAGGGTGGGTTTTTGCTCTTTAAATGCTGTGAAATTGTATACATATTCTCACACATTATTAATTAACATTTAGAACTGTGGGAGGTTTTTACTTCGAAGATGTATATTCAGAGGCTCTTACAGGGGATGGCACAGACTAGGAGCAGGTGAGCAGAAGGATAATAAGGCAGAAACAGGCATTACCCTTGAAGAATGAAAGAAGACACAAAGTCATAGGACAAGGAGTCACAGCTTCACTGGGATGAGCAAACTAATCAATTTTTAGAGTGCTTTAATTTGCTCTCCTTTGAAACTGTATACACCTGTAGGTCAACACCTTCTTCTCAGACATTCAGCTACTGAGATTAACTGCTGCATGTTCCATTTCAGTCAAACCCTGCCACGTGAAGGAGAATGCTGCCTACTTCTAAGATTTTTATACTGACATGGAAAAAAATCAATCTGTGTTAAGCTCATTAATGGTAGTAGGTACAACTTAGTGCTACTTAAGTTGGCTTCTGAAGATGCATTTTTCCCAGCAGACTTATTTTATTCTTCACACTTCAGTCTCATAGTGGAGGAAAACTATGAAAGTAACACGTTAAAAGAGAAGATGGGTTGTGACTGAGGAGCTGCCAATTTCATACCCTTTAATGCTTCATTCTGCACTGCAAAGATAATTTTAAAGGTCACAGAACCAAGAGACATTGAGTATCCCTGTCCATGCGGGGTTTCTGATGTAGAAATACAGATGTTTTATAGGCTTCTCCCTTCCTAGGAAAAACTTCATCATTTTTTTAAGTGATTACACTGAGCTGTAATGTTTTAGATAGCATGAAGAATGTCTACGAATTCCAGTTTAGTTTGGCTTGCTAGTGATGGAGCTTCAAACCTGCTCCAGCTGAACATGCATATTCACACACAGCTGGGAATTTGCCAGACTGAATAGAGTAGCAAACAAAAGAAAGCAGAACCACACGGTAATATTTTTATGAGCCAAAAATCATGGAATCATAGAATTGCAGAAACTTTAGAGCTGGAAGGGACCTATAAAGGTCATCTAGTCCAGCTCCAAATCTAGTCCAACAATTAGTCCTGCAATGAACAGGGACACCACAGCTACTCAGAAGACCAGAAAGAAGCAGGTCAGATCTAAAATATGGGAACCTGAGTGAGCAGAAGCAATCAGGGGATAAAGTGCTCATTTTCTCCTGGCTTTCTTATCTGCCCTCCTATTTCTGCATTTATGGTAGGGATCTAGAGAATGACATTCAAGATATTCTCTATCTTCTCAGCATTACTGAAATGTCTAGGAGCTTGGTTAGATGAGGAGCCTATCCACTCCCCTATTCACTTTAACTGAAATGTGACTGATGATGTAAACTCAGGGCAAAGATTGTGTACTACAAGGCAGATATTGCACACTTATATTTGGTGCCCCATACATTTACATCAATACATTAAGCACTAGGCAAGGATGGTAGGTACAATACCCAAGAACCCTGAAGTGTGCCAGGTTCAATGCTTACAGTGGGGTTAGAATATGCTAAAATTTGCTAAGTCTCTCACAGGCTATAATTTCAGACAGCTTGTAAACCTTGACTATATCATTCTCTCTTTAATAATATAACATTTTCCAAAGTATCCTGAAATAACTTCTCAGTTTCTCCAGCCAGTCTAGAATTTTTTTCTGCTTGGTGCATTCCCAGAAGATAAAAAACTGAAACCACGCTTCAGAGTATTCCTTCCAGATTTTGTGCATTTTGCATCTGATTCACTTAGTTATATCAGTATGCAAATATATAAAAATACAAAGCTACATATCCTTTGAGTAAAGCAGAACTACACATAGTTCTGAAGAAGCTATATGTAGTTTCTACTGGACAGCATTCTAAGTCACCCAGAAAGCTTTCAGTTCATTTCCTGTTCCTAACCTTCGTCCATTCAGTACTGCCTTAGAAAGCATAAAACTCATCTATTCCTGTTACTTTTGCTGACTAGCTATGATGATTTTTTTTAATTCCCTTACATAATTTTTTACTGGAGGCAAAACTTTAAAGGTCCAAACACTTTAGCAAATGTGACTTTAAGATGATGTAGAAGCTCTGTTTCTCTAAGATAATTTTAAAACATTTATACTTAAACAAATTAAAAAAATAATTTGTTTTTAAAAAATAACATCTTCTATAACAAGTAGGACTGAACTCATAGAGTATCATCATTAGGCCTAGTGCAAAAGTAGAAGGGAACCACAGCTTTACAGTCCAAGATGCATAAGTTTAATATTAACACTGAAAGAAAAAAACAGAGGCTTAGTTAACCCATATACACAGCTATTTATCTCTCATTTACTAACTTGGGAGAGACTAGGGGATGTTAATTAAAGGTTATCTCAAGAAACACCTAAATTGAACACTGTATCTTCAAGTAATTTATCACAAGGAGGTCAGAGCCCAGCAAAGAAGCAAAGATTCTGGCTAAAAAGCAATTGATAAAACTTACAGAACTACCAAACTAGAGAGGTTTCCAAAAGCATAGTCCGGAATGTAATGAATTTTATTCAGTGCCAATGTCATTGCCTGAAGTGCTGGTAAACTTCTAAAAGCTTGGATGGGTATTTCTGTCAAAGAATTATCATCTAGCCACAGGTGTCTAAGGGAGACCAAGCCATTGAAGCAGTTGGGGGGCACATAGTTGATGTGGTTGGCATCCAGGCGTCTAGGAAAAAAAAAGAAATAAAGAAAATTGATTCTGAGGAAAGAACAGTGGATTTTCACAAGAAACTATCACCCAGAACACAATGAGGGTAGGCAGCATTTGCCACATCAATTCTTCTTTTGCCAGAGATTCTATATTTCCATCTTGTTTGCAATATTATTTCTGGACCTCACATGGTGTTCACAAGTCTTCTAGGCAGCTGGCTCACTGCTCACAGCTCTCCTTTGGAGTCTCTGGTTCACTGAGAGCATAGACTAATCACTTTTGAACAAAGCCTCTCTACGGACCGGTTACAGATTTGTTTACTTTCCCAATTATTTGAAAGTATGGGATAAAAAGTATAAGAAACTCAGCATGACACTCAGAATCTATAAATCACTGAGTTGCTGTGCTGAAAGCTGCTCTGGGTTTCCAGATGCTATCGATCAATTTTAAAGCTAAAAATAAAAATCATTTCTGGGTTTCTGCTCATGTCTTACTCCTTCATAAAAGCTGCACAGTCCAATTATTCTAATGAGCAACGAACATAGCATTTCTCAATAGCTGAGCAAAATGGTTTTAAACAGAGATCAGTGTTCCTAATGCAGTTGATTTCCTTAGAAGTTACTTGATGCAGTTCAGCTGCTGCAGAGCCAACAGAGGGAGCTCAACTACATGTCACACCTCTCCAGAGCTGCAGGTGATATTTTGCTTTCACATTTTTGTATGTAAAGATAAAACCCTACTTCACTTTTTGCAGATATGGCACTAGAAATACTATGTCATGAAAGTCAATCTCTAAAACATTTCTTGAAGATGTCTGTACAGAAGAGTACAGAGATGAAATAAAAACAAATTTAATAAGGAGTTTTGAAAACACTACGAAACAAACAGACACACCCAAGGAACAAATAAGTAATTCTGCACAACCTAAATTCGTTCTGAGAGGAATGTAATACCCTTTGTGATGGGCATGATCATCTCTTTATTTAAAGCTGCTTCCTCATTTTCAGTCACGTAAAACGTCAGGTCCATTCTATCTCCTGCTCTGTGCTCCTTCTACCTTCTGCATGAGAACAAATAATGAATGCGAAGGCTTCGTGCCAGGCTGGCAAATAACTGAGACAAGGTCAGTTGGAACAAATTTATAAAGTTCAGTGTCAAAGCCCCTGTACAATTACATTTTCAATATAATAACTGACATGGCAGGCAGCAGAGACAGAGCTTTCAAAATAACTCAAGGGTCGGTCAACAAATGGGTGAGGCTGGAAATGTTTAGAAATAGTCATGCTGTACCTCCCCCCATTCCCCAGGCAACAACCGTGCCATGCTTATGTTTTCAAATAAGGTATAATTTGAATGAGTAGATGAGGTTTCTTTGTGTTTGGTCAGAAGTAAATTTCTTCCCTGTGTGATGCTGGTATGTAAACTAAGAACTTACAGTTCCATTTATTTGACAGTTACACTGATTAAAGAATGGAGGCTTTATTCAACCTAAATGTGTTACTGTGACAGTCAGCTTCTTGCTCAGTGCCAAGGCTGACTGTGCAGCTCCGACCTCCCAGAGGAGGACGGACTCCAGAGGAGTTAGTCACAGAACTCCTGCTTGCGTGGCAAAGCCAGAAGTCAGCTGTTTGTGTGATCCTGTGGCTGCAGAGGCAATACTTCAGCTGTCTTCAGCGAGGTACGGGTTTCTACCTTACCAACATTCAGCAGCAAATCAAGGAATCAATTTTGTTTATTAATGAAGTTTCCAAATATAAACTCACTACTCCTATGTAAGCAAAACAGGCAACATAGGACTGCTGTAATATAAATGAGATTCTAGGTAGCTGACTTATTCCTTACAGAAACTTTGTAAGAAAATTTGAAACTACAATGATTTGCATTGCATGTCCTATTACTGGATTATACACCCTAGTGGTGCTCATGAGCACTGCCTCGAGTGCTCTTTTGTTATCTAATCTTTTTAGAATTTCCAAGTACCATTTTCCCCTCTTGCAGATAATAAAACATTTCAGTAGTGGTTATGTTTCCTGTCATACTGTAGGTAATGTACGCTGATGTATAAAGCGCTGATCAAAATCATTGTTTTCAGCCAATTGTTTTACATACGCTGATCAAAGTTTTGGCACTTTCAAAACTAAACCCATTAACTCACAAACATGACCCTATTTATAATTGAAAATATATAGATAACAAGGTGAGTTTGAAAGCTGCTATTATATTCCAGAGAGAGCCAGTTTAGGGAAACAGAAAAGCTTGATCTTTTCCCATAGACATCATGTAAATAAAACAGACAGTACGAAATTCACTATAAGCTCACTTAAAATGTCCAAACCTTTCAAAGAAAATGCTTAAGCTGTGCAGACTGTATCACACTGGTGTTTCCTGTGGCATTCTGTGAATCCTAGGACCATATGCATTACAAATGATGAAAAGATATTATTCATGTAGGATTGAAAGTATGGCTGATTAGTTTTGAATTATATTTTTGGATCAATTCAATATGGACACCTAGCTTTATGCCACTGGTAGGTCTCCACATGAATACATATATTTTCCCTTTCTCCTAGTCTTATCCCAAGAGCAAGCTCAGGTACAACCTAATGATATACCTTGTGTTTAGGAAGTCCTTAAAGTCTTTTTGGTGAGCCTTTCTCCTTCATTCAAGGTTCAGTAGAATGCTAGGTATGGGATCAGGAAGAAAACTTCTCACAGGTCATTTTTCCCTCTGAGATAAACATCTATTACATGGATTGCCTTTTCTTGCAAGGGATGAGGGACTGAACATAATGAAGGGATGGGACAAGAGGAAAGCTACAATGATAGATAAAGACATCAAGAATACAACTCTGACAAAACCAAATGATAAGATCCTTCATGTAACAGGCAGGGAAGGCAAGGAACTGACTGCACACGAGGACTGATGGCAGGTACACAGATGGCAGAAGGTCACGCTCCTCCCTCTCCTACCACTTTTTTCCTCCCCAGGCTCTATAGAAGAAGACAGGCATGGAAGGCATGGAGCAATGATGAACAAGAACTGGGGAGAGGGCATGTCTGGGGTGGGCATCATAGAAAGAAGGGGATCAGATTGTGGTGACATGGACACTCTCAAGGGTTTGCTCATAGGAGTTAAGCTAAAGCCATGTGTAAGGAATGACATCAGAACTAGCTTTGAAAAGTGAATCTAATGAAAACAGAGCTGGTTACTGTAAGCATGGTTTCTCCAACATATCCCTTTAAGCAGGATACCCCCTTCAATCTGCAGGGGAAAATGCTGGGATTGTGAAAGCTTAATTACAACACACCAGCACAGCAGTTCCCACAGATTTCAGCCCTTGTATGGGCTTGTACAAGACTGATACAAGAAACCCTTTGCAGCAACAGCAAGACTGAAATAGAAGGAAAAAAAGTCACAAGTCATAGTTTAAGAACATTCGTTTCTGCCCTGTGGCTTAGTTAAACTCTGTCTGCACGTAAAACATGAGAAGGTCTCAACAGCTCTGAGAGTTCTGATTCTTAGCATTTCTCTTCACATTCCTCAGGTTAGAATACACCTGGTGTGCCACGATACTAGCATGTCATATAAAGCACAAATATCCAGTTCCAAAGCTATTTTCATACTGAGACTGGCCTCAAAGCCCTAAAAGTGGGAAAGAGTGGGGCCAGCAGGAGTTGTTGGGTCATGCTAGGAACCTGGCTGCACAACAGAGGTCCAAGACCAGACGTCTTGTGTGTCTGGGAATGTTGCCAGTGACCTCCGCTGGCTTCCCAAAGCAGGTGGCTGCATGCAGGGTGCTGACAGGATGGCCCAGGCCTGTAGGAGCTGCCAAGTGGCCTCAGGTAACTGCTCAGCCAAACCCCATCTGGCAGCAGTCAGAAGTGTGCCAAGGACCCCGCTGACAGGGCAGCCGGGCAGATGGTCGTGACCAGTGATCTGGAGTGCCCCTATGCCCTGTTTGCCCTGCTAGACTGGCTTCAGCTACGCTATGTCACCACACGATGCCCATGAGATCCTCCTGTATCTTTTTCGAACCTCTTATGTCTGATCATTTCAGCACTTGGCCTTCTCATCCTCCTCCCAGAGGCAGTGTACGTCCTGGTGGGTTTCAGCCATGCAGAAAGATTTCTCATTAGCAGTTCTGAGGTTGAGAAATGTATCTCTACAGGTACGAATAAAAAACAAACAAACAAACAAAACCCAGCATTCCTAGAGAGATTGTTCAGCAGACAGAAAGGAGTTAAGACACCAAGTAGCTTCTACTGGATGCAAGAAAACATCACTCAGTGGCCTGGAATTGCTGATTCAGTTCAGATTTGTACTCTACTTTGAAAGCAATCTGACCCTACAGCTGTTCGTGTAGGAACTGGACTCAAATATTAAGTGGTAGCACAAACAGTCTGGGGATCCTTGCACGTCTGTCCTCCTCCTAGCTGTTTATCAAGCTCGAAAAGTGTGTGACTGAGAAGAGTGCTCTGTCCTGGTACTCCACAATTCAGTCCCTCTTCTGTTATCTAGTGTGCCCTAGGGTTCTAGAAGCTCACACAGATAAAACATGAAGTAAAACTAGACTGTGAGTTTTGAGACATCTTTGTCTATGTGTACAGTTGTATGCATGAGTACACACAACCTTGATTTAAACTGTGGGAAATTCCTCCTCAGGGAGTTTGAGGGTAACTGCTGAGGTACTGGGTTTCCTAAGAAGGATAAAGCCTTCTGTGGATTTCATTATCATGGGGTGTGACATGAAAAACCACAACTGAAGCTCCTGTCTTTTCATGAAAACAATTCTCCTGGGAGAATGTGATTTCATCAAAGTTGGTTGGTCTTTTAACTAAAAATTAGGATTATTAACACAAGCATCATGGTAGAAAAAAAAAAAACAAAAACAACCAACTGTTTATAACGTTAACACTTCTGAAAAAAAGGCTTTTTAGTTTCAAGACTGAACTGGAGGCATCTCAGAACTCTGTACCATGAAAGTCTTCAACTCCTTTTTCAGATTAAGAATTTCTTTTGAAATGTCAAACGTTTAGAGAAGTAGGGAGAAAGATGAAAAATCCATTTTCTGACCTGTTCCAGCCAAGCAAATTGCTAAGAACATCCAAGTTGATTTCTAGTTCATCTTTCACATCCAGCCTTGCCTTGAATGCCTCCAGGGATGGGGCATCCACAACCTCTCTGGGCAAGGGACTTTTAAGTCCTTTTAAGTTTTACAGGAATGAAAGCAGGTGGTATGACATACTACAAATACTGCTTGTTTTTTTCTGTAATTTCTGGTTTGGCACGGACAGTGAGATAATACTTGATCTATTCTTGATTATAATCATTTCTATCTGACAGTGCAATAAGAAAAGCTTCTTATTAACAATGATTTCTAAATAAGAAAGTAAACTGAATTAATCTGTGGCATTCACTGCAGGGTGATGTATTACAATAGTCCCAATAAAAGAGCAGCAGAAGCTTCGCTTCTCCATCAGCAGTGCCAATTAGACTTCCCTCCTTTATTTACTAAGATTTGCAAATAAAGATCTCCAACTTACCAGTTGCTAATAACAGAAAATGTTATGTTTTAACATGCTCAGGGAACAAATCTTAGAATAATTTGTACATCATTGCCTGCTTTATCAATCCTTTCTTGTTTAAACAATACTGAAATGCCAATTCTGGTACATAAGTGATCTCACTAAAAATAATAAGACAATTACACTACAGAAAAAAAAAATAATCTATTTAAACAAATAGTTAAATTCAGTTGAAATGGTCAGAAAGCAAGGTCATAATTAATAGTAATAGTAAATTAATAGTAAATAAATCAGTATACCTACATAAAAGGCTTTTGGATTACACGCATATTCCAAATTATTAAAAGCCTTCCTGATTTAAAAGCAAAGTGGAGATATTGGAGCTTTGGGAAATGTAAAATCCAGAGACCGTCTGCTTACAGTCAGTTCTACACAAGGAGACAGCATTCAAGTGACACTTCAAACCCTGCTGCCAAGATCTAAGTTGTGACACCAGTCATTGTGTGTTGGCTGTTTTCAGTCATGGAATTTGAGAACTTATTTTCCTCTTCTTGGCTTAACAGAAACAAATGTCATTTGAATTGTTAGGGCTAGTAAACCAGATAATCTGTATTCATGACAAATTTCAAAAGGAAATTACAGCCCACATAACATGCTGAACACGGAGATAACCACATCTATGGGCCAACAAAGTAAAGAAGGAGGCATTACTTTCAGAGCAGCCCTTGTATACACATGAGATGCATGCACACACAATTACATACATATTTATATAAAAATGATTTTAACATAATCCTCTCCAGATTCATTAAGGTATCAAGGTGGTTAGGATGGCTTGCCTCTACGTGACTGGCTTTCTTGGGTGAAAATACAAAGGCAGTTCTAAGCCCTGTCATCAGTTTTTTGGTGGGTTTTTTTTTTTTGCAGCTATACTAACCTAAAGAAAAGGGTTAATGAGGCTTTCGAAAACCATGCCACCTGTCTAGTTAAACATAATAAATACAAGAAGTTGTTATCTTATAGAACTTGCCTTTGTGTAGGCTTTTAACCTCTTAATTACACCCTTGAAAAGACTACTGCTATTTCAAAGGTTTCAAGAAATACTTCCTATTGTAAATCAGAAACCAATGCAAGAACCACCTTGTGAGCAGAAAATTCCTAGACTGTAAGAAACGAGAAATTGAATCTTTGCACACCTTTATCTGACAAGCACAACCTGGTTTAAGCAAACAAAAGAATAATAGTTTTCTTTTCCTCAAAGAGGTCTCTTTTGCCAGTGATCATCTTTCAGCTGATAGTAGCTTTTCTGTACAAACCCATATCGTTCCATCTTGGGACTGCTATGCAGCTGTCTAAAAGTTTCTGCTGATCACTCCTATTCTCTGTCTGCCTCAATTTTGTCACAAAACATCAGCCCTTACACAGACTACACACTGCAACTATGTTTGCTTCACTTCTTCAGCTTCTTCACCTACGGAAAAGAATATCTGCAAAAAAAGAATGAGTGAGACTGTCATTTTGTTTAGAAAGTGTGCTGGAAATTCAACAGTCTCTTTCAGAGCAACAAAGGAACCCTTGTTTGCTTGGCTTATCATGTTTTGGTCCAGAATGTGTATAGAATGATGTGATCTCAGCAAGATTTTTTTTTTGTTTGTTTAGCAGAAAGAAAATCTAATATAGTCAGTAGACCAGCATTTTCTCATGACTTTTTTAAAAGATCAAAGGAAAGAACTGTAACCTCAAAAGTATATGGCTAAGATATTTCAGGCTGTCTGGTCAATAAAGAAAAAAAGGTACAGACCAAATAACAATTTATAAGATAATTAATTCTTAAGGCTCTTTCACCTTTACAAACCGTAACGAATGCTTTGTGTATTAAGGAGGTAAGTATTGTTCAAGACAGACATAAGAACCTGGGAGCTGAAATAGTATAATGTGTGCCTGTGTATGGGTAAGTTACATACAGACAACAAAAGTTTGCTGGAAATTGATTCATTCTATTATTTGGGCCTTCAGATTATGTCTGAACTGAATGCGTGCAAAAGATGTGAACTTTCTGGTCGAACTTCCTTACATGCAAAAAAATAAGAACATGTTTAGCACAGTATGCTTCCCAGGCAATATACCTCAGCTCTTACCAGATCAGTATATACACTGCTCTTGTCACTATCACACTTTTACCAGTGATGTCAGTAATCACTGCACACTGCAGCAACATTTTTTTGCAATAGTCACTCGAACCTCTCTGAGGATTTTCACATTAGGAACTTGAAAATAATCTTATTTCCAAATAATTCTGTAAAGGAATATGGTGATCAACTAAAGCACGGAGTTGGCTAATGTTTTTGTATATCCAAAAAACATGCCTTTTATCAATCACCTAGAGATGATGTAGTTGCAAAATATGAACTTCAAGTGCATCAGAAGGAACTAATGGTAATCAGTTGACTGAACAACAATATGGAAAATGGATTTCAGTATACGTAGATGTAAAGTTAGGCCCATGAGGAGGAAATTCCCACTTGACAAGACAAAATCCTGAATCTGCTAAGAAAAGCATGTCTTTAAGTCGTGTTGTGTGAAAACTATAGCTTAATGTTCAGTAGCTGTTAAAAAAATTAAACAAAATGAAGCTTGGGGGTTAGCAGGAAAGCAAATAACAAAAAAAACCCCTCTCCATATTTTCCACTGTAAATCCAGGCTATGCCAACACTTTCAATATTCTAGGCAGGTCTGACTGCATCTTGACTCAACTCAAATAAAATATAGAATAACTGGAAATAAGTTCACTAATGAATAACAAGGATGACTGCATGAAGGCAATAGCTTCCATGTGAGAAACAATTCAACAGTTGTAACCATTGGAGATAGGACAGAGGTACATAAAATCTAGGGTTCCTTAATAAGGAACAGCTGTTTATACCTTCTTGAATCTGCACCTATTAGCATCTATTACCATCAAATGTGTTAGTAAATTCCAAGCAAATAAAAAGAGGTACCTCATCACAGAGTTAGCTGATCAGCAGATATGCTGCTATGGAAAATAATGGGTGTTACATTAGCACACAGAAGAAAATCCTTTAAGAGCTATCAAGTTCAAAGAAGCCGCTCAGCAAGTCCTTGAGCACCAAACTCTGGCAGTTGGGACAGTTTACCAAGGGAGTATTATTTTATTCTTCACCTGACCTTTTAGTTTTCCTTCAGTATCTGCTGTTGAAGGTCTACCAGGGCTAGATCAGCTTTTAGCATGATGTGGTACAACCATCGTTAAGTCATGAGGCAGACACACAACAAAATAATTTCACTCATACCATGAAGCAGCCAATCCTTACTCCTAGTTTAAGAAATCTGGCAGGAGTTCTGTTAAATCTGAAGCTTGTAGACTGAGTCAGCATGACCCAGTCAAGAGCTATGAATATGGAGACCTGCCTGTAGCACAGAATATAATTAAATGTCCTCTAGTATACTTTGTTTCATTAGCTAATAGTATTTTCCATATTGCTTGAAAATAAAAAATAAATGGAAAAAAAAATCAAGGGTGCCATTTGGGATTCTTTCTTTTCCCCTGTGAAGAGTCTTAACAAGAAATCGTGGGAAAGGCTGATGCTCCAGGGACCATATTCTTCTTGACAGACAGAACACACTGCAGAGCAAGGAATGTCTTCTCGGGTGGTCAACCAGTTTATATACTGTAAAGAAGCTGCCAGTGTCATTAAATTACTGGAATGAAATCAGTCACTTTCGATTTTTAATTGAGAGTACAACTCTCTTGAAAAGCATTTCAAAGAGAGGCAAAAGAAAAAGTTGGTTTGAGACACTATTGAGTGATATAACAGGTAATTAGTAGATAATATCATATGTTATTGTTAATTGAAGCTCACGTGTTAATTTACCAAGGATACTTACAGAGACTGCAGGCTGCGCAAGTTCTGGAGTGCTTCAGTAGGAACCTGGCGTAGTTGGTTATTCTGCAGCATTCTACATTTTGAGTGGCATGAAAAAAAACCCCAAAAAACAACAAACAACAGAATCAACACAGTTAAAGTATTTTTTCCTACTGCAGATTTTCTGCTAAGCTTACCTCCTTTGTACTGGTTTTACTTCAAGATTACAAGCACAGAAACAGTCTGCAAAATGCTCCATTCCCCTTGCTCCTTTCAAAACGCTCATTCTCTTCAAAGCAAACAATTACATGCAGTACATTAGCTCTGTTAACACACCAGCTTTAAGCAGGATTTTCAAAGCAGGTAAGGAAGTTAACAGATTAAACCTTACTTGCTTTTGATAGAGCTTGAGCTCCTAATTGCCTCCAGTGATTCTGAAATCGTCCTCATGTACTGATTTCTTTTTCCTTCTGCAGCACTTCTGCTTCTTATTCTGATTAAGTTCTGATGGACCAACTCTTGAAACTCTCACTTAATAGAAAGCTACTATGGCCAAAATGATTTTTAATTGTAGGAGCAGTTTATTATTTGGTTTGTGTAAATGTGTCTCTGTAAGAACTGCTGAAAATTTCCCAGTGAAAACAGTTTTCTGGGAAGGATGTTTGTTAGCAATGACCTGACAAATTTATTTTCTGAAGCTGTTGAATGACTTAGCTTGCAAAGACAGAAAAATAATTTTTAATTCCAGTAGAAACTTGTCTTCCCTTAAAATACATTTTCATTCAAACTGCCTAACATCCTTGTTTAGACCAACTCCTACATATATAAAAGGATTCTATCTTGGTAACACTGAAATAGTACGTCTTCAAAATGAGGTATACTCAATGGGACATTGTAAATGAAATCCTTTTTGGCAGGCTTGAAGCTCCTTAGTCCAACAAGAGCTACAGCTGCTCAACTTAAGAGTGGATGGAATGGGTAGCTCTTTGTACTTCTTTCCCACCTAATATCTTTGCAGTAAAGCTCAGTATACTTTTATAGTAGCATCTGGCTTGGCTTGACACTGCCTAAGAGGTTGGCATTCTTGCTAATAAAAGAATTCCTCTGAACTGAAGGAAAAGATCCCCTTTTACAGATATACAGGGACCTTTGGCCTGCTAATAATTTTAGCAACTGTCTGTATTGTCTTATTACTTCATTTTAGTAATTTTCTTAATAACTTATCTTAGAGTAATTAAACTGCAAAAGACAAGATACAAAATAAGAATTAGATTTTAAATTGCAGTGTGCTCTACAATAGTGATTTCCCTCTCATCTCTCAAGGAAAAGGCAATATACCCCCACTATTGTGTGATCATGAAAAGTCCAAAGGTTTTTAGGCCTGAACTCAGACCTTTTGAGACAATGAAAGAAACTATGAACTGAACCAGTTTTTACCTTTGATATTGTACAGAGACATCTACTTGATGAGCAAGTTGTTTTTAGAATGCGATTAATGCTTTCCAACCTTTGTGTTTAGGATATTTTCTATATGAAAAAACAAAGCTTTAATGATGTTCATATGTATCTTCACTTCAACTGAATTGTTCAAAATGAGCCGATCAAAATATGTAATTTACTTGATCAAAACTTCACTGGTTAATTAGTTCCCTGGAGCATTTAGGAAATCAGAAATATATCAAACAACACACAGTTTACTTACAGCACTTTAAGACTGAAAAGGCCAGCAAATGCTCCCTTAGGAATGTATGTCAAGCCATTTCCTGCGAGACGTCTGCAAAGTTTGAAAAAGGGAAAGAAAAAAGGAGTGAATACTTTTTCCCTTCATGTGGAATTAATTTGGTTGCTAAAACGTGTAACACAGCTATGTTTGAAAGACTGATGCCAGAGGTAGTAGTAAAAGAGCCTTGTTTTGTCATTAATATACTTTTAAAAGCAAAATATCAAGACGAGCCCTTAGCTGTATAGTTGATTTACTGACAGCTGGACGGCAGGGACAAAATGCAAGTTCATTATAAATCAAGCTTATGGTTTATAATGCGCATTTAATTCTTTGTAATTCTCTTTTTAAGCATTAGAACAATCTCAGTAACTAAAATACATACACACTAACAATAATTAGCATCAAGAGACTTACAGGCATACACTTTTGTAACTGTGTGTATACAATGTCTACACACTTAACTCAGCTGTGCATTTCCATATAGTATCAAAATATATCCAAATAGTAATTAATAAAGTTCATTTTACAATAACAATACCCAAAACTTCTCTGCTGGTGGCATGACAGTGTATTTGCTAGAATTTGTAGGTTTTTTTTCCCTACTTCAGTTGTACTCTTCTCAGAATGCCTCAGAATACTTTACAGACTGAGGTGAGTACAACAAATATCTCTGTAAAGTATAGTACTCTGATAAAAACAAAAACAACAAAAAAACCCAAACAGTTAAAAAATAGAAGAAAACACTATGTAAGATTCATTCCTATGGAAGAAATTCTTCATAGGTTGCACTGAAAGTAATGCCTCCACAGAAAGTACAAGAGAAAGTACAATAGCACCATTTGATAGAGCAAATTCTCAGCTACAGTGTCTACCTCTGATGTTGTAGGCCAACGTAATAAAACACGTGGCACTGCTTTTAGGAGCAGTCCTCGTATTCTTGATGTGAAATGCCACTGGTATGTTCTTCAGGACATGCTGCATTTATCCTCCTGACATTGTAGTTCAATAGTAATGTGCCATGATACCTCTTCCAACACTGGAAAACTGTCTGGTTGGGATGAGATTCCCAGTCAAGTTACTGTGTGTCAGCAGAGACCTGCTGTCTGCTCTCAGATGGCCAACTGTGGGTTGGTACGTTCACCCTATTTGCACAGCAAGTGAAGCCAAGTGGAATTACTTGAAATTTCTCATCTGCTAAGATATTGTACATCAAAACTGCAGTTAGCACAAGTCAGATGATGTGACAGAGCTAACATTTGACTTGGCATTTGACTTTAGGAAAAAACAGAGGATGAGTTCCATCAAATGCCTTGAGCTGCCAGAGGGGAGCCTAGAGCACTGAAGTAGGCACCAGAGTTGCTAATCCTGTTTGCAGAAAGTGCCAGGTGCCTTGAACTGTAATCCCGAAGACCCAGCACTGACTGTTCTTAAAATTCATCTGCCTTTGAAGCTTATTTGCCCCAGGATAATTACAGGGTCCTGGGCACACCTGCTCTTTAGAATTCTCTTCCATACAGAAAAATATTGGTTGCAGTGGAAGAAAACATGACTCTAGATGCCAACTCTGACTTTTCAGCCCTTTTAAATTTGTGGAAGAGCATCTCCCTTGTGCACACGCAGTTGCTGACTGTTGTGACCTTGCTTAGTGAGTGAAGTTCTTCTCTATTTTGCAGAGCTCACTAAGATAGAGTCACTGAGCTCATCACTCACATGAGATGCACTGGGGCCTGAGGGCCAGGCATCTGAGAGGTGGGTATGCACACCTGCACTCCTGCAAGCAGATCTGTGATCAGTGCTGGTGGAAAGCAATGGCAATGACTGCTGGGTTGTTAATGAATCAGGTGTGTACTAGAGAAGGCACTGGTTCCCTGAAAGCAAATGCTGTCTGCAGATCATAGACAAACAGAAGTTAGAGATCTCTCTAATGCTGATCTATTACATGGAGTTTTGGAAAGACTACAGATTGTTTAATCCCTTCAGCCTTTTGTACTGTTATTTTACTGACATGACCGACCTCTAGTCTTGGACATGAATCAGAAAGAGAAGAGTAGGCGAAACTTTACTGAAAAGAAGAGTAGGTACAGGTGTTGAGGTTTCCCCTTACTAAAAGTGCCTCCTTGAGCATCACAGAAGGCTCAATAAAAAGCAGAGAACTAAAGTCGTATTTCCAAAGACTCAAGCTGGCACTCTGTCAGGGCATCATCCTGTCTTAAGAGTAGCTGTATTGCACTGATTTTCACAGTTGTTGCAAAGCAAACTACCAGACACACACTACATGTCCATACTGCTTCTCAGAACTGGAATATTCTTTATTTAAAAAGTTAGCTAAGAAAATTAGACCTTTTTGAGCACTCTGGTATGGTAAGCATGCTCCTCCCTGTTTTAAATGCAGCACTGTGGTAATGTAATTGGGCCACTAACCAGCTTTTTTTGTTTCGATGTGTAATACTGACTCTGACTCTCTCTAGCTTAACAAGAAGTCTTTCTGTGGTAAGCCTTAATGTTTGGCCTTTCTTTTTTTTTTTTTTTGAAAACGGACAGTCATAATTTTTAAAATGGTTTTCTGGTACCTGTAATATATAAGTAATATAGTCAGAAAGAAATACCTGTGCGCAGAGTTATTAATATACATATGGCTACATGGCTCATGGGCATTCAGCACAGTTTTAATGAGACTACTGTAGAAAGTTATATTTATTTTTCCATGTAGCTGATTTTCCATTTTTCCTTTTCTTGTCAGTTGTGAACAAAAATCTGTCTTCTGGAGAACATTTCCTAGAGTAAATTGTTGCCATTTTTCTTGTAATGCCCATTTGGATTATCCAGCCACCCACAACCACCATGAGAGCATTATGTACTTGAATGGCCACAGTTCCACTATTCAGAGGAATATCCGAAGCTGACAAACAACTATAAGCAGAGGATGGTGTTCCCAAGCTATCTGAATGATAGTTAACTGTGCAGTTAAAGTGAGGTATAACTCTTCCCCCCCCCTTTTTTTTGCCTTTTTTTCAGATTCCAAATCTCATTTTGTATTGTTTCTTCCTGTTAGATCACAATTTCTCAATTACTAAATATCTTGTCAATTAAATGGGTTTTTATTCATTAAAAGTCCACTTTAGATGGAGGAAACCACATGTTAATTTTCTATTTCATTAAACAGAGCTACTGTGTTTACACCTTATGAGTTTTTCAAGCCCCAGGTCACTCTTTTAGCTCTGCTTTGATTATTTTTCAGTTTGGAAAGAGCATTAACTGATTTTGTAGACAATGATTACTATCATTTTGTATGATACTCCTCTGCTTATGTAGCAGAGGAACATGTTTATCATGTACAGCCCATCATATTTCAGCAGAGGACTAAATTAAATATATCACAAGTGTAAAAATAGATTACCAAGCAAACTGAAAACATCAGAAAAGGTAGACATCTGGCAACATTTACTTTCTATGTAATGATGATGTCTCACCTCCAGTTACCAAAGTAAATTCTTTCACATGATATCCTTCTCATGATTTTCCATGGAACCCAAGACAGGCAAACCACCTATCCATTCCCAAGATGCTCCATGAGACCACTTCTGAACACTGGCACAACAGCAGCATCTTCCCAGCCCTTTGGAATTCCCCAGCTTAGTGGGGTTTGGAAAAAATCAGCAATAATGATTCACTGGGCTCATTGTTTAATTCCTTCAATATTCTTGGATGGAATTTAGCACACCAGTTCTTTAAGACATACTGCAAAGCTCATTAAGTTTGGCTTATTTGTTCCCAACCATTTTAATGCCTTCCTTCTGGATTTTTTTCTTGCTATTGCTGTTTCTATTCTCAGTCTTGGCGTAGGGGAAAATAAATCCCCTTGTTGACGCTACAGGTATCTATCAAGCATCTGTCAGGGTTTACTCATCTCTGTATCAGGGATTTTGTTTTCCATTACCCTAAGCTATTTCAGGGAAGCTGCCCAGTACTTTTACTGAACTTTGGATGGACTTTGGGTAGTGATTTCAGTCTGGATAGGTAAATATCACTTTCCCTGAATAGATGAGGATGGATGGACATCCTATCTGTTTCTACAGTTTAGCGTTTAGTTAATGATTTCTGAGAGGAGGAATAAACCAGCTTTTTCATAACACTTACATAACCAGACGACTGGCTTCTACTGTTAGAAGAACTCTAAATTTCAAGTTTTAGAAGTAAATTCATTTATTTTCCAGCATTTCGGAGAGTTATTATTTTAGAAATATCCCATTAAATTAATTCAGTCTCAAAGTTATCACATCTTTAATGAAAAGATAATCAAAAGTATGCAGTACTGCTGACTTTGGATCACATTCCTAGAGCTATACTATTTTATAACTAGATTTTACTTATGCTGTTTCATTTCTTTAGCTAACTAAGACACAAATTAATGGCAGCTGGAAAATGGATGGGGATGTGTCACTGTATGCTTCCCTTGCTACCTACTACTTGACACTCTTGAAGACAAGATACTGGGATACTTCTGGCAGTGGCGAAGGCTGAATTTCTACGCTACTGCATATCTCTTTCTAAAAGATGCAAAATAAATGAGCTGACAGAAAAGCACACTGCCTCTGTCTTTTCAAATGGGAGCAATTTATGAAGTATGTTTCAAAGCAGTTCTTCCCAGCTGGCAATCTCTACTTGGTGTTGGAATTGCTGCAGTGCTTCAGGTCAGGTTCATGGCCTTGTTCAGATCTAAGAAAAAAGTCATATCTGGTGCCTCCTGCGAACACTGTTCACCTGTGCATCCCTTTTGTATATTCTGATCTCTCCTGCAGCGTCACAGTCCTGAGAAATGGTCATCCCCAACTCAGAGAACAATCCTGAAGACAGCACAACTGATAAAACATCAACAGAAAGTTCTAAAAAAGATCAGAAAATTTTTGTTCTCCTTCTACTGTTGTTCATGCCTAAAAAAAGAACAGATTGATTTATCAGAAAGATGCAGATAAACATGAAGTTGTGACTGAACACAGTCAAGTATTTCCACAACTCAAAATTGCTTTGTGCTTTTATGTTTTCTGCATTGAAAGAAATCTTGTCTGGCACCAAGCCTCTTCTCATTATTTACTGAGAAGGAAGGTGAACTCAAAACACCAAAAAATCTTCTCTATAGCTAATGAACTGTGACACTTAATAAAGAAAGCATCTTTTCACTAGCCATTAGGAACTGCTGCAAACTTAACCCAAGTTACCTCTCACAGTCTACAGCAAATAGTGACAGTAAGACAGGGGCAGGGGCTACTTTTTGTCTTTTCCAAGTTAAGATCTAGTCCAACAAATGCTGAACAAGCACCTGTAGAGTACATTTCAAAATCTGGTAGTATCTAAGCTGTAGGAAAGATATGAAAGGAAGATAATAGTCTCATTGGGAAACAGCATACATTTATATTAATTAACAGTCATGCTGTGCTCTAAGAGGATTAACACAATGGAATTTTCTTGAACAAATTACTGTTCAAGTCTTGCAAGATGCAGAAATGTAGAAGAGTAAATGTTACTATGGACCTTAGTATGGCTCAACAAATAGCAGGAATAAGCAGTACAAGATAAATAAAGCTCTTCTATTAAGAAATGAGAAATCTGTTCTAATTCTTATACCGAATGAACACAGTTATGTAGAACTCCATTACACTCAAACTTATGTTAAATATATTGGATGATATATAAAGGACATATTGAACAGTATATTAAAGGAGATTGTATGTCCTTTAGTACAGATTGAGTTATATATTATAAAGACCCCCTAAATCACTTGTGCTGCATTATATTTAATCACTCCATGATGCTATTTGCTGACATGTCTTGCAATATTCAGTATCTGTGAGCAACTCAAAAACATCTGTCAACCATGAAAATATACCGAGAGATATCTTCAGGAACGATTTCCTACTATTGTGCATTTTTCTCCTGTTGACTCTGTATTTTACTTCTGATCATTATTTTGCTGATTGTATTTGGGAAATGAGAACAAGGACTGCATATACTAAGAGCATGCCATTATGAATTTGGTCATATCTACATCTGCACATACATGCATGCTTAAAGATGGGTAGCTTACCATCAATAATGTTACAACCCAATGAATTTTATGCTTGCCTGTTTTCCCTGAAAGCATGTTTAATTCTTATTTGTTACATTACATTCTGTAATTAACAAAATCTCTAAACAGAAATTTGAAAATGAATTATTCAGGCAAACCTAGAAATTGTCGATTGAAATCTTTGCTTTTGCAAATAAAAATCCTAAGTATAGAAAACCTGAGATGGTGAAAAATCTCCACAGTTGGGCCTGTTCTGCTACTCCGTGGTACCAACCTTGCCGAGTTTGGTGCTAAAACATCAGTATGCAAAGTAGAAAATTTCCTTAACATTTATGAAACTCTGGACTGTCTCTTTTATACAGTACAGATAAGAAATTCAATTTTGAATTCAAAACTTATTTCTTTAAAACCTGATCCTCCTCTCCAACTGCCATAATTGTTCTGAGTAACTGATAAAGATAAGTGGTGAAATCTCAGTTCCATTGATGTCTGTGAAAAAATTTGTGTTGACATAAGCAGAAATTGGACTCATAACTGTATCATGTCTTAGTATCATATCTGACAAGTGATTCATTTCTCCTAGGAGTAGTTTTTGGAGAAACAATGTGGAAGCAAAACATGAAAATGTATATTTCTTTTTTTTTTTTCCCAAAAAAGCTTGTTCTGAATATAAAAAATGTAGCTCCTGTTCAAGGAAGAATTATTCACCTTAAATGTTTTGCTATAATTTTGTTTCCTGTCAAACTAACTGAAGATAGACATACACACAACACATACACTATATTCTCCTTTAGCTTATTTTAATGTACACATCAATATATATTTCTACCTGTAAGTAGATAAAACAAAATGTTCTTGCTTATTACATTAAAATATTACACTGTTCTGATAACATGGATTCTCATCAAGAACTTATACAAAGTCAACTAAAAATCTGAGATTTTTAGATTTTGATATTTGAGATTGAGTTTGATATTTATTAATGATTGTTCTTGGGCCAATGCAACAGAAATTAATGAATTAATTGGTGGGTAATTACTGTTTTAATTATTAATTAATGGATTATATCAGTGTGTTTTTTTTTTTTCAAAATGTTTTTGCGGCATTACGTTGTTAGACTAAGAATTTAAATGTAATTGTGTATTTTAATTATCTTTTTATATTTCAATCTGTCATGTAAATTAAAACTGTAATCATAGTCATATAAAAAGTGGGTCAAATGATATATTAAAAAAATCTCATGATCAGAGAGATCAAAGAAGATGCTTTCCTTTCCTTAAGAAAGGAGGAGGGGAGTGTGCAAGTCGTAATTGTGCAGTATATTACATTTATTGCTACTTACAGTTTTGTTGGAAATTCAAATATAACACTGTCTGCTCCTGCTTTAGGGCCTAATTGCCTTTTAAAATGCGTGTGCCAAATTCTCAGAGGGTGTAAACTGGAATAACTCCAACTGACCTCAAGCAGTTGGAATGAAATCAGTGTGTATTTGATCTTGAGCTGGCTTTCATAAAAGAGATCTTAGATTGCTGTCAGTTAAGGATGTGGTCTAAAACTTACTGTTCCTTTCTTTATTTATAAAAGGGAGAGACTCTGTCTGCACCTTGCATGATTCAATATTGTGACCCTACAATTGCTAAGGACAACTGACTGCTCCGTTCATGCAGCTGCCCATGGCCAGAGCTGGGAACGAGCTGCTTAGCTCTCATCACGGCAGAGGCCAGTGTCCTGCCAGAGGGCTCCAGTGGTGTCCTTTTGCTGCATGGCCAGGTGCCTGCCCTCTGACTTACAGCACAGTGAACTCTTAGGGTGCATGCCAATATTAGCCAGGAAATCCTATGTTGATTCACAGGATCAGATTCCAAAGATAGCTGCAGTAAGAGAGAATTTCACTTCCACATTTGAAGAATGCTGTCACCAAATCACCGGTTTCAGAGTAATATTAAATTTGTTAAATTTCATTCCTCTGTGTTTCAGTGTTGCAGCAGGATGGAACAATAAATGGTAAGTTATATACATTGCATTTCCTAGTTTTAGCCTTTAAGGTGTTGTCTACATTTCTGATACCGACTTTGGTTTTATACCAGTAGCGTTAGTGTCACTGGGATAAATTATCATCATAGATAATAGGAATTGGCTGAAGTGATACTAAAGAACTACAGGAGAAATTACTCCTGTTTGGAAATAAAAAACAAAACAAAAAAAACCCAACAAACCCAAAGTTAAGAACTGTGCTTGTGAGCTTAAAGAGGCATAAATGTAATACAGTCTGAATTCAGTGCCAATAATCCTAAGTAAGTGAAAAATGGAACCGTGTATCAGAACTGTGCACTGCACTGAAATGAAACTGTGAACAAATAGCTGAACTTCCGCTGACAAAAAGTAATTTCTGCATACTTGCTATTGCAGTACATGCAGAATGTGTAAGACTTAAATTAAAACCCTGCCTCAGGATCTATAGAAATATAACACACTTATTAAAGCAGAGCTTCATCTAAGTTAATTAAGTATAATTTCACTATCTGTATCGATCGCAAAACACAAAAAGCTCTTCCTGTGACTATTTGATAGCATAAACCAGTTCCTACTGAATATTGCTGGTAATAAATTACAAGTTCCAGGCAGCACTTACAAGTTGAAAATTCACTTTATCTTGTATTGAGTAAGAGCAATGCAGCAGCACTGATAGGATTTCTTGGATATCAACATCGAACCTTCATTGTTCTTACTTGCACATGTCTCTGTATTTTCACTTCTCTTTATCTTGATCCCCTCACCTTCTTCCCTACTGCCCCTTCATACCACAGATGCGCAGCAGTGTCAGGGCTGCTCCCTGAAATTTGTGTTAACATTTCAAGAATAATTGTCTGTCAGCACAATCCATTCTACAAGCATTGCAAGCTGCTCTAATTTAGTGAGGCATTGGCCCTGTTGTTTCTTTTCTTTTTGTTTCTCATCTTGTCATCATTGATAACAGAGCATGAGGGGCAGTCTGGAGGGTGCCAGGCTGACCCAGCCACACAGGGAAGTTCTTTGTTGTCCTTCGGCTTGGTGGCATCAAAGGGACAGAGACAAAGGCAGTGACAGCTCCAGAACCACCAGGGCTGTCATCTCATACATTAGGAATTTCTTCATTTTTTTTTTCCTAGTAAATCAAAGCAACTGTGTAAAATCTGGGGGGTAAAATCAATTGCTTCCAATTGATTAACTTGATCAATATCATCTCACTGTTTTTACTGGTGCACAGTCAGTTTGCAATGAGTGGTGTCCTTCTCTCTGTCAGGATTTCCAGTGCTTCCCCGCAAAGCCATGGAGCCACAGCCACGAGTTATCAACAAAGTCTGTCCCACAGCGGTAGGATTTATGATGTGCCAAAGGCACATGTGCCACAGCCTACCTGACTAGTGGCAGACAGGTGCCACGGATAAACACTGTGCACTGAGCACAGGGCATATCCTGAACACAACATCTCTGAACGTGTGCACTTATGAGGTGAAAACAATTAATTCAGAGTTTATGCAAAGATACTGGATATCCAGCTCATGTATCAACTGGTGCATAACACTGGAATTAAACATAGGATGGGAAGTTATTTAGCAGAGAAAGTCCTTGAAATGTTTGCTGTTGGAGATGGCACAAGCCAATTTCCAACAGAAACAGCAGCAGTTAAACCTGCTGCACAAAATCCATAAAACTGCTATTTAGCTGACATTACAGGGACACGTGTAGACAGTCTGAGACACTAGATGATACCTAGTTTTACTTTTGCTGTACACATCTGTTGTAGGTATTCTTCCTTTTTATTCTGTGGATGTTTCTAAGACTATACAGATTCATCTTTGGGAATGACTTTCAGTATCCTGTTCAAAGTGTGTTCAATTAAGAGATTTCCCCACTTTTCCCCCAAATGTTTTGGACTGTAGCTGCAGCACTGTAATGTTTACTGCTACTTTATATAGTAATAAAAAGTATAGAACCAGTTTCCAGTTCTAGCCACAAAGTGCCTGTACCAGCACAAAAATAAGGATGGTACACAACCCCAGGAGCCAATGCTTTCAGTTTTCAAAGACATAAATGACTGAAGAACTCATTCCCACCACTCAGATCCAGCAGGGAAACTAACACTTGATTCCCACTAACAGCTTTGAGAACTTCTTTGTAGGAAGACAGAGCAAATAGAAAGAGAAGTAAAAAATAAGAACAGATGGTAATGGGTTATGCTTGGTTATTTAGAACTTTGTTTCCATGTATACAGAGATCTTTTAACCACTTCTGCAGTGCAAAAGGATTTCCACACACATGATGGAGAGATTCACATAACACATCTGTTTTACACTGTTTCTGTAATCTTGCCTGCAGTATAGTATTAGAATGCATGATTAAAGTCACTTCTGCCTGAATAACTGGTGTAACAATACCGTGGGTGATGTAAAAAAATGTGGACAGTGGTTTCTGTAAACTTCTTTACCAGTTGTGTAGCTTTTAGTTAATTGAAGGTGACTTTGTCCCCTGATTTTGTGAAACTGTCTTAATCTGTAGGTCAAATAAACATAATAAAACAACCCTGGTTTTCTTTTTTTTTTTTTTTTTGGGGTTACTGTTTTCCTAAAATATTTATTCTGAGTTGCTGGAAAACAGCAAAGTGCTATAAGAATCACTTGGAGATTTGCCCTTCTGTGGAGTGTTCCTGTGTTTAAAATTAAAATAAAAGCCTCATAGATGCACATGCATGTGTGTATGTGCATTTATTCATCTATATGCATATATATATGTATCCATGTATGTGTGTAGTTAACTAGCTGGAGGTATTTGTAGTTAGATCTGAATGATATCATTTTAAATGATTATTGGCTTTCTTCCTCACTCTTCACAGATATATCAATTTATACAATAAAACACTTTCAGGCACTGCTTTGAAGTGTTAGTGATCTCAAAATGATATGCTTATGTTCAGATGTAGTTGTCTTAAAAATTTCTAGCCTAGGTACTTCTTTGTACTTTCTAAAAAGCTTTCTTTAATGCATTGCTCTAACTCACTGCTCTATTCATACAAGCATGCTAAATATATTGCAGAATGAAACACATCTAGAAAAACACCACACAGGATTGAGACTTGGGCTCAGTAATACTGATAAATATCTGCAGTTATTCTGAATTTATAATGAAGAACTCTACTTAATGGTGTTGTACAAGCCCATGCAGAGCAACTTGCTGATAATGAAGCACAGTTTTTTTTCTTGGTGGGAGTTCCATCATCTACATTTTAAGAAAAAATGATGATGAGTCTAAAAGGCCTGTTAAAATTTTTTCTTTGAAAACGAAAGATCTTGCTCAAAACTAAACTTTTTAGGAGCTAGAACAATTCAGTTTTCAAGGTACTACAATATTTTCCAAAATTTTTGGAGACTTGGGCACCTCAAAAATATGGCACAGTTTCAATATGTTGCTGCATTTCAATGATCAAAGGCTTTGGTTAAATATAAATACCAGGCACAATCATCAGGATCTCAAGAATGCTGCTTGCAGTGGTGTTGAACCTCAGCTGGAGGAGTGGATCAGTCAGCCTATGAGGTCAGAATTAGCAGAGCAGACCTGACCAGTTCTTTGGGGGCAGTGAGATGTTAGTATTGCCAAACCACACATCAAGCATGTAGCATTTAAGCTAAATCTCAATCAATCTTTAACCTTTATCAGATTTTCAAACTCGGCCTACTATTAAGGGATTACTAATACATTTTTCAATGTTAAACCTAGAAAGTGCATTTTCAAGCTCCTGCTTTGTTGTATTTCAAAGAGTTGATAGGCATTTCTAAGATGCATTTTAATCTCATGAAAGCAGCACGGTAACTACAGTGGTTGTTACTCAAAACTTAATATTCAGAACTTAAGATATTGTTCCCTTTCCATTGTGTATGCTTTTCTGTAAGTAATACTAGACTGAATTGTATTATACATGGCTCCGAACACCAAAGATGCTCCCAGCACAATGTGTTTGAATTTGCCTTAAGAGACGGTGATCAATTACCTCACATCTTCAAAGGCCTCGCTTGTCTATGCTTACCTGGAAAGTGAATATAAATTGGAAGGCTGTTATAAAGCAACATCAGCATGATTGGATTGTCTGAAACAAATGGGGAGCTGACTGTGTGGATGGAAAGCAAGATGTAGCAATGAAGTATTTTTCATTTTTAAGGTGGAACATATGGGTCCAGCACAAGAATAACACTTCCAAATTTATTGACCAAGGTGATGAAGTAGATTGCTGAATGGTCTCTCAAGCAGAGATATAAGTATCACTATTTAGATCATCTAATTTTGAGAGGGAAGGTAACTTGGGTCGATGCACGAAAACTTCATTCCAGGAAAAGTCCAAACTTTTGTTATTTCCTTCTTGAGATTGACCAAGTAGACGTGGACATAAAAAAAATCCACAAAGTCTTTGTGGCATGATTCCCTTCATATGCACTTGATATTGTAACACTTGGTATTTGATATCTCTCCTTGTTATGTACCTGCTTCAGTTGAAACCTGCACCAGTAACAATAAAGACCAAAGTGAGGAAGAAAGTAAAGTAGAAGACAGAATTAAAAGAAATAGTGCTTTGTAAACGCAAATGCTACCAGTAATAAAAATAAGACAAAAATATATAAGGTAAAAAGTAAACAGAAAAAAATAAATTACTGTTCAAAAGTATAATCATCAAAATGGTTATCTTCTTATTTTTTCCTTAATAGATGTGAACTGCAAATACAAGGTGTCAAAATTCTAATGAGTGTTAGCAAGGACACCAGAAGTCATCAGTTCAATGCAAAGTTAAATCACCAAAGGTGATTTAAATTGCAGAAGACTGTGCACATTTCACAGCTTAAAATAAACTGTGGCTTTGCAAGAAGGGCACAGTCATGACTTTGCATATCTTACGTGGGTTTTATGGTGCATTAGTAGCTAAACTCACTATAAAAAAAAAAGGGATTTCGTTTTAAAAGCTTATAAAGCACGATTCATAGGAAGGCTGGATGCCTACACAATTCTTTTAATCAACTTTTAGAGGTATTCATGCAGATGCAGACGCAGGTGCCAGCTTTTTCTCACAAGAGCTCTAGTGCATCATTTACAGAGGCTCCGTTGCTCCTCAGGAACCTACGTTTTCTTTTAAGCTTGAGTCATTGTAACTAAGGTCACTGCTAAATCCAGGTCTCAAGAATGCACAATACTTTTCAGTTTTGGTTAGTCATCATCACTTCAAACCAGCATTCCTCTTTTGATGTAGTGTTTGGTCAGCTGGTTTTTGCAGCCTGCTTTTCCCCCTCAGTGAACGTACTAGATAGCCTAACTAAGCTTTGTGTAGGATTCTGCATTTTACAGTCAGCCTTCAGGGATGCTAAACTTAAGAGTAAGGAAACAGTAATTAAAAGTGATTGGGACTAGAAGCCTTGATGCTATGCAATGTGGACTCAATTGTCCTTGACATAGGCAGACGAAGCAGCAAGTTTTGGTTTTGATTATAGCTTTACTTGCGATTTTAATAAACATGAGCCAGTATTCAAACTTTTAATATCCTGCTGCTTAACTATTTCCAAAAAGCAATCCAGCTCTTTTAAACAGTCCTTGTTTGAAAATTTTAATTTGTTTGGCTCTGTCCCTGCCTAGAGAAGTTGTAGCCTCTCGGTAACTCCTTTATAAGTTCACTTCCAGAATCACAAGCAATCTATCTTTTTCAACTAAGTGTTTCCGCATGTGCCAAAAGTGTCAGGCTGACAGCCTTCCTGCACTGTTTTATCTGGTTCCCACAGTAAGTGTAAGAGACAAACACAGGAATGTGTCTAGTGCTGTCTATGCCCATCAAGGATACAATGATACTTACAGCTCTTCCAGGAAGCGGAGATTGTGCACAGGGTTCGAGGGCAGCTTAGTAATGTTGTTCATACTGAGATCACTGTAGGGGAAAACAGACAGAGACTTAATATGGCATGTCACAACTGTGGTATCCAGCTGTTCATTCCACACATTTTTAAGTCATACATTAACAAAAATTAGTTCCTCTGCCAGAACTGATGAATCATTATCTAGTTAGCACTTTAAACATTCTACTTTTTTTTGAAAATGGTTTTGTCAAAGCAATACAGGTTGTTGCATGTTCTTAATTCCCCCAAATTTTGGAATGTTTTATCACGCTCTATAAATCAGCTGGAATACTAAACAACCCTTTTATTCTGCATAATTTTAATAAACCGCTGTACTATATTAAAATTTATTTGGAGTATTAAAGGAAAACTACTCTGATTTCACTGTCATTGCACTGTAGCATACTGTGGGTTTACTAATGCAGACAAACAAAACTGCACAGGTGCAAACTATTTGCATGATTCTTTACATTTCATGACCATGAAAAATAATGCTTTTGCTGTACAACTTGCTGTATGAGCCTACTGATTTTCCTTGTGCCACATTAGGTGTCCCCAAAACCCAACTCATGTGAGTTAAGGAAAGGACATATTTAAAAAATAAATAAAATCAAAACATCCCCTTTCTGGAGTGCTCTTTTTTTTGCAGGTTCTCAAGTTGCATTAAATAAGTGAAATGAACCATAAAACAAGAGTGTAATGTGATCCTTCTCTGTAGCACACTTCCTGGTGGGGTTCCACAGTAGTTCCTGGCACAGGAAACAACCATCCATATCAGCTCTGTCAGAGCTCATTCAGGCTATGGTTCAGGCTACATTTCATACAATAACTGCTTATTCTGAAGGTGTTTCTTCATTTTTTCCATTCTTCCCCATGCCCAACTCTATCATTACAATTGACTTACGTTAGGAATAAAAACTGTAAACAGACTGCATAATAAAATTCTACATGGAAAATAAAACACAACAATGTCAATATTGCTATAGATGCTGTTTAAATAAAAATATCAGAGGATGGTATATTTTATGCAATGTTATGTGACCATTTTAATAAAACAATATAAATATATATATTTGAAACACTTATAGGCTGTAGCAGCTTTTGATAGCATTTGAATAACTTTATTTCTTCCAGCTGTTGAGAACTCATAAGGTAAATAAGTTATCTGTTCTTTGGTGTAGACATCCTACTCCTACTCCTACTCCTACTCTTACTCCTACTTCTACTCCTACTCTTATTCCTACTCCTACTCCTACTTCCTATTCCTATTCCTATTCCTATTCCTATTCCTATTCCTATTCCTATTCCTATTCCTATTCCTATTCCTATTCCATTTCGATTCCTATTCCTACATTTCTATTGCCATTCCATCCACTTTTTATTAGTCACAGTCTGTATCATACTACAGAATATATGTTTTTAGCAGCATTATTAATTTTAATGTTTGATCTTTTTCTGAATTTAAAAATGTGTAACTTAATAACACTTCAAGTAGAGATTGAGAAATAAAGGAAATATGTTAATACTTCACAGCAATTATCAAATCACTATTGGGGAAGGTCTCTGCACCCACTTCAAAATCAAAGTACAATTTCAGAAATGTACTTACTAAACTCATGCTTTAATGTAATACTTTATCACCTGTTCCATACAGTATAGCAGGTTATTAGCCTTTCACGTCGATAAACGCTCAAAGGATTTATTCTGACAGAGGAACAAATAAATTGATTTATTTGGCAAAAGCAAAACTCACCCAGTGAATCATATACTACTGAATATGAAAACAAAAAATGACATTTTAACATTGTTTTGATAATGTAATTTTAACATTTGGCCTAATGGGTTTTTGTAAACATACCAAAACATATTTTAGACCTAAAAAGCCAAAGATAATGGAAGGGGAGAGTGATTCTTCTTCAAACAGGCAAGTATTCAGGGTACTCTACAAACAGCATTAATCAGTGCTCTGGATGACTGACCAGGAAGACCTGCAATCTATTTTTATACTACATTAATTTCTGTCAGCAGTAAGCAGGAATTGTCTGGTATCCCCAGGACTCCATGTCTCTCAGCTCCTAATCCACACTCGGTAACACCTTTCACAGGAGATCTGCAGACAAGACTCTCTCTATTATCAGAAGAGGATCAGAACAAAAGAAGGCCACTCTGAATACACGCTTTGATGCACAATCAACAATATACACTTAAAAGCATCTTTAGACCCTACAGGTGGATTCACAAAAAGCACCACTTACATCTACTCTTTGGTGTCCAAAACTTTTTGTTAAGCGTTGATGAATATCATTGGAGGCAATTTCTGCATAAAGGAATTCAGTGACAAACCTTTGCTTCCTGTGCCCTTCATGTCAGACACCATTGTGTCAGACTGCCCCTCTGCTACCATCTGTCACATGGCAACAACATGTAATGGAACACTGGTGGGAAGATTCAGCCTCTACTATCATACCACCAACGTTCACCTCTGAAGTCATGGGCTTACATAAGAGAATAGGAGGCACTACTTTCAGAGTAGCTCTTGTGTGTGTTTGTGTGTGTGTATAGGTATGTATATATGTATGCATATTTTTAACATTTTTTTCATAAACAAAAATTATTTCCAGATTTGTTCAATAACACCTATCCAAGCTTGCTTTTAACACAATGCTAAGACACTGACTACTTCAGTCTGTGTTGTTAATGTGTTATTGTTGTAGTCTTAACGGTTTTGGAATCTCTGAAAGAATACTGCAGGGAGAGATAATATCTTCAGATTAGGCTGATACAGCTGGAAATACTTATAAATTTCAAACGCAAGAATCAAAAATCTCTGCTTTTCCCAACTGTACCAACTGGCTGATTAGATGATACTATTTCACCCGTATAAATGTTACATCACATGCACTTGCACTGCAGTAATTCATCTGCACTTACAGTTCCTAGAGTCAGAGTACTGTTTTGGGTCAGAATCACTATAGATGCATTTCATCCAATCTTGTTTGCTGAAGGAACTTTAGGACTTAGGAGGGAAGTCCAAAGCTACTTCTGGAATCATGTTAAGTGAAGTAAGATGAGTACAAAGAGTTAATGCAATGCAATCAGTCACATCTCATGTGAGGAACAATGTAAAGTTTGGGCTGCCAAGCAGAAATTTTTCATAGTGTTCCAAAGACAAAAAAAGGAGGTTCTCAGCAAACCTGCCAGCTTTTGGATCATATTGCCAAGAAGACCTATCTAGGATGGGATTTATGACCACTAGATAGATCAAGCACAGCTAACAACCAGAAAGAGCAAGCTAGTAAATTGGAGGCTTACAGATTATGATTATACAAGGTGCTCTGCAACTGCAATGATTTCTTTCCAAAAAGCACATCAGACAGGTCTTCTGATTTTAACTTTCAGGGTTACCCCATCAAAGTCAGTAATTTGCTCTTACTAGAAAACAGGAGATTAAATGTGGCTCGTACATCAGAATTTGCCCAGTAATGTCGAAAAACCATTAAAATCAAAGTATGAAGTCTCTTTACCATCCCCAGAGGAACTATTCTCTTTCTGAGTCAGATCCATTTCCCAGTTTTCCTTGTGTGCTTGTGCATATATACTCAGCAGAAGCAAAACAGTAGGAACTGCAATCAATTCTTATCCAACTCAGTAGTCTTACAAGCTATGGTAATGAAAAACTTAAAATTATTAGCACATTAAAAAATCTTTAATGTGTTGACAGACACAATCTTTCTTATACTCTACTGTCAAACTGCCTGAAAACTTCACTGATGTCAGTAATGAGCTGCACTGCTTAAGGTACGTGCTGAGTTTTAAAATGCTCCTTTTGTATATCAATAGTGTCATATCAACATATATGAAAACTAAGCACGAGCTTAAGAGCTGCACTAGAAAGGCAGTAGGTTATTTCGAATGGTAAAGTCAACATATCATCTCTTCTCCCATTAGCATTCTAGCAGCCTACTGCCAACTGCTGATTCTAAAAGCAACACAGCAGCAAATGATAATTCCATCTTTTCAGAAGATAAAAAGATTTGCTTCAACGACTGCACTGGCAACATGGCTCATTGTAATGATATCTTAATTATATTCTGTGCCAATCAATCACCAGCTGTGTCTCTTGTGCCTTCAGAAAGTAATCCTACCTGTCATTTAATTGTCAGGTGCTTCTGTGGCAGATTATTTTTTTTTTTTTGAAGAACTGAAAATACTGCAAACTGCAACTTATATCTATCTTTTTTTTCTTTTCTTTTTTTTTTCCGTTCTTTTTCTTGGTGATGCTATGAACAAATTATGACCATTTGCAAAAGACAGTCCAGAAGAGTAAATACACAGGTCTTTCCCCCACACAGTTCTGTTGTCCATGCATACATAAGCTGGAAAAAATACGCAGTTATCAACTTAAAGTGAGTACTTCACCATAAACTCTCCAAAGCCAGTAAAACAAGTTAAGTGAACTAGTTCTTAACATATAACAGTAGGTTCTGGAGGCCAAGTTACTAACCTGTTATTAGCTATTATTACAAGAGATGTTTCAGGGACTATTCACCTTGGAATCAGTTTTCCACATTGTTCTTATTCTCTTTAAAGGAGAACAGAAATCTGTCTTCAGACATATGCAAGGCTTCTATTGGCTTCCACCAACCTATTAATATATTACTAGGTTATACTTCTATTATACTAAATAGCACAAACCTCTCTACCCATCACAGGGCTAATACAATAATCCAGGATGAAAGACAATGAATTTTGTAGTCTATAATTTTTTAACAGTTGTAATCTCATTTAAAACAAAAAATGATCAAGCTTTACTATTAAGATTGTTAGTTATGCTTTCTCTAGGCCTGCCTTGCCCCAGCAAGACATATTAATAATTATTTTAGGTCAGTCTTTGAAAGAGAAAGCACTCACATAAAAATAATGACAATAGAAAGAATACATTGAATTTCTACCAGCTGAGAACAGATCCTAAAGCAAGGCCATTTTCTTAATTCATTTACAGCTAAATTGGACACTATCTTGTATGTAGTGATGCAATATATTGAAAAGAAGTGAGAATTACTGCCTCTTTTCCCTCACTATGCCTATCTTTTTAATGCAGCATGCTCACTTTCTCTGTTGGCAGAACACTTTACCAGCTCCACTGTTTGATGGAGGAATATGCTAGCTATTAAGTGCTCGCTGTCTGTCTGCTACCACAATTGCTTCTCTATGTATATTAAAAATAACTCCATCTGCTATAGGTACTAAAAGCAGAAAAATCTTGCAAACACTGTAGTAGTCGTTTCCATTTCTTAGAATATATTCCTATAGCACTTCTTCATTCAAAGATAGCCATATATAAACAGAAAAAATAATTATAATCACTTTACAGAAGGGAAAGTAAGACACCTAATGGTGAAGCAATGTGTTCTCAGTCAAACCCAGCTGTATGCCACCAAGGAACCAAACACCAAGATAATTTGTCCATTAGATCCCCAGTGAGTCCCGAAGCATTCACATAGTAATCTTCCAAATAGGGATGCATGAGCTGTCAACAGCTTCAGAAAATGGCTACGCAAAATCAGGACTATATTTTCAGTCTGTTGGTTCTGGATTATACTGTCTTCTAAAATCACCTTGCAAACTGGTACGCATGTGTCTCTGTGTTTAACACATCTGTGCAGAGGGGCACAGAGAGGAGCCATAAATGTTTTGAGCACTCCCTGGCCATTAAAGTATGGCGTTTCTTCTCACAAGGAGCTGCTGACTGCACTTGTGGTTCTTTGAAGGCCTCCATAGTGAAACTGTGATTAAGATGAGAATTTCTACCACTTGGTTCACATTTGAAGCATTAAACATTTTTCTCAGAAAAATCTTCCAGATCATATTGGAACAGAGCTTGCAGTGACAGTGTGTGTGTTGGCCCCTCTCCATGATTTTGTGCTAGCGTATGGGGCTAATTCTCCCTCTGACCCTCAGCACTTTGATTTTCTTCCTTCTGCACATCAGTGGTGTGACTTCCAGCAGTGCATTTCGCTTAAAGAAGATGGAACCTCTGCAATTTTAAACAGGTATCTATGGGAAGGATCCCATAGATGGCTTGAACTTACAGAAGTCTCAAAAGCAAGGTTGGGAGTGCTCTGTCTGCACCTCTCTGCTGCTGGTGAATGCTGAGTAACGGATCCAGGCAAACCAAGTTGATAGGACATGGCTGGATTCAACAATTCCTGACACCTGTCACTGGATTCCTCTAATATCATGGAAAGTAAAATGTGGTTTATCGCTGAAGCAGCTCTGTACCACTCTCATTTTAACCAGCACGCATCATTCCTGAGTGTGGTAGGCAATTCTGTCATATAAACAGCCATCAATGGCTTGCTTAAATCTAGACTGCAGAACATTTGTAAAGCAAACAGTACGTGCATGATTAATCTTTTCAGGAAACAATTTTGCCATTCAGTTTATCCAAGACTCCAGCAGAGGGAGCAGGGCAGAGCAAACAATTAAGGTCAAAAAGAAAGTAAAGATCAAAGATCAGATCAAACAAACACAGTGCTGAATTAATCTGACAAGTACCTGACATTTTATTTTAGGTACAACGATTCTGGTGCTGTGCTTTTCTTGTGTATCAAATTCACAACGCTCCCTAGGTGAAATTACCCATGTACTTTCAAAGCTGATTCATGGCTCTTTGCTTGGCGTTGAAGACTCAGTTTGGTAAGTAATAATTAGCAGGATAAGTTACAAGAACATTCCAACATGTCAATCATATACTGTACTTAACTCATATAATTTACAGCTTAAATATCTGAAGGAATATTTTATAGCACAGGAGCCAGCAGGAGCAATTAAAAGAGGCTTGAATAGCATTCCTCTTCCTCCCATGCCCACAGATTGCATTAGCATGATTTTACTTCGTGAGTTATTACTTGTTTCTGCTGCACTAATTCAAATAGATTATATGAGTTCTGCAGACACTATTTATCTTGTTCAAATGCTGAAGACAATACACAACAGGTTTTATTGCAATTTATGAACAAGTCTACTAGAATGTTTGTCCTGTTTTTTGTCATTACCTATTTGTTTATCAGGTACTGTTTATCTTGTTTTTGATGAAGGACAGTACAGTTAACTTCAGAAAAGTTATGTATTAGAAGTCTAGGAAAAAGTATAAGGTTATCTCTTAGCTTCATAACATTTTCTGCAAGTCTACATTTTGCTTATTTTTACAACTATTTGATACAACAATGCCAAAATTTAGGAGAATATAAAGTAGCACATTCATTCATTTCAGAAAAAGTGGGCCCAATTTCCTTTTAATTATAGGTTTGTAATTTCATCCCTCAGAATTCAATGAAGTTATTCCTAACTTATGAGAGGGTCTACAAAGCACAGAATACTTTGCTTACTGGCCCACTACACCTTGTCAACAGCAGAAAGGAATTCAAAAGACACCTGAATATAGACAGACTCAAAATACAGGTCTAAAGCCATGAAAGAGACCATAGACCACATGGCCAATTGGACTTAATACCAAAATAAGTGTAACACACAGCATAGATCATAATACACAAGTCAATTTTAAAACTCATTTTCATGAAACATCCAGTACAACTTCAGTGAGGCTGCTGAGGGTAGAAATGAATAAGGGTTAGCCAATTTCACTCATAACAAGATACACTCTAAATAACTTCTGCTGGTCTTAATTTGCCCCAACTCTATTCTATAGCAGAGGTCTGAAGATTTAACCATTAAACTGCTCTGACAGCACCTACTACAAATGCATTCTAGCTGTGGTAGAGCCTGAGTACCCAGGAATTTGTGTTGCATTTGGAGCAGAAAATACACTTGCTACATTGCTACAGTGCTGAGAACCCCAGATGAAGGTGAGCAAGCTAGATCCAGAGCTGGAAGCTACATTAATTATGGTAGGTGCTCTCAGACAGGCTAATTATCCCTGACAGAGCAGGATGCTGCTATGGATGTACTAATTTGACAATGCAGGGGCCCTGCACAATGCTATTTTCTGTAAGGTAAGATAGCAGCTATATTAGATATAAAGTTGGTATTCCTAAATTGGTTTTAGCTTGGTAAAAGAAATAGCAAAAACTTCATTCAGCCATGCCAAGGGTTCACCTCTTTCATTCTAGCTAGTCTTTTCATTCTCAGGATTTGTCAGTAAAATTTTGGTTAGCTTCTTCACTAGTCCCATCCTCTAGCTTCCCATTGGTGCTACGTGACTGAATTTGTTTTACCTCTGCAATGTTACTTCTACCTTACTTGAGTTGAAAGTCATGTTATTGAAGAGTTATCTACGAGTTTCATCAGAGAAAATGATTTATCACAAATACTAGTCTGAATTATTCACTGGACTATGTTGTTGCTTAGCTGAATTATTTACAGAATCTTCTCTTGCACTGACAATCCAACAGGTGCCATATTACCTACAAACTATTTCAGTCAACTTTCTTACCAGAATAATCACTCCTGATCTCCTCCAATCCCACCACTGCCCCTTCCTTTTAAGGATGTTTTTGAATAAAAGTTGCATCTGATCTAGATTAAAACAAATCCAGAAGGGAAATAAAAAACACTTTTAATGCAAATCAATTCTCTGATCTGGTTCACTGCATTGCTGCTCGTACCACCACAAGAAAAAGTGCAGAGGAGAAATAAATGAGGGACGTGAAGCAGAACATTTTTTACTTTGGCAATGTTGGCTTAGGGTAGTTCAGGGTGGTCTTATGCCTTGGATGCAAATATTCTCAATATGCTTCAGATATACAAGGTAGTCCATTTTTTTTATGCACACAATTTCCCTTTCTGTCTAAGAAAGCCATCTCCTGACTGTCTGACAACTTCTTACAACACCTTCCGCAGAGCTCTGTGCAGCGACAAAGCTGTCAGATTTGTCATTAGCAGACTGAACACCAAAACTTCTGCAACAGTAGGTGCCAGGAACTACTTATACTTTTTTTTCTTACAAAGATAACACACTTATACTGCATTTCTCCATCAATTTATGTTTTTTTTTTTTCCCTGAAATGTTCAAAATTCTCTCATCATCAGATGCTTCTGCGTGGGCTGCTATAAACTACTCTGAACATCATACACAGGCATCAAATCCGTAGTATTATATAGACACCGTGTATACCTGGTCCACACACGTTGTTTGCTTGTAACTGAACAGCCCTACTTCAGGTCAGCAAATACCTGAGGTAGTTGTAAGGAATTCAGTTCACGGAATAGGGCTGAGCACACACTAATTCACTATGCCAAGGGGAAACCTCCTGTTGAGACCTCACTCGTGCAGGACAGAGCTAGCATGTATTTTCACATGGGGTTATACCAGCACAATCATCAGGGAAAAGTGCTGTATTGCTTTTTTATGAACATGTCTCCTCTTTAGATAATTCCCCTACCATAACTGAAATAACTGGAATCAGAACTGTCCATGCAAAATGGATGCAGGCAAAATACTTCACAACTATTTCTAGCAAGATCAGCTGGACTAACACTTAGTTTGAGTGGAGCTAGCAGACTGTGATCCAGACTAAATGATTCCTGTTTCCTTCCTTTTATTCACAGTGTTTATACAATCTACTCATTTCAAGGCCAGTGACCCACCACTTCTTGTGATTGTTACAATGATCTGCAGAAAATCTCTTCAGGATACACAATTAATGGGCACCATTCAGCCACAGCCACTGCTGTCTTACTTTCAAGTATCAGATATCAGTTTAAGGTCTTCCTGGAGATAACACAGAGAAATATTGTAAGACATGAGTAGGCAAAACAAACCTTTAACAAATGTAAACCAGCAAGAGCCTACTAGCAACAACTGGCAGCAAAGCCATATATATGCACACAGGTGTGTATATGACATAAGTGTGCTCCCTATACTGCACCTGTCCTTCATTTCTTTGCAAATGAAATGAACTTTCCAAGATCTCGGTTCTTTTCTCTAGCAATTCCAAATGCCATAAAAATGCTGGAAAGAATCAGTCGTCCTATTATTTACATGACTTACAACTTACAGCACAGCAAATCAATGTCAGCACTGCAGCAGAGCCTGGGGGCAAACACCTGGCTTCTCTGATGCTGGAAGCAAAGCTCTCACTGACGCTCATGGGAGCAGGACATCATCTATAGTGCCTCACGCCAGCTTCTACCCAACAGGTAGTATTGCACAGTCATGGAAATTGTGCAGCAGCACATCTCTGCCTCAAGTAGTGATAGGAGTACGGCTGGGTTCACTGGGAAAATTGCTAACTATTTCTTTCCAGTCCCTTTGTTTTATCATTTCTAAAATCTGCTGAGTTAGAGATGGAATGGTAAGGAGAGAAAGATGCAATATTAGCTACTGAAAATCAGTATTATATTTTTTTTTCAAGTGAGAAGGTTCAGAAAATGTAAAAATGTGGTTTATCTCCATTCCTTTTATTTCCATACTGTTCACTATTAAAGTCTTTATCTCTTTTATTTATTTCTTCTCCTTGTAATGGCTGCTTTAATTATTTGAGTACTTATATTTTAATTCCTCATCTATTTCCAAAGCAATTTGTTCATTCTGTCTGTTTTTCCTTTATTCCCCCTCTTAAGCCTTTGCTTAACTTTTGTCTCATGTAAAGGTCAACTTTCCTGTCAGCTCCACCAGAAACACAGAATGTACAATCACAACGATCTACATTGTGATAGTTCTTCTATAGGTGAAGAGGAGTCAACATTTTGTAACTAAAGGCTCAGACTCTATGACACTCTGGGAGATCTTCTAAAGGCTTAATTTACCTTGTGATGATCAAATTGCACAAGTGATCACAACACTGCATACCTCCTACATCGCCTAAAAGGTGAGAAAAAGGATGCCAGCTTGAGAATGGCACAGGTGGTAGTGAAATGTAGGACAGCAGTAAAGTTAAAGCATTTGCAGAGCAGAAGCAGATCTTGAAACACAGGTGCTATTGCCCACATTCCCCTGAGCCCAGTCAGCCTGGCCTTCCCTCCAATGGGTGTTTGGGGTTGGCAGGACTCAGACTGGTTCAGGCAGGTCTGTGTACCACAGACCTGATACAAAAATGGACTGCCCCAGCCCACAGGATGGTGCAAAGACTCGCTAGGTGAGGGTTTCCCCTCAGTCACGGTTTTGGCATTTGGATGGCAGCACTTTCACATCTACAGTGATGCAGCAGATGGAAGAAGATGGCACTGTGTGGCTCTACACACATTAACAACATTGCTATTAAGTGAACCACAGGCTATGGCAAATTCTTTTTTTCTTTTGTAACTTTATTAATTTTCTGCAGAATTTTCATCATACACTTCCTGAGGATCCAGCACAGTACATGAAAAACAAAACAAAACAAGACCCAAAACACCAAGCCTTCCAGCTATTCTGATCTTGAATTAAAACCCCTTTAACCAAAACATGACAGTCCAAGGTCTCTTTTTTTACTAACCTGGTCCCATAATGAACATTTTTTAATGAAGACATGTGGCTTGTAAATGAGCTTTTAAATAATCAGAGAAAAGAAAGGACACAGAAGGGTGTTTTAAAAAGTATGTGGAAAAAAAAAGAAAGGGCATTATTTTAAGTAATTAAAATCAAAAGCTTTGATGATTTGTCTTGTCACATGTATAATGTATGAGGTTACTTTTATTTAGAAGTCCGAGTTAAAGAAGGAAATGGTAGCATCATTAACTAATGCTATAGGGCAGAGTGTCTTTTCTGGGCAATTTTTCAATTCAGTAAAATTTTCAAACTTGTATTTCACCATTTGCAGCTCACATATTAAAAATCTATTAGCAGAAAGTCTATTGAAAAGCTGACCATGAGCACAAGAGACTTTTTCTAGAAACACTCCTATTCAGTTCTCATGGCTGAACAAAAGCAGATTGGCACATTTGGTTATATACAAACGCCCTTGAAAGGGACCTTCCCCCCCTTTCCCATAGCCACGCGTTTCAGGCTCTATATGCTGAAGGAAGGCAGTGAAAGGTTTGGAGGGGTGGGGAGACCAACGGCATCCACTGAGATCCTTCAAAGTCCTCATCTTCTATAGTGGGAAGATTTCCCTCTAAATCCCTTTCAATAGCATATTGATGGCTTTGAAAGCTTAAATGGCATTTGTCAACCATCAGTAAATCTTGAAAACTGTTTCTGCAAATAGCCCAACTCCGAGTCTCAGCTTTTCCCATTAATCTGTACGTAAGGCCACTGAAGACTTTTTCAGAGCCTAGATAATGCCTGGATTAAAAGGTCCATTCAAAAAGGAAAACTTTAGCATTCACCTTGTGTACATAGCCATTTCACCAGTGGTATTCATGGGTTGTTATTTCAACTCTGCATTTGTCCTGCAAACAAGACATTTTGCCACAAAGACTTGGTAGAGACATTCTTTAGTGAATTACTGAAACCTAGCCCCTCTATTTGTCATGGCTTGTTATTTTTATCAAGTGTAATCAGTTCAAATAGTAACCCCAGATTGACAACTTTACAATTACATTACTATTTTAAGAGTGGAAGGTATGTTTCCTCTAATTCAACAGTGAAACAGATTAAAGCATAACCTGATTGCTTCATCTAATGAAACAGTCTAAAATTTCCCTTAATCAGAAGATATGTTTGTTTGTTTTATGTTAAAAGATACGAACTCTGTAATAATGGTAGCTCAACATTTTTACTTTATTATATTTAATAAAATCTTTATGCATTCACAAAGTTTAATAACACACACAACTTGTATGACCTAATAATGTTGGGATTATCTCCTGTTTTTTTTTTCTTTTGCATTTTGCAACAAGTGATACCATTTTGAAGGGTACAGAGCATCTCATTATTATTATTATTAAAATAATCAAGATAAAATGTTTTTTGCCTCACAGAAAATTAGAAAAACAGAAACATAATTGGAAGAGATGCCAGTAACACCGGGCAGATTGTTTAATATAAAATTAAAAACAAAAGAGAAAACACATCCCTGCCAAATTTCTCCTGGTCCAGACAGATCTCGGTGTCTGAACAGATAGACCTGTCTGCCATACTGGATCATTTACTGTGAGTGACAAGAATACTCAAACTAGGGATCACTGAAATTCACTGAACAGCCTTCACAAGGATACCCAAAGATCACCCTTCTCTGACAAAAGGGTAAATTGTAATAAAATATTCACATATGCAAATTTACATGAACTATGCCTGAAGGCCAGTCCTTGCATCTTCTTCTTTTGCCTACCTTACTATCATCCTATGTGGACAAGTGGCCCCAGTTTTTTTGCTATCAACTGAAGAGACTTCATATGTTTAAGTATGAGCTGCAGCATGGATGCGGCCTAACAGATCTCTCATGCTCAGCCCAAGTCACTGCAAAACTAATCTGAAGTGTGTCACACCACCTAAGCAGTGGGGTTTTTCCAGATCAAAACTGGCCTCACTCCATAGCTCAAGTTACTGTGCCAGGTATCACAATCATGTATCTTAAAGATTTCTGGAGGAACAGTGCCACTGCTCTTGGCCGATTAAAGGTAAACTAGGTCAGATTTTTATCTCTGAGCCATTTATTGAGGTGCCATAAGGTATCCTGCCTGTCTTGCAAATACTTTCCATCTACAGGAGATGTGCTTCCTGTAGAGATCATCTCCTGCTTACCCCATGGGGATGTCAGACAACATGAAGTACCTTAATTGGCATGAGATAAGTACGTGTGAACAGCTAAATGCTGCATTAGAGAACAAAGAATCAATCATAGAGCCATCTGAAATAGTCTAAGCTATGTGAGATATCCACCTTAGCCTGGCAAATGTAACCTTATGATCTAAAGACACGCTGCCTTTTGAAAACACAGTTCAAGACTGGGAAGGATACTCTAAGGCAATTCAAGTGCAGTAGCTAGTTACGCTTTGGCAATTGCATTGAATTCTGAGACTGGGATTCACAGTGTGTTTATTAAATCTTTTCTTTTGATGTAAGAAACTTGTTTTATTTTATTTTATTTTATTTTATTTTATTTTATTTTATTTTATTTTATTATTTATTTATTTTTGTCGTTTTGTTTTTATGCAGGAAAGTAAAAAGTTACTTCTGTCAGTACGTTAAGACTTGTGACTAGATTGTTCAGCCTTGACTGTAAATATAGATAGGCAGGTTTTCATTGAAATACAAAGTACTTATTGGGTTATTTAATAAAAATGAGTAAAACTGCCATTCTTTTGAATGCCATCCAGGCTGTAACAACACTTTAAGGATTTTGAAATCATTCTTTTTCTATGTAACTCAGCATATTATGAAGCAAGTTTCTATTTTGTAGTTGAATTCCTTCAGTTTCAATGAGATGGTCCAGGTTTCTCTGCCACACAGGTTCTTAGGTGTCTCTAGATAAAAAACATCTTCGTTGGCATAGTTGATGCTCAGGTAAGGTCAGATAAAGTGTTTTGACAATGGTTTCCAGATGGTTTGAACATAGGCAGAGTTCACACCTCTTTCTAAAAAAGTCTGTGTAGATGCTATTCCAAATGTGTGTTGAATCCTTTGGGACTCGGAAGGAGTAATATCATTCCTTTCTAGTCCCTAGAGTGAAGTCTTCCTTGTAAAACTTTGCCTGTACCACTTCGAGAGTTGGATTTTCAGATTGCCATGAGAATGTTATTTAAAAAAAAACCAAACCCTTGGCCTTTTAATGGAAGAAGGATGACTTGCAGAAGAAGGACCGGTGTTTTCCTCCTGTAGGAGTCATAGAACCTTTTATTTCTTCACAGTTTTTATTCTAAAATACCTCAAGGACTTAGGAAGCTAATTTCTGTACAGCTCAGAAAAAGGAACCAAAGCAACCACATCCTTTCTTCAGATTTGTGGATAAAGAGCTGCAGGGATCTGCACTCTAGCTTGCATCATACAGAGAATGTGACATAATTTAAAGTTCTGAGACAAAATTGCTATCTTTCCTCCTGGAAGGGCCAGGAGAACATCTTCTGGCCAGCAATAACCATGAACGATCTACGCTGGCAAGTGGTGGTGAGAATTTTCTGTGCAGGAACATTTTATCTGACTTGAAGTAATTACATGCTTACCAGTTCCTCTATTATTTTTTTTTATTTGTACAGTAATATTCAATTATGGAGTACTTCTCAAAAAACTCCCTGGAGAAAGAGTAAGCTACTATTTACAATTTGAAGAGATTGTAAGAAGAGAGATAAACTGATTTTGCTGTGGCAACCAAGATTGTGAAACTGAGAAAAAAATATAGGTCTCCTGATTGTCAGACCAGTGGTTTACCTATGAGGCGGCACTGCCTCCTTAAGCATAAATAATAAATATTCTCTGGTTAACTGCAACTCTCAGTAGTGCCTCAGTGAATGTATCTACATTTCGTTGTAATTCTTCCATCAGTTTTTATTTTTGTGACCATGTTCTCACATTCAAACTAACTTAGCTTTTGCAGCTGACATCACATGGGTTGGGATACAAATACTGCAGATGTTTACAATGCCAAAATTTTGTAGGAGATAAAAAGTCAACCAAAAATTTGTTATCTACTTCAGTTTAAGAATGACTTTCCTAATTTTGTCCTCTCACAATCGCTATTCAGTGCATCTTGCTGGCAGGGGAAATTAATTTTCCAAACTCAGTCTTTAAAAGGATATTATTTTTTTTAATAGGAGCGTCTTTGAGACAGAACATATGCCCTTTTTTTTCTATCCACACCATAAAATGGTTTCTTATTCATCATAAATAGCTGGGTTTTTTTTTGTTTTGTTTTGTTTTTTACTTTCCCTACTAAATCTTTTATAGAGCCTACCTCTGTATTTTAACTGTACCTGACATAGTGGATCCACGATCCTCATGCTAGCTGTGGACTGTAATACAACTGAAACACAAATGACAAATAGAATCCTTATGCTTATCTGACTTTCAAATATGACTTTCAGTATATAAAGATGTAGGTGGATGGAATTATTCAGCAGGCTGGCTGTAGCTGCCTGTTGAACTACTTGATTTAGAAAAATGGAGAAACCAAGGGGAAGATGTGATCCTTAACCTTTCTTTAGTACAGCCTCAGGTTACATGATTTTTCTCTGCATTATTGTTGCATAGCACAAAGGTATGTGCAAATGTGAGGCCCTAAGGTTTGTCACGGCCCTGCAAGGAATGGGTGTTTTAAACCCCAATGCCCTCCACAAAATACCTTCTATATCCTTGTAAGACACATTCGTGAAAGTGAGATGGCTAAACACTGAACAGAGCAGTTCAGTAATTTCAGTATTTCTTCTAAACCATGTGTGATGGACAACCTAGAGATCTGCTTACTATAGTAGAAATGTTACAGACAGAATGTCAGTGAGCCTCCAAACTGACAGAAGCATATACTCTTTGAAGGCTTCTTAGTTTAATACGAGTTAGGCTGGTTAGTAGGTATTTCTTAATTTTATAGACAGGGATTAAAAGTAGAATAATCTGTAACTTGTGGACTTCAGTAAGATTGCATGATTGCAAACTGTCTGGGTAAGACTGCATGACCATGCCCTGACATTTCATGCTGACTGCATGCCAATGGTTTTAGAGTGAAACTTAATCTCTTTCAGAGCATATCAGTTTATACATAAATAGAATATTTGAAGCTAAGGAGAAGAGGAACACCTCCCAAAAAACCTAGCTGAGTTATGCAATACCACGTGCATGCGCTGTACTGAGAGCCACAGCTAGGCCAGCAAAGCTGCTACCTACCTGAACTGGGAATCAGGATGTCCAGCAATTTGGCTTAGGCTATGGCTTTTTTGCTTTCAGCGTGGGATTAAAAACCCTAATCTATAAGTCTTATGTCAGCAGCAGATCCAACCTTTAATTAACCACTGAATTATTCTAGGATGACTATGGAGAAAGACACCAAAATGTCTTGAGAAGTCAAACAGCATCCTTACCCTATTTATCCTTATCCCTATTTATGAGGGATATTTGTTTTGCATAAAGGAGAACAGAATCTAAATATTCCAAAACTCAAGTTAAACTGATCTCCAGAAACTATTAGCTGCACAACATTGTAGATCATGGTGTACAATGATATCCTGGCTCACAAAGCCACCTTAAATCAGGGCCTCTCTCTTATGGCACCATCCTATTTTCAAGTAACAATGCTTTCAGATGAGCCGAAAAGATGTACTTTGCTCCCACCATTACAATTTCTGCTCTTCTTTTCTTCACCCTTTTCAAACACATGAAAGCATTGGATTGCTAATTACTTTTATCCAGCCTATAGGAAAATTAGTTTATCTTCCTGATCAAAGCAAATTAGGCAGATCATGGCTGATTAGAATGCAACAGTAAAATCTCCATACTTTCTATTCCACCCCCTTTTCTCTCAGAAACGGGGCCTGTGTCAAATATGTAGGTATTTCCCACGGCCAGTCTGGACTCTGTTTCCAACAGGCTCTGAGGCTGGGACAATGGTTCTTACACAGACACTGAAGTTCTTTAGTTCAGTCATTGTGCGCGGAAAGAACTGGTAACCCCTCAGCTAGCATTTGATGAAACATTTAGATTTACATATTTCCCTAATTGCATTTTTTGAATGTGAGTGAGATTTATCTGACCAGAGTTAAATGCCTCCTTTATTCTACTACCCAAAATACAAATCTATGCACTACAGGCGGAGTTGCTTTTGGTTCTGATCCCAGCGTTACAATTTTGGTTTTCACTTCAGTGGGACAAAGCATTGTCTACCTTTACTTCTCATAGCACTATCCAAAGAATGGCTTGGCAGGATGCTTTCAAGGTGAGTACCTCATTACATTCCAAAACTGGATGTTACTTCTATATAATTGCTTTAAGCATCACTTTCTACCATTCAAGTATCTTATGATTCACTTTTTGCCTTTCATAACTAGTATCCCTTCAATTTGTGTTCTAAGGCTTTAACAGATGAAAGCCAAGCTATACTGCTACTTTATTTATAACCAATTACTATAAATTAACAGTAAATCTCACATTTAGCTCCATTTAAACATCACTATGCAGCTGCCCATTTGAAAATAAAATGGTTGCCTTCTTTCACTTCAGTGGGCACAATACAAAACATCCATTGAGCTATTCCTTTATTGCAGCTGCCAATGCCCAGCCGACTTTTAACAAACCAACCAAGCGGAATAACAATGCAGCTGCAACATTTTATGGTATTTCTGTTAGTTCTCTTTTGAGACTGAAGGTGTTAATTAGGAATCAAAGAATACAACCCTGCCAGCTTTCTTTCACAAACTATGCACTGGCCACTGCAGTTTTCAGAAGAAAAATAAATCTAATAAAGGGACAAAAATGTTGTTTGTCACACCAGTAACGTGTATTTAAGACCCTTTGATCATGAGCTTTTTATGTAGTCTTGTCAGACAGGCTGAAAATATTTTTTCCTCTCTTTTCTCCTTTCTATAGGCTTTTCTGAATACTGATTCTAAGGTTGTCTGGCAAGGTGAAAAACCCGATAGGCACTGGAATTCTCCACAGGTTAAAATGGCTTTGCTAAGCAAAGCAGCCTTAAATCAGATCAAATCAAATCAAAACTGTTCACTTTTTTGATTCAAGTGTAGATTGTTTTGAAACACAGATGAACGTTTCCCATTACACAGCATACTAGTTCTATCATTCAATATTATAAGCATTTTAATAGCTGCATGTGTTTAATATTAAAGTATCAACTATTTTGTGGAATCTCATCTTAAATTCTAAAAATGAGAGCTTGCTGGAAATTGTAAAATATCCATTACATATTTTTTTTTCATGTGTACCATAAGATATACATATTCTATATTTTATTTACACTTACTAACTGTAATTGTATTAGAGTATCATATATTCAAAGGCAGCAGCATGAAGTCATTACCTTTAATCTTTAGTCAAAGTTAAAACCTTAAAATAGGTTTATGAAGTTAGCACAACTGAGAATTAGTCAAGCTTGCTAGCTTACGCAGCAAGAGCTTTCACTCTTGCCAAAATTGTGCCAAAAGCCATTAATCCTGCCAGGGAATGGCAGAAAGAAGTTCTGCTTGTTGGTTTAATAATAATGAAATGTACATACTCTTAAGGCTACCTGCAGAGTCTTCTGAACTGCAAAACAAATAAAGTCAATTTTAAGAAATACTTTTTGCAAAGGAGTATGTAGCAGTTTTCTTTGCCTTAAAACACTACGTAGGAGAACCAAGGCTTTACAATTCAGCTTCACTTATCCTGTTAGACTTTAAATGCAAATTCCTATAGACAGATAGATAGATATAGATAATGTGATTACAAAATATATTTGGTACAAGCTTGATTTATGTTTTGTTATCTGATATATCTATGCACACTCTCTTCTGGTTCCATCAGCACAGAATCTCCTCATACAAAACCAGAAGAAACAAAAACAGACTTTATTTGTAAGCTGTGTAGGGTAACAGATTTAGGATTTCCTAGAAAGACAAGTTTCCTATGAAGAAAAACAATTAAGATGGAGAGGTGCTCCAAGAAAAGGGACATTCCAAGGTGCTGGCACGTGTGCCTACATCAGCAGGTCTTCAAAGCCACATTTAAACAATATAGAATATAAAAATTGATGTAAAAAATACATATTCTAGGTCCCAAATATTTGTCAGAACTTCTTTCCCAATCTGCATACAAGTACACAAATATATTGATGCTCTACCTAATGCAACTTGCAAAGGTGATCTTCTGGTATCAATTCTTTGTCTTATCTGCTAACATTGTATAAAGTGAGATGAAATTCAGACAGAATGACTAGAAACATCTTATAAAAAAATATCTTCCTAGATCTGGAATACGAAGCTGAGAAGCTTGACTAAACTATTAGCTTTCCATTGTGAGGCATCTCCTTCCTATTTTAATAGTTTAAAGATTGAAAGGATAAAGATCTTAAAAGCAGTACTGGCACTTACAGATGCAGATGGCAAAGACAGGCTTACTGGGACTGGATCAGGCACTGAATAGATAACATGGAAATAATAGTTCCCATATTTGGATTACTTAATGTCACACCATTTACACCATGATCTGTCCTTCCTTCCAAACACAAAATAGGTAGGTCTGTATCTGTGTCAAAAAGTACATCATTGCCTAACATACTAGAATACAGGATACATTGGTATCTAATTAATCTAAGAGAACTAATCTACATCAGAACAACCAAAGTATTTTTCCTTTGACAAAATGAAATATTCAGATACTGAGAAAAATAACAACAGTTTCTATATCTTTATGTATCTTACAATTCTATTGAGCATAAGAATTTATAAGCATCTGTACAGAGCTTCTGCACCATACAGAAGCACTGCAGCTGAAGTAATTAACCAGATGATGGAAGTATTTACACTGGCCTGCATTTGTTTGTCTCCAGAAAATACACAATACTATGTGTAATAAATTCAATCATTTTTAACAGAGACTTCTGTCTAGAACTAACAAACCTTGTAGTTACTGGGTCTTCCACATATGTTTAAGAGCATAGACTCCAGTCTGTTAAGATCCAAGGAAAGTCAGTTGTTTCAACTATGGAACTAAATCAACAGATATGCAGATATTGTTCATTTTTGACATAATTTGGGAACCGTGCTTCACTGACTTCTCCCATTTGTGGATCAGTGTGAATGCAGCTAATGTACCTTTCAGGACAGGGCTGGCAGTGGTACACGAGAAACTTCTTCAGAAGCTGATGGAACAAATTCATGCTCCTGTTTGACAGTTCTGAAGAGTGGAGCTCCTCCTTGGATAGCTATGGGATAAGCTTATAGCTTAAGCATTTAAGCATTTTCTGTTTTCTTTGTGAATTTTATTGCCGTCCTAAGTAACCTACATTGCATAGGAAACACGTAAAAAATGCAAAGGAAACCTCTAGCTGTCCCTGCTAGACCTGGCTTTTAGAAGCAGCATAAGCTCTACTCCAGTATCCCCTATAGAACTGTTCTTAATCAGTATTCTTAATAGCATATTTCAAAATCAACTGCATGTTGTACTTTGTGAAATATTGAAAGATCAGCATGAGGTACAGAAGCGGTATTAAAATCAATCTTGTATTCATTTCAGAATATCACTCAGCCTTGAGTATGTACTTACATGCTGACATCTCAAATGTTTTTTACAGTGTGAAGCTTATCTGTGGGTTTTTTAATTTTTTTGGTCATAGTTTATTAACAGTATTTCATGGTCAATCTTGTTATTTCTCTAGTTAAATTTATTTTTCCACCAATTGTATGTTGTATGTTAATACTCTAATGTATTATATTAACGCAATTTGTGCTCTGAGTGCTTTACAGAAATTTTGAATTAGCGTATGATCCCATGTCAGCAGAAAACAGCAATAAAGCTAACCATCACCTTGCCTATTAGAACATTTAACTATGTAATTTTACTAAATCTGATGGTCAGAGACAACACTGTCAACAAGATTGTAATGAATATTAAATAAATAAAAATATTATCGGGAAATAGTGCTCATGTTTTTACATGAGATGTGTTATCTATTCAGATACACCTTGATGTAGAAGTAAGGACTGAGTTTCAATGCATAAACGTTGAAAGGATTCCTTTCTCCACACTTAAGGTCCTCATGCACTGAGATCATAGAATCAGAATCTTATGAGTTGGAAAGGACCTTTAAAGGTCATCTAGTCCAACTTTCCTGCAATAAACAGGGACACTCACAGCTAGATCAGGTTGCTCAGGACCCTGTCCAGCCTGACCCTGAATGTCACCAGGGATAGATAGGTCATCCACCACCTATCTGCACAGCCCGTTTCAGTGCTTCACTACCTTTATAATAAAATCAAAACAACAACAAAACACTCAGCCTCAATTATTTCTTTGTACTTGCCCTGATGTATGAGAAACTATTCAAAGCTCTTTTAACTAGAAGTGAAAAACATATATATATTTTACATCATTAAAATACTAAAGAATGGTACACTCTGAAACAACACTGTAGAATCATCATAGTACACAACTTCAAAGCCTATTTTTTACTGTAACTACTGAGAAATTCCACCTCCATCAATTTCAATTACATCAATAATTCTGCCATAGTTCATAAAGAAAAATTTTGAGTTCCCTTTGTTCTGTGTCATCCTCCCCACCTGGAGCAGCCCTGGGCTGTTTCTTTCAGGTCAGCTTACACAGTGGTGAGCCACGTGTTCCCAAAGTGCACCCGAGGTCACTGCAGTAGCAACAGGCCTGCTCTAATTGCACCCAAGGGGACCAATGCAGGAGTTTGTCTGTCACACTGCTGAACACCTCAGCATGTCTAATAAGCCAGGAGCTGCTCCATGAGTCAAAAAGCCTACAAACATACCAGGTGTTTGTCAGTTACACTGGAGAGCAATGGTCTGAGGCATTTTGTTGTGATGGACATGATGGCATGAAGGAACACTCAGATTAGTGTCTAAATGTGGTGAAAAATGTTAGATTACCAACTGTTTTATATTCTTAAATCGCTTCTGAGGAATGCTACGTCGCTTACAGCAAAAAAAAACAAATAGAAGGCTTAGTGCACCTCTGATTTTGTTTCACACTGTTACAGCTTGATATGTATTTCGTTTGTCTTTAATGTTAGTAAAGGTATAACTGACTTAAAGAATAGAGGCATAGTGCTGTGTTGCTAAGAAGTATGTTTTTATTTTATGTCTTCCTGTTATTGTTCTCCTGTGGCCAGAACAGCCAGTCATTACTGAATTCATACTATCACATGAGGACACACAGAGTGCTTATTTTCTTACAGTCTAATCTTGATCAGAACAACCACCTTAATGCTATCTTATAAAAGCTGGGAAAACTTTTAGTGGAAGCCCTCAATGTTGTGATAAACAAAACCACTAATGAATATAATTACTCTCGTTGTGTTCTCAGGCAGTTACTCATTCACCAAATATGAAAAACAAATCTGTTTGCATACTCAACACACAGTGATATCTGGATAAAGATTAGACTCACTGTGACCCAATAGAACGTACTACAGCAGAGCTAACTGACATTCCAGGAGCTCAATCCATATCATCCTAAGGAGCTGCAGTTTTAGTTTCACTGGGAAATGAAGTGGTTCATAATTAGTTTTCACAAGCCCTTATCAGAACAGATTAAACTAGCGCCATGTTGACAGCGTGCAGCATTTCCCTATATGCTTCCCACACAGAGATACAACACTGAAAATAATACCATCCAGTGAATCTGGATATTGCAAATTCTTCATGAAATCTGATGCTCTTACAGCAGTGCCCTATGGTCAGACAGGCAGGAACACAGAGCTACATGCCTGCAAGATGCTATACTCATGATTGATGATAAATGTAGAAAACAGACCACATCTGGCTTCAAGTTTGCAGGATTCTTTGCAGATGACCGGAGATGGCTATTAAAGGCTGGGGCACTAATATGTGGACAAATGTGATTTTGATAACTCTATCTAATGGGATGACAACTGTGCATAATAAATATAATGAATGCATCGTGGTGCTATGTAAGCATCCTCTAAAAAGAAAAAAATCAGTTGCATTTTCCAGTGAATGCTATTATCAGCAACAGAAAAGGCTGAAAAATAAAAGATCACACCTTCCTCGAACTGCTGGAAAATCTGTACAGTTGATCACAACTCTGTGACACAATGAAAATTTCCTGGCAGAGTACGTATCCTGACACAAGCAAGACAGAAATGATTACTTGGTTGTACGTTTATTTGTTTCCTTAAAACAATTTTGACTTCTTTTTGTTTCATAAAGACAGATACCCTGCACAGTAATGACACAGCAGAAGCCTTTCCTTCAAGAGCTATCACATTAAGATTGAAATGAATGCTTCAATTTATTTTCTATTCTGTATTTCCTAAAGTCCGTGTATTTTTCAAACTGAATTTGCTTTATCAGTCCTAAGTCTAGAGAATCAAGTTAGCTCCATCAGTATAAGCAAAGCAAAACCTACCCAAGGTCTTTCTTGGCCTAAATATTGAATTACACATGCAGAGATAAATCTGGCACTAGGTCTTTTTTCCCCATTCCCTCTAATGACTCTTTTTTAATATTCCATCCAGAGAACCCTAGAAATACTGACAATATGATATTCTTCTACATATATCTGTTTCTACACAATGTTTTTTCTTTTTTCTATTCCAGATTATTGTTTTTTCCCTTTATCGGAATTCAGCAAGTATTTAGAATTTAAAACTAAAAATGCATCTACTTGAAGATTTCCAGAATCTACTCCACTACCCTCCGTACCACCTCTGGCCTTCAGGAAGACAGGATGTTCCATGATGCTTGGCTTGCCCTTTATTTTCACATCTCCTGTCTTAGCCAGAAATAACGTTCTGGCACTCAGCAATTCACACTACTCTACATATGTACAGGTAACAGGTCAGATGAACTGACTATATGCTGTGAAAAAGCTTTTCCAATGCTATTCTCAGCATTGTGAACTTTCACACTCTCCTTTGTCAGTGCTCACCTAAATAACACCACGTGAACACCTCATCTTGTGCCCAATTGCATTTTCACAGTGCCCCACACTCAAACAGCAGCAGCACTGCAAACTCATATTTTTTACCCCAGCACAACCATACCTATGTGTTACCTCCTGTAGGTCTAGTTAGTCACAAACTTTTCAGGTAGTACCTATACCAAGGTAACTATACCCTACAAAATCTTATTGCTGACACTGGAACAAATGAAAACTGTGATTTCTATTCCTGTCACTTCTCCCAGGGGTTTAAAGTTGGTTGAGCTGCCTGATGAGAGCCACATTTCACTGCTCCACAGGTCCAATACAGACAGATTTCCAGGCTACCTGCTACTTCTCTCATCACAATGCAGTTTAATTCCTCTGCTAATCCCTCTGAAATAGTGCGTGCCTGTTGCAGGTTAAATTCAGTATACTGAGGCTTTACACAGGGACACCACAGGACTGCAATTTACTCCCTGAGACCTTTGTCAGGTCACAGGGTTGAACCTGCACTTCTTTTGGCCCTTTTCCAAATCCTTGTCTTTGTACAACTTCAGCATGAGTGCAGGCAATACTTCCAAACATATGGATCCAGTATTTTTTTGTCAGCAGGTCAAATATTGCTTTCAGATGCCTGCTTAGATTTTCAATAAGAATCGTATATATCACTGATTTGAGACCACGTAAGCAACCACGAGCAAAACTGAAAGGGAGATGTACATACACATATACACACATACAAATCCTCTGGGATTTCACCTTATTTTACCATGTCATACTCATAATTAGCACTTCATAATGTGTTTTTAATCTATAAATCTCCAGCATTTATCAGTCACTACCAAATTAGTTAAATTCAGATGCAGATAGCTGTCTCATCCATAAAGTAAGATTACAGAATTGCTGGATGACTTGCTCGAAGTTGTAAATTATTTATGACAATATTCAGCAGCAGAACCTAAAGGTCTTGCTATCTGGATCTTGGCTGTACCCATCCGAACACATTCCCTGTCTGGAGGAGCAGTCCCTTCTCTCTCATGCTTCCAAAATGGCAACCTCTTTGAAGCAGGGCATTTAAGAAAAGACAAGCTTATTGGGCTAAGAGACCCAAAGGCAAGTTACTCATCAAGGTGGTTTACAACAGGTAAATTTCAGAGATGGGTGAGAGAAAGCTTTGTCTTATCTTGTTTCCATTGCCAGCTATGACCTACTTCTCCCCACAGGGTACACAGAGACTCATTTACAAACTCAGTGAATGCCAAATCAGTGCAGTTACGCTTCTCTTAGTGCTGACATCATCTCACATCTGCTCTCTCATTCACTAAGACTAGCATTTATATTATCGCAGGATCCAGAAGACATGGTGTAACTGGCATCATAAAACGCTTACTGCTACAGAAACAAGAGCTAGGGAAGTTTTATTTCTGTCTAACAGGGGTTCTGTAACTGTTTAATCCTCAAGCAAAATGGATCAAAGTGTTTGGTAAACAAACTAAAAGCAAAAAACATAAACAAAATAGAATATTAGTACTAAACAAGAAGTGCTGAGCACCATCTTTACATCCCCTTCATGAACAGCATCAAGAAGCTATTGTACAGGTATTATTGGAAGACACATATCTATAAGCACAACAACAATTTTTAAGACTAAAAGGGTTGAATTTATACGTAATCATTATTCAGATTAAGTCCCAATCCCACAGATACTTCTGTCTTACTTAAACACTTAATGCTGAAGTGACATTAGTAAGCATGGTTACACTCAATAAAAAAAGAAACACTTATTCAAGTGTGTGCAAGAGACTTCGTGTGATGGAAGCAGCATTAGTTGTACTGCTAGGCGCTGACATGCTTTGGGCATACTGTTCAAAAAATCTACCCACCCACTTATGTACCTGCACACATCTCCACATGCAAGAGTCTCCTACCCCCAGTCATTGTGATTCCTGCCTCTCTTGAAATACCGTACCACATATTTCAGCAATATTTATTAAAAAAAAATTCATAAAATTACTTACTTGCAATTACATAATTGTTGAAAGATAGTGCCTTGCACATTAAATTATGTACGTATTTTACATAAAGCTTAAAAAAAGAAAAAAGGAAACGCAGACTTAGGTTATTTATGATATATGTAATGCTTTAGGCTGTAAAATGAGACTGTGGCAGAACACTGTAATAAAACAACTCAATGCAAATGAACTCATTCAGGGAAGGTGAGATTTTTTTTTTTTTTGTAAATTACACAAGGCCTTGCTCCTACAAACATTTGCACATGTGATTTCAGTGGAACCACTCCTGACACTACAGTTAAGTATCTGGATAAGTATTTGCAGGACTGAAGCCAAATTATACAATCAGGCCCGAACTAAGAGTCCATTTTTTACCAATAAAATCTTAATTATGGAGTGGTTGATTATTACAATTATCACTGTTGGATAACACTACAATTTAGAATAATTATTTTTGCAGCAGTGTCTAGACAGGAAAATACAACTTCTTTTTCCTAAAGGTGGATGTCAGTGATGCAGCCACAGACCCCAAAACCTAAAGCTCATGGCTAAAAAAGTATAATAAAACATAGCAAAATCATAAATCTTGAAATGATACAGAATGTGCTGTCTCTGCAGAGGCCTTTTAAAACTGGTGACATCCTGTACTAGTTCTTGGGGATCTGCACTGCTATCCCATTCCTTTCCTGTTCTGAGTAGCAGGTCGTGGTTGTATCTAGTTGTGGTTGTTTCATGTACCAGTGGGTTCGTGCTCTCCCAACCTGAACACTTGCTTCTCTGTGAGCTCTGTCTTTCTCAGCTCAAAAGCAAAGAGGCTCCAGGATGGAATTCAGAGTGGGTGCTGCTTCTTTAATACTCATTCCGAGGACTCTAGTTCAGAAATTCCAAGCTGTTGCCCATAAGCTTTTACAAAATAAAACACAAAACCATGTTTCTTGGATGAAAAAGAGGAGTACCATTAGTTACTGTCATATAATATAAGGTGCTCAGTGTCTTCACTTTGTGCATTTTCATCTAAACCTCCATTCCAAGAGAGAAAAAAGGGCAGTACTCCTTCAGTGAGCAACACCACCTCAGGCCCTACCCCTCCCCGACTACACTTCTTTCTTTTACAATTCTCCAGGCATTAACCTTCCCGCACCTGATCAGCAGAAGTGCACAGACGTTTCTTAGGCCTTCTCAGCAAACAGCACAGAGCATGTAGCATAAGGATTTGCCACTTGAATTGCTAAATCTCTGAGGAGTAAGCATGCTTTGATCACATCTCATTCTTTTTTAAAGACGTTAGGGTATTTTCTTTGAGCTGAAGTCTAAAGCTGTTTTGGTATGTCAAAAACACCACATCATGTTCTGCCCTCAGTCGGTTTACTCGGAGCCAAAGGAACCACACCTTATTTACCATGATTTTTACTGGGAAAAGAGTCAGGTCTGCTGGACAGTTCAAGGAAGTAAATGAAGGAAAATACCATAAATTGCATTAATCGAGACCACTTAAATAACCAACAGAGAATTAGGAAAGCGGTGCATGTGGATGAAATATTATCTTTGGCCAGCAAACACAGAATAAAAGAAAGCAATCTAGACAGCAAAACTAGTAGCAATTTTATACATTTGGAAGACAAATCATGTCGGAGCAAAGACTGGGTTAACAAGGGAGCACTTGAGGGAAGTCTAATCTCCGCTGGCATGCTGGCTGGGAAGGTCAGCCTGGAGCACGCGTTCCCAGCTGGAGTCGGGCCCCCTCTGCCCGGCCAATTGTCCCGTGCACTTCAGACACCAAACCGAACTGAAGGTGCCTCCCACCCTGCCAGCTCCTTACATTCTACCAGATTAAAGACAGCTTCCTTTTCCCTGTCAACTTATGCAGCATTTCCACACAGCAAATGCTACAAAGGAGAGAGGTAGTGCGAGTGCCTTTTCCCCCTCTGAACAGCATAAGGCTGCTCAGCCTTTTTTCTGAGAGCGGTGTAAAGAGTTAATTTGAGCACTGTATACTCCTGTGAAGAGCGACACTGTCAAACTCAATCTAAATTTTTTTCACAAAGAAACTAACTTTGGGTTGACACATTATGTTTTGAAATGTAAAGCAAGTCCCTTGGAAGCTGATGAACATGAACATTAAATAGGCTGTTACTTCCTAGGTTTTCATGCACCTCTGATTTACCTATGCACGCATTTTACCTCTGTATATCGACCATTGCCATGAGAAGACAGCTCTGTTTTCATTTCAAAAAGGGGGTGTAACACTCAATTCTAAACACAGAATCTGGATTTACCTCCATCTCTCACTAGGACGAGACTGAGATTATGATCCGAAACCACATGCCAAACATTCAATTTATTTCAACTAGAAAGGAGAAAAAATGGTTTATAAGTTTGTAGCTATGTAAAGAAATACTTTCTAAGGAAAGGCAGGCATTTTACTATCAACTTAACACCTCAACCTTGTCAAGGGATCTGCAAGTTGTAAGAGACTTCATAAAGCTTGCTTATGCTTAAGATACCTCGCTGTCTGATATCCCTGAAACACTGCAGTCATTCTCACGATACCTTGGAAGAAGAGGTATACAGAACTTGAGTTTGATGTGATAATAAAAGAGGGTAAACTTACACCACAGAGTCTGACTTCATGTTTTTGTGTATTCCCAACATAGAAACCCCCGCCTCATTTCAGAAGTGCAGATAATATATGTGAATGTATTGTTTAAACCTTCGAAGATAGATAACTTTTCTCCCAGAGTTGTCTTTTTTTTCCCTGCTTATTTCTTTTCAAAGACCCTCAAAAGCTCTGAATGTGCTTTACAGGAATAATTACCATTACATACAACATTATGGAAATGAATGAAACAGAAGGCCAAAGTTTATCAGAGGAATATGTTATAAAATTTAACAATATTCACAGGCTTTACTGTAACACTATCAGTGTTAACACAGTTTAAAAAAAAGAGTATCTTTTTAACAAGTAATTCCTATAAAGGATTAACAACTATGTGAACCAGATTTTTCTACATGTTACTGTGCATATTTACAGTGTATTCAAAATTAGCATTTTTAAAATGTGATTAACACTTATCCTAAAATAATGTATTAAGTAAACCATGATGGAAAAGGTAATGCACCATATCCTGTGATAGTTGCACATATATTCACACACATCTATGTCGATCCAAGATTGTAACATCATGAAAATATTCCACTTAAGAGTTTCTTGTTAAAGGCCTCATGGAAAGTTTCTGATCATGAAGAACACAGCAGCTAAACTCAAACAGCACTGGCATTTATGATTAGTCTTCTCCCTTATGTGCTGCCCAACCACATAACAAAGCCCCTCTCAATCTTTAAATACTATATTCTGGATTGTCATCATGAGAGATAGGAAACAATTTTTTTAATATACTTATCATATTAAATATTCTTGAACGGAAGTAGGCAAATTTTACACTAGTTTTAATGATCAGTTACTTAGGAGAAGTAGGCTGAGCCTGTGGTTGAAGAATGGAGTTAGGATAAGGCATTCTGGCTTTAATTACTGACTTTGTCATAAACTTTGAGCAACCCCTTCTTTGCCTCAGTTCCACATCACAATAAACGGCAATAATACTTCACTAACTCACAGGCTTGGTTTGAGAATTAATGAGGTCCCATGTGCCACAGACTTGTAGATCCTGGTTTCTTCTTTTCACTGTGTACTGATAGGAAAGTGACATGTTCTTAATTTGAAACAGAGACTCAGTGCTGCCCTTCACCAGCACATGGAATTCACATTAATGTCAATAGGAATTGCATTACATACAGTGAGTACATTATTTAGCCTAGAAGCAAATGAAGAAATTTCAAGAAACTCCTGGATTCTCCTTGTCTGTTCTTAAAAAGTCTAACAGTTTATGGCAGCAGATACAAAACTATAAATGAAATGATTTTTGACAGGGAAGCAAGGATTGAAACTTTATACAGAATGCAGAAACATATAACAGGTCCAGCTGCGGACTACATTTGGCTTTATGAGAGCACCTTCATACAAAAAGTGGAGCTTAGCCACCATGACATATCGTGATCTGTACATGTTTGTCCCAACATAAAACAAATGTGGCCTCAATATTTCAAGTTTTCATGAAGTATCTGGCATACAACAACAAGGTTTTATTTTTTTTTTTTTGCCTATGCAAGTGCCTTAATGGCAGAAATTCAGGAAAAAAAACCCTACAAAAGCACAGCCTTAGCATAAGGTAGTACCACTGGCAGTTTATGGCCAGATGCATACACTGTATAATATGGGAATCTGCCCAAGATGTTCTTTGCTGGAAAGAGAGTTAATGTGAACATGGAGTTTTAACTTCGTGCTTTGTTCTAAAGCAAGAATTGTCACAGCGCAAAAAAGACATTTCTGTTTTGTTCAGAAAACAAAACCAAAGGCGAAGAATTAAATCAAGAAGGAATTGGCTGGGCACCACAAAGCTTAAGGAGGGAAACATCTCTATAATGAGCAGGCATGTTTTAAAGTTTACCACTGCTTAGCCATCTACAGAAAATGAGTCTTGTCAGTTCTGTACAGAAGGCGGGCAGGAGCTACAGCTCTGCATAATGAGGCAATAATTAATCAATCCAAGAATAACAGCCTTGTAAGTGTGGATGCACCAGTCTTTTACCCACCTGACTACAACACTGCATGCAAACAGCCTGGGACATTTAGAAGTCTGCCCGTCCCACATTGGAGTTTTTACACTTCAGGGTGCATGCTACTGAACAGAACAGACTGGAGAAAGACATTCTCCCACTAAAGGACAAGAGGATTGAAAAAAACCAGAAGTGTGGAGCAAATCATAAAGCAGGTTGCTGGAGACACAGCTTTTGAACAGCAGACACCCACAGCAGTGGCATTTTGACATCATCACGTACATTTCTCTTTTTTTTCATAAAACAGTCAAAGAGTGGGCTCTCAAAAAGTTTTTCTCCACATTTTTAGCATTCCTTCAAGCAGTACTGAGTTCAGGGCACCTACTTCTTGACACAGGACATGTACAGCTTCAATACGTATGCTGTTACACGTTCATTATCTATCTTTCTGGTAATGACTTTCCAAAGCACCAGAAAGTACTGAGGATCGTGTGTGCCCCAAATCCTCATCTGCTGCTTGAGAAATCAATGAAAATTTCTGTGTGCATCTTAAAGACTTCAGTTCAGTTGTGTACAGCCAAAGTTCTGCTCTGCTGTAAACATCCATTAAATACCACGGACTCCTGGCTTTTAAAGTTACTAATAGCTTTGACTATGAAATGTTCAGGATAAAATCAGCTCCAATTGATCTTACAAAGATAAACTCCAGAATAGTATTGATGTGCAGAATATTTAGAAAAGGCTTTCAGCTGCACATCCTCTTTCTAAACCACTGCTATTTTCTCTCAACTAAGCTCTCTCCTAACAAACACTTATAACTTGCATTTTATTGGTTGAATTTCAATTCTACCTTGCCTATGTTGTCACGTTTGTCATTTCTAGTTGAGTTCCATCTACTTCCCCAGATGCAGTGTGTGTTCTGTCTTCTGAAGCACAGCAGTGACTACTTAGTTCAGAATTTTCACTTCAGGACCACACAGGCACGCAGCCCTGGGAAAGCATCTTCAGGGTAACCATAGTAGCAAGGATGTCAGCAGTCACACGCAGGTGGGCAAGACTGACTCAAGAAGTGCTGGATACGGAGAAGCATCCCACTAACAAGCTACCGGACACTCAGTCACAAAGAAATGCGTGAAGTCATCACGAAGGGCACTAAGACATTCCGCACCAGCGCTTACAACGCACAAAACTGAGAGCCTTAACGACAAACCCTCTCAACAGCAACAAAGAGAGTTTCCTGGGGATACTAATATTACTATCAGAATAAATGCCGATGTTTTCTACCCCGGCAGTGCCCCGCACACAGCGCGAGGTTCCGTGCGGCAGTGCCCGGCCACCTGCCCGCCGCTCTCAGCCGCAGCTCAGAGCGCTGTCCCGAGAAGCGGAGGTGGAGATAACGTTCCCGCGGATCTAATCGACTTTCTGCTCTTGTTTAAATACCCTCCGAACGGCACATCGCACGGCCGCTCAAAAAGCCATCCGGCACTTATGGAAGTCGCCCCCTCCCGCCCCGCACTTACAGGTAGGAGGTGAAGGCGCTGAGGTTGGCGGGCACGGCCGTCAGCCCCAGGTCGGAGCAGTCGGCGCGGAGCAGCATGCCCTCCTGCTCGCAGCGGCACGGCGCGGGACAGCCCCGCGGGCGCTGCCCGCCGCCCCGCACCCCCCGCCGTATCCCGGGCAGGCAGAGCAGGAGAAGGAGGAGGAGGAGGGCGCGGGCAGCGCGGGACGTCGCCATGGGTCCCGGCTCGCACGCCCCGCGGCCGGCTGGGCTCGGGGAGCTGCTGCGGCCGCCGCAGCCGCGCCGCTGTCTGTGGTAGCATCTCAGCTTACACGCTGCTTTAAAGCCCTGCGGCCGGCACCGCGCGCCCGCTGACGCCGCCCCAGCCTTGCCCGCCGTAGCGCGGCGGCCCTGCCCGCCTCGCCGTGAGAGCGGGCGGGCGGGCGGGGAGAGGAGGGAGGCGGGGGTACCCGGGGCGGGGCGGGCGCGGCGGCTCGGGGCTCGGCTCGGGGCGGGAGTTCCCTCAGGGAAGCCGCGTGAAATGGCGGTTGGCCCGCTCCCTTTCTCTTTCCCCCTCGAAACTGAGGGAGAGGTGAGGGTGGCAACACGTTGAGGTTTCTGTTGTGCCACGTCGGTGTTGGGGTTTGTTCTTTTTTGCCCCCTTGCGAATCACACCACAAGCTCCAGGGTTAGGATTCGCAACCGGTTTCATAACCAAATTCCAGCCCAAGTCTTGTTTGGTGGAATGGATGGTTGGTCAAGATGCTTGCTATGCTCTACAGAGCATTAGTTGAAGGTTTTTGGCTATGTCGTCTCTGAATCTACAATTAAGTCTGAAATGAGAGCCTAATGAAAATGCTGGCAAAATACTGGTTTTTACATACCACTCAGGTTCTTAATCCCTATTCCCACCTCTGGACCACCATTGGATGTAACCTGAGCTACAGAAGGACCCTGCACTGGAGTTCAAGCATTCTATTTAAATTAATAAAGAAGGAATCTGCTGTCTACCTTGTTAGGCTAAATGCTTTGTCAGTCTAGGCATATGGGCTGGTGGGAAGCTTTCCCCAAGTATCACCTTATCCTAAGTTAAAGAGAGTGGTCGTTGAAAGCATAGATTTACAGGAAGAAATAGCCAAGTATAAAAATTCTGCAAGAATCAGTGTGCAGTAAGGTGACCTTTTCCACCCAAAATCTCCTCAGTCGTTCCTGTCTCTGCAAAGTAGTAGTAGTTCTGTTTCTGAACAGCATGGCAACTCTGCCCATGGCAACAAGTTAGAAATGGATGGTCTTAAAGACCCAACCCAAACCATTCTGTGATTCTGTGTAGTGCTGAATGGATATGTGCTAATAGTTTGACAAATTCTGAATATTTTACTTTATTCTAGGGCAAAATAATCTTTTTTAGGCATCTGTACTCCATGACATTAGAATCATGAGCATTATCTGCCAAAGGTATCAGCATAGTTTTAGTTAACAAAGAAGTAAATATTTCTCCTAAGTGTAGGGAAATAGTATTTATATAACCTGAGGCCATTACACACATATTTTGTTTGTTCTAGAAAGCAAGGCGTATGCTGTTTGTTCCTTTGCTGTTGAGGATTTGGTCCACTTGCACAAGATATCTGAAGGTGAACAGACTAATTAATTTGTAGTAAAAGCTTAACTTTAAAAATTGTCTTTTTAGTGTTATTTATTTTTCATGAATACATTTGTTCTGCTAGTGACTTTCTTTGAAACATTAAATGTGCTTCTATTTAATTTAAAGAATTTTTGGAAGAAGAGTAGTTGGAGTACTAAAAGAAGGATGTGATAGGATTGGATATGGATAGTTCTTACTTTTGTGCATTTAAATTAGGCTTTACAGTTATTTTCTTTTCATGTTTCTTACTGGTCTCTGATTCTCCATAAAGAGAAAAGGAAAAACAGCTGTCAGTTTGGTAATGTTTTAGGGAGGTGCTGTTGTTCTAAAAGGCTGTAGGGACTCTAAGACTTCCTGCAGGTTCTCACATTTTGGCATACTGTCCTAATCACTTCAAGTGAAATCCATTTAGCATGGATTTCAGACATCTTTGGGTTTTATCAAGGTAGTAAACAAAATTCAAAGGGTTCTCAGCAAAACATCTTGCATCTCTTCCTGTCCTCCTGAAACTCAAGCAAAGAATCTGTCTTCTGATTGTGATAATGTGATGACTCTCCAGCTTAAGGCTTATCAATAGAAAAGATATGTTCCTGGATTGCTTGTGTACTAGGAAACAAAACATGTTATGTATTATATGGACACAAAAAGCACATCAATTCACGCAGCAGATGGATATATTTAACGTGTCTTTTGGGCAATTTATGTTAATTACATCAGGACAGACTTTAGATTTCATGAGAAAGTTGACGTACAGAACTATAAAAAGAAACTTTAACTGCTATTTCTGCTTTGGAAGCTTAAACTGGATGAACTGATTAAAAAGTAGAAAATAGTGTGGCTAAAGCATTTAACAATGGAAACTTATACCTCATTCTGCAATGACTGGCTGTCCCAGCCAGAATGGAGTTTAAAGCAGAAATGGTAACAGATTCTTCACTAGCAAAGGTAGCAGCCAGTGCTTAGATATTAAGGTAAGTCCACTGCATAGTAAAAGTAAAAAGAAACCAAATACAATTGGGAAGATCAAGATAGTTTACTGTTGAACACACCATGTTTCTTCCTTTCTTGTCCATAGTTAAGTACCTACAGAGCAGTTCAACCACGTAGTTAGGCCACGGAAAGAATGAAGCTGTTGTACAGAGTGGGATTTCTTTTTCTGCCCACTAGGGGAACAAATTCTTCATTGGGCATGTTGCAGTCCTTACTTTGAAACGGTTCATTAGGCAAGCGTGAAGCTCCACTAGCCCTTAAGCTGTGCTACTGCAGAGCTGTGCTGGAGCTGCCCAGTTATCTGTGCAGAAGGATACTTTTCCCATACCAGGAGACCTGACTTACCGTTTTGTTCTGGCCAGCCCCGAGGGACTGCATGTGCCTTTCACTATGCAGTGTTATTATGCATGCTGCACAAGGCTGTATACTGTGTTCAATTTCGTATTTACTGGTCAGTATACAGTAACACTTGTGTCACGTACTTTTCTTGTTTCAGTGAGAATCTTAAGCTAAAGCATGCATTTATGGTGTTCTTCAGACCAAGGCATATGGCACCATTTTTGTTTTACGCAGTAAATGGAGGATGGTTAGGGCAGAGTCTCTCCTAGAGCCTAGAAGAAATGCAAAGCTTTAATTACACTCACCCTATTTATACCACATGGCCACAACATGTCAATTGCAGCGATATTATGGATTATGTGTCATTAAGTTGTTTTTGTTCAGATTTTCATGTGATTTAGGGCATGCTCTGTCATGAATCTTTGGAAATCGTCTTTTTATGTTGTTTCTTTTGTTTGGCACACTGCCACCTAGCTGCAGTCTTCCCTTAACAGTTCTGAAGTTAGGCTAGAAGCAAGATGAAACATTTGACAAGCGAAGTTTACTCAGATTCACCTGAAATATTCCTCTTTAGAGAAATTGCTGATGGGAAGAAGGGACAAAAATAGAAAAACAGTATTATTATTACAATTTGTACTGTGACGGTTGACTCAGGATAATTTTGAAGCAAGCTGTGATGTGCTGACATTATTTTCACTCTGAAAAAAAAAAAGATAGCAAAGCACACACAGAAAGTGGAAAAGTCATGTTTTTCCAGGTACGTTTTAATAGGCAGTGATTTGGGAAAATAAATGAGGAAGAAATGTAGATACCTAGGAGGTAGATTTACTAAATATTTGTTTGGGGAGAACGAAAGCTGATTATTACAGTAATGCTCTGTATAGGAAATAAAATCCATGTGTTAGAGTGAAGATGTGGAAATAAGCTATATAAAGAAAAGCTATTACTTTAAGTTGAGGTGGATGTGACATCATTTAGGGAATTAAAGCCAGGCTGCAAAAGCATTAAGTGGCTATTTCACCAAAATTGGAAAGATGTGCTTTAAATAACACTTGCACTGATGCTTTTCAACTCTAGCAGTAATTGGTCTGCTACTGTACCTTTATATATCTGTATCCCATGTAAGGCTGCAAGAAGAGAACATGCATGCTGTGTGTAAATGTACATGAATGGTACGATAATACAGGAGGAGTAATGTCTCTTTTTTGTACACCTAATATTTGAAAACCTCAGCTCACTTTTTGGCTCATCATTTATTTATTTTTTTAAGCTGTATCTAACTGTCCATTAAAAGTTTGTCTTACTATAGCCCTAGAGAATCATCATCAGACACAATACAGTTTTTTAAGAATCGTGAGGCATGAGGAGTATGGCACCAAGGCAAGACAAATTGCCTGAGTCCTTCCTTTAGCCAGATTTATGTGGTGTTCTGAACCACGCTTTCCAATAGTCGGTAAGTCATTCCATCAGGTCTGTGAGTGAGATGATCTGTCATGCTTTTCTCTGTTTTCACACGTGTAGGAAAGCGTATGATAGATTTGAACCCACAATAACAAGTGGTATCAAATCTTGCTCAAAAAAAGACTGAACAAATCTGAAAAAACATGACATTGGAAAGATACGTTTTGATGGATGAATTGCTGAGCCTGTTCTCTCCATTGCACAGTTTCTGGACTCTATCGCTGCACCAGAGTAATCAGTAGCCAGTCATTCAGTTTAACAGCAAATATTGAAGCCAAACACTAAATCATTTGCATTATAGCACAAGAGTGAGTCCAGAAATTGCTATATCAGTGGTGTTTGTCAGTGGGACTTGGAGGAAGCTCTGCAGAGTGTTGCTCGCGTAATGCAACAAAAGTTCCATATTTCAATGGAAAGTCAATACATCCACATCTGTGAGGAAGTTAACTCCAGTTCTTAAAGAATTGCAGAGTTTTTTCCCTAACATTTTTAAAACATAAAACCCTTGAATATGTGGGTGTGTGGAGATGTATGATGTATTTCTGTGTCCTGTACGTGCTGTGGAGATCTGCATTCTTCTTTGGGTAAAGATGAGAGTTGATACATACCATGTGCATGCATAGAGTCATTTCTTAATTTAGCAACTCATACAGAAATTCTGTCCAATTCTTTTCATCCTTCCTTCTTTCACAGCGTCTGTGTGGCAAACACCCTGGGGTTCCTGTGGTTTTTGAAGTGTATTTGCATGATACTGCATAAAGAGAGGATACATTGTTTTGCAGTCGTTTGAAGGAGGTCACAATAATGGATTTTTTTCTTCTTTTTTTTCCTTTTTTTTGTTTTTTCCTTCTCCCCTCCCCCCCTCGTCCCCTTTTCTGTGGTAGTCGTAATAGTTTTAGTCATTTGGGGATCTGCTGTTGTACAAAAGAAAGAAAGGTATCTAAGAAGCACTTAATTGTGACCAATTAACAAGAGACTTTAGATGTGGTCTAACACCTTGTGTTCCTGTAAATTCCTCTCTAGAAGGAGGAGTTATACATTTCTTATTTTTGTCTGAGTACTTGGCTCCTGAGCTGTAAGCACAGAAAAAGATTTCTTTGCAGAAAGGGAGGCCAAGTATTTTTTGGTCACAAATGAGACCAGAATATTTCAGACATGCTATATCACTGTGATAGCAGAGCTTTTCCCATTCTTGCCCTGGTCTTTGGAACAATAAAACAGGAAATACTCTACAGGACTTCAATTCTTAAGAAGATTTTGAAAACTGTTGGCATCTTGTCCAATGTGAAAGTAAGCAACAAAGCTTTTTAGTATGTAGTTAATCAGAGCGGATGTTGAAGAGTCCATCTTTGTGTGGCCCCTATGCTTCGTCTTCACTTTGATAAGTTTATCACCATTATGACAAACTGGCAGGATACATTACGCACCTCTTGACTCTTTTATGTTTTATGTCCCGTTCACAGTAACACAGAATGACACAAAGAGAGGGAAAGGTTAAAACATAGGTCTGTTCTCCTAACAGATATGCAAAGACTCCACCAGAGCTTGCCAGTGCAGGAAATATGGAGTGCTTACATAGATGGGCAAGAAGCATTGTTTCTTCTTTATGGCTGACACCTATGCAATGCCCCTGCTGCAGCTGGAGGAAGGGGACTGGCCCTGAACTGCAGCAATGCAGTCAGCAAGAAGGAAAACTGGAGTTGTGTGCCCGCAGCTGAAGACTGAAGGAGCCTTGTGGAGAGAAACATAGAGCAAAGGGAAGAGGAGTGATTGAAGCACAGGTATTTATAGTGAGAAAAGAGTGGATGAGTTGGAGGAGCCCTTGCATTTGAAAGAAGAGCACTGGGACATTCAGAGCTAAGAGGAGATTCGGAGCAGGGGAATCATGGGGAGGTCTTTACAGAGAAGAGCAGGGAAGGTGGCTCACAAAGGACTTGTGAGGGAAGGAGGTGAAAAGGCTTGGAACCTGCAGTTGTTGCACAACTATTAATTTTCTGGCCTTTCTTCTACAAACCGTGCCCCTGATAGTGTTAATAGTCTGTTAATTGCCATATGCTTCCATTAAATGTTTTTGAAAGATGGAGATATATTTCTGGATCGAATGTTAGAATCAGAGCCTTATGTAACATCAATATGTTTTTAACATGCCTTAGGTTGCTTCTCTTCCGCTCCTTGGCAAGGCTGATGAGCTAACTGTAGGGTAGGCATGGCTGCTTTGAATTGTGTTTCCCTTTGAGGCAATTAGTTTACTTGAACTATCTTTCTATTTATAAACCCTGCTTAATGGAGTGTCAGCATGGACCCGTGACATGCAACATCTCTACAAAAGCATAGAACGGGCTATTATATCACTGAACTTCCTCTGTCACTTTTGAAACCAAAGAGATTCCTGTGTGGCACTTGTTGGCTCTGGATTCAAACTGAGAGAACTCCATCACTGTCTGCTGATCACGCAGGGAACCTTAGAGCCTTTTACAAGGCTAGCAAGGTTTTCAGTGCTGGATATTACTCCAACTACCGTCTTTAGCACTGAAATGTCCAAATGCATGGCTGTTGCAGGACCCTTTAGAAAAAAAAAACAACAACAAAAAACATTTGAAAGAAGTTTGAATTTATAGTCTATGGACCTGATTCAGACCTCAGTTAAGTTCTTGTAAATCCTGAGTAAAATTCATTTTGTAGTAGTAACTGAAAGGGCAAGATTCTAAGCAATACAGTGTTAGTATGGTTTCATGGAAGCCAATGCATTTATTTCTGTTAATAAGTCAGGCCTCTAAGCATTTGGCTACTTTTCTTTAGTAATTAATGGAGATAGTAGATGAGGAGCGAGTGTTCATACCACCCAAATTTAATCTCCTAGGCATCTCTCTGAAGCTGATTAAGAGCTATAGATTCTTCCAGAAGGTAGTTCAAAGCACTTATATTAATTGTTTTATGTATTTGTGGATAGTTAAACCAAGGCTGCCAAGAAAAAGCAACCTTGCATTGATTGTAATTAGAGTTAATGTTAGAGTAGAGCAGAACTCTGAGAAGTTATACTCAGGAGAAAGGAAAGTTTGACAAATAAAGGCTAATATGAAAACTCAGGCTTAGTATTCTGATTACGTGCATTTTTTTGTCTGCCTTTGGCTCAAAGCATGGGCCCCTGAGACAGGTGAAATTGAAGGTTGAAAGAAAATCAGTACTAATAATTTTGGTCTAATGCAACTTGGAATCTGTCGGAAGGAGCAGTGGAATAGGAAGCAGCCTTTGGTCAAGTTTAATTTTTCTCTGAAATATTTCTGTAAACTATGGTAAAAACAGATGGAATCTAAAATATACTAAGTGGAACAAAACGACAAAAGGAGAAAGCAATGCATTGTACTTAAAAATAATTACTTTAAGTTTGGCCACTTGGAACGTGTTTCAAAAGCACCGAGTCAAAAACATTTTATTTCCACTTTTTCATTTCCATGATAGATTTTCTTTTTCAGGGAACACATCTTCATCTGTACAACAAATATGTGCTTAATGCATTTTATATTAAGAACAAAAATGTTTAATGTTGAATTTTAGCAAATGTTATTATGGAAAGAAGTCACAAGTACCAGGTCTGTTGGCTGATGATTTTAGGGAGTGTTTCTTTGAACATGGAAACTTAATACAATTGAAATGATTTGGGAAGAGAGGAAGGCTTCATAAAGGGTGCTGTGTTGTTGGTGGGTGGCCATACTGAATCCAGACACCCACTTTTGCTTCAGATTTTACATCTTCTCAACAACTTGCAGCCTGGCCCATTACTTTGTGACAGAGAGCAGAGCCTACATCTTCCATACAGTGTTAGAGTTTTGGGATAAATTATCAGATTATACACTTTGTTACAAATATGCATGTATATTTCAACATTGCATTCGGGTTTTTTTTTAGGTCAGGAACATATCACTCACAGATTAATTTGAGTCAAATCAGATTTATATCAAAAAATCTTCAGAATGAAGTATTGCCATTTATTTATATTTTCAAAATGCAGCTGCTCATTTTGGAGGCTCTAGTATTTTTTGCTGTCTTAATCATGGAGGATTGAGTTATTAACTGAGAGCAACTTAAAAACTAATTGAGATGTTAGACTACATGTGGTCATAAAATTCAGTGCTGTAGTAGTTAGAATTTTCTTCAGTAGTCTATCAGAAAAACTTTTCCCAATGGATTTTTAAGAGAATTTTTTTTTCCAAACAGTAAGAATTCCTTTCTGTTTCCTTGGGAATTTTATATCTGAAAGAAAGCATGCGGTTAATTTCACTATTAATTTATTCTGAGGTGTAAAAATTTGAAATAATCTGGTAATAAATTATTTTGACTCTTACTGTTTCATTGAGCTGATAGATAGAAAATGTCTTACCAGGTGCATAGATATTTCCCAGATGCATCCTATTATTTACTGGGGTCTGTCAAAATAATAGACACTTTTGTGGTAGTTCCCTTGCATTTATTATGCAAGGCTATTCTTTCAATTTCTACCTCAGCACATCACCAGAGTAAAATGTAAAGCTTGGAACTACCTTCAGGTGGATTGCAGAGAAAATCCTAAAAAAATAAAATAAAAGATTACCTAACATGTAAAACATGGTATCTTTTATTAATACTTTCACACAGAGAGTAATTAACACAAGTTATAATAGAGCTATTAAAAAAAGCAGATTACAAGAAGACACCGAAGTGACAAACTACTCTCTGGAAAAGTTACATGTAAATGTTATACATATACTTCTTGTATGCTATAAAACTTCTTTGGGATTGCTTGTGTGAACCAAGTGATGGTATGTTTGCAAGGCTGGAGCCTCAAGTGGTAGGTGAAGAAGATTAAGATGAAGATGTTATTTTGACTTTTTCAAAAGTAGTGACAGACAAAAAGGCATATGAGGCCAAGGGTTAATTAAAAGATTCCAACCGTATCTATAAGTTGATCTGTGAAGAAGTTGAATAGATTCCCGTACATTTGTATATTCATAACAAATAACTTCTTACTACTGATTACAGGAAGGTGGGAATTTTATTTGTTCTTTTGCCAAAAGCACGCACACACACAAGAGTGATTTCTACTCAAATTAGAAGTAACTTGGCTACCACCTCTAACCAACACTCCAGTTTTTGTGCAGAAGCTGAATGCTCAGCGTTACCTTTTGCACTGCTCTTCGTTTTAGGGATTTCGATGAGATCAGACCAAGTTATAAACGCGGGCCCCCTCTGCTGGCTGCTGGTGGTGCTATGAGCCTTTCTCCAGAGCACAACTTCAGCCAATGCAACTGAGAATAAATGAGTTTTGGTTTGTTTTAAACAATTCAATTCTAGGGTACTGAAAGAGATGGGAAAAGTGGAGAAGACAGTATGCAGTATATCCAACCCTAACTTGGGTAAAACTCAGCAGAAAACGAGTATCTCATCTGTAATTATTTTTATCCATTCAGGTACTCTCAAGCATAATTTATGTCAGGATCCTTTGATTTTTCTTCAACTAGATAAGACCATAAGCAACCTGAGCTGAAACTGGTCCTGCCATGAGCTGGAGATCGAACCAGATATCTCCTGTGAGCCTCCCCTCCATCCAACATGCAGTGTTGCGTATTTCTATACTAAACGTGAGAGGGAGGTTAAGGTTATGAAAAAGATTTTATATAATACAGCCTTTAACACAGTGTTCATCTTTTATATTCCAAGATAGAAAATGGCATTCTGCCTGTGTAAAGAGAGAGGCCTGCATCCACTTTCTGTACTTCAACTCTTTGCTTAACAGCAGGCCTTAGCAAGGAGAGAGGAGAAGTATAATACAGGTGACAGAGTACAAGGATGCAGATTAGTGAGTTTCTCAGTCGCTACTGAAAATGTTTTCCCCTCTTCTGCAATAACTAATAGCTATTAATGAAGCTGTGGAAATTTACATGCAGCTTGTTTGAAAAAGAATCCTAGACTCTGTGTTTTAGACTGAGGGTTCAGCTCATGGTCTCCAACATGCCTGTACAATGAGGAAAAGATGCACCGATTGTATGAAAGTAAAGGGATACTATCAACACCCTGTGTTGTGACCAGCCATTACCACAGAGCTGCTTTCCACAAGCATTCACTGCAGAAGAGAGAGAATATATGAATGTGAGCTCGCCATCCTTTCTCGAAGTACTGAACAACAGTGCACAGGTTATATGAAAGCTTATATTGCTAGAAGGAAGCAGGGAAACATATACAGTGCTCAGAAGAGAGAGAGGCTTATTTAGAAGATGATTGGCAGCAGAAGCCATGCTCTAGGTGTTCTTGATTTTTTTCCCCTTATTACAGTTATTCTCCTATCAACAATAAAGGTAGCCTCAAAAGTCTGTTCTTTGAAGACTAAACTTAGCTTTTGTGAGTACTTCTTTCCTTTTCTTTACTCAGGACTCCAATGTGATTTTCTTGGTTCTTCAGGCTGTGGATGGAAATGGATTCTGGTTCTTATCTGATGAGTTTGAATTAGATATGAAAAACTAGTGAGATCAGCTTGCCACAACATATTCCATATCATCCTGCCACGCATGTGTGAGATGAAAAGTTTGTTTGAGTCTGTCTTGTTAAAGCTAACCCTCAAAAGAAGGACTATACTTTTTCTACTAATACAGGAAAGCTGTCTTCATAAATATGCTGTAAGAATTATTATGCAATTTATTTCAAGAGGTTTTTGTTTTTGTTTTTGCTTTTTTTAAGCAACTAAAGGTCGATTCTAAAGGAACAATTTGAAATCTTTAAGAAACAGGGTGACCAAATCAATCCCATGTTAGCAGTGATGAACCCAGCTATAATGTAAATAATAGGATGATGAAGGAATCCAAAACATCCTGGCACTTTTACAGTCCTCATGAGGAGACTGTATCTTCTGTTTGCCTTCACTGGTCAAAATACTTGATTGACTAGACAAATTTTAAAGAAATGGAAAAATATCATTATCAGAAGGTACAAAGGTAACCTGGAAAAGCCTTGTGATCCTTCATAAGTTGCCTGTCTGTTTTACCAGAAAGAATCGGCACTGAATATGTCATGGACAAAGCTGGCTTTGAAGTTTCTTTATGTTTTACAGGTTGTTTTGTATCAGTGGTACTTGCTGAAAATGCTGAACCTACAATACAGTCTAAGGGATTAATGATAGTACCAGTATGTGCCCCTAATTGAGTCTATTCTGTTGTAACACCTACCAGATGTTATACACAAAGAAGACTCAATCCTTCTTCAATTTACTTTGTAGCAGAATGTACATATATTTAAAATGATTTTAGCTATATTAACACATCTGTAACTTTTTTATCCTTTTGTTACATACATAAGCACGGTAAAAATACATAGAAACAGCAATATTACTTCAGGTATGTGAAAGGCAACTGAATGCATCTATAGTCAAGGCTTTTGTATGACATACAGATCTCGTGAAATGGGAATTTTTAGAACTCACTGTGATATCATGACTCCTTCAAAAGTGCCCTGTATCAACAGCATGTATTAGATTGGATATTCACAACTCACTTGCATTTCAGCCCATTAAGACTGTCAGTAGGCATCATTTACAACTCTAAATTATGAAGATTGCTTTGAAAGTAATGCCTTCTATTTAATTCTATTGGCCCATGACATAAGAGGCGGATGTTGATAGCATGGCAGTTGAGGTTGAACCTTCCCACAAACACTGTTATATTTTGTTGCTGTATAACAGCTGGCAGCAGAGGGGCAGTCTGACAAAACAGAGTCTGACAGGGAAGTGCATATGAAGCAAAGATGTGTAATTGAATTCCTTCATGCAGAAAAAATGGCACCCGTTGACATTCACTGATGCTTACTGAATGTTTATGGAGACCAAAGAGTGGATAGATAGAAGCACAATGAGGTGGTGGGTGGTGTATTTCAGCAGTGGTGACAGTGACGTGAAATACAAGTCTTGTTCCAGATGGTCATGCACAGCTGTCACATCTAGAAATGAAGAAAGTCTTGATCAGTTCATCCACATGAATCAGTAGTTTGCAACCAGGGAACTGTGTATGGAGCTGAATATTGGCTTAAATGTGTTGGAATTGGCGGTAACATTTGAATATCACAAAGTTTATGCCAGGTGAGTCCCATGAATGCTCTCACACAGGAACAGAAAGAACACTGTATGGTATGAAAGTTTGTTAGAACCTATTGAACAGATACAAGGCTGAAGGTGGCAGCTTCCTGAATTGTATCATTACTGGTGCTGAGCATCATGACTAGCAATGACTGTCGTAGCAGCTGTGAAACTGTGGGTCACCTCCTCTGGTGCAGATTTTGACAAGAACGGCATACAGGATCTTGTTCATTGCTGGCAAAATATCATAGCTAATGGTGCTAGCTATGTCAAAAAATAGTGTATTGTAGCTGAGAATTTGTTCTGTCAAGTTGTGTTATTGTACTCTTTGTGTCTGTTGTGGTTTCTATTTCCATCACATGGACACCTACCTGTGCAGCCTGCTATAGGGAGCCTACTTTTCAGGACTCAATGATTTCTAGAGGTCCCTTTCAACCCCCACAGTTCTGTGAAATAAGCAGGAGGCATTACTTTAGGAACTTTAGGAAAACAACTTGCTTTGAAATCATCCTCAAATTAGAAACTTTTCTCTGCTTTATACCTGGCTTTGAGGTACATGATACTTGAATTTGCGTGATGATGTTTCAATACTTGTTTTTTCCACGACAACAATAAATAAATAAATAAATAAATAAAAAGCCATTAACTGAGCTAGGATGTAGTTAGGAATGGTAGAGGGATCAGATCACATTGAGTGTGGTATGGTTTCGGGGACCCATTCTTCTCCACAGTTATCTTGACTCCTGAGCCATAGGAGCTGAAATCTTTCAGTTCACAGACTTGTTTCACTAATTTTTATTGAAGTTAGTGGAAATTTTGACTCAGAAGGGATGTACTGTGCCACAGTGCAGGGCTGTTTACCAGCCTGTGTGTTTGTATATCAGTATACCTGATCTTGCTTTAACAGAACTGACAACTGTTTCAGGCCACATGCCTCAGGTAGCAGATTTAGCTCCATTCATGTGAATGTCTGAGGAATTGCATTAGTTGATGCTGCACAGCACAGGTATGCTTGAAGAATCAAGGCCACTGCTAAACAGTAACTGCTTTCCAAAACAAAAATAAGGAGTATTGCTTTAGGTGTTAGATTTATGCATGCTTTTTAAATTTTTCTAGCATATTTCCAGTGTACTGGAGAACCAATTATGTAATTAGAGTAAATGCAATTTAACTTAAAAATACAGGCATACTTATCCTACTCTCACTGCTATCTGGATTTTAGCCTATTTGATTCTGTCATAAAAGAAAAAAAAAAAATTATAAAAACTTCCATATGCTGCCTAAAAAATCCTATGAGAAGCATGCACTGATCATTAAAATACAGTGTATATTCTATGAAATCTGTTTTATTTTTCCTAACCTCTTTTTATATTCAGGATATCTGCTATTATACAAGAATAAATTCTTTTAAAATCATTTATTCCATATTATGTTTGTCTACTGAAATAACAAGGGCTAATGTTTGCTGAAATGTGCTGTATCCAAGCCCATAGCTTGGTCCTTTATAGTAAAGTAGGTGAATAATATGTTTTCTGGAAGCAGGAGGGTGAACCAGCATCACTGGTTTGCCTCAGCACTTCAAAGAGAAACTTTCTTTTCAGAAGAGACTGAAAGATCACATTTGGAGGTTGAAAGGGTACACTACATCCTTTAGCCAAGACAAGGAGAGTCAGCCAGGATCTGAGAGACCTCTTCGCCAAATTATTTAAGTAGAAATACAAAGAAAATGCTCTGTAAATTCTAAGTAGAATGGATAAAGTTACTTATAGGCAAAGTGGCTTTATTATTGTTTCCAGATGTAAATTTTCAAACACACAAAGGGCAGTTAGTATTTGGGTCCATTAAAAGGATTATAATTCAGCACTCATTCAGCCTCATAGACTCTCTTGGATGAGAAAGAGGAGGTATGAATGGGAACCCAGAGCAGTTAAAGGCTCTAGATGTGGATGGAGCCATTATGTAGAGTTTGGGTAGGATGTGTTACTTGAAAAGTGGCATCTGGACACATAGACGCAGCAGCAGAAATTACTGACAGTTATGTTCCATGGCCAAAAAGAAATTAGAAAAATATTTTCTCAATATGACTGTTGTTTTTTTAATTATTACAGCAGCCTAAGTAACATACAGATAGCCATATTCAAAAGAGGGAAAGGGAGATAATAAAATTCAGAGGCCGTACTTCAGCACGCAACTCTGAAGGCCATTACTGCAAGTTGTGCATTGGGTCTTGCCGGCTTGCTGTGCTGACTCGTAAGGATGAGTGTAGTCTGATGATAGCAGCTCTCGTGTAATTCAGAGAACCACAGAGCTCATGGCCTACAGAGCTATCATCTCCTTCAGTGCTGACAAAGTCTCTCAGGCACAGGCTAAGGAAACATGAAGCATAAATTCAAGCAAAGGGAAGGCAGTGCAGGCCCACATCCAAAGTGATGCAGCACCAGGCACCCTGCAGCCTGTCCTTCAGCAATTTTGTTGTATCTATGTGTGTGGGCAGCAGGCAGACAAAAGCTAGAACACAGGGTTCTCACAGCTCTTCCAAAGGTGGCGTTTCTCTTGCCAGTATGTTTTAGCTACTTTCTTCATTCTCTAGAGCCAGAAATATAGTCAGAATGATTTCAGTTATTATCAGTCTTGCACAACAGTATTGATAATGGAGATCCAGCTGCAGAACTTTTACTGGTGATGCTGATGAATATAAACTTGAGAAAATCAATCTTGACTTGTGCATTTCAGGTGTGGTGTGAAAGGCTGATGTTCACAAAAAGAACCCTGTGTGTATCTTAATTTTGCAGTTAACACTGAAAGTATATGGGATTACAGAGAAATAAAAATACTGAAAAGCCCGCAATTTTACAAAAATGTGATTTAATATACAACTGAATAGCGAAATAGCTTTTATTCTGTGAATTCCCTGAGGACGCAGACTGCTTATATTTTTCTCACTAAGGGATTTATATAGCACCTGATTCTTTTGTGACTGTACACTCAATATTAGTGTGGGTTTCCTGGAGGTGCCCTGTGTGGAACTGATGAACTCTAATTGTAGGACCCTTGTAAAAAGATCTTCACTTAAGTGCTCTAACTTTTAAAGTTTGCCTCCAGTTTCTGCACATAAATTTCAGTGAAGGCAGATTTTGTCTGCGAGTAGATGCAGTCAAATGTGCAGTTGATGCACATACATTACTTAACCAAAATAAAATTTTCATGAGTAGAATCTATTATGGCTTTTCCTTTTCTATATCTTGATGACATTAGGGCTTTAAAAATATTTAACCAAAAAGCCCAGAACTACATTTCACATCAAACTCTCAGGAACTAATAATATACCACAGGAGAAGAGAATAAATGTCATCAATTAATAATGCACAGTATTTCAGTATCTGTGGCCGATATCTGCTGCTAAAGTTACAGAACAAGCAACTTTACAAAATACTTAACAAGAAAGATTGTATCAGCACTGGCTTTGCTGAAATTATTCATTTGACAACCTTCAGTGTGGGATTCTCACACACCAAAGCAGAGATCGTGGTGTTTTTGACTCCATGCTTCTACTGCTTGTTTTATGCACCTGTCTACAGAAATCTTTAATTGCGTAATAAAAATATAGTGCTGTTGTAAACAAAAATACCAATTAAATTGATGGAAACATTCACACTGAATTCAATTAGTCTACACTGGGCTTCCAGAAAAGCTAATTTCCAGCATTTCTTTCTTCTGTTACGGTCCAAAGATTCATGGGCATGACCCTGGCAGCCTATGAAGCGGACACTCCCAGCTATCTTCAGGCACTGTATTTCCCTTCTCCTGGTGTTTAGTTATCTCCCAGTGTAGAGCACAATTAGGAGAGTCCCTGTGTTAAACCCTGACTGCGAGGGTCTACTGTCAAAAGGAAAACAGAAAGTTTGACTTTGCAACTCAGTGAATAAGGGAGTCTTGGGCTCCTGGATCAGTAAAACATGCACTTATGCCTACTAATGCTGGCTACAAATCTTGCCTTGAAAGAACTTCTTTGTCTCATGAAGGCAGAAAAATATCAGATTGTATGAGAGGCGCGCATCTGTTGCTCGGGAAAGAGAAGCCACTCTATAAAAAAAAATGTTTGCTAGAAAAGTAAAATACTTCTGTAATGCAATTTATACGTAAAAAATATCCAGGTAGTTCTAATACTTTTCAGATTTTAGTGAATTTAGAGTAGGCTATAAGGCTGCTGTTATATAGAAAGGATTTCTTTCTAAGGAATTATACTGTATTGCATTTTAGATTAACTGCATTGTTTCATACAATTTATTTTCCCTTCCTGAAAAAAACAAGATTTTGATGATTCTGTTCATCCTTTGTCAATGCAGAATGTTGAAATTTGAGATGACTGTGAGCTTAACTATTGTTTTGACATGAATGGTTCTTTTTTGATAATTTCTAATTGTAACATTTCATTTTAATGTGTATTATTTCAACTATAACTGCCTTAATTTTAGAGATTAAAGCTTTGAAAATAAAATTCATCAAACAGAAAATAGACTGAAAAGTCATCTGAGTAACTCTTAGCAATACTTTTGAAATGCTTAATTTTTTCTAAGGGAGAAATTTGATTAAACTGGCTCATTGCCCTCCAGACAATGTCAGTTTAATTCACTGTATATCTTGTGGAAAAAGGAGATTTCTTTAATTTTTCCATTCTGCTGCATTCCCAATCCTGGAGGAGTAGGGACTCGTTATTTCTTTTGATGAGACAATGGATAAGTAGTCTGCTTCTAAAATATTATCTGATTGTTAAAACATAAATATAATAATGTATATTATGCCTCAGTTAGTAGAATAATGGAACAGAAAGTATCATTATGTGTTTTGGGTTTTTTTTTTTGAGACCGTGAAATCATGTTATTATGATTATACAGGATTTACACTGGTGACATCACACAATAATTTTATCATATGTATCAATTAGTTTCCAAAGAGGATGATTTTGAGGTTTCTTTTTAAGCAGCAGAGGTCTATTTCACCATCAGTCTTCAAACAGAAAATTTAAAGGAATTCACTAGGTGAAAAAAAGGCTTATAATGAGACGGAACATGTTCGGGTTTAGGTTTACAGAGAACGCTTTGAGCATTTTATATTTTTACAAGCATTGTTAAAATCCCATCTGGTGTTTGTGAAGTATTTTACTATCTCCTACTGGGCCAGACATTGGTTTTCATGTCTGTATATTTCCAAAACATTAGGAAAAAAATCAAGTGGACCTGGACCAACTACAGAAAAATGATAGAATACCATATTTCCATTCTTTTGCATTCAAGAATGGAGACAAAAGTCTTCAGTTCCAGAAAAGGTCCATCAGTTCGCATAGTGGAACTTTTTGTGAAAAATGGAAAGGAGTAAATTTCTCTAAGCAGTTCAACATTCAACATCTTGCCCATGACATATTTTTACAAGCAATAAATACACAATTTGTGTTTCAATGCTTCTTTTTTTAAGATAATTAATTCAGAAAATATAAAAAACAGATGAAAATGTGATCTATCTTGATAAATGCATTTTTTTCTTTTATCCAACTATTTTAATATATTAATTGGGTGTGAAGAAATAAATAAATAACAAAAAAAAACAAAAAACAAAAAAGCAAAATCTTTCTACTTATGCATTCCTGGAGCCAGCATCAGATGAGCCTTTTTTTCTGAAGTCAATGTGTATGTACTCATTTCTGGGCTCATGCTGAATTTAAAACCAGTATAATTTCTAATTATTTTAATTCAGTTACTACTGTGATAGGAGAGGAAAAAACAGAGACATTTTGGAAAGAGGGAGGGATGTTGTCAACGGTTTACGGGCAGGTTCGGCCCGGTTCCGTGACGATTGGTGTGGGGGACCCACGGACCCACACCCCAGGAAAGGGTAAGGGGAAAAAGGTAGAAGGGAGATGGGCCTAGGAACAAAACAGCGGCAACGATCTGAGGAGGAAAGCTAATTTACTAAATAAGATATCGGAAAGCAAAATAACACAATATAATACAATATAATTGCAATTAAAGCTAATAAATAAAACAAGCAAGAGAGAGTGTCCGATAAACCAAAGGCCTTATGCTAACGCTGAAGGCGGACGGCAGCGAGCACCCACTGCTGAGTTGATCCCAAAGGAAAGAGAGTGTCCCGTGACCACAGACAGTTTTTATCTTTCCCTCTGAGCATAAACACGTAAGAACGCAAAGCATCGCACAGTCCTCTGGGGAATGTAGTTCTCTTCTGAGACAGATATACCCAGAACTATCAATGATCCATGCAGCTAGAGCATTAACTCTTTAACTCCAAATGCACTACATGATGCTAGGATGTGGAATACCCGTACCAAAAATCATAAAACCATGACAGATGTTTACTATCTGCATTAATGGTTATCTGCAGAATTGAGATATCTATCTAAAATGGCATGGCAGTGATAGCATAACTACTGCCTACAAGCTTGATTTAATGGCTTTAAATTACATATCTTTTTCAATCAAATGTGTTGCCTTGAGGATTCTAGAAAGCCTTTCCTACATTCACTGATAATTCATACGAAATGTAAATATGTTGCCAATATAAATAAAAAGCAGATCAGAAGCATAAAAATAGGTGGTTTACTTTTTTAAGATGCAATACTTATATCATTTTGGTTATTAAATGGCATCTTCCTTAGATAATTTTGTGCATTTTACCTGATAAATGGCTTTTATATAAATGATATTTTTGACTGTATTATTTGATATTTTCTTAAAAGAGAAACTCCTAATGGGAGTTTAATTTGACTGCATTTTTCTTGCCTTTTCCCGTTGCCCACCCTCTGTCCCTCCCAACATGGTCTGCTCACACAAGCTCATGTTCTTGCCAGTGAATACATGCACACATGCATCTCATAAATTTTAAGTAACCCAGGGGGCTGACTTATATGCAGAGAGTAGGTGCTTCTGATTCTCATATGTGTGATACAAACATAGACTCATAGAATCACCAAGTTTGGAAAAGATCTCCAAGATCATCTGGTCCAACCATTCACCTAGCACAAATATTTCCCCAGTAAACCATGTCCCTCAGTGCAACATCTAAACATTTATTGAACACCTTCATGGCCCGTGATACAACCACCTCCCTGGGCAGCCCGTTCCAGCTCCTGACTGCTCTTTTGGAGAAATGTTTCCAGATATCCAGCCTGAACCTCTCCTAGCACAACTAGAGGCCATTTCCTCTAGTTCTACAAGATGCAGGAGCCATGGCTTCCTTTCAGGATCTTGTGAAACATATAGTTCCTCTGATGCCAAGCTCTCAGCTCTCTCTTCCTGCTGGTACCATACTCATTCCTAGAGCTGGTAAAGAGCACAGTCAAGAATGTGAGGTCAACAGATCATCTTATGTATATATAACAACTACAGGAATTGGAATGCTCTTTACTTCCTTCTTTCTCTGACTAATAAAAAAAAATTCCTTTACTATTATAAAATAGTAATTTTAAATATTGATCCAAGTAAAAGTTACAGCAATCTTAAATGTCAAGATAATCAGCATTTTGGCTAAATGTCATTTATTTCTATTTGAGGCACTTTACTCAAGTCTGTATATACAGAGCTTTATGCATAACTGTAAATGTGAATTGATAACTATGGGAAACAGGGAGAAGGGTGGAGAAGCTCAGATAAGCTAATTGCTGTCTCCTCCAAGTGGCAGATGTAGCACAAGTTTTTCTTCCCTGAAGACTCTAATGTCTGATAAACTGAAACTGCAGGAGGACATAGAGAAGGGTATAGCTGAAAGGGAAACTGAGAGGGAGTAGGAACTGCTGTAACAGCAAGAAGTTAACTCCCTCTTCAAGCTGTTTTACCCTTTTTGATGGCATCTGGTGGTCAGTAGCAGGCTGGTGACCAGCTGTGGAGGTGTGTGTGGGGAGGGGAGAAGTGATGGGAGAAAGGACTGCAGCATTCCAGCAGGTGGGAATAATTATGGAAAGAATGACGACCTGCACTGTACAAGTTATTGATAGTAGTTCCCAGGGGAGTTGAGTTAATAAAGCTGCAGCTAAAGTAAACCACATCCCTTGCATCTTATCTTTCTTCCTGCCTGTCCAGTACAACACAATGAGTCTGTTGCCTCCCCTTCACCCTATGCCTCCCCCAACACACTGAATTTTTATCCTACTCTGTTCTATGTGGTAGTGAGCTGGAAGGATTTAACTATTGGCTTTTTTTTTTTTTTTGTAGCAATTAAAAAATATGAACATTGAGTAGGTTCTGGTTCTACTTTTCTAAAAGGAACTGCACAATCAAAGTGAGAAAAAAGAGTGGAAAGCAAGTGAGCAGAAATATTATCTGCTTCACATAACAAGATATTGCCTTTAGTATTTACTCCTAGCTCTGTGCTAAGCTGCATTTTTCTAATCTGCAAATAAATTCCTGTGTTTGCACTAGATGCTCTTTGGCGGAAACACACACAACAATCAGGTGATGGTCTTTTGAAGTTATTGTTCTTTTTAATAGAGTGGGCTTTTTTGAACAGAAGCAATTGTTCAAAAAGAATGAAAATCTTCTAAGACCTGAATTCCTTGAATTGAAATTCCAGATTTCTTGGTTGTTGCTGATCTGATGTCTCTTTTTTTTTTTTTTTTTTGGTAAAAGTATGTATTGTTGACTTTATAGACAGACTCACCCTATAGGTAATTTTCCACAAAAAGACAACACACGATAATCCCAATCCTACATCACATTCTTCCGTTTGCCCTTACAGCTCATGATTTTCACCACTCATCCTAAATGGCATTCTTCGGTGTGTCTTGGGCAAGTTCCAAGCCCTGTCAGCCCATGGCAGGACATTTGAACCAGTGTAGACTGAATGACTGGCTTCAACATAATGTCTATTATTTAATAACTTTTCCTTGCTATTTCCTTGAAAATTTGTTTGCTTGCTTCCAAGTCTATCACAGGAGCTGTGCATGCCAGATGGCTTTGTGTGGACATCAAACCCTGATGCTATTGCCCTGAATGTGATTCTTTGCACAATTACTTGTACAGTCCATCTAGGAACTGGCCCATCACAGAGGTATCTAAATTCTTAATAAGTATTTTAAAAGAGAATTAACTATAACAATACAGGCAGGTATTTTTTTTCCCCATTTTTCTTAGTCCAGGTTGTAGAGAAATTGTCTTGATTAGTTTATTGCTTGCCTGAACCTGTACCTATGTGTGTGATCAAGTATGAGAGCTCTGTGTTTTTACTGAAAATATATAAGTATATAATTACTTATAAATAAAAAGTATATAAATACTTATAAAGTAGACATTTATTTCTGAAAGTTCTGTTCGTTCTCCTCTGAGCCCTGCCACCAAAGCGACTTAAAAAAATCTTGTTTTAAACTGAAGAGGCAAGGAACTGAAAATGAAAATGTAGAATGATAGACATGGGCTTCAGAGCTATTTACTAGCAAGTCAGATATTTTGGGTGCAGGTGTTTGTTGCCATCTGTTATCTGCTGTTATTGTAAAATCATTACAACTTCCTGTAATGGTACTTCCCAGTCTTTTAAAAGCTGAACTCACTCTCAAAATGAAATCAATCAAGCCCATTGTATTTCTGTTAGCTTTTAAGGTCAAACACCTATTTTATCCTTACGACACGATGCTTTTACTGCTTAGACTCAAAAACCTTGGGTTAAAGATTCCTACTAAAGTACTTTTTCTTTTATATATGCACCAGCGAAAAAGTGAGCAGTACTGACATTAGCATCTCTCATTACTAGTAGATTTGGAGCACACCTCAGATTTATACCTTCAGGTAGACCCTTCTGAATCAATTGCTCCATTTTTTGCAAGCACCCTTCACAAGCTTAATAGTTTCAGTTTTTGATAATGGAAGCTAAGCTTCTGTAAGAGAGTTACCCACTAAAATTAGTTCATATTTCTTCCTTTATATATCCCAAGGAATGTTCTACTTACTGAGAAATGTTATTCTATAATTAGCAACTCAACAGCAGGCAAGTGGAAATCTCTTTTCATACATAAAGACTAGATCTTTTATGAAGATAAAATATTTTTCAAGCTGCAGAAGATTTGCAGTAATGGTGATGATCTTGGATTAAATTAGAATGAAAGTATTTGCTTCTATTGTTTGAATTCCCACATCAAATTAGACCTAATCATCCTTAGATCTAATCATCTTGATCTCTGTTTCCCAATGAAGGGTGGAAAATTTCCTAAAAACCCCTTTTGTTACCCTGCATCTTATTTGGTTTGCAAACACGAGAGTCTAGCTCCATAATTTCTTCAGTTCTCTGATGTGAAAATGAGTGAATCACTCAATGGTGGGCATTTCTGTTCTGCAAAGTATGAGTGTATTTCTAAAGCTTTAGGTGCCAAATGTTTTGAATTCATTGAGATACAATTTTTCTTAATGGCTATTGATGCTCAGAATGTTGCAAGTCTGGCTAGTGAACAAGTGATTAGGCTAGAATGGATCCTTGCCATCCTGCCCCAATCTCATTTTCTCGGGAAAGAGTAAAAAAATTGTTCTGGGGGATGTGCATTGATGAAGGGCCTGGTTCTGTCTGCGCATATCAAGATCTGCCCCAACATTAGTACTATGATAAACACCAACATTCATTGCAGCAATTGCTTTTAAGTAACTGGGTCAGTGATGTTTTTGACATTGCAAATGGTTCTTATTTAAATTGCTTTTACAAAAGCGGTTAACACATTATACCACTAATTATGTGATTACAGGGGAGCTATTTATCTATTTATTTTTACAAGAAAAATTTATTTTGGACTTAATCTTTGTGTTTTGCTATAGTTTTAAACAGACTTTCACAAAAGCAAGCTGTTAGTGGTGGCTAGTTTATAGGGTTTGAGGCCCAACAAAAATACCTCAGAATCATACAAGGCCAGAGGAGAGGTTTCATGAAAGTCTTTCAATTCCAAACATGAAACATGAGTTACATTTTAGTTAGAGAACCACCAAACTTTTCATTCCTAAACATTCATCTTTCTTAAAAACTGGATTTCAGCTCATGCAAGCACAAATAACTAGTGACACATAGAAGAGGAGAGGCAACTTTTGCCAAATCTACCTTATTTATCCTTATACAGTAACCTTACTCTTCGTTATTCAGAAGCTATAAGAAATAGTCAAGTTTGTTTGTATTCTCTGGCATGTTCTGGCTTTAAGTGGAAAGATTTTCTTAGGGAGAGCAATAAACCAAGCAATCTTCTCTTAGAGCTTATCATAAGGGATGTACTGGTGCTGGATCTCCTGGTAGATCTGCTGCTGGTACCATGAGAAATTTTTATAGGTGAAATACAAATATTGCACCAAGCTTGAGCATGCACATTGCTCCAGTGGAATAAGAATCTGGAGAAATGAGAGTATTTGAAGGAACAGTTTGTTCTATCCTCATAGCCAAAATGGTAAGCAATAGTAAGCAATGCAGGTTGGCTTTTTTGCAAGTTGGTTCAAAGTTATATGGAATGCAGCGTTCTCACTCCTGTGAACTTATGCCTTGTGCTCCCTTTGGAGGAGGCTGCAAATGCAGAATAAATGCAGGGCAACATGCCCTGGGATTTGCATGGGTAGGTTGCATTCATTTAACTTAACATTTTGGAAAAAACAAACAAAAAAAACCCTTCAGTTTACATTTTGTGAGGATATTAATCCCTTCATTTCAATGTTAGTTTCTGACTGACCTGAAATAGCAATGTTTACAGTGCTTTTTGTAACAGGAGCCTCACAAAGTACTGTAGACACTACCAGGTTTGAGCCTAGAAGAGAAAAGCATAGAATTTATTCCCAGACTGTTATTTAAAGAGTCTGTCTTTAAACACAGCAAATTACAAAACCCTTGCACCTTCATCAGAGTTGGGAAATGTGTTCAGCTCAGATCCTGAGTGCAATCCCCACAAAACTATTTTAAAATTAGGTACCATGCCCCTAGACTGGACCCCATGTCCTTAGCTCTAAGTGCTATAGCTGTTTGTGCTGAGCACTGAGACAGAGGGTGAATCAAATCATCTGATTGCAGCCTGTACAGGGAACTTCCTGGAGATGGCCTAAGGGTCATGGTGGGACCCTCAGTTGCCTGTTGAGGTAGTGAATTCAGCCTGCAGTTTCAAAACTTATGTCCTTCTATTCAGAATACCTGATCTGTGTCCTTAACGTGATATTCCTCCAGCTTTTATTAAGCAGAGCTCAAAGCTCATTGTATCGCTTTTATTCCACATTTTCTGACAGTGTGACAGCCATCTGTTTCTCTGAGCACTAATGATCTGAGGTCTTTGAAGAGGTGGTGGAACCATTGCTGTTGGACTGTGGGGCAAATCTGGATACAGGCAAATGGTTTCTGAAGTGAACCTAACAGTCTTCATCTCCTGAAGGTCACATCAGAGTCATGACTATAGCACACGAAGGCTTCAAGTTTGGGCTATGCACTTCATTTTCATTCTTTTGGAACACCAGACCGTGAATGTTCAGAGCAGGGTGTTGTTCCACATAGAGATGTGATGTGGCAGAGGTACTTTTTGAGATTTAGGAATCCCATGTATCCACGGGCAGCAATATCTTTAAATAATACTTCGGCCATGCTAGTGAAATTGTGACACCATCCAGAAAAATAAAATAAATTCACAAAATAAAGTCAAAATTTATGGATACTTTCTGGATGCAGCACAAAAATTTTAAGGAATGCAAATGTGCTTTTGCATGGATCCCCAGAGGAAAAGGTGATTCTCTCTAGTCTTCTTCAGATCCAGTATTTAGGTATGTGTTAGGTATGCTTTTTAGTAAACAAAGCATAGGTTCGTTACAGCCCATTGAGATCTCAAGTGTAATTTTTTTCTTCTCTGCTCTTATATCTCAGAGAATACCAAGGGTTTGTGGGTTTTGAGTTTCTTTGAAATTATTTTGTTGAGGTCTTGTTATTGCTGCTGTAAGGTAAAGTAGAAGTTAGCTTGTAATGTCTGATTATGTGGATGTTAACTAGCTTATGCAAAGCTTATTAATCTAATCTTAAACACCACAAAATGCCCACTTCTTAGCACATACTAATCTGAGATTTGGGGAAGTGGGAATGCAATGGAAAGAAAGGGCAGTTGTTATAAAAATACACAGGGACTTTCTTCTTAATAATGTTGACCTAGAAGCTGAGTACACATATTTCTTTTGTTAGAAGAAATGTTCTAAAAGGTGAATACAATTGTTCTATATTTTCTCTGGGAAAGCTTCAAGTAACAATTATATTAGTACTATTGAAAATTACATGCATATATTTTAAGATGAAAAAAGTATTATATTCAGTAGCTTGCAAATACTATTCTTGCTTTTAAAACATCTCATAAATCTCTCCCTTCTTGCAAACCAGAGAACATACAGTTAGTCTGTCAAGTGCATTAAAGCATTAAAGGGCTATGATTTATCTTTTTTGCTTGCTCTCAGTTGCTAAACACTTCAGAAAACATGAAAGGAGACAAAGTGTATTTAAGAGCTTATAGCTCATATACATTTTCTAAAATGATTGGCCATAGAAAACAAAAAAGTAGATGCAGAAAGTTGGTAAATTTTCAATTAATTATTTCAACCGTTAAAATAGAAGTGATAGGCAGTAACTCTCTGAGTCAGAGAAGAGATAGTGTGTCTTGTTTTCAGTGGTTCAGTTTGAGCATGTCTGATGTTTACACTGCTCACCATCCACTCATTTCTATCACTAAGTTAAAATTCACTTCAGTATGGAGCTCAGTCTCTCAAAAGGATCCTTCAGATGAAAATCCATAAAACCATGTGCCAGAGAAGCCAGCTCTGATGCAGCTTTCCAACAGCTTGTGGATGGGATGGCAGTCTAGAGAGAAGGAACCTCTGTGGCTGACAGTCCTACTGGCAGAGCTGCTTGGCTGGTGATGCTGATGGCAGAGCTGCTGCTGGTGAATGGTGCTGTTCCTCACAGTCTGGCCACTGGTGTTGGCAGGAGCTGAGGGAGTTGGACTCCTAGGCCCACAGCAACATCATGCAGAGTGCCCCCTTTCTTCACTTTGAGGGAAGTACAGGAAGAGTTAATTTTAGCCTAACGTACAAAACATTTCTTTTTGTGCAGTGAGTGAAGCATGAACTCAGTGGGAGGTCCATGAAACAAGAGTCTGACTTTGCTCCATTAGCATTCTGGTCATACTTTAGGACAACATAAGCAGACTTAGAGCTTTAAGAAATGTTTTGCTCACATCTAAATCTGCCCCACAGCTGAGCTCTGTGTATGTGTGTGGGGGGGTGATGTTTGATGCCAAGGCTGGGGTATTTCAATTCCCAGCTGTGTATTTTTTATTTAATCATTATTTCTCCCCCTCCCCACCATAATAAATTAAAAAGTTAAAGTATAGGCAATAAATTCAGTTCCAGATTCACTTCTACCAAGCCATTGCCAAGCCTGTGTTCATCTCTACTACTTTCCTTTTTAAAAATAAATACTATTACTAGTAACTTGAAGATCAATGTTTTTCATGTCTATTCATGAACAAGGTCAAAAGAAGCTTCACTGGCCTCCCCTTACTTCCTGTATCAGGAGTTTGGAAGAGCAGAATGTTATTTCCATCACCACAAGCTGAAGCAGGCTGTGGTGCCACTGCAGGAGCTCTGCCCAGCTAGAGTATCTAACAGAGCTGGGGTCCATAAGCAAGTAAGGGTATGCTTTGAAGAGACTTGTAATGGAAGCCACATGGCCTCAATGCAGCTGGTCAATACCATGAGTTCTTTTCAAACAGTGATTTTTTTCCTCATTTCTGTAGTGATGAACAATTTCTTATTTTTGCTTTATGGATGCTGCAGAATATATACCACACTGACTAAATTGATTGTCTGACTTAAGAAACTGAGTAGGATTTCTGCTGTTGTGACTAGAACATACAAAACGTTAATGTATGACAGTAGCTCTTTATTTTGTTTAACTCTTTCTGTACTTGAACACAGTTTTCAAGTTCCTGCGCTGATCATTTTTTTTCTGTCCTGAAAAACTACCAATGCAACCGGGTTCCCTCTAAGCAAAAACTAAAATAATCAGAACAGATTTGGGTTTATGCCCTCTAGAATCATAATTATACCTCCAAACTAGAAATTGATTTTGAAACAAACCACAATTTGCAATCATTCTCATTGTTCCTGTTAGGTTGATGTTCAGGGTAGGGTGTGTTGTTACTAATTTGCATGTCTTGATTCAAGGCAAAAGTGCCTTTAACGTGGATCAGAAATGCAGCTAGATGCAAGGGCTAGTTATGTACTTTTGCAAAGTTTGGGAGCATTTAGATCTTGGACCTTGATTTTGGTCAAACTTGTCCTTTGATATCGTTGGATGAGCGGTGGCCTATAAATGTGAAGGGCAAATTCTTTTGCCTTGGTGAAACTAGTGTCACCAAGTAAGTGCCAACGTGGTTGCATGCTGTAACAGGGTGGAAAAATTGTTCCAGAATGTTTACTAACAACGTTATAAAGAAACAAAACCTATTGAAGAGGAGAAGCACAAAACTGTAAATGGACAGGTGACAAGACTCTTGCTAAATTTACTTGCCGAACTGATTTTCTTCTACATTAATGCTTTATACAACCAAGCCAAATTCACTGTATAAAATATTTTATTGCACTGGCCCTGCCTACCCAACCCTTTGCCTTTTCTAACAGATTGAAAGGCACATATGAACTGCTAAATAAACTGAAATTGTTTAGCTATCTGTATTCAGTATCCATCCAGGCTTATTTACTACATAAAGACCAGAAAACAAACAAACAAACAAAGAAAAACAGCTACAGATTTTAAGAGGATAGAGAAGTTTTATCTGTGAAATATCAGGAGATTTATTGTAGACCTATGGGTCTGCACTACGCATTTGTAATAGTAAACAATGCAAGTGAAGAATAAAAAGGTTTAATGCACTGGTTATGCATTGGCAGAGTACAGATATGTGCTGCTTTATTCTCTGGCTGGCATTGCATAGAATAAGCATTGGGTCCACACTAAAACAAAGAGGTGGAAAGTCAAACAACAGTCATGTCAAATTAAACTCTTTTTGTTTAATTTTTCAAAGTGATTCATTTAGCTGCTTGGCAGAGAGTCAGACTGATAGCTAACAATAGTTCATTTATTTAATGTTGCTTTCAGTATTCTGTAGCCACTCGGCTGTATCAGAACTTATCTTTAGTCATTCTCATCGAGCTGTGAAGGCAGGGCAGGAAACTGTAGTAGGTCAGGTGTACAGGAAAGTGCAGCTTTCATGGTGGGGCAGTTTGTGCTTCACAAACCATGGAATTGGGAAAAGATTTTCAAGAATAGTTAAAGCTTAGTTTTCATCTGACAAGGGAATAAATCTGATATCACAAGGTTCACCTGAGCCTCAACAATCAAAAACTATGAGAGAGTTCAGTTTATAGAGAAAATACTTGTATAAACTGCTGCATTTTTTGCTCCTGAGAGCAACTAATGAAACCGAGACTACATTTTTCCACCAGTTACAAAAGTTTGTGGAGGGTAAGCGATGCTCTTGGTGATTTCAGTGTAACTGTGTTTTCTTCAGTTGAGTTGAAAAATAATTTTGATTAGAATTAGCAATCAACTCAACAGTTTTGCACAAATAGGAATAAATCTAGTCATAGCCGCTTTTTTTAGTAGTGATTCTATTGGGCATATAAAGTTTAAGCAAATTATCAAGAAAGTCGGTAGATACAAGGCTAATAATCAGAGAGGATGTAGATTAGTTGAGTCAGAAGATAATATTAGTAAGTTTAAGTGTTGATAGCAAAGTTGTTTTTCTTTTCTGTGTAATAGGATTTTGTGTGACTGTTGCATTGTGTTTAATCAAGGAGATTTGGCATGGGTTGTCTACCAAATGAAAGCAAATGTAATGTATGACAGTTCTCTGCATATTGTGCAGTATAACTGTATGCAGAGTGAGGAGGAATATATGAGCAGCCAACTCATGGAAAACATCCATTTAAATCCCATATGTGATTTTTGTTTGTTTGCTGTAGAAAAACAGATAATTTTCATAGAATCATAGAATGGAGTGGGTTGTAAGGGACCTTAAAGACGTCCAGCTCTGACACCCCTGCTATGGGCAGGGACACATTTATACCTTTTCAAGTTGCCTAGAGCCCCACCTAACGTAGCCTTGAACACTTCCAAGGCTAGGACATCCATGGCTTCTCTGGGCAACTCCCAGTGCCTCACATAGTGAAGAATTTATTCTTTATGTCTGATCTAAACTTACCCTCTTTCAGAGTAAAGCCATTACTCTTTGTCCTATTCCCACACTCCCTGCTAAAAAATTCCTCTTCAGCTTTCCTGTAGGCCTCCTTTAGGTGTTTGAAGGCCTCTATATGGCCTCTCCAGAGCTCTCTCTTCTCCAGACTGAACAATTCAAACTCTCTCAGCCTATCTTCCCAGAAGATGTGCTTCAGCCCTCCGAGCATCCTCATGGCCTTTCCCTGGTCTCTATGTCCTTCTGATCCTTGCGGACCCCAGAACTGAGCTCAGTTCTTCAGGTAGAGTCTCTTGAGAGCAGAGGGGGAGAATCCCTTCCCTCACCCTGCTGGCCATACTTCTTTTGAGGGAGTCCAGGATATGGCTGGCTTTCTGAGCTTCAAGTATACATTGCTGGGTCATGTTGAGTTGTTTTTTTTTTTAATCAAACAAAATCACTAAGTCCTTCTCTTCAGGACTACTCTCAGTCCATTCTCTGCCTGACCTGTAGCCGTGTTTGGGATTGCCCTGATCCAGGTGCAGGACCTTGCACTTGGCCTTGCTGAACTGAATGAAATTTTCATGGGCCCACCTCTCAAGATTGTCAAGGTCCCTCAGAATCGCAACCCTTCCCTCCAGTATGTCAACCGCACCATGGAGCTTGGTGTCATCTGCAAATACAGAGTACGCTCAATCCCACTCTCCGTGTCACCAATAAAAATATGAAATGGTGCTGGTTCCCATACCAACTCCTGAGGAAGACCATTCAACAACTGAATGTCATTGATCACAATTTTTTGAGTTTGACTTTCCATACAATTCTTTATCTGCAGAGTGTTCCATTGTGTCTTCTCCAATTTAGAGAGGGTTTAGGCTATCTTAGTAAAAAGTTCAATTATTTTCTGAAAGAGGCAGTTTCCTGTGACTCAGCTTATATGTATGAAAATATAGCCATATTATTATTATAAATGTATTATTTCATAAAGTATGTATAGATGTTACTAAATAGAGGATTCTATTAAAAAAAAAGACCAGGGAAAGAGAACTGGACTTTTGTGCTAAACCACATATTTTTTCCCTTCTTAATTTCATTTAACTGTCATTTTGAATATTCTTTGTCTTACTACCTCTTTAATATGTTGGGAAATGTTTTTACATTCCATCATCTTGGTAAGCCAAGCCAGTAGGAATTTTTTGTAACTATGGGTCTCTATCCTAGCTAATCAAGAGTGCTTTTATCAATGGTGTAAAGAAATAACTTATCCTCAAGAAAAATTCACATTATAGAAACAATATGATGGCCAAAACAAATATTCTGTTAATATAATATGCACGTTCTGGTTAATTTTTTTGAGTATTATGAAGTATAAAAGAGAAAAATACATTCTAAATGTTTAATACTCACCACTCTATGTTAAATGCACCACAAGTACTTAAATGAGAGTGGCTGCTGTTATTGACAATGTACCTACTATGAAAAGGATAAAAAAAACTACTGTGGTTTCACTCAGGTAGGTAGTTCTGTCAAAGTACAATAAAACATATTCCTGTGGAGAATATTAGTTAATAACTGAGAATCAAGTGTTAAAAATTTTTCATTCTTTTTTAAAAAATTTTAAAGCCCTTGTAGCTATGAAAAGTGCCTAGAAGTCAGAATCAAGGTTGCACTTAGTCATTATGGCCTCAAACGTGTTTCACCTTCCACACTCAAACAGAAGTGGAGAAAGTAAATTCAATTCTTAGGCTGAAATTGCTTCCATTAAGTGAAAGGAAAAGAGAGATCACATTGTAGACAGGAATCTTTGTCCGAATTCTGTAAGTGTGAGGTTCCATAAAACCTATAACCTCACATATAAGCATGCAAAGGCAGCTAAAGAGTCTGATTGCTGACAGGAGGCAGCTTCTAAGCTGGGGCATGGGTTAGGGCACATACCTCTTAATTTCCTGCAATTTGATATTTCCTGGACGCCACTGGAATAAAAAAGCATTAATAGCTGAAGGAAAGTCCATCTCCCCAACAACCTAGATTATTTTCATATTTCCCACACTTTTAAATAAAAGTGAAAGGAACTTTTTCTTACTTGCAGAAAATAAAATGTAATTGCTTATTGAAGTCATCTGGTCCATTGCTTATATGAGAGAAAGAAATACTGATGTGAACGTGTCATGATTTTTTTTTTTAAGAATTATTTCGGGAAACACAATTCTGAATATAGAATTAAGTCACTCATTTCTTCACCAACAATTTGATAGAAATTCTGAGGACATTAGAAAGGCTGCTAGCTGACAAGAATTTAGGACAGACTGTATTTAAGGAAGGTATAGAAAGTAACCTTGGACTTGGCAATTGAAAGTTCGATTAGAATTAAGCAGAAGGATGTATAGGCATAGGTCTGTAAGTGGATTTTGGATTTCTAAAGGCTGGACATTACTAGTTTAGGCATATAGATACTTACCATTCGATAAACAGTAACAGATTTACCAGTGACTGGCTAGAAGCTGAGGTGCAGAAATTATCAAAAAACACATTAGCTCAGAACTCCCTGAAAGCAGTCAGCTGCCTTGCATTGAACCACAGAATGAGCACAGGCAGCCACAGCGGAACAGCTGACAAACTACTGGTTAAGATAATGATTCCTCTACAGCAATTCATCACTGTGTAGATGAAATAAACACAAGGGATACCTAGGAATGAAGACAGAGGCTGAAGAAGTAAAATGGAAAGGTGAATGGTAAAGAGGTTAAACAAACTGTAGCTATTAGCACAAAAGAAAATAATAGTTTGTTGTGCTATCTGGTCAGTTGAAGATTTAGCAGAAAACTGAAGCATAAATTAGAATAAGATAATGGAAAATAACTATAAGAGAAGTAAAAACAAAATTAGAGCTGATTCTGCCAAGGTGCAACAGACTCAACAGTGACTAATCTCTTTTAGAATTACCACTAAAATATAGGTCCAAAAGCAACTATTTCAAATCAAACCCACTGTGTTAGTGATTGTATTAGATTTGAACACAAGCATCTTGCATATATTTATGTTAGAAGAGGAAATCAGTCTAGGCAACTGTGGATTGTGAGTCTGGCTCAGTTGTACATGCAGCTTTAAAACAGGTTTTGAAGGGAAAGACCACTAAGGCTGCAGATAAAAGGGAAGTGAAAGATTGGTTTACCAAAGCAGGATGTGCCAAACTGACTTGATTCTGACTTTTTTCTTTAAAAAGCATGACTTCATGTTCTAGAGAAAGGAAATGAAGGAGATACATTGCATCTGTCTTTCTACAATGAAGTCATTATGCTGTTGAAAGGAAAATAAGTTGCTTGGAGAAAGTGGAGTTTAAAGTGCAACTGTAGGGTGATCAAAGTAAAGAATTTAGGGCAATAATGAAAAAGAAATGATTAAGCTGGAGGGAAGGTACTTGAGATAATTCTTAAGAAGCTGTATTAGGAGAAATCACTGATAGCATTAAAGGAAATTAAATTTGAATTTGTTGATAATATTGGAAAACAGAAAATAGAGAAAACTCAGGATATCAAATTAAAAGAGCCACATCACTTCAAGGATTGGGGAATTAGACATGAGATTCAGCAGCATGAACTGCAGAATATTACTACAAGGTGTAATAGAGAAATGTTAATTCTTGTCATGAGTTGAGAACTCATTAGCTGGAAATACACATTACAGAAGGTCTGATTTCTGCCTATCAATACACAGGAGAACCAAGAAACTCAATTTGCTGTTTTAAATATGTCTTTTTGGGTCTTATTATATCTTACTCTGCTATGCTAAATATCAATTTTTTATCAAAAATATCTTTTTTCCCACATGGCTACTAGTAGAATATGTTCCATTCACTATTTATTAACTAAATGAATAGAATTTTCACCCTCATTCACTACAAAATAATTATTTCCAGAACAATATTTTTGTGGCTTCTTTCTGAGTTCCTGCTATCCATACCCCTTTGGAAGTGCAGACAGCAGAGAGTTTCAGCAATGATCTCATTAATACCATAATACTAAGTAATTACCACTCCTAACATTGTTGTACATCCTTCTATTCAAGGATAATGTTCTCCTGCTAGTACCATATTGGAAACAGATGTTAGTTAATAATTATGATTTTCAAAAGTTTTCCAGTCACACTGTGTTGTAGAATACTATTCCCCTTCTCAATTTGGCTTATGGTCTTGATGGTCTGAGAGGGCTGGGGCTTTTCAGCATAGAGAAAGCTACGAGGGGATGTTATAGTGGCCTTCCTGTACCTGAAGAAGGCTTACAGAAAAGTTGGGAGGGACTTTTTAAAAGGGCATGTAGGGACAAGATAGGGGTAAATGGCTTTCAACTGGAAGAGGGTAGGTTTAGACTAGATATTAGGAAGAAATTCTTTACTGTGAGGGTGGTAAGACACTGGAACAGGTTGCCAAATGAGGCTGTGGATGCCCCCTCCCTGAAAGAATTCAAGGCCAGGCTGCATGGGGCTTTGAGCAACCTAGTGTAGGGGGAGGTGTCCCTACCAGTAGCAGGGGAGCTCAAACGTGGTGATCTTATGGATCACTTCCAACCTGAACCATTCTATGATTCCTAAGTATCTCTAGCCTCATGTTTGGCCATGTTAAAAGACTTGATGATTTACCAAGCAGTAACAATCAGTCTGTATAGGCGGACTTGAGCTTACTGCCACGTTATTCTCTTAATTAGTAAAAACCTATCTGACAGTAGATATGATAAATAAAATACCACCTTCGATGCAGAGAGGTTTTTCTTGTCTTTGTTAGAAAATGACCCTAAAATTAACAAAGTGATGATTCCTCTTTACAGAGCTTGCTGTGTTGTTTTTCTTTTTGTTTGTTTGTTTAACTAGCAATTAAATAAGAAAATGTTTATTTATGTAGCAATCAAAATAAATATATCTATATTTATAAATGTCTTCTGTATGCGTGTGTGTGTCTCTCTCTCTAGGGCATATATGGCTAGGTCCTCATATATTTTATGCATCCCCATTTAAAAAATCAGTATTGAACTGTGTAAATCTTCATATAGTTATCCCAGAATAATGCATGAAAAATAAGAGAATTTGATCTTGCTTATTAGTGGATGCCTAATAGTATGTGTGATAAGACTCAATAATGGATAGTGTATGGGTCTCCTTGCTGATTGAAGAAACAAAGAGATATTCTCTGCCCATATGTTTGCCACTACCCCATCTCCTTACAAAGAGAATATAAACAATAAAGTTGGGGCTATCCTAACATTCCCTGCAAGTGATGGAAAGTAGCAGTTTGCTTTATCTGTGCATAAAACCAATGCTTTTTCTAGGCAAGTAGTATTATCTGAAAAACAAACAAACAAACGAAGAAAGAAAAACATGATGATTTACACAAAAATAGAGAGAATAACCAAGGTCATATGGAAAAGGTCATATGAAAAGAAGACTGTCGATGAAAAATCAGAAGGGAGCTTATATTCCACACTGGACAAAGCGGAGTTACTAATCCACCAGCTTACTGACAGCCAAGTGCCACTGCATTCTTTGTGGTTTAGCATCAGTGTATTTCTCTGTAAATTCCTATTATCATGGAAAAACAGTGAAATAGTTAGATAAATAAAATATGGCTTCCCTAAGGGCACCAAACAGGGGCTATGAGGCATGGGTTAGTCACTTCACTTGCAGGAATGTGATGAATGATTGAGGGACTCAATCATAGACTCAATCAAGTCATAGATTCATTTGATTTGGAAGGGACTTCTAAAGCTCATCTAGTCCAACTCCACTGCAATGAACAGGTACATCTACAGCTCGAACAGGTTGCTCAGATTCTGTTCCAGCCTGACCTTGGATGTCTCCACAGATGGGTCATCCATCACCTCTGGGCAACCTGTGCCAGTGCTCCAACCTTATTATAAAAAGCTTCTTCCTTATATCCAGTCTAAATCTCCCATCTGTTAGTTTGAAAACATTTTGCCTTGTTCTATCACAGCAGACCCTGCTAAAGAGTGTGTCCCCTTCCTTCTAGCAGCCTCCCTTAGATATTGGAAGGCCACTGTCAGGTCTCCCTGGAGCCTTCTCCTCTCCAGGCTTAAGAGTCCCAGCTCTCTCAGCCTCTTCTCAGAGGAGAAGAGGCTATCCCTTGGGTCATTTTTGTGTCCCTCCTCTGGAAAGTCTTTGATTCCAAGCAATGATTCTGGAAAAACAATACAAACTTTCTGAGCAATTAAAGTAAAACACAACAAAGACTTTACTCCACAGTAACAGGTTTACTGACATTATACACTGTGAGGGTTATGCATTAGTCAGCACTTCAAAACCTACAATGCTGCCCAAAAAATTCTTTGAAAATTATTTGCCATGATGGTATATAAAATCTCTGAGCTTTTTTTTACTGTCATTCAACACAGACATCATTGAGTCTAATGTAAATCTCCTGAGGGATGTACTTATGGCAAAATACATTTGAAATGATCATTTCTGAGCATTTTAGAACCTGTAAAAATCTGCATTGAGAACTTTCCACTGTACATTGCTTTCCTACTCTCTTGATGATTTCTTTTATGTCAGTTACTGCTCAGCGGCTGCTGGGTGAGGAAAGTGGACACAATGCTGTTGCTTTAATTAGACTACAGTGATCAAGTCAATGGAAATTGCCTTGCTTTTCTTGCACCACTTCTCTCAGTTTCCTGTTTGAGCTTGTAAGTCTTTTCTTTCAGCTGCTGTGTTCCATCTTTCCATGCACTTTAAAAGTTGAGGTTGGAATGGGGATTAGTATCACCAAAACCACCTGGGTATATAGAGCTTCCTTTTTGTTTATTATTATTATTGTTTTCTTTAAGAAATACCACATTTTGCTAAAAAAATAGAACAAAAAACATTGGGTAAATTCTTCTGGGTAGATTCTTTGTATTTGGCTAGGTTCTGCTGTTCTTACTGAGGATAATGTGCACTAATGATGATAAAATCTCACCCACTCTAAGATCCCTGGGCCAGGAATCACTTCCTCTATTATAATCCTTAGGAGTGAGAGTATTTTGGGTTAGTTGCCATTATGTGATCAAGACTAACAGATTAAACCGCTTTGCTGCTCTAAAGAGCTTAAATCCGTCTTTTAAATTATACTTGTAATTTTGCATATGCACTTCTTCTTGTGCCAGCTCTTGATATTCCTGATTTTTTTTTTCCACCATTTTTCGAATTGAAGCCAAATACAACTGAGCACTTCAGAATAAGTTCTGGCAGTTTCAGACTTCATGTTTAAACACACACAAATCACAGTGTATCAAATAGAGCAGCTGGACACAACAGCACAAACTGCTCACGGCTGACTGAGGGTCAGACCTGGAAAAATGCTGAACTGAATTTCTATTAAAAAATTTTATACAACAACATATTTGTGATTTTTCAATGCCTCAAAAAAAAAAAAAAAAAAAAAAAAAGCAAGGAAGGAGGCTAAAAGAACTGTGAAGCAATTTTGTCTTCACGTGATTTTTACACTAAGACCTGAGATGGTGAAGAGCTTTGGCAGAACTCACTTCTCCTGGCACAACTTTTAAAGTCGAGACTGTAAAGAAATAAAATAAAATAAAAACAAATCCACGGAGCACTGAGCTGATGGGCACTGTTTGTAAATTGTATGTATCAAAGAATACCTGTTGAGCTGTCAATAGTATGACCACAGAGATCGTTTAATGAAGTACGACTGCAGTTTTTAAATATGTGAAGTTTTTTAAGAGTGAGATTCCAGTTTTTCAAATGTGTCTGAAAAAAAAACCCTGTTCTTATTATTCCTGGAACTAATAGTGTGCGATTTTTTTTACTGAAAATATTTCATTTGAAATATTGAAGAAATCAACTCTATCTGTTTGGTTTCCACCACTGACTTCAAACTGTATGAGCAGGCCCAGCAGCAAAATCTTTTTCCAGTTGAATTATTTGAATAGCGAAGAGCATAGGTTTTATATACAACTTTTGCAAATTCTAATACAAAAAACCTGATCCTGACTTACACTTAAAAATACCGAAAGCAAAAGTATGCTATTTTACTTATGCAGTAAAGTAGAATACTGGATTTTTCACTCTAGACTACAGAATAAAAGAAACTTAAATAAAAATAGTCAAATGATGAAAATATTGAGGAAATTATTGAAATATACTGGAGAAGAAGAAAATCTATTCAGTAAGTGGATATTATAAATGATGTCTTCCTCTCTGATGGTTTCCCAAATGATTGCAAAGGATTTATATAAGCCTTATATAGCACTAGCTATCAACATTTTACATTAGCCAAGGAAAGGAGGAGCCACAGTCTTTGGTGGTCATCCAACATTATTTGACCGCAAAGTACTTTTACAGTTGTTAATGTTTTTAATGAATGTTTGTCAGGTGAAGTTGGCCCATCAAATTGGGAAGAGCTCCCTTGTAAAACTTCAAAAATCTTTCAACTTTCTCTTCGCAAATTGCATTTGCGGAAGTCTGCAAAAAATGGATGCTCGTCTGCTGAGACTGTAACTGCTGAGCAGAGGTTTCACTTTTATCAGTTCTGAAATACTATCTAGCCTTTTTCCATCTTTAACTTTTTATCATTCCTTTGGAGTAAGTTTTTTGGAGGAGAGACTACCTTTCTGCTCTGTTGTCCACAGCCATATCCCATGGTGAAGTCTGACTTGCAAAGCAAATGTGAGTGAATTAATAATAGTCTTTCAGCCTTTCTATACAGATCGTTCCCTCAGTAAATACTTCTCTTTTCACATATGCTGTATTTCTTATTTTTCTTTGCCAGTGATGCTTCAGGTGGTGCACTGAAATAATAATTTATTTTCCCAAAAGATAAGTAACTGAGATTCTGCGAAGTACATAAACAGACTCAACTTCAAACATTCAAACCGTATCACTGTTAGGAGCCAGTCCAATATGAGGCTTCAGAGCATAGTTATGTACTGTGCTAAGCAGTGATAACAGATCTTTGGTTAAAATTATGGATGAACTTAACGATTATCTGCCCTGTGTTCTTTCTGCTCTTAAAATATATAAAAATCCCAGAATGTAAACGTGTGCTGTTGATTCAGGCCCTTTACTCAAAAGATCTTTTGCAATATGTTCTGTGCAGGTATATTTTTCATTGGTCATGATGGATGAGAACAACGTTGACTTTTGGGTAACAAAGGAAAGTAAGATCAAATCGCTGTATAACTCTTTTCTTTTTCTAGAGTCTATAGAACATGAATAAAAAGTGTAGACAGTTTTCTCACTCTTTCAGAAACTGAGAGTGCTGTGTGGTTGAACTCTCTGTACTTCAGAGATCTTGAAAACAATTTGATTCCATAGATTTTTCTCAGTATAGATCACCTGAGAAAGGAGTGAGGCAGGTGACCATAACACTTCATGTATTGCTAAAGATTTTTCCTAGGCTACCATCATGAAATATTGTGAGCTTGTGCTCTCACCTGATTGGTGTTGCACATTCAATTAAAGTGCCTGGAGCATTCTATACACTTCATAAAATAACATTTATTTTTCTTCTTTGCATAGGATACAGGCCTGGTCCCTAAAGTAAAATGAGGAAAGGGAAATACTTGAAATTATCCATCACATGTTTATAAAACACTGGGCTGTATTTCCAGTTCCTTTCAGCAGTTAGAAAAAAAAAATAATCTCATAATAATGAAATACTGAAGTGTGCATCACAGGACTGATTAGTCTTCCTGATCATAAACCTCAACAGTAAAATTATGTCCTCAGGGAGGCAGCCAATGTCCTCATGCAGGGCAAAATCCCAAATATCATTTAGATGTAGTCAGATCTGATTAGCCTAGGTGAATGGTATACTCATTTTATATTTAGATTACAACACTAATAAAAAATGTATGAAGGCAAGAGATTGAGAAGGAGAAGCAGCAGCCAAGTTTTTCAGAATGTATTTGGAGTGTGCAAAACACATCCAACCCCTTGCGTGGGTTGCAGGTCTTTAAAATCAAACATATGACAGCTTGCTTTTAGGAAAAATAACGCTCATGCTCTCAAAAGTATAGAAAAAGGTGAAGAGAGTGTTTTGATTTAGAGAATGGATCAATACTTCTGCAAGCCTGATGAAAGACTTGCAAGGCTTTCAAGGTTTAGTGGTCATTATCATTGATGTGAGAGAAATGAATACTGAAAAAAGTGTACTGTTTTTAATGTACAGATTTTAATTTTCTATGAAGTGCACTAACAGTTCCTGAGGACAGTTCCCAGTTGAGCAAAGAAATCTAAGAGAACCAGAGACAGAGACAATCGTTTTTTGTTGTTGTTGTTGTTGTTGTTGTTTTTGTATGTGATTCTTCAGACTCTTTTCAGCAGTGTGTGGAGACAGGACAAGGGGGAACGGCCAGAAGCTGCAGCACAGGAGGTTCCATACAAATGTGCGCAAGAACTTCTTTATGGTGAGGGTGATGGAGCAGTGGCACAGCTGCACAGAGAGGTGGTGGAGTCTCCTTCTCTGGAGATATTCAAGACCCGCCTGGACGCCTACCTGTGCGACCTGGTGTAATGAACCTGCTTTGGCAGGGGGTTGGACTCGATGATCTCTTGAGGTCCCTTCCAACCCCTATGACTCTATGATTCTTTTCCCTATTTCTGGAGGAAGAGGATGAGAACAACTATACAATGTTCAATGAAACCAAGTGCTGTGTCCTGAACTTTGGTCATAACAATCCTATTTAACGCTACAGGCTTGGGGCAGAGTGACTGGAAAGATGCACAGCAAAAGCGATCTGGTGGTGCAAGTTGACAGACATCTAAATACGAGCCAGCAGTGTGCTCAGGTGGCCAAGAAGGACAATGGCATCCTGTGTTGTATCAGAAATAGTGTTGACAGAAGGAACAGGGAGGTGATCATCCCTCTATACTTGGCTCTGGTGATGCCTTGAGTACTTTGTTCAGTTTTGGGCTCCCCACTACAAGAAAGATACTGAGTCTGGAGCATGTTCAGAGAAGGGCAACAAAGCTGGTGAGGTGAGGTGACTGGAGCACAGATCTTACAGGGAGTGGCTGAGGGAAATAGGATTGTTTAGTTTGGAGAACCGGAGGCTCAGGGGAAACTTTATTGATCTCTACAATGATCTGAAAAGAGGCTGTGTCGAGGTGAGTGTTGATCTCTTTTCCCAGGTAACAGTGATAGGACAAGAGGTAATGGCTTTATGTTGCACCAGGGGAGGTTCAGGTTGGATATTAGGAAAGTTTCTTCTCAGAGAGTGGTGAGATGTTGGAACAGGCTGTGCAAAGAGTGGTGGAGTCATCGTCCCTGGAGGTGTTCAGGAAATGTGTAGATGTGGTACTGAGAAACATGATTCAGTGGGTGTGGTGGTGCTGGGTTGACGATGGGACCTGATAATCTTAGTGATCTTTTGTAACCTTAACTATTCTATGATTCTATCATTTACAGAGGAGTTGTGGGGTTTTAGAAGTCAAATGATCAAAGAGGAAAGCCTTGGTAAGGAACAAAACTGATTTTTTTTTTAATGGAAGATTAATTAGAAAGTCAGGATCTTGAGATACTTTATACCTCTGACATCACTAATAAAAATATATTGCCTGATGCTTTTGTGATTATATTCCACTGTGGATCAACCAGTAATATTTCTCAGTGACTTCAAGAGCTGGGTCTTTGTGGAAGGGTGAAGATTTTATTTAATATGTACAACAGCACTGATATTGCTCAAGTTTTGAATGTTACCAGTCAAATTCTGTTTGTTTTATTTGGGAAAAGTAGCTTTATTTTTATATAGTTGGCTTTGGTCCTGTTTCTGCTGTATTTGAAAAGGGTGCAAGATGACCAATAGAAAGTTTCTCAATAGTCATTTTACATTCTTTTTGTAAGTGCTTATATTTCTTGTTCATCCTGTTATTCATCATCAGTGTGTATTATTGCATAAGAGTACTTGGAGTTCATCCAAATATATGTTCACATAAATTAGGCTTTTGTAAAACAAAAACCTCTGTAGTCTTGGTACTGAAGATGGATGTGAACAAAAGAGCATGATTCTGGAATGGTATGGAAACTCTCCTGGGGGAAAGGTATAAGTTTAGAGGACATTCTGGGCATCCATGAAAGTCTCATTGAGCAACATAAAGAAACAATCCATAGAGAAAATGATGGGATTCCTTCACAGTGGGGAAAAGATGAGGCAGATACTCCTAGAGCACAGGTGCATGGACCAGACTCTATAGAAAAAAATTTCAGTTGCTAAAAAGATAACTCTAAGGCTCCAAATCCAGAGGTAAGCCTTTTGCTGCATATCTCATTCTATGTTTTGTTGGGAGCTTAGACTTGAACACAGAACCATTCAGAAAAGTACTCAGAATGTAGTTCCTGAAGGCAATTGTTATATATAGGAGAGTCTATTCTGTTAGTGGCAATTTCTGTGCTGTGGTAACTGTTTTGGAAAATAAAATGACGCAATGGTATTGTGAGTCAGACCAATCATTAACACATGTAGTTAGCCACTAGATAGTGTCTTTAAACAAATTTCATATTATTTTTGTTAATATTATTCTTGATTTCAAGTTTCATGGATGGCAATCTGTTGAAAGCAGCTAAAGGTCATTTTCATTGTTTCCCATGTAAGGGCCTACTCTTACAGGAATTATGGCAACAGAAATTTTGGCAAGTTCAGAACTGCAAGATTGGGCAATAAGAGAATTAAAACGATTTGTAAAAATCCAGTGACTAAGTGCCTATTTCTCTGCCTGTTGTATCCTGTTATATCTAGAGAATGGAAAAAGAAAATTCCATATTGACTAGATTGAGCTGTACTTGCCATTTCTGTAATGAATCCATCATGCAATTCTTTCAAACGAAACCTCAGTTAAACTGCACAACTGTTTCTTTTTATTTTCAGTCTGTAAAATTTCAAAGCAGCAAGTGTCCAGGAAAATGTATTCATTGGAAAGAAGCTACCAAAGTCTGTGCGTTTTACTGTCATCTGCAGCTTATTTCACACATCCCCCAAAAGCAAAGCAGTCAAAAATGGAAACTGTATGGGTGGTTTATTACTCAGCACGGGACTGCAAGTGTGTCTTCTTGATGCAATTCTCTTTCTCATACAAAACAGACTGATACTTTCCCCGATTCCATAATTATCTGAATTTATTAAATGGTAGAAAATATTAAGACATTTCAGATTACACATATCCTCCCACAGTCCCCCTATTTAAATTCTGAGTCTGAGTCCCCACATCCTAGTAATTAATATAGCTGTTTATATATTTACATGGCAAGAGAGTGTTAATATGTGAACAACCAGTTTCTGATTTACACAGGCCCCTTGTTATGATTAATTCGATTATTTTTAATAGGAGGTTTGCATATTCAATTTTGCAATGAAGGTTTTCCTTGATCAATACCATCTAACGCAGTTTTTCAATAAATGTTCAATACAAGGATTTAAAATGGGAACAATTTCCCTAACGAACAAGGCAGTTTCTTTCTGACACTCTTTTTAGTAAACTATTTGCTCATTTCCTGTGTCAGTTCCTGTGACAAGAGTTATAATTGTGCAGTTATTCTAGTTACACAGCAGGCTGATGGACACATTAATATTACTGTGCTATATTCAAAACAAGCTACTTCTGAGAGAAGAAAAAGTCTTCATGCCTTCCTTGTTAAGTAGCATTGTTTACTAATTTCTCAAAATTTGAAAAGAATTGATTCTGGATGCATTAACAGAAAAAGGCATAAAGGCTTGCAAGCAAAGACAAGAAGACACTTTATACTAACTTTTTGCCATTTTCTAAAATAATTTTATTTTATTTGTCTATGGCTCATTCCACTAGAATATAAACTTTAGATTGGAGTATTCTGCTTACAGTAGAAGTCAAGAATCAATTAATAACTCCTCTGAGCTGAAGATGAGGAAAAACAAATTAGATTGATTCTTACACTTATATAGACCTTTCTTCATTTCTTTTCATTCTGCATAGCTGCTCATCCCTCAGTATTGGCAGTAAAGAGTGTCCCAGACTACTCTAAATATCTCTAGTATCTATTTCTTAGTAGATTATTATTAATTAGCAGATCATTAAGACCTAAGTTGTCCTGGTACATAACAGCAGTGTGCCCTTGTGGTCAAGAAGGCCAATGGTATCTTGGGATGCATTAAAAAGAGCATGGCCAGCAGGTCAAGGGAGGTGATCCTCCCCCTCTACTCTGCCCTGGTGAGGGTACATCTGTAGTATTGTGCCCAGTTCTGGACTCCTCAGTTCAAGAAAGACAGGAAATTCTAGAGACAGTCCACTGGAGCATGATAGGGATGATTAGGGGCCTGGCACATCTCTCTTACAATGAAAGAGAAGGACTGCAGAGTCTGGAGAAAGGAAGAATGAAGGGCGAACTTATCAATGCTTGCAAATATATAAGTCAGCAGGCAAATGGATGAGGCCAGGCTCTTTTCAGTGGTGCCTGATGACAGAATAAGGGGGCAATGTACATCAACTGGAACATAGGAATTTCCATATGAACATGAGGAAAAACTTCTTTGGATGTGACAGAGCAATGGGACAGGCTGCCCAGGGAGTTTGCATAGTTTTCTTTCTCTGGAGGTACTCAAAACCCACCAAAACACATTCCTGTGTAACCTACTGTAGGGAATCTGCTTTAGCAGGACATTGGACTGAGGTCCCTTCCAACTCTTAAAATTCTTTAACTCTGTGATGCTTGCTATTCTACAGAGCAGGTGAGAAAAAATGTTGTGCTGCTTGGATGTGATGCCAACAAAAGCTAACAAATCACAGTTACAACTTTTACTTCACTAGGGTAAGAAAATTGAGAACAGTTTTTGAAAAACATTATTTATACACTTATGCAAACAGACCATTATTTTTCCTCTCTCTACTAGTTAATAGAATGGATCAATATATAAAAGGATTTGAGGAAGATACAGAAAAGTTTTGTGTAGAGTTTGAGTTTTGCCCAGATTTTTTGTTAATGCTACAGATTGGGAATTGCAGATATTATTGCCCTGAGGAAGGGAGGAGGCAAAAATTACTGACTACACAATTTATGGGAAGAGTATTATCCTCTAGAGCATTTATAATTGAAGATTCTTTGGGCTGAGATGTTGCTAACACTTCTAGAACAAAAAATGGAGATTTTTTGGGCAGGTCCACACAGGGCAAGTCCAATATCATGGATAGATGTTGGGATGTGGTGGAAAAAAAGATGACACAACTGAGGAGTTACAAACAAATTTTGATGCAGATGGGGAAGACAGAGCTGGATGGAAAGGATGAATAACATCCAAGAACAAGAGGGACCACGTATCAGAAGAACATTAGGATAACATAAGAGGGATGCAATCCAAAAGAAAACAGATAGAAGGAAGAAGAAGGAGAAAGAGAGGAAGACAGTTATGGTACAAGAAAATAAGGTATAGATATTAAGAATAGATGCATTTAGAGCCAGAGTTAGACAATAGACAATAGTTGTCTATAGTAGACAATAGTTGTGACTTGAAAAAGAAATATGGAGGAGAGAAAAAGGGTTTCAAAAAAAAAAAATTAAAAAAATGAAGAAACACCTTCATGGAAAATAAACTGTTTTATGTGACTGGCATTCTTCACTAAGAAGAATCCATAGACTTGTACCAGAACAGGCCAAGGGGACTAGAAGACATGCTGTTTCTTAAGTTCTGAGACAGAGAGAAGTAGAGATGAATTGACAAAAAGACTCGATGGTGGGAAAAACCAAAAAGGCATTGCTATGTTGCTGCTACCCCAGCTATACTTCTATCTTAGCTTATAGAAGCAAAGCAGAGGACCTCAGTAGAACTGGTGTCTTTTCTAGTGAAATAAGGACAGTTTAAGATAACGTAAAATACCAGGCTACCCTGAAGGTCTGTAGCTTCCAGTTTATGGAACCAAACTGTAAATTAACAAAGAGACAAATAACAAATACATGCAGAGGGAAGATTGAGAGACACTCATGTTATCTCGTGTTGGGTTTAGTTTCACAACAGTGAAATTTGGTAAAGAGTAGCAAAACTGAAGTTAAATTGTAGAAAGTTATTGTAAAACAAACAAACAAACAACAACAAAAAAAGAGAAAGTATTAATATTGAATCGACTCACAGTCAAGTGGAGGACTCAGTTAAAAAGTTAAAAGGATATTACACATAATCTTGCTTGGGAATTGGATGAAGTCTGGAAGAAACAAAATGGGTAAAAACCGAAATATATAAGATAAAGAACCTCAAAAAGACAATGAAGGAATATGAACAAATGGTGCATTACACGGTTTTATTTATTACAGGGGAAAAAAGAGGCATAATCAAGGAGCCAAATGCACTGAGAAATACATGTTGAAGGGGAAAAAAGATAAATGAATGTGTTTAGATTAAAAATGATGTAAAATAAAAAGTAATATGACTAGAAGAGAGTAGATTTAAGTAAAAATATTCAAGCTGGGGAAGAAATTATAGAGATGCTATTCTGCGAAAAGATCTTGAGGATCATATTTACACAATGAGTGTGATCCCTCAGTGTTGAAAGACGTTGAGGATGCTGAAATAATTTTACTAGGCAATGGATTAGAGAGATTTATTACCCTGATACATTCACAGAGCAAATGTTATTGATTAAGCAAATGTTATTGACTAAGGCATTTACAAATGTGGCAGACTGCCCTCAGTAGTCCACAATGCTGAAAACAATGCTTAGGGACAGATTTTTAGTACTTGAAACTGGTACAAAAATCTGGAAGTTGATCACAAATGGTGCCATACAATTGAAAGGTATTGCCAATATCCAGCAGGACTGGAGTCAGGATGTATAGGATTACTTTGAGAATTACTGCTAGAGGGAAATAGATGAATTTTAAAAACTAGGAATTCAGTGGCTGGAGACAACAGAGTCATTGAAAGATGCATATGTGCCTACCTATGGCTAAGCAGATGCAGAAAGACTGGCTGATCACAGGAACATCACATAACTATAACACAACTGTATCCTGGTTTCCATCAAGAGAATGTGACCATTGGGTTGAGGGAGGTAATTCTGCCCCGCTACTCTGCTCTCATAAGATCCCCCCCGGAGTGCTGCGCCCAGTTCTGTAGCCCCCAACACAAGAATAAACATGCAGTTGTTGGAACAGGTCCAGAGGAGGGCCACGAAGATGATCAGAGGGCTGGAGCACCTCCCCTACAAGGACAGGCCAAGAGATCTGGGGCTCTTCAGCCTGGAGAGGAGAAGGCTCTGAGGAGACCTTATAGCAGACTTCTGCTACCTGAAGAAGGTTTACAGAAAAGCTGGGGAGGGGCTTTTTAGAATGGCATGTAGTTTTAGGACAAGGGAAAACAGCTTTAAACTGGAAGACGGTAGGTTTAAACAAGATATTAGGAAGAAAATTTTACTGTGGGAGTGGTAAGACACTGGAACAGGTTGCCTAGTAAGGTTGTGGATGCCTCCTTCCTGGAAGAATTCAAGGCCAGGCTGGATGGGGCTTTGAGCAACCTGGTCTAAAGGGACGTGTCCCTGCCTATAGCAGGGGAGCTCAGACTAGGTGATCTTATGGATCCCTTCCAACTAAAAACATATTACGATTCTGTGATTCTGTGATATTGCAAAAGTTTAAGAAGACACGGGTGATGATGTGATGGGTCAGGTGAGCTATTATTTCTGAGACAGGGAGGCCATCCTTGGCACTCACTGAACAGCTGTGTTCACCTGTATTTGGAAATGTTTGTTGCAGTGGTACAGAGGAGAACAGTTTGATTCATGCAGGATCAGAGACAATGTTGTGAGAGATTTTAAAATTAATTCTCTAGAAGAAGACTGAAAGGAAATGTCATGGTTCAGATCACCATGTGTTCAGATCAAGTAGCAGTGTGTGTTCCCAAGCAGCCTGGCCAGGACTGCATCCTACCCGCATGTCCACGAGCTCAGACTGTACCCTAAGCCTCGTGACAGCTATGTCAGTGTCAGCCCTGAGCCCAGCCCATGTTCACTGGGTTAAATGGGTCTGCCTGGACAGAACCTACAGCCTTCTCTTTCTATCTCCGGTGATGGCTAGGAGGTTGGCAGGTCTGTCACTGTCAGTACTGTGGTCCTGCTTGGGAGCTGCAAAACTGTGCCTGACAGAAAGCCACTGCTTGGTCTATCGTGTTCCAAAGTGAGCAGGCCCACTCCAGCTGCTCCTGACAATTCTCTTCTGATTTTCAGGTGCACCTTCCTATAGCTAGGAAAAAGTGTAACTGTTGTGTAATTCTAAAACGGTTAAAGAACCTATGATAGTATTGATACAGGTCTTGATATCCTAATAAAGATTGGTCTGGATGCTCCCAACAAAAGGACTTTGCCTCTTTGTTTGCTTATCTTTTGAATACTCATTTGTCTTGCATTTTCATCAAGGTAATGTTTTTCCCTTTCTCTTCCACTCAGGAAATGAACTCTTTTCCAGTGTTGTAGTGGAAGACTGTGAAACAGGCACACCATCTGAAAGCCTTCGTTGAATCCTGTGGCTGGCAGCAGGCACCTCTCCTGCTGAGCAACATGACTTATCATCTCTGCCTTGTGTGTGGTTAAAAGCAAGAGCTATGTCTGCTCATATAATTGCCAATGCCAGGCACACCCCTGGACTGCACTTTTTAAAAAAGTCTAGTCACAACAAATTGTACTAAGATTGACTGGATTATGCTTAAGAATTTTTTTAGTAGACAAAATATCAGATCATCTGGTAATTTAAATGAGCGTAGCTTTTGGAGTGGTCTATGCCACTTGAGCATCTGGCTCTGGCTCTCCTCATAACGTCTAACCTGACTTTGCTCTGCTTTTTGAAATGTTCTTTCAGCCATCAATGAGGCAAATATCCAACTGACATTTTTAAGAGTTGTGGCCAATGATTGTAGTACACATTTGGATTAACCAACCCTTTCTGTCTGTATTGAGTCTGAGTTCATACAACCTCCATTTAAAAAATCTTATTATGGTTTCATTACTTGCAAATGTTATCAACTTGTAAGTTATTCTCCTCCTAACATTCAGTTATGCCAGACAATTATGCCATACTTGGTGAATTTTTCTGGCTGAGCTTTAAACCTCTGAAAACCAACATTTATAAATAGAAATGTTGACCAAGCCCTTAAATACAGAATTACAATAGAGATATACTAGCATTTTTATAAGACTTGAAAAAATTGTAAGAAAGATGAGAGAGGTCTTCGTATTGGAATATACATCCGGGTTGACTTTTTCAAATGTATGGAATTCTTTACCTGGAACTGGTTTGGGTAAAATACTTCTGACTGCTATATGAAGTAAAATAAATATAAAATAAGCAGAGAACTTAAATCTTTAACTAGTCATTACCTGTGAATGTGAATGACCAGTGAATTTAAAATGACCAACAGATTTTCTTGCAGCAGTTTAATTACCTGCATACGTCCTGAGAGATCATGAATGAGGGATGTACCTTGTGCATTGGTCACATTTCTGTTCTTGAAAGAAACTAGACTTCTTTGAGGACAATGAGTGGGGCAAGGGTCAATGGAGCAGGCTGACACTGCTTGCTGAGCATCTTCATTCAGTTGGAAAATAAAAAGACCTGTTTCTAAATACTGCTTTCCTGGGATTAAGAAGGTCAGACCAATGGTTTCATTGTTTGGTTTTGTTGGTGCGTTAGGGTGTCTTTTTTTTCAGTCTTTCCATTATCTCAAATATAGACCTGCTAGAGTGGAAAATATAACTTTTAGAAATTGGTACGCAAAATTAGTATGTGCCTGCATATTGGTAGGTTAACCAGTCTGCACACTGCTTTGGGTCTTTTAGATGAATACACTCAGACAGCTATTTGTGTGACAGGATTTCTTACATAATTCAGGGGTATGTGAGCTCTTACTGCTAGGTTCAGAATGTAAATCTATTTATACAGACATGTGCAGCCAATACATATTTTATTATATATTTTTTTTTTATGTTTCAGTGCTGAAATCATGAATGAACCAACTTGGACGAACAAAGTCTCATATTCTATAAGCTCAGCAGGATTCTAGACAGAACTCGACAGAGACTTTAAAATAGAAATGGGAATGTTTGTGTTGGATGGCCTTGAAAGTATATAAAAGTAGCAGGAATGTCAGTTTCTCTATTCCACAGTCACCGTGGTCTTTCCACAGTCCCTATTAATATCCCAACTTGTCCCATTTTTAAACAAACTAACCCTTCTGTAAGTCTTCCTTTAAACTTTGATATGTGTTCTCAAACAAAATCTGTATATTTAGATGAGTATCTGTGATCTGTCTGACTTGTTAGTAAAAAGTATTAGCTACTTTGAATATATGAATGTTGTCGTTATTAAGAAACTTAACAAAACAGAACATGTAGCCACATCTGATATCTGATGAACAAAGACTGTGGGCTTATGTGTGAAGAATGCTTGTGATATCACTTATATGACACAATTGGGTTAGAATAAACTTGGAGAGTGAACTTACAGTCCTCATCCTATTTATTAAAACTTGAAAAGATATGAGAAGGCATTTGGGATAGATGACCAAAACTACTTTGATGCAATTTATCCTCAAGTGAGTTATCATTACTTTGTACTGCGTAAGTAATGGAGTTGTAATGCGCATAAATATATGTTTTTCTAATAAGATTAACTCAAGAACCATATTATGGATGGATAATGAAATAAGTTATCTGGTGTGCTTCCTACTGCATCTGGCAATTTCTTAGTTTTCATATATTGAAAGCATTTGTGGCATGTGTTTTACAAAGTGGTGGAAGAAGAGTCTGAATTAGAAAGACAGAGCACAGAGAAGCCTAAGGAGAAAGTTAAGGTCCAGAATGTCTAGTATGAAACCTATTTTCCTGTTGAAAGAACTGCTATTTGCAGCTGAGTATGCTCACCAAATTCCAAATGTCTGGCTGCAGTACTCTTTCCATAAACATTGGAGTCACATCATACATGTCTACAAGGCTCAGCCACACCTCTTCTGCATGTGCCTCAGACTCCCTGCAACTGGTGGAGCAGCCAACACAATAGTCCAGAACACTCTTCTTATCATTGCTAATTCCTCCTTTTAAGGTTTGTTTTGGGGCAGCAACAGACAAAATCTTTCTCAATCTTTCTCCATTTCGGTGTCACTGACCTCTTTGGACATTGGCAGATCAGATTTTGTTGATACGTGCTGATAGAAATAGCTGGTGATGTTTTAACTTTGAAGAACAATTTGAAGCTGTAAGGGCTATCTCCACCCTGTTGATCTATTTAGCCTAGACTGCCAAAGCTTCAGGGATGCCAAAGCCTGTGGTAGCTAGTTCCACTTGGGTCTCTTACCCAAACAAAAGAGTAAAGAATTCCAGAGTGTGATTCCAGAAGGCCAAAAACTTTGCAAGAGCCTATGAAAATTATTCAGTTTTCCAATTTTTAAGACTATCCAGAAGAAATAGAACATGTAATTACAAAATGGCTTGAGTTGGAAGGGATCTGAAAGATCATCTAGTTCCATCACCTTGCAGTGAGTAAGGACACACCCCTCTAAGACCAGGCTACTCAGAGTCCCATACAGCCTGGCTTCGAATGCTTCCAGGGATGGGGCATTCACAGCTACTCTGGGCAGCCTGTTCCAGTGCCTTACCACCTCCGTAGTAAAGAATTTCTTCATAATATCTAAACCTACCCTCTTTTAAACTGAGAGTGATGCCCTTTTTCCCTTTAACTCAGGCATGAGAGAAATATGCACCACTAATGAATGTGGAAATTCTGTGAACCTGATCTTATTGTTCTGGTTTTAAGCAGAGCCCCAATGATTTTATGGTGAAAGTTTGTGTTAAAACAGAGGTCAGGCTTCCATTTGGGATGCTTTGCTTGCTTGCACTGTAAAATTTAGCAACAGCTTGTATGTTGTCAATATACCTACAGGTAATGCTACCTCTTGTTAGTGTGGGAAAAAGAAATCCTGGGAGACACTGCATATACTGACAGCAACACAGTCTTCCGACATCACTACATTTTAGGCTTAACATGCAAATAAAACTCAGTAAAACTTATAATAGGTGCTATCTGGTGACCTTTGCCAAAATGAATTGCTGTCATGTTTTCCGTGATAGCTGGGAGCTGTTTCATTGTACAGATCTTCTGACCAGAAGAACCGCAAAAAATTCTCTATTGCATAGTAGAGGCAGTAATTACAGATTATCTTCTGGAATTTTTCCATATTCAGATTTGATTCACCACAGGAGCCCATCTGCTTTGCTTCCGAATCCTTGGAAATCATACTACAGAATATATTTTGGGTACTCATTGTGAATGTATGTCTGCAGAACTAATTGGGCTTGCTGCTGTTCTGCTGCATTCCTGACCATTTTTATTTCATTCATAGAAAAGAAAAATCAATATAGTAGATGAAATCCTCTGACTAAATAAAAACATCTACAATAAAAATAATCACTCTTGACTCCCTTTGTAGTCAACTGAGAGAAACAAACATTTGTGGAGTATGACTCACCTCATTCCAAGGTAGGTGTCTAAACTAGTTTGGGTGAATCATGTTGTAAAAATGCCTAATTCTCTACATAGTGAAAGCCTCTGGTGACAACTTCAGATATAGTTTACTGCACTGTAGAAACCCTTATCCAAAGGGAGATGAAGAGATTTTCTTAGGAGATCCTAAGAATAGATAAGTACCACATTAGCCCGGACCATCACCAACAACTGATGCCTGAGACAACATACTTACAGAAATATCCAAGAACAAGGCAAGTATTGTTTTCTTTCCCTATTATACTTTCCCAGCCTCTTACAGTCAGTAGATTACAGTCTTCATGAGTGAGAGATTTCTTCGTGGACCATTGCTTATTGTAGCTATTAATTATGTGCTTTTGTCTGGGCCAGTAACTCAGTGTACTTCAATAAACCTCTCCACAATACTTTCCTCTGAAGCTTTGGGATTCTTGTCAAGGATTAAGAATGCCCTACTGTTCCTAATCTGCCCATGCATGGTAGCTTCTGCTATCTAATCATATCTTTCTCACTAATTTCTCTATTTCATATGGTACCTTCCAGGAACCAGAACAACATATTGCTTCAAACACATATTGATATATATTATTCTTAAGAACTTGTTCTTTCTATTAATTCCTAACATTCTAGCATAACAGTCTTTTTGATCATTACTGAGCATTGAATTATTTTTGTATGTTGCTACTCACTGTCACTCCAGATGAATGGAGTGATTCCAAATGAATTAATCAATGAATAAACAATAAGGTACTTTCTCCTTTGTGAATTGTTTTACACTTGTCACTATTAAACTTCAAAAATCTCTTAGCCCTCAAATAATCTGAAATTCTTCTGTAATTCTTTGTGCTCATCTTTATTATGGCTACTCTGTTTTATTTTATATGATCTGTAAGCATTGTTGCCTTCTTGCTCATCCAGCTTTTCTATAAACATGTTGAATAGATAGATCAGAGCACAGCCTTGCATAGGACAACATAGATAACTTTCTATAAAAAGTGATCTCATAGCCTTTTTCTATTATATAACAGCTTTGGTTGTTTTTTGTTTTGTTTTGTTTTGTTTGTTGGTTTGTTTTTCCTATTTCTTTGAGAATCTTACCAAAATCTGTTTGGTTTGGTTTTGTGATGATACTTTGCCAATTAAAAACAGTGAATTGTGAAGTATGTATTTCATTAGCAGAGATATGGGGTATTAGGTAGTAATCCAAAAGAATGGAAGATCGTTTTATAATAAATAACAAATATAGTGCTTCTATGGAAAAGGGAAAGATAGGGGGAAAAAATGAGAATCGCTTTCATCGTACTATATATTAGTTTAAATAGATTGCAATTCTAGTACTTGGAAAGAGCAGGACTCGGAAGAATCTTCCACTCCCTCTGTTTTGAGGTTGCTGCTTTAGGTTCTGCCTGTTCTGAATGTGAAGCTGTAGTGCACCATGGAAAGTATAAATATGGATTCCTTCAGAGGTTTGATGACATTTTGTTGGAAGACACAAACATGTTTTTTGCAGATTTGTGATCTGCAAGAATTCTGTGTGTGCCAGTATATAAGGGACCATGCCATAGATCACAGTTCAAAATTGCCTGTTCACTCTATTTATTTACCTGGGTTAATAGAAACAAAAGAATATTGAACTGCAATTAAACTGAACTTGGAAAAGGATTTATGAAACCTTGTCAACTGTGTTATCCAACACAGTACCATTTGTGGGAGAACAAAGATTGTTCATTTAGAATATGTTGAAACCATAAGTGAAATCACCTTACAAATATTTTTCTCCTTGAACGGATAACATCTGACAGATGGGAAAGCAATGCCGAACCCACTATTAACCATTACCAGGTTACCATTATAGTTAATTAGCAAGGCATGACCCACAATCCTCTGAAGACAATCATTTTCTGGCTGTCACCCAACTCTACTGCAGTATAGGCTCACCAACTCCAGAAGGCTGACAAGAGTTTTTCCTGCAAAGAGTACACTGCAAATAAAGCCTGGTGAAGTTTAATTATGTATTGTTGCTTCAGCTTTAGGAAACCAATATGATCACATTAGGTGTCAGTTCTTCTGATGACCATTTCAATGTCAGGGAAATTTCTGCATTTGTTTTCAAAATCTAACTCTAAACTTAACCTAGGAACTAATTTTAAACCTTTGCATTCATTGGGAATTCATCAGTAGATCCCAAGAATCACATTGTAATTTGAAAAGCAGCAAGCATTTCCAGGGTTATGGAGAGAATCACTGCATCTCTCCATAAACTGTAGGAAGAAGAGTTCAGTGGGAGGAGTGACTGATACTTCAGAGAAGCTTTTCGGGCAAGAATGGCCTGACAGTGATGCTGAACACAGCTATATGGGATGTCCTATGTTTCCTCTTTGGACTGTGCCTATATAACCCCCTTCCTAACCTGGAAGATATTAGTGTTAGATAGCAGCCATTCAATTGCTGAAATAAATGCAGTGCCTTGCTTTAATCCACAATGACGTAGCCTGAGCACTAACAAGGAATGTCAGGGGCCTTAAAAGAGTCAGATCCCATGTAGCTCATTGGCACATGGCTAAATCACTAAGGTTCTGTTCCTAGCAGTATTTCTGAATCACAGTGGTATGCTATTTCTGATGCACATTCTTATATTTAAGTTACCCAACTTTCAAGGTGAATTATCAGTGACCTTTACAAAGAGTTCTCACTTCTTTCCTTTCATAGTTTTGACCTGAACTTTTCCATACATACTCTACTAATATTCTAGCTGATGTCAGAAGAAGATCAGAGAGAAAAACATGTGTCATTACTCAGCAGTCTCATTAATAGCAACAGTCTGCATCTGTACAAGGTACACTGTGTGCTTTGCTTCCTGAAACACCATTGTGAATATTGCATAGCCCTGAATTTCACTCTAGGATTTGTGTTGAGGTGTTGGGAAAAAAAGTCACATTGCAGTCACTGCTCAGAGAACACCTGATGAAAACCTATTCAATTTAAAAGAACTCTAGAAGGAAACATAAATGATAAAAAGTGAAGTTACTCTTGTTGGCAAGGGTTGCAGCATCCTGTAGAGCTTAGCATTAACAAAAAAAAACAAGTGGCAGACTGGCTTGGCATTTCCCATTCACAGAGAGAAGCTTATTAAAAAGAGACAATATATATGACCTCATTCAACTCATTTTCTTCCCATCCAATCTGTTAGTGTATAGAAGGAAGAAAAAGAGTTTTCACCACTTTGCTGATGAATGAGGACCCCTCTGTGAATTTTGTTGTTAGGGTGCTGACAAAAGCTTGTTGGCACTCCACGTTGTTTCATAGGTTGCGAATGACCAAGCATGCAAGAGAAGACTGCCCTGATCAAACTAAGTGGCCGAGGGCAAATGTGCTCATACTCAACTGCGATTCAATACTTGGACACCTCCTCACCAAAGTACACTGAACAGCTTAATCAGGAGATCAGGACCTGCTCACAATATACTGACAAAGGAATTCCTCACAAAGTTCTTCTGTGTCTGCTGCTTTAATTATAAATTTAGAGCACGGACACTTCCCCCATCCTCTTCCACAAAATAAGCTAACTTCATGCTCCTGCAGCCTGTACACGTGAAGAATCTATACTGGGGCAGATTCAGATCTCTCACTAGAATGCCTTAATCCATGACTGTGGAAGAGCAAGGAGGAGTGATCTGAGTCCATTTTGACCAAAGAAATACAAAAAGGGAGCCAGGATTCACTGGGCCAGAGAGAAAGAGGGAGAAGCAGGCAATTTCCTGAACCCTTGATCTTTACATTCTGAGAACTGTTTCTGTATATTGTAACAAGAAGTTGCTGGATAAAGTGAACTGAACTGAATATGGAGCCTAGGTCTTTTTGGATCTACCAATAGGTCCTTTCATTGCTGACTTTTACGTCTCTATTTCTTTGACGACCCTGTTGTGAATTTCTTTATTTTTACTGCAGCGAGCATGGTGGCCTTTTCTTCTGAGAACAATGACGTGATTGTAATCTGTGCGTGCTCATTCAGAACGTGTGGCACACATTTTAACCTCACTTCCTGGCGCAGAGGTATTATTCTTGATTTGGGTCTCTCAGTAAGTTCATGGGGTGGGGGAATAATGGAATTCTGGAGATCTGGCTCACGAGAGCCAGCTGTGTGCTGCAAGTGAAGCCCCCTTTGGAGATATTATCTGGGGCCAATTTCTTTATTTTGTTGTCAGGCAGAACTCTCATTGATGTCAGTGGGAATTTTTCTTCCATAAAAAATGGGGACTCGGGTTTGGCCCTGATTTTTTTATCTGCTTGGACTGCTTCAAATAGTGCTGGTGTACTATGAATCTATTAGTGGGCAGAAAGCTCCTGGTTCTGTACTGTACTTAAATATACGCAGGTTGGCATAAAAAGAGAAAAATTAGGAAAAACAATTCACTGGCCAGCATTTTCTTCCAGTATTCCCCAGTGTGTCCTATAAGAATAGTTGGACTCTCCCAGTTTCATAAACATAGCAGGTATTTTGAATTTAATCTCTCAAAAATGCATTTTATATCAGACATCTGGTAATAGCTTGTAAATAGAACTGTTAATAAAAATGCATCAGATTCAGGAATATTCACAATACTAATCGCTTGCTCCACCCCAAGCTTAGGAAAGTAAATGTTATCCGTTTTCACATGATTTTTTTAGCCAAAGTCTTTTAAGCATATAACTTTACAGCTTTCATAAAAAGGACATAAAAATGAAAAATGTGCTTTGCAATGAATCTGCCACTGATATGAGTGTTCAATTAAATGGACCGTGAAAGAAAAGAGGAAAGATTTGCTACTGGGTTATTGCCAATGATATCCTTTGACACTTCTGTGGTCTCATGTGTTCCTGATCAAGCAGCACAGAGCACTGGAAAGTCCCAAACCAATACGCCTGAAACCAGAGCAGTCTTCATACATTTGATACACATTCAGAAGAAACTGATTTGATTGACAGTGAACTTATGGACTTTATATTAACTTACCTTAGACCATTTTCTCCCGTTTGTTAACGTAGAATTCCACCAAATCTATTTATACCCTGGAAAACTTCATGTTTGTTCTTACACAACGGAATCAAACTATATTTTTACTAGTAGAAGCCATGTGAAATTCTTTCCTACCACACTGTATTTCATTTCACTTTAAATCTTCTCAGCACATACAAGATTCATACTTCTGTTAAATCTAGTTACCAAATTTAGTAATTTGTCATTGATGTCACCCAATGAAATATGCAGTTGGTTTCAGTACAGTCCTGGTTTGTGTACATTGTTCCCATCACAAAAACTTCAGTGCTCCTGATGCGATTCCATGAAGCTGGCAGTGTGGGATCTAGTTTACCAGGCATGCTATCCCACAGGTGCAGAGATAAGAGTCTCAGCTCTGCGGTTGTGTTCTGACTCTCTTTCCTGACTCAGGAAGCCTGACCTTCTGAGCCTCTGGTTTGAGGATAGAAGAGTGCTAAATACAGAATGGTAGTTGATCTATTTTGGATCTACATGTTTAAATTCTTGGTAGTTGATGAATGCTGAGATTTTCAGAATTGATGGAGTTGCCTCCCACTTTTATGATTTATTGGAATAGTAGGGAAGGAAAGTTTGAGGGGAAAAAAGACAGGATGCCTTCTGGTGGCAGAAAACCTGTCTGCAATCTAATCAGGTCACAGAATTGGAGTTCCCAATGTGGAGGTCGAAGGAGTGTCTGCCCGTTCTCTTTTCAGTTTGGCACAAACTCCTCATCACCATATTCCGAGGGAGTCACTAGCATTGTGAGACAACTCCTGTGATGCTCCCTCACTAGAACCAATACCAAATATTCTGACTGAATGGAAGGGCAAGGGAAAGGAAAAAAGGAAGGAAAAAGGGAAGGAAAAGGAAAGGGAAAGAGAAAGGAGAAAGAAGAAGGAGAAGGAGGAGAAGGAGAAGGAGAAGGAGAAGGAGAAGGAGAAGGAGAAGGAGAAGGAGAAGGAGAAGGAAAAGGAAAAGGAAAAGGAAAAGGAAAAGGAAAAGGAAAAGGAAAAGGAAAAGGAAAAGGAAAAGGAGAAGGAGAAGGAGAAGGAGAAGGAGAAGGAAAAGGAAAATTATCTTGTTGTGGCTCAGGAATGCACAAATTATTGGAAGAATTTTAGAACTGCTTAAAACAACATAACAGAGAGGTAATACCAATTTCATGAGGAATTCAGCCTATTTGCTGTCTCGTGTAATTGCATTGTCATCTGTGTAGATGTTACTAAGTTCTAAGTACAAAACCATTATCAGATGAAAAATCTGAAAGACATCTTGTTTCCACTGTTTAAGATTCATCTACCGTGTCTGAATTTGTTTTCCTGTGCACGAAGAAAGATATGTAGTTTGCTTTTCAAACCATTGGCATGCACAGAACTTGCCATTACTTTTCCAACATGTCTGAAAGATGTATCTTGGTCCTTCCTAGTAAGGAATGCAGTTGTTCAAGATCAGGTATCATTCATTGCAACTCACTCAAGTTCCATCTTTGCTGCATTGACCACTGCCTCCCCAGCAGTACCATCTGACTCCCTGCCCTGTATATGTACAGCTGATCTTTACAGTAAAGAGAATAGAACTGATCTCAACCTCCAGGATAAGTGCCATGGCACAGCTTGTGATTACTAAATGCATTTTCTCCTCACAACAGGACAGCCTCATCCATGTTTTTCATGGAAAAAGACCCTGCCCTCTGCTTTGTGTGTCATGCCTTAGCATTAACTGGGAGAATAGTAGCTGTTTCTTACTAAACCTAGGATGCATTCTTATCTGACTGATGATTCTGGGAAACTGTTCACACTTTCTGAGTGTAATCATTTTATTAGTATAAATGTAGTATAAAATTTCTAAAATCAACCCCCTTGAGCCTAGAACACCAAGGACTGAGCTTGAATTGTTTTGCATGGGAAACATGCATTTTAGTGTGCAATGATTTCTGAGTGATCTTTCTAACTTAAACTGAAATCTCACTGAATATTGTCTGCTTCAGCGGATGAAAAGAATATTCTCATTTAATGGTAATGTGGGAGCAGAGAAAAAATGCTAAAGAAAAGTAAGCATGCCATTAAGAAAAAAAGACCATTAAGATCTTTAAGAAAGTGTTAAATAAACATACCTCTATAACTTTCAAAATAAGTGATGGACATCTCTCTTCATTGCTGAAATAACTTTCTCTCTCGATTTTTTTTTCCCCATAACTTTATTCTGTTGCCTAACAATGAATAATTCAGGGCAGCTGAAATTTGGGAGCTGAAATAAAATGCAACCGAGTCTAGTCCCAGACTAGTTACTTGCCTCATGCCAACTAATGACTTCAGTACAATGATTCATTTCAGTTTCATCACGAGTGTGCAAAGCATCTTCTGTTTTATTGACCTCTTAGAAAAGTGAAGGTTTGTTGTTGAGATAAGTCATTTTCATTCTTTCTATAGTGTAGGGGTTTTTTTTTTAGTTTGTTTGTTTTTTTCAGTGAGGCATATAGAAGACTATAAAGAACCAAATCATCAAACTCCAGACAAAATTAATATAGTGTTCTGAACAAAGCACGGTGACTGACAAATATAGAAGACTTTATAATTCCTGTTCAAAGTGGGCAAATATAAAAAGATGGCATTAAAATCAGAAATAAAAACTACCTCTGTTTTACTAATTGCTACATAAACATCTTCAGAAATGAAAACTTGGTATTCTCACATCTGTTGAAGCAAAGAGAAAGTTCAAATCTGCATTTGCAGTTGTATTATCATTTTCTTTATTTCAGATACTTCATCTCTTGTATCACAATCTTCTTTCCAGAGAAAAACAACTCAATAATATAATCTGTGCAATTTCATGGCTCTAATTTCCTTTCTTCTAAAATGCTACATTTATTCTATTTTGGTTACAGAGCATTTTGGCAAAAACTTAATTTTGGAATAGTTTTCTTGACATTTGACTTAGCAGTGCAAAGGAAAGTGAAGAAAGATAAAGGAGATTTTCCACTTTGAACTTTTCCATGTGGTGTTACTGTGTATTCTGTTGCAATCAGAAGCTATTGAAAACCTCCTTCAGATACAGGCAGTGAACAGTATTTGCATACTAATACATATTTTATTTTATATTGTTTTATTTATTGCAAAGAAAATGGTATGGTTTCATGCAAGACTAAGGTAACAGTTTGCAGTGATTTTTAAAAAGTATTATTTGATAAATAATCTGAAACTGTTCCTTAACTGCATGAGAACTAGGCTCTGGGAAATGTAAGGTCAGAAGGTCACTTGTTCTGAAGAACATCACACAGAATGGGGATCGGGGCAAAATGGTTGCTAGAGTTCCTTCTCAAATGAATATAATGTTTCAAAGAATCATCTATGGGGAAAAGTTTTGCATGATATATCAATACTCAAAATTCCTGCAAAATATCTCTGCATCACATTAAATCCCACTTAGTCCAGAATAATTTGTGTGAGGCAGGCTCGAGTAGGCCTGGGCACAGTTTAAGTAGATTTATACAGCGATGTTTTCTTTTCTTGTCAGGAGAGTTGTTGGAAAAAGGACCCCATAATAGCAGGAAGTGGGAATAAATTTGGAATGTGGTTGCATGTAAGGATAGGAACCCCTAGTAAACATTGTACTCTGAGACTGAAAGTCTATGGGCCTTTTATTAAGACCATTAAAGTTAACTGAAATAGTTCTGACCACGAGAATGAGTGCAATTCACATACAGATTTGAGTTAAGTGAATAAGTTTGCATAAAACAAGAGCAAACCTGAAACCTTCTGAAAAAAACCTTGAACCGAACCAAGCCTTTTCCTGAGGGTCGGAAAAAATTTGATTAATTGTTTAATTTTCACATTCCTCATCTTTTCCATTCTCAGTTGGGAGAAGCAGTGGACAGGAGAGTAGTTTGTGGTATTTTTACTGGCCTGACTGATGCTGAGGAGGTATTAGAGGTAATCTCATGAGAAAGTTTGACCTTGCAAGATTTCCGATTGTTTTCCAGAGCCAAGAGATTCAGATACATTTGGATAGACTTTGAATAAACAACCAACTCTTTGCATACTTGTCTTAACTGAAGATCCAAATGTGTTGATACTCCCCTCTTCCTCTCCTTGACGAACATGTGTATATTATATGCTTACTTGCATGCATTAGTTGTGAATCTTGGGAAAATATGTGTATGCTTAGGCTCTTGTCAGAGAACTTTCTGGGCTGAAGTACTGATAAATTGCTGGGAATATATGCTGATACATAACATAAGTGCTAAGTACTTCAGAAAGTACACTATGAAAAATATTTGAGCTAGATGCATTCTTCAGGCTCATTAGGAAGTGACAAAGAGATGTCATGGAAAAAATTAACTTGTCAGCGTAGCCGTATATAATTTTCAAAGAGCACAATGTGTACACAAAATGTTGCACTGACCACTCTAATAAATCAGAAAGCTGTGAATTGTTTTAGAGATTTATTGATTTAATTACCAATCATAACACGAAGTGTTTGTTCTAAAGTAATCCTATAAAAAAAAAAAAAAAAAAGGAAAAACACAGAAAGCAGCTCTTGGACAGAAAGCAGATCCTTTGAAACTGGTGAGTTACAGATTGCAAATGAATCATGAATTTACAACACGAGGCTTTTTAAAAAAGTTTCTATAGAGAACAGCAGCATCAGCAGGACATGTTGAATGTTAGAGTGATTCCAGTGATGATCTTTTGGACCTCAGAACAGCTGAAGATTTCTCTGTGACTTTAGTCACTAATGAAACCTGAAGCAGCAAAGCAGCACACCAGTGATGAAGATACTTAGTTTGAGAAAATCATTGATGGTTTTTGCTCTTACACACAGAGACCACCTGAAAATAGCAACTGTGCAAAAATTCTGCTGAAATGGAGGGAGTCCAAAAAAGTGCTACTATCTGAATAATTGCCAGCATTTCAATATTTAAACGCACTGATCATAAGAGCTCATTAGAGTTGAACACAAGATTTCCTGAAGATGACATGCCAAAGGTTGTACTTAAGTGCTGCCCTGGAGCAGGTCTGTGTGGCTATGGAAGTCAGAATACAGGAGCAGTAGTGGGAAATAGGAAAAAAACAAACAGTTGTATGACAATGGATGAAGAGTGAAAAAGCAAATAGCCATAGCATAGTGGAAGAGAAGTCATTATGATTACATTCACTGTCTTATGATGGATCCCTTTTTCTAAGGTAGATCTTCCTCCTCGTGGACATGCTTTGTTGGATTGTCTAAGGAACCTGCAAAGCATGAGAGCAGTGGGTTTTTTTGGTCACAAAATTACAGTATTATTTACACACATATTTATAAAATACTTGCCAGTCTGAAATTTCAAAGGTTTTATATTTTGTATATATTGGCTCATCCAGAATGGGGCTGGAATAAAATTATACATTCTCACTGTGAGCTGTCAGGGTACAAGGCTCAGTGAAATGTGTAATGCTAAACTGACAGTGTAACTACAAGTGTTTTATAACAAAGACTCTCACCTCCTGTAAGAGATGGGGAAAGGACTTAAAAAAGTTACGAGGATTCAGTTTGATCTGACTTTCAGTCCATCTTCTGCACACAGGAAATAATTCTAGCCTGTTCACTGGAAAAACAAACCTCTAAACTAAACTCCTGGGATTTAATTCAAGTCTGAGGTCCTTAATGAATAAAAGTTAGTAACATGTAAAACAGTGTAACCTACATCTCCATTGGAGCTGGAATAAACAGAACTTTTAATGATTAAGCTTTATGAGTGTTTGAACATTAGTCAGCAGTGTTTCAGCAGGATTTCTAGAAACATCAGAAGAATAAAAAATCCAAATATAATACCATTCCACTTTGGTGGCTAAGAGTTAATAAAGTTAAAACCTCTTCCATACTCTGTCGTTTAACTCCATATCATAACTCTTGTTACACTAAGTTTCATTGCCAAAAATTCATAGCAGTAGAAGAAGCAAATGAAGAATGGTAAGAAAGACGACCACAGCTTTATTAAGCAAAACAATTCAGGTAAGAGAATTTGGCCGCTATGAAAGAAGGAGAGCTGGCCAAAGCTACTTAAGTATAATAGCCTCCCCATATTCTGCAATTATATAACACTGAGTCTTGTCATTAATAACCATTAGCTGTCTCAAAGTCCTGCCCAATCCAGCATCATAACCCCTCCCAGAGTGCAACAAGCCAACAGCCTAAAAAGGTTCCCAAGACCTAGGCAGGCAGAAAAATAATGATAGCTGGGAATAAACACCTTTGTTTAGTAAAATTAATCATTGCAATGCTAGAGTCTGTGACCAGGTCATTAACTTAAAGGCAAGTCTTGGTTGTGGCAGCTGAGCAACCATAATGGGAAAGCCCCTATATGTAGGGCACAAAACAGGTTTTTGTAATTTGTAACAAGGTCAAAAGAGCAAAACCTTCTGGAATTGGCCACCATTTCACTTGTGTAAGCATGATTAACACAATGGCTCTAAAATGCTACTGCTATTCAAGGGTGCCATTCACTGAATGGCAGAAGAAATGAGGAGAGAAAATGGGTAACTTGGTGTGAGGCAAAGAAAGTAGATGAAGAGGCAAGACAATCTGAGATTAACATAGCGCTACCTATTAACTGATCTTCCTTCGCTAGGTAGAGATGCAGTATAACTTACTCCACAGTTGAGCATAGGTGGCATTGACAACTTGCAGCCTCTCCTGTCCCCATTACTAGGTTTGTGGCCTCAAAAAAAACCAAGCAAACAAACAAACAAACAACCCACAGAGCTGTGGAGGGAGATGTCTTGTTTCTTTAAAGTACCTAAATTGCTACTGACTTCCAAGGGAGGTTAGGCATCTAAATGAAAGTTAGGCACTCAACCACTTTTTTGCTTCAATAAAACCACTCCTTGCTTCAATAAAAATCAATTGATTTGGAATTCTTTAGTAACAGTTCCAGAGAAAGACTCCTTGCAGTCTCTAATACCATTTATATGAGCAGAAAGAGATCCCATGTGCAAGTGAAAGGCAAGTAGCAGAGTATACAATTCCAATCTATGTCAGTCATGGTGGGTGAGCACAGTGGGAGTCAGGTGAAAAGATGAAGCAAGTGTAAGGTGAATGGGGCTTGGCAGGTATGTTAAAATCACAGCTTTGCATTTGGTCTGCACAGGAGAGGAATTATAGAATTTATTTGTCTGTCCACAGACAGAAAAGCATGCATGGGAATTGGGAAATGTTAAATAAAATATTTTCCGTAGTATTTTTCCTTATGCATAGGGAACAGGCAGATGAAAGCATAGAGGTAGCTTCCTTTTCTTCTGAGGAGGAAGAAAACATGCTAAGCAAGGCTGTCATCTTTGCCAGGTCATGGGGAGGAACTGACAGTTTGACAGACCAATATATTTCACAGACAGGTTGAGGCTAAATGTGAAAGGTCTTAAAGGCAAAGACAAGATGCTTGTGTTTGGAAATGTGAGGCCACTGGAAGGACAGAAGGAGCATAGTGATGCAGCCAAAGCAATGGGCCAGGAATGCAGTTCTGATCTCTGTTTTGAATGGAAGTAAAGGCATCAGTAGGGTTGGAACATGGCTGGAGACCAGATTATTACAGACAAAGTGCAAAATGATAGGATCTTGCTATGAACCTTAGCAGGCTGCTGAGAGAAAGGTTGAATCTGTGAGCTATTATGTAGGAGGAAGCATCTAGATTTGGATCATGCATTGATTAAAAGAGGGAGCAGAGTCTAAAATGTTTCCTAATCATAGACTGGAGGAAGTGTGAGGTAAAGTGCAGTGGAAAAATGGGGGAAGGTGAATAGAAAAATCTATTTTAGGCATTACTGATTATCAGAGATGTGAAGCGAAGTGGTAGAATAAGAATTACATGGAGAAGAATGTAGAAAGAGAAATTTGGGAGCACTTACAAAGATTCATTTTTAAAAGGAAGGCGCCTACAGATGGGGGAGAGCTAGATTTGTAAAGAACTTCTGCCTCTTTGACCCTTTCCTCCTGATGTCTAGGTAGCTGAAAAAGACATAGGCACCATCTGTAGCAATTCTCCCTTGCTTTGCTTACTGAAAGATTCATTTTCTTAATTTTATGTTTTTCATGCTTATGCAAGAGATTCTGCAGACTGCAGATCCAATTGCAGCTGCTCCATATGCCCAAGATACTGATGGAGTGAAACTGTCAATAGCATACACAACAGAGCATGTGAGTTGCAAAACAGGATAAGAGTTTCAGTGCAGTGATGAGAGTTATGCCAAAATATGATAATCTACCTGATGCACAATGAGAACAGTCTTCTGTGGGTTTGACATAAAAGTACTCTGAATATTTGACAAAGTTCTAGGTATTCTTAAAGCAGCTCTATGTGGCTCCCATAATTTTCACAGTGACGTAATCCCATGGATGGACACATCATTCTTATCAAAACCACCAACTTAGTAGCCAAGTTGGTTCAAATCCCATCAGCAGGCCATTGTTCAGCTTTTCTGAAGATCCCAACCTGCCTCATGTCAAATCTGGTTGATGGCCATAACACCCTGCCTGCTGCCTCAAGAGGAAGCTTCTCACTTTCTCTCCCAGAACGACAGATTTGTTCTCTGTAGTGAGACATCAAGATGAGCTGGACTTCAGATTTGCTCCAAGACTCTTCTCCCAACAGGTTTTAAGTCTGACAAGAAGTATCAACAACATTCTCACAGATTTCTCCTGAGAAACGGAGTCCAAAAGACAAGAAAATTATTTGAAGAGATATTAGTAATTCCATTTTTCTACTGAATATACTGTGCCAATATCTAAAAGTCAGAGTGATGGCTGTAGCATCAAGAGTACTAAACAGAAGATCTTACTGAGAAAAAGCAAAGCAGCAAGTCTTTGTATACTTGAAATAATTATTAACAGTTTGTATCAGGAAGACACTAAATGTGTTTAGATTGTTTCATAGCAAAAACGTCTGGTGGGGTAGAGAGAAAGGAGACAAAATCACGTGTGTTCTTTATAAAGTCTGGTTGGATAGTTGGCAAGTGCACCTGTGGGGCATATGTGAATGTATAAATGTACACATGTTCATTTAAAAGGGCACCATCAGCTTGGTTCAGATCTTTTGTTTGCTCTTTAATCTGCATTATTTTAATACCCTTCTTAGATGATTTAAAAACATTATTTATTTCCCTATTGATTTTCTTCTTCTCTTTCCCCTTGTCAAATGCTTTCTCTGTGTGTTTGTTTTGCTTTGTTTTGAGAGGAGATAAAATTAACACAGCTGGTCTTAATTAACAGCCCAAACAACTTCCACTTGTATCTCGTATTACCAGGCCCATGCTTACAAGGTTGAGTGTGTTGATGGACAGTGTGCAGGGTGGCATAGTGTGGGAGCTCAGATTGGGATTTGAGAGAGCACCAAGGCAACCCAGCTTCTCTCTGTGGTTGCCCAGGACTGTTGTTGTGAGCACAAGTCTGCTTGCAGTGGTGCAGAGCTCCATGAGGAATTCTGGGTGCTCTGCTGGGTACTGGAGACACACAGGGAAACACCCTGCTCCCTATTATGTGGAAGAAAGAAGGGTACAAAGAGGAGCTTACCAGAAAATCGATGATGGTGGAGCTGTTCTGAGATCTAAGCTTCTCATGTAGATTGAACTGGGGAGAAAGTAAAGAGCAGAGAGCTGGGGAGGAGGTTCATAGTCAATCCATTGTGCAGTAGTTTTGCTGTGGGGGGCTCCAGCTGCCTTAGGACATTTAACTGCATTATCACCAACTGTCTTTAGGACCTGTTCCAGAACAAATTAGTTCTGAGTCTTGTTTTTTTAAGACCTGATCAAGTGAGAAGGACAGAGGAAAAGCAATAGATATTCAAGGATCAAGTCATACTTCTGTCTTCAGCCTTGCAGGCACTGTCAAAGTCAAAAAACTCCTCCCTAAAGTATCATGTATATGAAAGGATTTTGTGACTTCATCAGTTTCAGTCAAATGGATGGAGCCTTTGGAAGCTTGACTTGCACTGAATGGAAGTGAGTGGGACTACCACTGTCACTGTTGTTGTTTCCTCTCCCTGATACTGTAGGACCGACTTGCACATGAACTTGCAAGCTGAAAGCAAAGAAAGGTCATATGAAGGAAAGCATAAGTCTAAAGCATACAAAATAAGTTGTACAAAAGCCCTGCCATATAAAAGATCTGGTGTTTCATCTGTTTTGAGAGATCACAGGATTTCTGTCTTTTTGGAATGTGACTTTTCAAAGATTGCCACAAAAGAACGGAGTCCAAACTCAGCAATAGCCTTGGCTACAAAAGCAGCATGAAATAAAAGGGTGAAAAGAGAAATTCACACCCAGTCCTTTACTGGATTAAACATTCAGTTTTCTCAGACCGTGCTCAGCTATTATCCAGTTCTACATTAGTCTAAACATAATACGCCAGGGCCAAGCAGACACTGTAAAATGCCCAGGTAAAAAGACAGCCTCCCACTGTGGTGCAGAAACTTCCACTTCCTTGCAGAGGAGCTCCTGCAAGTCCTACAGGCTGTGAGGATGGGATGGTGCTATTGCAGGGCTTCTTCCTGACATCGCCTACCCGCAGCACTGCTGCCTGGCAGCAAGGCCCCAGCCTCCACACAGCTCTTTGGCCACTGCAGGACCTTGACTTTTGCCAAAGAGCAGACCTGATCCGAGTCATGCACTGGGGGAAGAACTGAAAATAATTGTTTACAGTAGTAATTAATGTTTATTTAAATTACGGATCAATGTGCTTACACAGGCAAGCCTGCCCAAATGTCTGCTCTCAGAGCACACACATGACGAGAGAGAACACTGACAAGTCAGAAAACATTTTCTCCTCAAGGGCTTCCCACCCTGATCTTGTGTTTCTGGCTGCACACCCCTCCTGCTGAGGCTCTGCAGGAGCTTTGCCCAGCACTCAGACCCAGCAGACCCCCCTTCCCTGCCCAGAGCTCTGCAGTACACATCCTTCAAGACAAAGCAGGCATAGAAGAAAACAAGAAACCATCTTCTTCTCAGTCAGTCTGGGTGGACATTCACTCCCGCAGGTGCTGAAGAGCTTTGCTTCCTTCTGACAAAATGTACTCATCTACTAGGTAACTTTTAACCATTCAGACCCTCATTGCTCTCTACAACAATCTGAAAGGAAGTTGTAGCAAGGCAGTGGTCAGCCTCTTCTCCTGGGTAACAGTGACAGGATGAGAGGGAACGGCCATAATTTGCACCAGTATTGGGTATTAGGAAGAATTCCTTCTCAGAAAGAGTGGTGAGGCATTGGCATAGGCTGCCCAGGGAGGTGACACCATCCCTGGAAGTGTTCAAGAGCCGTGGAGGTGCAGCACTGAGGAATACGGTTAGTGGGCATGGTGGTGATGGGTTGGTGGTTGGACTAGATTTTAGAGATCTTTTCCAACTTTAATGATTTTATGGTTCTACGTCTCAAGACTGTTGGTTGTCTGACAAGCCTGTCTTCACTCATCTTGTTTATTTGCTCTGTCCAATTAACAGTGACACTGAAAACTGCTTTATGCCTGGGTTTTAGATAGGGACTGTCTCCTTGGGTTTTGCAGCAGAATTGAACACAGTAATGGTTAACATCTCTAATCAGTTGGGATGCAGTAAAGATTGTGAAGGACCTTCCTTTGCCCTTCTTTATTTCAGGGTTCCAAAGTGAAGGGTAGCCCTCACTCAAGAGATGTCAACCTGTACGTGGACACCTCCCAAGTAGGACAGAACTGTGTATGGCATGAACATAGAGTGCCTTCTGAAGGGGCTCTGCTGTTGCTGCCCACATGCTCAACTAGGCAGCATTCTGGATTCCTTCCTGACCTCACTGCACACAAGTCCCTGCAGTCTTGGATTGGATACAGATATTTGAAAAAGCTTTGCAAAGGTAAACGTGGCATTATTTCCATCCTTCTGCATGCACTCACCATGCTGCCAGCCATCTAAGAGAGACCAGGATTTGCACTGGTATTTGGCTGCATTTATTTTCATGTTTGTAAACAACATTTTCAGCTTTTGAGAAATTTTCAGCTACAAGCCATATATACACATACATCTTCTGTGAGGCATTTGCTGCTGGCATTTGAACAACAAAAACAGTGACAGCTACCAGTTTTTGTTCCTGCTATTTGAGTCTAAGCTACAGTACTACATGAGAAGGTGGAAGGAGTTCAGCTATTTTCCGATTTTCGTAAGAAGTTAGTTTATGGTTTCTCATATGTTTTTCTTCATCTCACTTTGGCCCTGGATGTGTCTCTCTTGTCTCTATTTACAAATGTTGCCCCAGAAGTACAAGGCTAAAACAGTGGTCACCCCATCCACCTCTGTCTTGGACTTACAGGCACAGAATTCCCTTTCTTGCCAATTTCTATGATCTAAAAGCTCATATGATGGTTTTGCTGGCAAAGTGCTGCATCTCATTTCCCTTCTTTTGTTACATTCTTGTCCCTGCACAAAATAATTAATACTTTCTGTTCTACTTGCTTTTACCTTCCACTCATCTTTATTTCATTTCTGACATTGTAAATTTGTTTTGGAATAGAAAGGCCTTTCTTTTAGCTCCTTCCCGCAGCCTTATGTGTTACATTTTATGAATGACTGTGCCTTTTGAAGGGTACTGCCTCTTTGTGTGTACGCTTTCACTGTGCTGAGGTTTTCAATAAAATTCCTCTTACCACAGTTTGGTTAAGTAAAAAATTTGACTTTTTTTTTTTCCCCCCAGTTCTGCTTGGGGTTACTTTTATGTGTCATTAAGCACGTCTAATTAAAATTGACACAATAATTTTGACATAAAAGTGGAGAAAATACCAGTTAAGTAATCCTTGCAGTAAGTTCTCTTTTAACAGAAAACAACTTACTCCACTGAACTCATTTGGATGCTTTTAACCTGTAAGGTTTTTTTCCTTGCTCCTGAACATAAACATTTACTACATCGATTATTTGTAGGATTTATGTGGTTACAGGGGTCTTCATGTAGCCCTAGGTGAGAAGCAGGGGTTACGGGGCAGGGCTGCAGAAGCAGCCCATGGACAAGGGCCCTTCCCAGGCAGAACAGGGGCACAGAGCTGCTCACAAGCAGTCCGCAGGGTTCTGGAGCTGCACAGGTGCAGGACGCTCCCAGGGGCCAAAGTCCAAAGCAACACAGACACTGCTGCCAGCAGCAGGGAGATGTTATTTGTGTTTTTCAAGAGTAAGAAGTACAAAGATCTGGATAACCCACAGACAGAAAGCCTCCAAGAAATGAGTTAAAAGCTGGTGAAGGCGGAGAGCCCTGTGATAAACCTATTCAGTTTATAATCTCTGGGACAATATTATCTTACTAAAACTTGCTGAAATGTCCTGTATCAGTTGAACCCTAGTAAAGAACCCGGCACAAGCTGAAAAAAGGAGAATTTTGTAGGAGAATGTTTTGTTTGTCATCATATTCATTTTCCTTCCTGATTCTCCCACAAAGGTGTGTGTTACAGTACATGCCCTATATTTTTCTTAATCAGTACCAGTCGCCATAAGACACACAGCATCACACACATGTTCTTATCAGCTCCCCAGGTGTGTTTGTAGATAATGTTTAATGCAAATACGAGTGAAAACCCCGCCATTGCACAGTTTCACATAGTAATTGTTATCTAGGAAAATTACTTTTTAACAGAAGAAGGGAGGGGAACTACTGGGTGCAGTTTCAGAGCAGGATTTCCACTGCTGCAGCTCTGTTTCATGACTCACCGACTGAGGGTTTCAAAAGAAACTGACATGGAATTGCCCATGTTTAGCCCCTGTCCTTCCTAATTTCTCTTAGCCTAAGTTGCCCACATTATCCCTCCTTGCCCTGGTGTCCCTGGTAGTTTCTCAGTGATTGATTCTCTGCCTTGTTTCTGATTTCCTGTTCTTCTCACCAATCCGGATGCTGCAGCAGAGCATCTGGCTTGGAGCAGAGTCAGGGCTGCAAATATTAGCATGGAGCAATGCAGTGCTCCAGCAGTCCACTTGCTCTTCCTTGGCCATGATCCCAAAGGCTTTCTATAAGCAGAGATGATGCCAGAGCAGTTGTGCCAGTTTGGTGAAAAGACAGGATTCCTCTGTGCCCGGAGGACACACAGTTTGCTGTTTAACTACCTTTAAGTTTTCTCTTGAAAGCTGCAATAGAGCCTAAACAAGCTTAATGTGGTTAAGTATTCAGCCCAATGATCTCACATCCTCCACAGCAGTTGAAGACTCATAAACACATTTTATGTCTGTATTGGTATGTTGTCATAATTTGGGAGACACATTGCCTGGGAATACAATAGTTGGATACAAAAGTCTGGTTAGATGCTGAGAGATCTCAGCCAGATGTTTCATTCCAGTAATCAAAATAAAGTTATTGCAGGAAAAAATAGAAAGTAGTGAAAAGTTAACTTTATACAGCTCTTGTTGTTTCTTTGTCTAAAAAAAACCCTCATGATTTATTTTTGTCTTCAAAAGCAGAGACTACTAGGACAGGACAATGATGTTAGTTGTAGCTGAAGAAGAAATCCAAGTAACTGTAGAATCAGTAGAACGACTTGGGGAAGAACAACATACATTATATGTACAAGCAGATCATCTCTGATCAGAACTGTATACGCGTAAAGAATGACCTAACAGAGCTCCAAGATAAGGAGATAAGCAGAGTGTAGAATCAGCTGATGCAGGAGTACAGATAGGTGTAGAAGAACAGGCTTCATTTTGCAACTACCTGGTGCATAAGAAAAATGTCAGTGCTGTTCTAGATAAGTTGGCAAAGGGAACTATAAGAATAAATGTAAAGGAACAGAGAGCCAACCGAAAGACACAGAAGTAATTAAGACATGAGTTTTCTGTGCTGTGACATGAAAAACAGGAAGGGTGACAAGGTGGGAGAGAGGAATTTGGAGTAGAATAGCCAGATTCAAAAAGACCGGAAGAAGAATAGAGTCATCTGGCAACCACTGTCTGGGGAAGAGAAAAAAAGAATACAGAAGAGCATGAAGAAAAAGAGTAGGCAGGATAATATGCAGCATAAGGAGGGAAGTTCAAATCCAACGTCTGGAAGAGACCAATCTATGTATTTTGGACTTCTGTTTAGGAAGGTCTGTTGTTCTGAACAGATCTATAGTAGTGAAACATTCGCTGTCTGTCTGAAAAGGGAGTGTGAGTGAAGGACTTGAGGAGGTCAGTCTTGGTGGTATTTAGGTAACGACTCATGTTTACAGAGCAAGATCATTACTGGAACAGATTGGAAGTCATTTTGCTGGGCAGAACTGAATACTTAATGGTAGAAATTCAGAGATCTTCTGTTTCTGTCACATAATTTAAAGCACCAGTTTAAAGCAATGTGCATAAACACTGAAGATAGTTGAATCCCACAAGTGATCCATGCTATTTTTATTGTCATAGAGAGTAAACTAACACAGAACTAACTTTATTTTCCTAATTTCCACCTGGATCCTGCTTTCTTATCTCTACAGGGACCTGATTTTAAGGGGAGGAGCAGATTATGTTTGTACACTCTGCCTTTATACCCAACTCATCCCCTGCTAGTGGTGACTCTTTCTCCCATTCAAGACTGAGACTTGCTTAGACACTAAGACTTACACTTGTCAGGAAAATATGTTATTTAAAATGTAGAAAATCACTGTTCTTGGTCTTGTTCTGAAGTGAAATATGCATGATAAGACAAACAGTTCTGTAGAAAATGGAAATGGAGTACCTCAGGATGCCTGATTAAAGCTGTTATCAGTTAAACAAGTGGAGATTGATGGAAGTGGTCCCTGGTGGGCAAAGAAATACTTAAAATAGAGACGTTATCAAGCAGAGGAGAAAAGTAGGAGTACCAAAGGAGCAGAGCTGACATCACGTTTGTTTAGTATTTTGACTTGCAGCATGAAAATTAATGGTTGCTGTCAGGAAAGCACTGGTGACACAAATGTTTGAGATGATTGAGGTACGAATAATCAAGGTATAGAAAATAGAGAAATAGAGTGGATAAGATTTCTGTAAAACAAAATATTGTGCATTTAGCTTGGATAAGGATAGAAAAAACACATCTGCTATAAAACAGCAATTAACTAGTTAAGGCAAACTGAGATTGTGAACTTGGCATATAATTTACAAGAATAAGCATGTACTGTCACTGTGATACAGCCAATATTGGGGGTCCTGTATTCAAGAAAACTGAACTCAAATGGGCACAGATAAACATGGTGAAGTTCAGCAGAGGAACAGCTGAGCCAAGTGAGGAGAATGTGGTATTTTCTTAGCAAAGCAGTCTTTCATTTCACAGAGATGTTACAGAAAGAAAACAACTATTTAAGCTAAAAGACAGGGTTGTCAGAAAAGACATAAATAAACTGTGTAAATGTAAACTACCCATGTGCTAATTCAGACTGGAAATTCAAAGAATTTTCCTAACCAATATGGCAATGGAAGCAAAGGAAGCAAAAACCTGAACTGCTAAAATTGTTTTGATAAAAAAGGATATAATATGATGTCTGCAACAAAAAGGTATCATTTTTTTGCGACTCAGGAGGACTCGCTGAACTCAAGGGAGAGTCTTTTAAATTAGATCTATTTTTATAGTTCAACATAATCAGCATACCTACAGCAGTGAATTACTGTCTATGTAAGTGAGACTGGATTCATATGTTTAGGTGAGCATTAAGATCATCCATTCTGAACTCTAATGTAATGCAGCCCATGGAAACCCACTCACTCATTTTTGCTTCAGGCCCAAGCTTTTCTTTGATCTATAGCATATCGTTTCAGAAAGGTATCCAGATTTAATTTAAAAGCTTGAAGTGAAGTAGAATCCACCACATTGAGCAGCACATCTATTGAAACTGCAGTGCAGATGGGGTTTGAGAGAACAGCTTTTGACCTTTGAGATTTTTTCTTTTTGCCATTGTTGACAGGCTTTATGAGGAAATACATCAGACAGATCATAGTGGAAGATATTAAACTTCCTACATTTATTCTGATCTGATGAATTCCTTTTCAATAGCCTCAGGAGGAGTTAATGGCCTGTGGTATGTTCTTTCTGCCATTGAGCCCAACATTGAAACCAGTGAAGTTACTTCTATTTTCACCAGGTGGGAATCTGATCCTTTATGCATATGATTAACAGACTTTCTGGGATGAATAAATATTTTCTAAGTAATCCAACAGGCTGGAAAACAGCTATATATCTTAACCTCTGGGTAAGACCGTCAGACTTTGTCTTATGGTATACTCTTAGGATAGTATGTATTTCCTTTAGTGTTAGCTTCCTAAATCTGTCACAGAATGTGAGCTCATCCTTTAAGTTCCCTTAGTCAGAAAAAAAGAGAGAAACTTGCCACTGATAAGCCACCTCACCTGTTTCATATACTTGCAATTTTACTAACCTTCCGGTTAGGAAAATACATTAAAATTACAGACCTATCTTTTAGTTGGCTGAAATCCTATATATCAATTCTGGAAAAGAAATACTTTCTTGATAGAGAATTTTATGTGGCTCTCATGGAACAAATTTGGAGCAGCTCAGTGATAAGACCAGATAAAACTAAATTGCAGTACTCATGCAAACAGAGAACTGACTTCTGTGTGACATGGAAAAGAACATTAGAGGAAGTCATTCATACCTGAGTCTAACTTTGACTTCTTATCAAGAGCTATGAACTATGAAAATCTAGTATAAAGATGAACTCACATGTAGATAGTCATTAGGTTCATGGTTATTCCTCTCTTGTAACATTTCTCTTTAGTTGTAGTACTTCACTGGCACACCTCCCAGAGATCTCAGGTACCATGAAGCCCAGTCCCATGCAGTCCAGCATGCCTCCAGGAGGATGCACCCACTTTATTTAGCATCTTCTGACAAGTTTACTGCTTGCCACCATGTGGATGTGCCTTATTTCTAGGGTTTGAAGCTCTTTTGAGAATAGAGTTCAGTGGTGCTAGACTTTGAACTCAACCTCCAACTAGTCAGTATCCTTGCCCAATGAATTCTTTTATGCATAGGAAGCACAATGCTATACACACCCTTCGTAAAAATAGCCTGAGTATGTTTAATCTGTACTACACTGACATGAAAAGAAAGATGGTGTGACCAAACTACAGCAATCAGTCCAGGCACAGCCATCTGGAGGTCAAGTATTTTTAGTGGTCTGACTTGGATTAGAGTATGATCCTCATGCGCATGAATCATCACAAGGATTAATGAAGTGTATAACGTGTGTGTGCTTGCTAATCTCATCTATAGGCATGACAAAGGAAGAAATATGTCATTTTGAGATGGTAAATGGCTTAGCAAAGGGAAGACAGAAAGCCTAACCATATGTTGATGAAGACCCTACAGCTTTTGTTTTTTTTTTTTAATTGTAGTTAAGAACTACAGCAATTGTGCTCAAAGGAGGCATGATATGAAATTTTCACTCTTATTACTCTTGGCATTCCTACCTCTAATTTAGATGTTTCCTATTACATAGAGTATTTTAAATTACACAGTTTTATCATGTGCACTGATGTTTCACACTTCCTGTAAGTTTTTGTGGCTGATGCCTTAGGTATAAATGTGGTTGCTCAAGATTTGGCTTTGTCTTAACCAAATACTTTCTCAGGGATGACTATTTGTCATAACAATTCTGATAACAAAGTAAGTTTCCTAACTTAATTTTGACCTGGAATCCTGTACAAGTTTTTAACCAGAAAGCTAACAGGGGCCTCTGCCATTCTATTTGTCCATGCAGGACATATGCTCTGAGTTGTTCCATAAAGGCTCTCTTCTCTGTCCCTGTACAGAAGATCTGCAAAGTTTCAGAGTCAGCTCCAAGAACAACCGTGTGCATATCTTCAGGGGTAGCAGAAACCAGAGACTGTCTCTCAGAAGCTCATCCCTTCTGGTATTGCACTGTTTGACACAGAATGAATCAAGGGTATCAGTGAGCAAGTGAGGAAGTACATCAGGGTCTCTGAAAGGCTAAGCTGGTCTCTTGGAACTTCTGCAGGTACAAGAGTCCCTGGTTTGTCCCAGAGTGCACCTTTCTTCTTTCTATCTCAGTATAGGAGTGTGTTGGACAGTTATTGTAGTGTTAAAGAAACAAATCATATTTATTCAACAGCCAAGAATTATTGGCTGCTGTGACATTCTATCTGCATGTTCTTGTCTGATCAGAAGGGGGTAATCCCATCTGAAAAAAAGAACTATTTTTATGGCAGTGGTTAACATTTGGAGCTTAGTGCTGGATGGTACAGAAATTCCTCTGAAAGTAGCTCAGAATTCAGCCCTTGTTGCAGTCTTGAGAGGCCAACAGTCCCTCAGCATGGGCTTCTCAGCTTTTCTGAGGACTGGGCTCTTTACAGCATCTTTCTTCAATGGCTTCAGTAGGAAATTAGTTTTTAGTACAAATGTGAATTGCACATGTGCAAGTTACAAATCTGGATCATTGCCAGTAGGTATAGTCACTAACTCTGCTATTTGGTAGTTACTATAAAGTTTTCAGTAATACTCTTCAGTTCTCTTCCTGTCCTTTCAGCCACAGGAAAAAAAAAAAAAAAGAATGAAAAGAGCCTTTTTATGTATATAGTGGATAAATGAATAGCACTTGCGGGACAAAGATGAGTGGGAATGAAAATATGAGTTTTTCTGCAAATGCTTATAGTCTGCAAATGATAGAATTTTCATACGCTTTGTAAAAAAAAAACCAACAAAACAGCAGCACTTAAGGGCAGAAATGAAAGGTTTGTGTATGAGAGGATTAAGCTAAGAAAGCAATGAAGCTATCTGAATGAGAAGAGACTCCAGTGTCCACAGAGCACTGCAGACCAGCAAAGTTTAATGTCAGCAGGATTGTGAAGGTCAGTGAGCAGATGAGGTTTGATGGAAATGCCTCTCTAGACTGTAAAAAAAATGTATACACATCTGGTACAATTGTCCCAGAGGATCTCTGAGTTTCAGTGGGATGTGAAGACTGCAGCTCACTTGTTGTGTAGCATTATTTTGATAGCACCGCTCCATCTACCATAGAAAAATAAAGAAGCTCCCATTCAACCTTCAGAGCACGGATGTTTTGTCCCAAGTGAGACTTGAGGGATAAATAATGTTGAAAGCTAAAACTTGCTTACTTACATTTGTTTTTTAATTTTTGTATGTGTTTACTTACTTTGCCAAACAGAGGTATGCCTCAGTGAGAGTGGGGATTGAGTGTCACATTATCCTGAAATAGAAGAAATACACTTGTCAAAATAAAATATCAAATTTTTGTTTTTGGAGCAAAATTTCATGACAGATGTTAATGTACTTCCCATGTACTAATTCTAAACATAACTGGTGACCACATGGTCTGCTTGCCCATACTATGTAGAGTTTTCATCTAAGATGTTAGGAAACTTCAAGATGATCTTAAGTATCTTTGTAGTTATTATAGTACTAGCAAGACAAAGGTCATTAAGAGTACAAAAGTATGGAATCTTTATAGCACATGTTTAGCATCATTACAGTTATATAACTGATGCCTATAAGACAACAAGAGAACAACCTAGTTCTCATTTTCAAACATATAAATATCTGGCTTTTGAATCACAAAATAGCTGCAAACCTGTCCAGGCCTCTTAACATTTATGTCTGAGACACTTACCATCCATGGCAGGAATGCAGCAAGGAAAATTCAGAGAGAAAGTGTCAGATCTTTCTAGTAGTTTTATTCCTTTCCCCTAGTAAAGATTAGGGCAGGGAGAAAGTTGGATATATAAGTTCTAATCTGTGTTGGCAGGGATTTGCCTTATAAACAACTTATGATTTACATGAGCATAAACAAAATCAGGATCAAGTTCCTGATGTTTAGACCTGAATACAAAATATATATGTCTTTTTTCAGGAGAACCACTCCAGGAAAAGTTCCTCCACCCCTCTTGAAAAATAAGGTGATACTCTAAATATGTGTCTGAAGCCTTTTGAATCTTTGACAAAGGCCGTTCTCTCTATTTTTAAGGCATCTTTCTTGCCAGCCATCATGTTAATGGTCAGAGATATCACTTCTTATGTTAGTGTCAGCTCTTATATGTTGGGCACTGCCTATATAATACGAATCTTCAAAATTGTATTCTATATAGGTTCCTTAGAAAGAAATCTCTTAACAAACTTAGATCTAATAATATACTAACAGTCTAGATAGTGAGACCCTTACTGACTCTGATTAAAATGTTAATTCATGACAAACTCATTTTGAAAGCAACAAAATGTTTAAAACCCAGTGGTGTTTAGCTTAAACTAATTCTGGCCAGGCCCTGGGAAATAGGAAATCCCTGACATGAGCCTTACATAAAAGAGCAGCTTAGTTTATGAGGAATGTAAATGAACAAAAAGGAGGTATAACGGCCAAGAAGGCCAGCAAGGAATGAAAAGGTCTGGGGAAGGGAGAAGGTGAAAAATGAATTGTGTGGGTTAGACATGTGAGTTTTTTTCATACTTACAGTTTTATCTTAATATGAGCCAAATATTAATGAAAGCTTAAAAACTTGTCTTTCAGAGAGTATTCAGATGAAGGGCTTAGAAGAAAACTGGCAGCATAAGAGAAGAGGAGGCTGCATCCTTTGGGAGGAGAGTCAGTAAGGGACAGACCTGCTGCATGAGGTCTGTTTTCTGGTCAAAGAGTTGCTACTTTAGGAGAAATGAGAGTGTTCAAGATACCAGAGCCTTCTAAAGCAAGAATATGTGAGTGATGCTGGCACCAGGCCGCAGAGCGCCTGGATAGGAGTCCAGCACTAAGCTGGCTGCGGGTTTTCTGATGAAACTGTTTTGTTGAAACAGAAAGCATTTGTGGAGACATCCCTATTTAAACTCTTCTTCTCTTCCCTCTTGGGAACAACATTTCCAACACTAATAAGAGAAATCTGGTTAGGAAAAGAGAGCAACGCACCCTTGATTAATGCTGCAATGGCCAACACCTACTTGAGTCACAGGTGTACTGGCCTGAAGAGCTTTTCATGGGTGAGGTATATTTTATCTCCACACAGCTGTTCACCAGGCCACACAAAGCAGAGCACTAGATTAACTCAGTTATTCATTTCCCAGCTCAGAGCTGGCATAGATCACAGCAAGATTTGCTTGCCCCTGCGTGTACAGACATGGATTGGACATTTAGTTTGCTTTAATGTCACTGTCTCTTCTGAGCTGTCATGTACTGGGCTGATCCTTTTAAAGGATCACGAAATCATAGTATTATTTGAGTTGGGAAGGATCTATAAAGGTTATCTAATCCAACTCCCCTTCAATGCAGAGGGAATGTAGAAGAACACAGTAGTCATGAAATAAGAGTAGTAATGAAATAAGTAGTAATGAAAAGTAATCATGAAATATAAGTCATTATTAGTGACTGAATATTAACTACTTAAAAGGAAAAGGAGTAACAATGAGAAACCAGATCCCGTTATGCCACTAACAGAAGCCCAGTTCACTCATATAGACCCTTGCAAACAGAGAAGCCTCTGATCCTGCTGTGAGCAACAATTCTGTTCATCACCATAGTAATTTAGGGTGCAGTAGCAGGAGAAGAGTTGGGAAAAGGCAGCAGCAATATTTAGCACCAAAGGACCACAGAAGTGGCTTTCTAAGTGGATTCTAAATTGTTCTGAACTGGAGCTCAGGTAGTTGGGGTTAGTGGACTTCTGAGCCACAACAGATCTCAGGTCTGAGAGGATTTTTACATCACTCAAACACAGTAAAGAGGTTCTAAAATGAAAATTCTTCCTCTGGAGCACTCTAACAGAAAGGATCTGCCATGCAACAGAGATGCTCTCCTGCTGAGGAGGCTATTGGGTGGGATCCAGATCATGAAGCTGCTGTTTTCGGAGATCAATGGAGTTTTCTGGGCCCAAGTTTTTGAACAGTGGAAAGAAAGAAATAGGTCATTTAATAGAATAGTTTAGCTGGCTTATTTTCATGTCTATTTTAGGTAAAGTTGTATCATTCCTTATCAGTTCCTGGTCGTCTGCAGAAGCTGCAAAGGCACTCTTAAACAACTGATTTATCCAGCCATATACATGCCTGACACTGGTTGAAAATATTCTCACACATTTTCCCTTATCATGTGGCCAACTGTAGAATCAGCCTTGAACTCAGTCAAGCTATTTGACCCATCAGAGATGAAGATATTTGCAAAAAATTAAGAGGTGGGACTGTACTTCAGTTTTATAACTGAGGTATTACTAGATGTTATGGTATTGCAATTAGATATCATATTGGCCATATCTAAACTCAAGGCATGAGGTGCTGTCTGACTGACTCCAATCTCAGTCAGACCCAGTATTATGACTGCCTCCCACGACCAAAATAGAAGCTTCCACTTATTTTGTTTTAAAGGAGTTTGCCCTGCCTTTTGGGCTGAAGAAGTCTTCTTTATCCAGTGTTTCCCAATTAGAAAGACTGCCAAGTCTCATGACATCCACTGTTTCTCTTATTATGGGTGAACAACTCACTGCAAAGGAACAGAAAAGAACTGTGTATCTCAGGGCAACAGGTGAAGTTTCTAGAGATAAGTTTTCCTCTCTGCCAAAAAAAAAAAAAAAAAAGGAATGGTGCAATGGAGTGATCTCTCTCTCTGAACACTTTAACTAGAGTTCAGCTGATGTATTTCAGTCTGCAAGCTCTGTGCCGGGTCACTTTTCTGACCAATGAATAAGATGAACAGGAATTCCAGCAGCAAACAAACTGTTTGCAAATCTGCTGTTTGACAAGCTTACTGATATTGAGCACAAATTGTTTTTTCAAGTCTGGACCTCAAGGGATAACTGACTACACAGTGAATCAGCTGACAGGGACTTCAGCCATCTAGACTGAGGAGGGACCCTTTACAAAGGGAATGGAGGCTGAAAATAAATAAATAAATAAATAAAATAAAATAAAATAAAATAAAATAAAATAAAATAAAATAAAATAAAATAAAATAAAATGAAATAAAATAAAATAAAATAAAAAGACAGAGCTTTTAGGGGTGGAGAGAAGGAGGAAAAGCATGAGAGAATGGGATGCTCGTATCTGCATATGCTTTTGCATAATATTTTTGAGAAGAAAATGGAAATTTTTATATACCTAGGGAGCTGTAAGGATGGTATTGCAGGAAAATAAATATATAAAAGAGAGCCTGTAGGTGTGTGAGGCCTGGAGAAACTGCTCTTTGTTTACCAGGCCCAGGAAACATGGCTCAGAGCAGCTAAAAGCTTGGAGGAGAAGGAAGATGAAAGCATTATAAAACCAGTTGTAACTTATTGTTAAGTGCCAACAAGGGGATATTTTACTCCAAGTCAGTGTCAGGAATACTGTGCTTTTTTTTTTTTCCCTGTCAAAATGTCCTTGTCCCTGTCTGTTTTCTGGCATGATACACAAGGCAAAGACTGTGTGTCATCACAACTCCCACATGGTGACAAGGAGTGCCAGGAGCTGCATCAGAGGCTCACGCCCAAACTGCACCCAGGTTGTGCCCAACTCTGAGGGGGGGAGGTAAGTCACCAGGAGTTCACAAACTCTTTGTCCTTGAGCAAATAGTTACTCAGGGTTTATTGCTGGCAGGGCATGTCTGATCGCTTCAACAGTTGGAGAGGCAGCAGGAGCGGTTTTGCATGAGAAGTAGTGGTTAAGGTTTACAAGCAACATTTCTTCCCTTGATGAAGCTGTGGTTTGCCTACTTCTTCACTTCCCCAAGACTTATAGAAAATAGCCTTGCAGCCAGGAAATAAGAAGTAGTCACTCATAACAGAACATTTACCTTGAAAGCCTGTTGCTTAATGGTTGCATGCCTTTAAACTTAGAAGACATTTTTACTTAAAATGCCATAAAATACGAATATGAAACATGTAGAAGTTGTAGTAACTTCAGACACAGGTTTCTTATTCAGCAGGCACATTGAGAATCCACTAAAAAATATTTGTAACTTTGACATTATTTCTTATTTTCCATCTAGTGAAGGAGTAATTGGCAGGTCCTAAGAAAATCTATTTTGTCTTATCCAAAGGGATGAGTAAATGTGAAAAATGTAGATGCATTCTCAATGGTTTCAGAGGAACTGTGATCTTACCAGAACACCAACATTTTATGAAGGGTTGGTCTATGAATGTTTATGTATATTTCCTCTAGCATTGAAAATCTTGCATGATTTAGCCCCGAGACATCTTACGGAATGCTTGGGCTGAACATATCACAGAAAAAGTGCTACAACTCAAGCCTGCCTTAAAGAGCATCTACTGTGTGTGACAGTTCATAGCTGTGCAGTTTTGGGTACAAATGTTCTTTCTGAACTCCTCTTGTAAAATGTTAGTTTACTACAATTGCATGGTCTGACTGCAAACTTATCTGCCCATGTCCTGCATCATCTGTGATTCTCTTATTACCTTTCATGGCTCTTTGCATGTAGTTTTATATGGCCCTTTAAAATTTGCTCATGATTCATCTGTGGCTATGGCATCTCTCCATAAAGACACCCGAGTTTCTCAACTTACTGATTTGTCAAGTGCTTTAGATCTAAACCATACCACACAGTTGTTTCTCCCAGTCCTTACAAAATCTGTATTTCATGAGTGCAATTATTTTTAGGAACATTCTCAAATTCAGAGTGGATGTGGTAATTGCGAAATAAACTAGTCAGAAAGTCAGTCACCTAGGGTTAGACTAAAGTATATTACTCCAGAAAAACCCAGGAAGCTGAAGGGTGGTTTAGAGCTATCTTAAAGGTGGGAATGGTAATGCATTTTTAAATATAATTAGAGAAAGAAACTGAAGAGATTTCAACATCACATCTTCATTAAAAACTGGGTTAGAAAGCAGCCAGAGGACATATTTCTTGTAAGATTCTTCTCTGTAAATCTTAAAAATCCAGGTCTAAGTTACATTTTTTTGTCACCATCTACAGGTATGTTCTGCACTAGCACTTTATTTTTTCAAATACAGACAATGGAATTGAAGAACGTAAACTAACAGTAAAAAACTAAATCTGGGCTTGGGCATCATAAATCACGTCATTCCAGAATGTCCTTAATCTCTCTCATTTAAATGCTTTTTGCTCACCTGCAAAATAAAACTTATTTTTTTTTTCTGATGAGCTTGTATCTGATACTCATCCTTCCAAGAACTGGTATATCAGACTCCTCCATAAAATGGGCTTATAGAAATGATGGAGCAATTACACACCTATACTCCTCTCAAGATTTCTGTTTGAGGAGCACAGAAGAGAACTAATAAGGCATAAAACAAAACTAATGAAGCAGGTTTATTGCCTTACTTTCTGAGACAAATTGAGCTCCTTTTGCCTAGAGGCATCCTGAATCTCGCACCAGAACTGTGATATCTGTGCTGGAGTTCACAATAAGTTCATAAGTTCATAAGTTCATAAGGTTGGAAAGGACCTATAAGATCATCTAGTCCAACCATCCTCCTATCACTATCTCTACCCAACTACTAAATTAAGTCCTTTAGCACCTCATCTAAACGCTTCTTGAACAGCGCTAGGGATGGTGCCTCAACCACCTCCCTAGGCAGGCCATTCCAGTGCCTGACCACTCTTTCAGAAAAGAAATGCTTCCTCAGGTCTAATCTAAATCTTCCCTGGCGCAACTTGTGGCCATTCCCTCTCGTCCTGTCATTACTTATCAGGGAGAAGAGGCCTACCCCCTCCTCACCACAACCCCCCTTCAGGAAGTGGTAGAGTGCAATAAGGTCTCCTCTGAGCCTCCTCTTCTCCAGACTAAACAATCCCAGCTCCCTCAGCCGCTCCTCATAGGACTTGTGCTCCAGGCCCCTCACCAGTTTTGTTGCCCTTCTCTGAACACGCTCCAGGGCCTGGATGATGCATGGTGGAAGAATTTGGGCACCACAGAACTCAGTTTCCCAAGATCCTGATTTGATGAGGAAGAGGAAGTGCAGACAGCAAGAGGGAGAAAATGGCAATAACAAGATGGGAGATTCCTTACCCATCTTCTGCAGGGATAACACAGACTTTCTCCTTTTTTTCCAGTCGAATGCCTGGAGTGGGACTGCAAACATTGATGAGTGAACTTTGACAATGATCAGTGGACAATAAAATAATAAAACTTGAATCTTAAAAGCACTAAGAAAGGCGATCATTTCCATGTTATAAAGGAAGCATGTCCATGAAATTTCCCTTTCTCTTGCAATTTCTGGTTTTGCTGCACCATCTATTTACTTTCAGGGTGTAGGACGAGACTAAAAGGGCCATTGAAAAGTACAACACACAATGACACACTGAGAGTCTTAGGTTTGGTGATAACACCTGGTAGTGCTTCCCCAGTATTCTGGTTAATGTTTAGCTGTGGAAAACAGTTTAAATAACTGTAGAAGCCTTGGTCACAATTTTTGCCTTTAGAAGCAGATCACAGTGCATTTGATGTGGTCTGAGAGATTTCCTGAAGAAACAGGAACAGCCTTTCTATCGGGGTCAAACTGCTAGGAAAGTTTCTTCTGCAGTTCTCATTTTTGTCTCAGCTTCTTGAAAATGGCAGGTGTAAGCAGATGCTTGAAGTATTCAATGTTCGTCTTCAACTTCTTATTTTGGGTAAGTTGGTGTTTAAATTGTTATTAGTGACACATGTAATGCGTTCAACATTATCTGAAGTCTGTAGATGAAAAAATTATAAAGAAAATCGAGCATAAATGAAACCAGAGCGTGATTCTAAATCAGAGAGAGAAGAATGTTTAATTTTTGCCCTTATTTTGTCTTTTTCTTACAAAAATGTCTTCTCTCTACATTGAAAAGTAGAGCAGCCAGGGTTCTGTTTCCCTGTCTGAAACATGCCCCTCATCTCAAGGGACATCACTCATTTGAGTCAGAAGATAACCATCTCTCCATTATCTTAACATATATTGTTTTCGTGTGCTTGTTTGCTTGCTTGTTTCCTTTGTCTGCTCTTTTCATCCTGAAAGTGTATTTGCAACAGCAGATAGGAAAATGCACTTGTATTTTTAGCTTCCTAATTGATAAATGGTTTTCATATCCTTCTTTGTGGTTCTTTGCTTTATGCTTAGTGTCATAATTAGTTTCTGATGGTGGGCAATAAATGTCTGGGAAATGGTATGGGCTGGCAGTATGGATGGGAGCCATACTGAAATGATTGGCTTCCTCCAGCGTGCAAGGAAATGGGGTTCCTCCCTGTGCCTGGCACAGGATGGCAGGCATCGTTCCAAGGGTAGATTAAATCATATTTGCCTATTTGCCACATCTCAGCCAGTTTGCAAGAGTTTCTGGTCCTGAAAGTTCTGAGAAGTTTTGAGTAAAAGATCATTTCTGTCATGGTTCCACCTCACTTTTAGCTTTCCGATCAGTTTTTCAAGTTCACCTGAAGTTCACTAAAATCAGAAGTGAAACTATCAGCCACAGTCTGTCCAATACCTTGAGGGATGTTTCCTGAGTGAAAAGGTGATATAATTAAAAAGAGTAAGACACACGGAGAGAACTTTCTGTGCCTGTGGCAGCCTGGATGGGACTGAGGAGGGCACAAATGCAACTCTATGGACTTACTTTAAAGGAAGGGGTTAGCACTACCAAGATAGGAGAGAATAGACATGGTGCAAACAGGAATATGGTCAGAGTACAATGAAACTGAATTACTTGAGTTACACACCTGTCTCTAATCCATGGAAATCATGAAATTGCTGAGGTGAAGCACAGGGAACAGCGATTTCCACCTCTCTCACAGCTGTTCTCCTTGGTGCACAAGGAAGTTGGACAAGTGGAAAATTAAACTGAGAGCAAGAAATGAAGGTGACTTTAGCTTTAAGTAGATAACAGCAACGGTCAAAGTTTATCTGGTGTCCTTTCATTTCAAACCTTGTGTGATCTCTCTGGGAGTGTCCCCACCTTTGGAGCTCAGGAGTGGGCTTTCCAGCCATCCTGTGCCTTATTTTGCAGTAGTTCTTACAACATACTCTGGAGCGTCAAAGCCCTGGAAAATGCTACATCAGTCCTGCAAAGTGGGTGCATTGTGAATGGTGTGCCCCTGAGAATAGGAGTTTTGCATCTCTCCCATCTGGGGAAAGAAATCTGAGTGCGTGTTTTTGGAGACCTGTGCTTTGAAGTTGGGTGCATATCTGAAGTTTTTATTAGTCATAGAATCATAGAATGAATCATAGAATGGCTTACGTTGGAGACAGTACCTTAAAGACCAGCCCCTTGCTGTGGGGTGGTTGCCACCCATCAGATCAGGCTGCCAAGGGCCCCATCCAGCTTGGCACTGAACCTGACCTTGTCCTAACAGTTTGGTGTGTTAAACCTGACAATTAAGTCAGACTTTTCCTTTCTCTTTACTTCAGCATTTGCAAGCTCTCCAGCCTCACCTGCCACCCTCATTTGTAAAGCCTCTGCTACTTCACAGCATGCACAGGTGTTGAATTTCTATTTTTGGCACCAAATGTGCAAAATGAGATCCCTATTGTTGGCAACATGATTTCCTGATTGACAACTGAACAACTTTTGAGTACTTGAGATCCCACTTGCAGCCAAAGTGACCTGTTCTCTGTACATTACATCAGGAAAGATACCAAATCTGTGGTAGTCTTCCAATGTTGGGAAAATAGGAATCTTTTTATTTCATCAGAAAATACTGGATCACTAAAAATGAAAAGTTCTTTAGATGAAATTTTATTTTAAGCAAAACATAATAATCAGGTGGGAGTGTTGCAAAAAATGCTAAGTGTTATTTTTTGGCTCTTTGGGAAGGGATCTATTTGATTTGGAATTTCAGTTTTATTCTTCATGTATTCTTGTACACCTTTTGTGTACTATGATGAAAATAAACAAAACATTAGAATTTTACTGAAATTTAACACTTTTATGAGTCTTTTCTAAGTCTTTTTTAGAAATAAAAAATAAATTAGTAATTAAAAAATAGTCATCCTACTGGAAACTTTACTTTAAAAAACAGATTTATTTTTTTTAGTGGGAGAAATAGATATTGGTACATTCAGCTTTATTTACTTCACTACTGTGCTGAGTTCTTATGGGAGGTCCAATATAATGAGTAAAGCATTGGCCAAATATTGTTTGGATTTGCAGCAATAGCTGCTTGAGTGGAAATTTTCACATTAGTAAGAACACATCATTTGATACACAGCTACATGGTTCACATAATGCTGCTGAACAATACCCAAATACAGGGTCATGTGATACCATTGGTTTCTAGGCAGATTCAGTGGGATTCAGATGATTTCAGTAGGGAGTTCTAGTTAAATTTGATAACATGATATAGCTGTCATCGATTGTACAAATTTCTTTTTCATGTTTAAAAAGTACTTATAGCAGCTTTACTTAGAGCAAGAAAATGTGTGGTACTCATGTCTGAGGGCTGGCTCTGTTCCATATTAAATAATCTGCTGAAGTCGTTATGATCTTTGATGCTAAATATTATATGAAGTCTTTTTGAGAGAAAGCATTTTCTAAGAAAAATTATCATAAACATATAAAAATAGCTTTTTCTTTTTCTTTTTTTTATTTTAAAAGGTTAGAAATAGTCCCACTTTTCATGGGAAGCTCATAATCAAATTTCATAGCTATTTCTCACTCAAGTATTAAATTGATACACGTTCTGAATCTTGCTAGACTCTGATCCTCTGTAATTTATCTTTCCTACCAGTCCTCCAAGGTGATACAATCTTCTCATATGATTAGATCTTCAATTACATCTCCCATTCTTTGTGAGCATTACCACAGACAGGGCAAGGAACAGAGTGGCTGGCACAAGGAAAACAGTACCTCAAATATCAACAAAATTAGAGGAAATTGATGATTAGGGAATCTGTCTGGATCTGGGATTTATCTGCCTTGACTTTGACATCTTAAAGAAATTCAGTCCAGGCTTCATTTATAGCCATAGGAAAGAAATTGGTAGTACCAGTGGGTTATTTAACTCATTCGAGGATCTGTGCTCATGACAAGTCAGAGGGTTTAGACTTAGATGTCTATCTTTCACAGGTACAAGACAGAGTAAGGTTATTTTCTATTAAAAAAATGGAAATAGTTACTACCACAGTGTGCATATTATGAGAGGAATATTCTAAAAGTTGAAGACGGATGGATACTTTTGCAATACAGAAAGCAGAAAGACTGTTAGAATTGCTCCTGATAGTTTTACCATGCAGCATATGTCTAAAGATATATGTCCTAAATAACTCTAGCAATAGCAGTTGTACCAGCATTCCTTATCAAATCTCTTTTTTTCATTATACAAGAAACTATGTTCTTTACAGTCATGTTATATACATACTATAGCAATTTATAGCCTTCTCTCATCTAAGAGAATTTCTGTGTGCTTCCCAACCACATGTATAAATCATCAAGGAAATGATGGTTCCTCTGGGGTGGAAACATCAGGGATTTGGTGCATAACTGAAGGTTTAACTATCCTTATGAAGTTTCTTGGATATGAATCAGTATTCTAAGCTCTAGCAATTCATGTTTCTTTCACCTTGTCAAAGAAATGATTTCAGAATTTTGTCCAGCACCTGGCACAATTTGGATGCTGAACTTTAATCTAAAACTGTTGATCTTTCTAAATATTGTTTATTTTTTCCCACAGGTGTGTGGTTGCATCATTTTGGGAGTCTCTATATGGATACGTGTTAGCAAAGATGCTCAAGAGGTAAACATACAATCATGCCTGAACTGTATAAAACATAGAAGATACTATATAGATTTGAACTTCCCAACTGCATTTCCACAAATGTGTGGTGCTTACATTGAGGTGATTTGTGAGGGTAAAGATAAATACATTTTATAAAGTTTAAGAAAAAAAGACATTGCAGGTACTCAGCTAAAGTTTTCATGCTTACTAAATGATCATCTCTAGTATGGTGGCTCAGACAGTGCATTGGAGCTTGGCAAATCATAGCCATATTATTTCTATTCCTGAAGATATTTCCTATTCAGAAAAGCATTAAGTGTTTCCTAAGATAGTTTCCTGAAGTAGCAATAATTACTCTACAAAAGCTATGAATTAAGAATAGGCACCAAAATTGAATGTGGTTTTTTTACATTTTTGCCTCTCTGCAGGCAGAGTTCCCATTCAAAACTAGTGTTATGTTTTGCCTGAGTAATAATTGAAGATACCAGAAGAATTTGGCTGTAGATGAAGAGAGCTTCCTAGGGATAAGTAACAGGAGGTTCTGTACAAGTTGGAGAAGGGAAGAACAAGACATTCTTAAAATTATACTTGTCTGTATACCTTTGCAATTTCCATTAGAAGATGTATGTGAAAGCTTCCAGACATTTTTTCTAATCTGGGCATCAGCCACACTGGAAAATATTCTTTGAACATTTTTCTCTGTTTTGGCCTTTGGTCAGTCCTGTGGGAATCAAATTATTTGATATTTAATATTATGGAGGTATATTAATTGTTTAGTTGAATGTCTCAGACATCAAAATACATTTCTCATTTCTGAAGATATTATTAGAGATCGTGTCTAAAAAAAAAAATAAAAGAAGAAGGGAAAAGGAAAAGAACTGAAAAGGAAAAAAAGAGAAAACCGCTTTGGAAAATATATCTAACTCTTTCCCTCATATATCCAGTATTACTCCTAGAAATGTCCTCTCAGGAAAAGCCACAGAGTGTATTCCTTCTAGTGACAAAGAGAGATTTTGTTTCCTTAACTTTTGGCTAATGTAGGAGAAATTTCAAGATAATCAATATTTTTTGCTTGCTGAAATAAAGCAAAGACTCGTCAACTTAAATCAAATTAAAAAATACTTTGAATATGAGATTTTTATTTACTCTGTGAAGTTGACTTACATCTTCTGCATAGACAAAGGTTGTGAAGAGTTAAGCTCCACCAAGCTCTCCAACAGAATGTTTAAGAAGGAACATTATAGATCTGTTTATTCAAAGAACATAATTTCTCTATGATTGCACATCAATGTATTTATCAGTTATTAAGTAATTGTCTTGTTTGGGGTGAAATGGATATTTTTAGGAGGAATTTATTGCCAATGAAATATTTTTTCCTTCTCTTTTCAGGCTTTGGACATAAACAGCAGCAATATGTTTGTAGGGGTTGATGTGCTGATAGCTGTGGGCTCCATCATTATGATCCTAGGATTTCTGGGGTGCTGTGGTGCCATAAAGGAAAGCCGGTGCATGCTGATCTTGGTAGGAAATTAGAACATTTAGCTATCTTAAACAGACCACAGGTATATTTGGTAAATAAGGTCATTGGTAGTACCAAATGAGGATGGGGTCATTTTTATTTAATCAAATACTTACTTATGGACGTGTGTTTTCATTGCTTACCCTGTGCTTGAGCCCTTTCTGAAATCAAGTGTGGAGGAAATTGTGGTATTCTCATGAAATAGAAGACAAGTTCTGGAGAGGCCTGATCATGTCACTAGTTTTTTTTCCCATACAAATGAAGTTCCCTCCACAGTCTCCCCCAGTATCTATCACATTTATTCTCAGTTACTCTGCCACTACTTCTCCCAGAATGTTTTCCTTGTCCTCCTATCCAACATCTCCCAGCTACACATCATGCCACTACTCCACGGTGTGCCTTTTTTTGATGGCCAATTGGTGATGAGGCACACACCTTGTCTCAATCTCCTATTCTCATATCTGAAGAAGGAAAACTAGAACTGACTAAACTTCCATTCATTCTGTCTAAATGTTTGTAGAGGCACATGAAAGATTAATTTTCACCTAAACAAAATGAGAGCAACTCATTCAAAAGCATTATAGTTTTCTCTCTCCTTTTTTTTTCTTCCTAGTTTTTTATTGGACTGCTGCTAATCCTGATCCTTCAGATCACAGGGGGTATTTTAGGAGCAGTGTACAAACCTCAGGTACAGTATATTCTGCATTTTCATTAAAATCTTCCCAAAGTTTTGTTTCTCCATAGAAAACTAATAAGTAATTTGGATTTGCAGCTCGAGAAAGGACTTAACCTGACACTTACGGAGGCTGTTAATTTATTGAAAGGTAATACAGAAAATGCAAAGCAAGTTCAAGAGTCATGGCAGAAGTTTCAGCTACAAGTAAGTAAAATGTAATTAAAAGTGGGGGTTGCTCTCTGCTCTGTCTCTAAGCTTCGCCTCATGGCTACTCTGCCATAAATTTGAATTTCATTCTCTGGGGATAGGAAAGGTTCTGACTTAAACAAAAATTGGAACATTGCACAAGGGGCTTCTTCTCTCGATATGGCATGAGCTTTCCATGATGTTTTTGGGCAAAATTGTTTTTGAGAGGGTTGGAGCAAGGACACATAACAGGAAGACAGATTTACTGATGTGGATTTTAAAAGCCCGTTTCTCTACTAATCACAGAGTAAGACATTCTCAGTGACTCTAATTGGAATTTTCCAGAAGTCTGGAGGAAATAAATTTGTAGCTAAGTATCTTTCAGTCTTAAACCTCTTCAGTTCACATCAGTGTTCATTACTCTGGTGGTAATACTGCAGAATTCAGAGGGTGTGCAGAGCATGCCTAATGAAATTTTAAAACTCGGTGTGTCTTTGCATTTGCTCTTTGTGGGCTTTTATGTTTTGTTTGTTTGTTTGTTTGTTTGTTTGTTTTGTTATGTTTTTGCATATTTTGTCATTCTAGCAGACTGAATGTGGATTATTAGGTAAATTTTGAACATATGTTAGAGTAAGTTACACATTTTATCAAGTACAGATCCTGTTCTAGCCATGGTTACCTAGAAGGTACAATCTGAATCATCTATTTGAAGCAAGGTGCTGTTGTAAGGGTAGGTTGGAGCACTGGTTTTATTCTCCTATTCAGTCTGTACCTGGACTCACTCAGAGCTTCAACCAGATAAATTTATTTTAGAAGATTAATCTATTTAAGTTGTATTTATTACTTAAATTAAGTTAGTTCACTTAAGGATTTAAGAGTTAAAGACTTCTGTTCACTTTAGGAAAAACAAAAACATACAACACTTGTTTCTTCTTGGGAATAATACCGAAATTTTTCAGTCTCCAAAGATCATTTTCATGGCATTTGCTTTAGTTTGGACTAGTGATGGACAGTTCTAATGTCTGAATGGTCTTAGTAGCATTTCTTGACCTATGGAAAATCTTCCTTTCCTGTTCAAGCTACCATGTTCCCATTTCCTTTCAGAAGGACATGGAAGATGAAGTTACTTAATACCTACATAAATGAGCCTTCTTTTTACAGGGTCTTTAGTGATAACATTTCTAAGCAAATGATGGTAACATTTTAGCAAACTCTGCTAATCCCCACCATCACTTTATTTCCTGGTCTGAAATCAACCCTCTACAGGTCCTTTCTTGAGATGTTATCTCAGAGCTGGATGGCTCCTGCTCCAGGGGAGGGTTTTCTCCTCAGGAGCAAGGCCATCTCTGCACCTGGGGCACACATGGACTCTGTGTCATCCCTGTGGTGCTGAAAAGCCTGCTTTCCCTTTACAGTTGGCCCCAAGAAATGAGACTGACAGTTAGATAAGCTTCAAAGTGAGAAGGCTTCTTTCTCCTTTGTTACAGATTTCCTGTTTCAAAGGGAAGCTGCTCCTTCAGTGTATCCCAGCTAAGATCTATCCAGCACTCCATAGGCAAGAACACTGGACAAGAAAACTTCAGCACAGCATTTGATGTGGAAGTTTTGTTTTGCCTTTTTTTCCCTGTGTTTATATATATTCTGATTTCTTCCACCTGCAGGATACCAGAAGGTGGGCACTTCATACCACTCTGGTGCTGGACATCACACAGAGAATACCCCTGAATTTCACAATTATAATTTGTGGTGTGTGTCCCCACCATGCTCCTGCTGCCACCAGTTTCTATACACTGAAAAATATCTACTGTTTTTTTTCTTACTCCCTAATGGAAGATTTTTTCGATGTGTAGGCTTAACAGATTCCTATATTTTTAAAGGCTGCTGGTGTGAAAGGAAAAGAACTAAGAAGCAATATTTAGGTAGCTTAGATTACGTTCACTTCTTTTCCATTTCATCTCCAGCTCTTTTCTCTGCTTCTGAGCCAATTTATACCTCCTGATATAATAAGCACCTTACTAGAGGGATGGCTGAAAGGTGAGCAAGATGACAAATATCATGATTACTTTATTAATGTTTAAATTGACTAAGTTTCCTTTCTTATGCCCAACAGCCTTTGTTTTCATGCAAAATAACATGAGCATTTCCAGCTGGCTTTTCAAAGAGGGAGGACACAAATACAAGTCTGCATCCTTGAGCTTCAGTGGCTTGAATATAGTGGAACATGAGGTGAAACTGCACCTGGTTTAAGTTTCACAACCCCCACATGGAGCCCTGGCCTACCCAGTTCATTTCTAATTTAAAGGGCTAATCATCATTAGAGGTAGTTGTTTTTCTGGATATCGCAGTATTTTATGTAGGAATATTACTTTTTTCAGCCTGGCTTTTCAAGATGTGTTTTACTGTGGATGTTGTTTACCACATGCTGAGGGAAGGCTTGATTCCGAAAACTTAAAATACCCAGCATTGATCCATGCTGTGTTCTGGCATTGACAATTACTAGCTTTACAGTATCTTAATTTGATCACTGTATATTACGCATAGAATCGCAGAATCACAGAATTGCTGGGGTTGGAAGGGACCTGAAGAGATCATCGAGTCCAGCCCCCCTGCTAAAGCAGGTCACCCACAATAGGTTGCATAGGTAGGCATCCAGCCAGGTCTTGAATATTTCCATAGAAATAGATTCCACAACCTCTCTGGAAAACCTATTCCAGTGCTCCTCCACTCTTACATAAAGAAATTCTTCTGCATGTTTGTATGGTATTTATGATTTCCAAGTTTTAAGGCATTACTCCTTGTCCTGTCACTACACATTACCAAGAAGAGCTTGGCCTCGTCCATTTGTCTCTCACCTCCATTTAGACATGTATAAACAAGTTTCAGATCCTTCCTCAGTCTTCTTTTCTCCATGCTGAACATACCCAGGTTACTCAGCTTTTCCTGAGGGTGATGCTCCAGGCCTATATTGACAATCTGTTTTTCTTTTTCTTCTTTTCTTTTTCTTTTTCTTTTTCTTTTTCTTTTTCTTTTTCTTTTTCTTTTTCTTTTTCTTTTTCTTTTTCTTTTTCTTTTTCTTTTTCTTTTTCTTTTTCTTTTTCTTTTTCTTTTTCTTTTTCTTTTTCTTTTTCTTTTTCTTTTTCTTTTTTTTCTTTTTCTTTTCCTTTTCCTTTTCCTTTTCCTTTTCCTTTTCCTTTTCCTTTTCCTTTTCCTTTTCCTTTTCCTTTTCCTTTTCCTTTTCCTTTTCCTTTTCCTTTTCCTTTTTCTTTTTTTGAACTTGTACTCTCACGTTCTTATAATTGGTTTGGAAATGTAAGGAATATTTGACACAGATATCAATCTGGAAAATGACCAGATGGGAAAAGAGGAAAGGAAATTACTGCTCCCCTCAGCTCCCTCTCCTCCACTCCACTCATGGCAAACCACCACATTTTTCCTTATCTTCCCATGTCTTCTATTCTTGCAGAGTCAGTGCTGTGGTTTGGTCAATGGGCCTGCAGACTGGGGAAGCAATATTAATCTTGTTATTGATGGCAAAGCAGTCTGTGAGTGTGAACAACAGTATGAAGAAAAAAACCTCTGCACCAATTTTGGAGGCAGACGTGTTTTTAAACAGGTAAGAAAAGTACAATATTCCACTTTTCCTTTCAAAAAGAGGCTTTAAGAGAGTTGTGACTGGCATAGACAACAGTTCCATCTCCTCCCAAAAAGATGAAGTTCAGCCTTCTCTTTTTTTAGCCAGAATTACCTCTGTACCAACAGTTGTGAAATTACTTTGCATACATGAAACATGTGGCTGCTTCCTCTTCCTGAGATGTCTCTGTTTCCACTGTTAACTCCTCTACCTATAGGACTTGAGAATTCTGTGCAGACATTTGGGTGAAAACTGCTATTATGGCTTCAGGATCAGTGTATACCTCTGGATCAGAGCAATATGTCAGCTACTCTTTGGATCTCACTTCTCCTTTGGAAGATGATGCTCCCACCAGAGCTCATTTTGGTTGTAGACATGCTGACTCAGAGGTTAAGAGATACTGAAAAGTGAACACATTAAATGCCAGACCTTGGGTTTTTTAGCCTTATTCTAAAAAAACATAATCATTTTGCAGAATAGACTGAAAGGACACTTTTATACATTTTAGGTTTCCTGGCAGTGCAATTAAAATGCAACATGCAACAACGATGGTCTTTTGAAGGACTTGTGGCAATTAATATAATAATGACGAAAAAATGCCTGGTGATGGGTACCATGAAAGCATACTCAAAAATCAGTAGGTGGGCAGAAGAAATCTTGATTTGTTTCACAACTTATCTGTCTGTTTACATGGAAACTGACCACTATGCATGCAAAGAAAAGCATGTGGAAGACTAGGCCAAATAGCCGCGATTTTAAAATGCTGGTGGCATGAAGTTCACTGATCTGTATCTAGTGCAATGCAAATTTTAGCACACATCTAAAGCTAACTGTGTACTATTCTAAAAGTCTTGCCTGAATGTGGATTTCTTCACTATGTAGTCCCACAGAAGCAAATACTGTTTTGAAGCATGGAAAAACTCTGGTTAAGTAGAGAATGCCAGAACCCAATCTGGATAACGTATGAAGAGGGTGTTTGGGCCACAATTTTGGTCTTTTGGGCCTCAGGCAAGCCCTCAAAGAACACTTAAAAAACCATCAGTGACATTATTGGAGGTAAAAGATATTGTTCTCGTGAATATACATATTTTATGGTAGTGCTAGATTCTAGTAAAGACATTCAATTCTTGTCATACAAGAAAATAAAGTACAGTTCTGAGTCACCCTAATTAAGAGGTTTCTAGAAGGACTGGAAGGAAAGGAACTATAGGTTTATTGTGAGGGGTGGAATATGGTGAAGGCATATAACTATACATTATATTTTGTGGTAGTGTATGTAGTATTGAAACAGTACTATAGTTGGGATGGATTAAAGCTGCATTTGGCTTCACAGTTCCCAGACAGAGCTTAGTCACCTGAAGGGCATGACATGTAAGCCTTATAAGAACAGAAATATGCATTTATAAATAAGAACAGTAGCTTTATATATGTATATATATATACGTACTTGAGATATGATCATTCTCTTCTTTCCAGTCAAAATCCAAGACCATCAATCATTTGTCAAAAAGAATATTTAATCTTGGGTTTATATCCAAATATATTTAGTTGAGGCTAATCTTAAATTATGGGTTTTGAGGTCTAAAACTAAAAGACCAGATTAGTGGGAAAAATCAGTCAAACTCATCTTCATCATTGGGAAGGCAAAGGCTGTGTATCTGCCTCATAACACAAGGTACATACAGTTGTGTTATTGTTAACAACAAACTAAAGTCAATTCAAATCATTTTTCTTCTACATAGAGAGAAGATATTTTAGAAGATATGCTCCTAATAACCTTAGGATAATCTTTTTTACCTATAATTAATTGTTTTATTTTATTTTTCAGTCTTGTAAAACAGTGATTCTTGATTTCTTTAAGAAGCATATGGACATAATTATGGGGATCGCATTTGGAATGGCAATTATTGAGGTACCAGTATATACTATTAAAATATTTAGTGATTGGCAAGCAATATGTTCTACTTAGAAATACACTGAGAATGGGATTAGAATACTTGGTTTACCCAATCTACAGACAAGGGACAACCACTTCTAATCTTAGCTACAATCTTATTATTATTTCCTATAAACTACATATGGCTGTTGAGTTGAGAAACTCAGGTGAGACCAGAGCACCCTGTATAAGCATATCTCACCACACTTTTTTCTGCAAAGATCTGACAGGTCTGCAGCCAGGCAGTGGCTTGACAGTGAGCCCTACGGACAAAGGGACGTGCAGAGTCCCAGCCTCAAACAGACAAGAGGCAAAGTAGCTGTTCTTCTCTTTCTTCACTGAAGGAAAAATACATCCTATACAAAAAATTTGTAGTCTGCAAAATACATACTCTCATTATGGGTAATTATGATATGAAATTATTATTCCAAAGGCATAATTTAACTATCAAGATGATTTGTGACGGTGCCTGAGTGCACATCTGCACTGCTCTGTATATCCAAATGTGCAAAAAATGTGGTACATGTGAGCACTTTAATGTCTTCATCATTCATTGAAGATTAATATGCAAAATTTCCTCCAGAAGGAGGAGGAAAATCAATGAGGTGATACAATCAGCTACCTGATGAATTATAAGCTTTAATAAGGTGAAAATGGCAAAAAAAAAAAAAAAAAAAAAAAAACCAAAAAAAAACAGAGGATTTCATCATGTTGCTTTCTTTGGTCATTTTCATTCTTTTCACTATTCCTGTGTGGTTTCTCTCCTGCCCCACTCGCTCCTGCAGATGGATGTTTCAGGGAAAAGCAGAATGATGAAGATTGCTGTGCAGAGTTCACTTTGTTATTCTGAGTGAAAACTTCTTAACATCATTGGCAGGGAGCTGTTACTCATGGTATGAGAGTGGGCTAGAGCCCCAGCTCTGATATACACTTCCAGGAAAATAATTGTAAGCAGGGAACAGTTACACAGCTGCAGCACTGCAAGATGACAAGAGCCTGTTGCTCTGCAGAGACTCCATGTTATTTAAGTTTCTATATGTGGACTCCAGCCCATATGTAGAGTTTGGGGAAACAGGTAAAATAAATATAAGAATAAAATAATGTAAGAATTAAAGGAAAGTCTCTAAAAATATATGTATAAAATTGTATCTCTTAAACGTTTTTATCAGTGACATAGACAATGGAATCGAGTGCACCCTCAGCAAGTTTGCAGATGACACCAAGCTGAGTGGTACAGTCGATACACTGGAAGGAAGCAAAGCCATCCAGAGGGACCTGACAGGCAGGAGAAGTGGATCTGTGTGAACCTAATGAGGTTCAACAAGGCCAAGTGCAAGGTGCATAGGTTGAGGCAATGACAGGCATTTAAACAGACTGGGGGAACAGTCCCGAGGAGAAGGACTTGGGAATTATGGTGGACAAGAGGCTGGACATGAGTCAGCAGCATGAACTTGTAGCCTGGAGGGCCAGCTATATCCTGGACTGCAGTAAAAAAGGGGCGGCCAGCAGGGAGAGGGAGGTGATTGTCCCCCTCTACTCAGCTCTTGTGAGGCCCCATCTGGAGTACTGTGTCCAGACCTGGGGCCCCCCGCACAAGAAAGACACAGAGCTCTTAGAACGAGTCCAGAGGAGGGGCACTAAAATGACCAGAGGGCTGGTGTATATATCCTATGAGGAAAGGCTGAGGGAACTGGGCTTGTTTAGCTTGGGGAAACAAGGCTCCAGGGAGACCACATTGCAGTCTTCCAGTACTTGAAGGGAGTGTATAAACAGGAGGGGGGAATGACTGCTTACACGGGTGGACAGTGATAGGACAAGGGGGAATGGTTTTAAACTAAGACAGGGGAAATGTAGGTTAGATGTCAGGAGGAAGTTCTTCACTCAGAGGGTGGTGGTGCACTGGAACAGATTTCCCAAAGAGGTTGTGGATGCCCCATCCCCAGAGGCAGTCAAGGCAAGGCTGGGTGTGGCTCTGGGCAGCCTGCTTTAGTGTCTGGTGGCTGTGCCCATGCCACGGGGGTTGAAACTACATGGTCTTTGAGTTCCCTTTCAGCCCTGGCCATTCTGTGATTCTATCATTCTATGATTCTCTGATTCTATCTATCCAGAAAGTTGTAAGTCACTTTGCTCTAGTTAACTGCAGACATATTTTTTATAGCCTTTAGTTCGTTGACCATCATTATTCCTTTTCCTCCAGTTATCATTTTGCTGTGGACATTGCTTCTCTCAGTCATAAAAAGATTAGAAAACAGAACAAGTAAACAATACGAGTGCAGCCTTAGCTGGTACAAATTGTCAGCTGACAATTCACACTCATTGAAGGTTTACCCTTTCCAAAGATTTAATTTATATATCTCAAGTAACACCAAATAAAAGGCCACATGCTTAGCCAACTCTGCACTCCTGAAAACGTCAAATAAAAATAAATGGACAGAGGAAAGGGCTCTTTTCTAGCTTTCCCTCTCTGCCTGCTCCATCGTACCCTTTGTGGGCTGTTAATGGCTTCGGGTCACTTTGTTAGCAGAAATAATTCTGAGAAAAAATGACCCAGTTTCTCTTGGGTACAGGTGAAAATTGTTTAATTTTTAATTCAGGTTGTTTAATTTTTAATCTCAGAAGGAAGCTTTTTGATCTCATCTCGGCAGTTGTCTGTCACAGGTTGTGGAAAATCATCCAGTAATTCCCACCCCAGAATATGATCTTACCAATTTTTTTTACCTTCCTTAGTGGACTCAGATTTTCTACCCCATTTCTATTAGTGATGAATATAAAATAGTTGCATTTGCTATTCAATAAAGGTGGGCTATGTACATGTGTACAGTCATATGCCTGTAGACATACACACACTTGTGTACATATGTTGAGATTAAAGATAAGAGAGTGGCAGAAGAAAACAAGAGAGATTTCAAAGGGAAACTACCTTTAGAATGCTCAGTGGAATCAGAAAGTTCCTCTGAATTTCTTAGAAAACTATTTTTTTTTTTTAGTTTCTTGAACACTTTAAAATTCTAGAGTTACAGGGATCCTCATTCACAAAGTCAATCCATGTTTTACATAAATGAATTTTTTCCTTTGTATCTGCAGTCTTACATGTGATTCATAACAATTTCATGTACATTGGCAATATTCTAAATTCGTATTCTTAAAGAACTACTTTGGAAGAGGTCTTCTGCATAGTAGATGTAGCCTGCATGTAAATCCAAGACATTTGCAAACAGAATGTTCTCTCTGTGTATCAGTTGTATCTTGGGATTTTTAGGACTGCCAAGTAATACCAGAAATGTTTTCCTTTCCAGGTTCTTGGTTTGGTGTTTTCTATGTGCCTGTACTGCCAGATCCAGAGAAAATGAAACTGTGGAAGTGTCAGAACAATGTCATCAGCCAAATCGAGACCTTTGTAGATAGAGAGATGTTTGCCTTGGCATGTTCTGATAAATATATACATGTCTCAGGCAGCTGTTCTGATGAAAGTGGCACCCACTTTGCACACAGATGCAACACAGTTCTCAAAATGACCTCTTTACACTTTGTAAGATGTAATGATGTGAATGTGAGTTTTTATTTGCAATAAATATCTTTCTTTGTGTTCCTGATGAGTTTATTTTGTCTGAAGATAACATTTAAGTCACGTTGAGATTTGAGCTCACCATGTGCACATATCACACCACTCATAGCAGAATCATCACAAACATTAATCTGGGCTCATTCATGTGTCCATGTCTCAAGGGAGGTGCCTGGTGCTCAGTGTTGGGCCTCCCTCAATGTGCCAGGTACCTTGCTTTCGTTTGGAGTTGTGACAGGTGGTGGGCTGCCAGGACCTTCCTGGCTGTCCCAAGTGGGAATGCCTTATAGTCCTGATTTTCCAGAGAGGTGCTGGCCCAGGGGGCACTCTGACAGAAAGTAAAAAGCACCAGGAGCATATTGCTTTGAAGTTATGAAAATCATAGAATTGTGGAACCATAGAATGGTTTGAGTTGGAAGGGATCTTTAAGACACCTAATGATATCCATGGAGATATGCTGCAGCTTTCTAAAGTACACTGATGACCTAACCTCTGTGTCTGAGGCATTGGTTGTTTCTACCAGTTCCAGTAAGCCCTGTCTTTATCTTCAGAAGTTGCTTTAAATGTGTTCAAACAGCTGGTCTTGAGAAAACATGTACCAGACTCTTCTACTTGAGATTCCTCAAGTGGCCGCAACTGGTCTCTAAGCACAACCAGATAGCTCCCATCTTGACAGACCCATTCAGGTATTGCTCATAAATATTTTAAAGGTTTTTCTAGAGCAGAGACCTTTACCTGTACCTCAAACTGGCATAGCTATGTTCAGGTACAGTTCTGCTACAGCGACAATGCTCTTCTAAATGATGTCCAGGTGAGAAGTTTCTGTCCTGTCACATTTATACTCTCTCTATCACTCTGACCAAGCTGTGGGAGCTGCTTTTAGGATTGTGTCCCAATCCTAAGCCAACTAGCTACCAGACAATTCTAGATCCCTCTACTGAACCTTGGAAACTGTGCCAGAAGAATTTGAGCTTTGTTGGAGCAGAGAAAAATGCACGAGTTCATAACTCAGCCATGGGTGGACATGAAGGGAAAATTAAATCTCATACACGCTCCCAGAAGTAGCCAGCTTTAGTCTTCTATAAACTGAGCATTACTGCTAAGGATTTGTGATAGACATAAACTGAAGGTTGGCACAATGTGTGCTGGCTTGAACACCAATCTTATCCTGCATGTTACTCTGGGGGAGACATGTATAGAACTAAGTTATTACGTTTCAGTTTTCTACAGTCCTGTTGGATATGATTTCTAAAATATTGTTCTCTTACATCAAAATAATGATGTATGATACATTAGAATCTTTTTGGCTAGAACTACGGTGCCATTAAAATCAACTGCAAAAAAGTTCAGGAACTTTGACACAAGAGTTTCATCTAGAGCTAAAGTGAATAGCTCCTCTGTATATTTAGATAATTTGTCTTTATTTCCCAATACTCCAAGGAATAAAATGGAAATATCATGATTATTTGGTACCATGGCTGTTTAAATGGGACTGAATAAGTGAAGTCATCCAAAATATTACTGACTTGCCAATGAAGTGGGTTTGCTTCTAAAAAATGACCATTACCTTTGATATTACAAAACTTCTTTACTTGTACTTCTGTATTCTCCTGAAGTTTCCTCTTCTGTTTTTCATTGCAAACAGGACTACTTTAAACATAAAGCAAAGAGAACCTCTGAGGATAAGATTCGTCGGAGCATATGCAGAATGTTACAGAGTATAAATTTGTTTGAACTATGTGCTCAGACTCCCCTTTTTAATCACACAACCAGGATTTGAGGCATTAGATTCTCAAATAGATGCCCAAAGATGTTAGATGAGTTCTTCACATTGCAGATACATAGTGTTGAAGTTAATTAATTCAGCAGTGCAAGACTGAATTTGATAAAATCTATAGAATCAGTGGTCAGTCAGGAAAGAGCATTAGTATTATGTTCTATGAAGGTGCAAGAACTATTCATTGATTCACTGACTTTTTTGCTTAATCATGGTCCCTAGTCCAACCTTTAGGAAATGACCCATGCTTACTCTTTGGGCTAGTAGGATGAGATTCATCTGCCATGCAGTAATAATATCCCTTTCAGAGCCAAAATTCCATTGCAGAGATCCCAGCAGCACTCATTCGTGGAGTCCTCTCGGTTTCCTTATCAGAGGACTTTTTGTGTTAACAATTGACTAAAAGTAAAATGGTATGTTCTTCTGAGCCCATGTCCACTTTTTAATCATGATGTCTGGAATCACTGAAATGGAATTTGACAATAAATCCTCAATGGAACAATAAAACCATGAGATTTTTCATTTGTGGGGTGTTGGGGAAGGTTAGGGAATGTTGTTTCTTTTCTTTTTTATTTTTCACAACAATCTTATCCAAGATTTTGTTCCTCTCAATGTTACCCAATAAAATCAAGCACACAGAGGAAAGAGACATGCTGAAGACCTTAGCGTTTCATAATAGTAAAGGGGAAAAAAACCCATAATCTTAAATAGTATAAGAAAAGAATGGTAAGCAGAAAGACAATGCAATTCTGTTTTTGCTAAGGGAGCTAAATCCCAAATTAAAACCATGTCTATTTAACACAAAATGGTGACTCAACATGTAAAGGCCAAACAACTATTTAATGGCAACAGATAAGACATCACACCTGCGTCAAACTATCTCCAAATAATAATCTGTTACGTCATTTAAGGGATTTCAGGGGAACATGTTGTTCTCAGAAGGAAATGCACTTGGAGGAAAATGAAGGACTGCACGAACAGAAAAAAAAAAAAAAAAGTTATAGTTTATAGTAAAAAACAAGTCAGTAAAGCAACATCAGGAGTTACACAAACAATGAAGGGACTGTTAGTAAGTCCGTTATTGGAAATAAAAAATTAAAAAATGAAGAAAATGACAGGCTAATAAATAAAAAGAAATCAGACTTTGAAAATTGAGAGAATGAAGGAACACAGGAAAAATTTGTTTGAAAGAAAGAAGAATAAAGCAACTGAGATTATCAAGATCCAACAGTTTGTTGCGCTTAGCTCAATGTCAGGGGAATTTGGCCCTGATCTATCTTTGTGTCCTGACCATCATGTTGAAAGCCAGTTCAACATCTTCTTCACACAGTGTTAAATCTTCCCCAAATTTGGCTGACTGTCATGGCCCCTAAGAAGTTGCTGTCACTAGAGCAGAGCTGATAGCCAAAGGGTGATGCGAGAGACAGCTCTTCCAGCTGCCTGAACCCTAGGGACCTGGAGAATTAGCCCAAGGAGCAGGAACCACTGGCTTCACCTCTGGAAAAAACACAGGGCACTGGAAATCTGCCCCCCAAATGTTTAAAGACACGGTTAAATGATGCACCAATTAAAAAAATTAAATAATCCAATTTAGACAGAAAAATTGAAATTTATATTCTGAAATAGGATTGAAATCACAAAATAAAAAGCTAATCCCTTGTTGCTGCTGGAAGACCTGCTGTAACTGCTTAGCCAAAGGTTCTTTGGCATAGGAGGAAATAGCCTCTCTAGGCTCATTTAGTCTGGATTGAACCCTTCTCATCTTAGGAGACATTTTACTTTGAGCTGTTTGGTCATCCAGTTATAAAACAAATCTTTGATCCTTCTCCATGGCCAGAATCAAAATCAACTCCATCAAACGCTCAAGCTGTGGAAGCCACCTGAGCACTGCTTCTGCTGAGCACTGCTCCTCCAGGAGAGAATAGAGCAGGGCTGACCTAGGGCAGTGTTACATTAGGACCTCTTTCAGATACTGAAGAGAAGCTTGGAGCTTTTCTGTCTTCATTCATGGCAGTTTGATTATTTTTGATAATTATATCTCAAGAGAACTGGCAGTTTTTCTCCCTGCCCCTATCAGTAGCAATATTCTCATCCTTTCACTGAAGGACTATCTTTTTGTGCAGTGGTTTGGATTAAACTGCTTTTTGTTCTTTTCAAGTCCTTCTTTTTTGAACTGAAAGCTGACCCCAAAATGCTGATCCTCCTTGAGTTCCTTGTAGAGTGAGAGAGATGATGCCATTCACCACTTGATAGGACTGAATCCTTTATCTGTTTGAACTTGAACACCGGGGAGGAATGGGAAAATTGTGCCTCTCTCTTTCTTTCTCAAATCCACTTAAAAAATCTTTTTCATTGTAGAGAATAACAAGTCTCTGCAGCAGTATCTCCTTAGCATTAAATTTTATAAAATTTGCTTGAGGAGTCGAAAATTCTTTAAGAGCCAGGAACTATGAAAGTGGAAAAGGCGTGAAGGAATAAAAGTGAGAGAGGTCCTTGGGCAGCAAGAGAGGTAATAGATGTATGATTTTTTTCCTTCCTAATATGGTAAGGAGCTCAAATTCAGCTACTGTAATTCAACAGAGAGTCTCCTATTTTTTCATCTACATTAACCTGTGCAATACTGGAAAAGACTATTAGGCCTATATATATATATATATGTATATGTATAATTTTTTTCAAGAAAACTGAACTACTCTGTGCAAATGGATGAAACTGGTAAGAAAACCAAGCTCTGAATATGGACAGAGTCCAGTGGTCTTTCAGACAGCTTCCTGAAGCAGTCTCATGGCCGTTCAGCATACCAGCTTTTCAATCCGAAAGTCTGTGATCTTGCTAATGTAAGTGGGTTAATTAGTGGAATGTGTTCCAGGGACTGTGTTAAAAGGACCAAAGTGTCAGTAGTTTCACATCTGGTATTAAGTGAATGTAATGTGTTTCTAAGCTGTTTCAAACTGTGCTTTTGTGGTGCCTGGTACCTAAAAGATTTGTCAGATCAGCCAACTCCAAGCTGATATATGAATGCTGACTATTTTGTTACTATTCTTGATAAAGATTCAGCTGAATATACTCACTGTAATACAACCGTTTCCTAAACTCCATTTCATTATGTTTATGGATTATAGAGGTAGCCACATTCTGAATCATGAAATGTATCATTACTTGACATTAATTTCTTTATTATTGCAGTTAATTCATACTGGGAAAGATCTTTTGTTAATTTGATTCTGCTTGGGATGAGAAAGGGACAACAAACTGTTGTCTGAATAAAAACAAAAAAACAAACAAACAAAAAAACAAGTTTTAGAATGTACTGGATTATATTCAAAAAATGTTTGTCCAGTACTTCTTTGACTAAGTCTTGGTATCATTGATTAGTAGCACATTAAGGGTAACAAATACTAGAAAGTGGAGTCATCAGAGTGAGTATTGGCTGCTCATCAGGGCATCCATTCTTTATTTCTCTTCCCTGCTTGCAGAAATGCCTACTGCTGAAGAAACAACTGGTTTTCTCTGGCATAGAATTAAGAAAAAGAATAGCTGAGGAAGCTGATTAATTAAAAGAATGAATATAGTAACGATGTGAATAACAATAGAAATGAATATACCATAGAAATATATTGGCACTTTGCTGCTTCATAGGAAGTGAATTACAACAAGAAGTTGAAAGCAGCCTACCTTGAGACCTAGAATATTTCAGTTCCAATAGGTCTGTATTGTATGCCTATAGACAGCAGACATATGGGGTGTGGTAACAAGTGTCAGAATATCAGGAAAAACGAATAAAATTTAAAAAAGAAAAAGAAAAGAGAATGATATAACCACTTGCAATTGGGAGAGGAATGTAGGGAGCTAGAATAAGAGCTAGAGAAACTGGGGTGCAGTCAGAGCAGCAAGATAGATGTTTACAACCCAACCTGATGGAAAGTATGATGGATCCCTGGAGCCTCTGGCAAACTAATCAAGACTGGATTGTTTGTCAGTACAATTGAGAAATTACAGATTACTGATCACAGTAGAGGGCGGTAAATGGGGAAGGAAACAGGCATGTTTTACAGTTGTTGAATTTCAAAAATATTCTCAACTTTAAGAGGCATTCCAGATTCTGAAATAGTCTGTCACATTAACTACAGGAAATTGTCTGTCAGATACGGTTCTGGGTACTGTGAAAGTGGTACAAAGGATCCAGATGTGCTATCTCTGACATGCTTAATACCTTGGTATGAAGAATTACCATGAATTACCTTCTCCCCATGATTTAAGATTCTGCTCTTTTTGTACACATGAACTCTTATGGTTACCTGGAGGACTTTTCTGGTATTACTTCTATTTGTATTACTATCTCTTGGTCTTTCATTAATGGAAAGAGGTTTAGAATTAATAAAACAAAGAGACTATTCTGGAATACAGTACAGCTAAGTTGTTCAGACATAATTTTTAAAATATATAGACAACGAAATACGCAAAAAATTCTAAGAATAGGAAAAAAAAATACCATTAAAAATGTGCTATGAATGCAAAAAAAAGTTGTGAATAAAAGGCTTCAAGTGCAGTATTTCAGAGCTGAATTTGGCTCTGCTTCAAATATTCTCAGAAGAATATATATTTTATTGAATGGCAGCAACCATAAATTCAGGTTAATAATGCAATTTGATTTTAATAATGTGTGGCTCTAACTGCGATAACCACAGTGCTGTTATATGAAAGGGACAACTGCCATGGATTTCAAGCTGGTGAGGAGAATTTTGTGAGCAGGTGGAGTAGATTTTATATCATCCAAGAGGGACACTTGATTTATTTCTCATCATATGGCAGCCATTTCTAAGGTTGCAACTATGGGGGGAATAGATGGTATAAGATTTCTGTGCCTGAAATTCCATGGCTTGAATTTATGCACATTGTCAGGTGGCTGTCACTCTAAGTTCTATTTGAGCAGAAATTTATTAGTGAGTCTGGAAACATGTAAGAAACTAAAAATACATACAAAAATATGTAACCAGTAATGATTATTGACACTTCTTCAAGAAATGTAAGCCATAAGCATGAATTGAGAATATTTCACGTTTTATGTAATACTGCATACTGTGAATATCTCAATATATATGTATATGTGTAACGTATATTTATGTATCTCAAATACAGAAAATACAGAGTTTTGATCAGTTCTGGACTTTGATGCACCTATTTATCAAATTAAGATTGGATAAACTAAGGGGGATTCAATCACCTAATGTATCTTTTATACCACTGAGGCACTCTTCCAAGTCTGGCTGCTATCTGGTGTGATCATGTGTTCACACGAGTCCTGTGCGTATCCTGGACAGATTTCTTCCTCACCTTAGCAGAGTTAAAATGAGACAACTTACAATTAGGCATGTGATTCACTCTCTTGGTCCCAAGAACAAGAGTTTATGTTTGTCATGTCCGGTTACCCATTGCAATGGGCTAAGTCTAAAAAATTTTGGTTTATGTCTGACTGGGCAGAATGATTGTGATAAAACTCTGCTGTGAGCAAGATATCTACATACTAGACTGTTAGAAATGCTTATAGGGCTACAGCTGCTTCACACTATAATGGAAATTAAAGCACAGTGTATGGCCTATGCTCTGTAACAGTTGACTAAGTTGTGAGACTGAGAAAGACACAGATGTTCTTGAAGACCTTGTGTAAACAGTGGTTTCCTCCCATGAAGACATGCAGAGTTATCAGCAAAAACACAAGCATTGTGACTATATTTGGTAAGAAACAGGAAGTGACAGAACACTGTGAGGAAAAGAATAACTAAAATATTTTAAGGCTGCAGAGTTAACCATATTTTCTATTTTTGGATGTTGTCATGTGTCTGGAAGCAAAATTATATTGGTGTTAGAAATATTGGGCAATCTGAAAACCGGATGATAGAAGAAAGCGAGGCTGTATATGGAGTGCCTTAGTTAATGCTCATGCGTTATTCTAAGCCTTGTCCATATGCCCAGGACAGTCCTCTCCAGCATTAGATCTGTGAGACACATGGAAATTTTGAGATCCTAGATTTTTACTTTCCACTGGCTCTCCAGAGTGTTTTTCTTGCATATACTTTGAGCATGTTATTTCTCAATACTCCAGTGAATCCAATAGTGTTCCTACATACCTTGCAGAGCTCAGGAGATCATCTGTAATCTACAGTGGGAAAAACTGAGGCAAGTATATACAATTCCTGCAGCTTGGATACACTGAAAAATGTGCAAGTTGTCACTAGAGAGATGTGTTACAGTGGCCTCCATACCAGTAGCCTCATGTTGAGCACAAGTTTAGGCTGAAGAAGAGGAGGCTCAGGGAAGACATTATCACAACATACTACTGCCTGAAAGGAGGTTGTGGGGAGGCAGAGTTTGGCCTCTTCTTCCAATTAACAGTGATGGGATAAGAGAGAATGGCCTCACATTGCATTAGGGGAGGTTCATGTTGTATATTAGGAAAAATTCTTCTCAGAAAGAGAGATCAGGCATTGAAATGAGCAGCCCAGGGAAGTGGTGTAGTCATCATACCTGAAGGTGTTCCAGAATTTTATAGATGTGGTATTAAGGAACATGGTTTAGTGGGCAACATTGGTGGTAGGTGGACAGTTAGACTAGGTGATCTTAAAGGTCTTTTTCTTAATGATTTTACTCTATGATAAAGCTCAGTATACCAGACACACCTCAAAGTTTAGCATCTGCCTGCAGCCAAGAAATGTCCGTCCACCTTACTGGAATGCCAATTAACTGCACCTGTTAAATATGCTTCTGCAGTCACCTTATGATTTGCTGTTTTGACTTTTCTGTCTACTTTGGCACATGTTAGAGAGCATAAATTTGAGGAACTAAAGTGAAACATGTAAGATAGCAACATCATTTGGAAGATTTTTAAACCATCCTGTTAGTCTCTTCTGAAGGGTGCAGAGGATGGTATTGTCCATTGTAATCACTCCAACCTCTAAAACTGTAGTTGTCAGTTTCTCAGAAATACATAGATTTTTCTCACCAAAATGGAAGTGTGTTGTTCAACAGTCACAGGCCAGAATCTGTTCAACAGATGCAGTGAATCCATGCAAGCTCAGAGCAGCAACAAACAGCGCCACATCCTGGCCCGAGAAAGCGGAAAACTTTTGATTTAGATTTAGGTATTGTTTGAAATCAACAGTAAAAGTAAAGTGCAACAGTTCTCTGCCATTTGTGGAATAATGATGTTCTCTTTAACACAGAAAATCTCACTCACCCAGGAGACGAAATGAGGCCAAACCCTCATATGATGTCAATCAGTATGATTCTTTTGCCATTAGCACAGTTCCAGTGTGTTCAGTGGAGCAATACCAATTTACTTCTGCTGAAGGCTTTGGCCTTCAGTCTCAGCTCAAAGAAATGAAGCCGCTGTCCAAGTCTTCTGACTGCAGACTTGTGCAGTTTAAATCCAATTGCTAAAAGTCTGGTCAGATATGTTTTTCCTTTCTGTTTCACATGATTTTGCATATTCACCGTATGTGTTTAATGGAATATGCCTAATTTTCATCAAATCATGGAAAATAAAAAACTGTTCACAGGTTTATTCCTATGTCTCATTTGGCTTAAAAAATGGTAATGCACTTAGGATTAAATTTATGCTGCACAAATGTTTTATATCTCCCTTTTCTTTTTTTAATTTGTAAAGAAATGGGAAGAAAGGCAATGTCTGAATGATTTTACACCTTATTAAAAACATTTTACACTCTTCTAATTTGAAGGTCTTTTCAAAATTTCATTGAAAATACAAGAAAATTAGGTCAATATTATTTTAACTTAGGATGGCACAGATTTTCACCTTTTCTTTTTCCTTGCAATAGTCACACTTGAAATGATCTATCATAAATTTAGAAAACCTTCTAAGTTCTGTTAAAGATATAACTCTATCTCTATTGAAACTGGCAGTTTCTGATATTACTTCTTTCTAAGCATATCTGTCTGCTTCACATGACTTTGCACATTCACAAGTTTAATGGAATCTATTCAGTTTTCTTCAAAACATGGAAACCATGGAAAGCTCCATTTCTCAGGTGATGGTAAGTCATGTGAGCAATATATAATAAATCAGTAAACTACAATGCTCATACAAAGCAGGAAAATTATAGGAATTACAATTTTCCACGTGGCACAGTGAGAACATTCTGCACATATATTACTAGTAGCTGAGAAAAATAATTTTCTGTACTTCTTCCAGATATGTTTAGGTTTTTAAGTTATTTTTGCATACTTTTGCCATCAATAACATTAACTTTTTTATTAACTAAAGCATTACATATATTTCTACATTCATTGCATTTTATGTTTGGGAGACCCAAAAATCTTGCAGCATTTCAAGTGTGTGGGTCTCACTTGCAAGTGGTGCTCCCTAGGAGATGAATTTTAATACCAAGAAGTAGGGTGCTTATCAGAGGCCCATGGAGAAAGAAAGGATCTAAAACGATCTGGTTCTGTGCTGGCATGGGCATACCCAAGAAGGGGCTGAAGGTAGCCACAATAGCAGCCTTTGAAGGGTTGAGTCAGGTACCACTGATAATACTGAATTGGGACAATGCCTGAACATCACAGGTCTCCTGAAGAAAAAGGTAAATGAGAAATTGTGTCTGTAATTTAGAGATACCAACAGTTTATAAAATGGTGTCCTGGCTTATTCGAGAGAGGGGTACTTGAGGGAGGATCCAGCATCCTGGAGCAGGTCTGCCCAAAGTTTCCTCTTACCTTCAAATTTCTCTGTAGCATCCTCTCCCTCTCCTCTCCATTCTTTAATACTTCCCATAATGAGATGGAACTAAAGTCACCAGTCATGTCAGGAAACCTTCTTGTAGCTTGGATTCAGCATGACCCTATGATCAGAAGACCTGTCCCTGTGTGTCCCATCACCTCTGCTGAGACAGTCACCATGGGTGTGAAGACAGGACAAGTCCCAGCAGGTGAGGGCATGATGAGCTATGGTGCTGGCTGATCTGACAAGTATGAGACAACAGGTCTGGAGGAACTGGACATCTCTGTGAGGAGAAAGGCAGTCTGTTCCCCAGAGGAGGTACATACATAAAATGACCAAAGGAAGCTTATTTCCTAGCACATCCTGCTGTGCTGGTTCTCCAATAGGCTGGCTGTCCAGTCTGGAAACTTCTAATTGAAGCACAACTCCAGCAGCCAAACTTCAGTGCAGACCAGGACTCCAAAATGGCCAGGACATTCTGATGCATTATTTCCAGACCAGGTCCTGCATTTTTAGTATATGTTTTTAATGTGTACTTTAGCTACTCTAACATAATTTCTTCCAAACAAACAAAAGAGAGAAGGAACAAGTGGAGCACCCATGAGAAGGGTGGCTGCTCCATGCGCAGTGGGGCAGAGCGATGTGGGACTGGCTGGTTCCAAGGGCTGATGCTGGGGTGGCTTTCTCTGGTGACTTTCATCCTGTTTGTCCCTGTTATGAGTGGTTTACAGACTCAAAGTAAACATCTGGTCTGGCTTAATAGCAATAAGAAAGAAAACTGGATATTAATTTTGATAATGACAGTACAGTTGTTTGATAGTACTTGCACTGACCGAGCTGCCACACCATTTACAACCTCTAAAACTAAATTGATTTTCATAAAACCTTCTCAAGATCCTATTAGTGCTGACAATTAAGGCTGCCATGCAGGCTAACCTGCTAAGGAGCAGTAAATTTTGCTGCAAGTTGGTCAGTCGGTTACACTGATTTTATATTGTTAAAGAAAATTCTGGTCATGTAAAGGCAAAAGCAGTTTCAATCTGTTTCATACTTTGCCGCATGGTCTCACTGATTAAAAATACCTGGGCCTCCTCCAAACGTGTCGTCATATTGGCTACATGACTGTTATAAGCAAACCCCCGCAAACAGAAAGAGCTGAAAGTTCAAAGCTTATTTAACTGGAGAGTGCTTGTAAAAGGGGAAAAATGCCATTTCTGCATGGAATAATGGCTTGTAACTTTTCCAGCATTATTTTTTCATTAATATCACCTGAATCTGATACGTATGTTTCACAGCAGACTCCAAATAAGAAATCTGGTACCTTTTGGCTTGTTATTCCTGTACCATCTGGCTAACAGGTACTGTACTGTTCTTGCAGTGTGACGCACCAAATAAAAAAGTCAGATCTTTTTAAAGCCACGATAAATTTCCCAAATGAGTTTGTGTGAAATGTTAAAAAGCAGAAGATAGAGGTTTTGGGTTACATTGCCTCTAATTTGAAAGGAGGATAAGTGGAGCCAGGTGGGCTACTTAGCCCATACCTGCCTGTTCCAACGCTTTGAATCTGTGAACATTACACCCGGATACAGATGGAAATTGGAAACAATAAATGATTATTACAGAGACTTTATCATCCTGTAACTCATGCACAAAAGATGATCCACTCTCTAGGACACTTTGAAAGTGTTCTCCTTTTGTATGTATCCAGACAGCTGTACAGGAGTGGGAACGTGCCATATATCAAGTGAGGGGAATAAGATTTCTTAATTCCACTGTGACAAGCACAAGTATTTTCTTAAAAAGGAACCTCCTCACCGTCAATACCTTTTTTTTCTTCTGACATCTCTGTTTTGAAGATGAGCATCAATCCATTTCTACCTATCTGCTAGTCCATAGCTGGAGATGGGGAAGCAGACAGAAGTTAAGAGAAAGAGATCATAGTATCTTATCTGAGTTATAAATACAAAAAATAAAGGTAAGCTCAGACAGTTAAGTCCTCTCCCATCAGCTGCTTCAGACTTACAAGGCTGCATTCTCTGTAATGTCCTAAAAGCAGGACAACTGCAAATAAAGCCAGGGCAGCAATTACTCAATGGCATGTTTCTTCATTGACGAGTCACAATCAAAACTTTCCACGTGGATGGCATGAGTTTGCTGGGGAAAGTATGGGAAGCTGAAAAATTTCCATCACAAAACATCTAGCTTCCTTCCAATTCTTTCCAAAGAAAGACAAATTACTCAGTGTTCTGTGGTTGCTGCTCCCCATTCCCTCACAGCTGTCAGAAGCAAAAGCTGGAGGAAAACTGAGGCTCTGAGAGTCTTGACAGCATCTTGATAAGTATCCACCTCTACCTCCAGTGAGACAGATTCCTCAGCAGAAGCATCTTTTTCCACCAGTGAGGAGAGTAGCCTGCACAGGCTCAGGCACTGAGGAAAGTTGGGCAGCTTTCTTTTGGATGTGAGATTTAAGTTGGAGACAAAGCAAAATCTGAGATATGAAAATCCTCAGCAGGATGAGATGAATTTAGCACAGCTCTGTAGGCAGCAGACAGGCTCTTCCTTTGGAGTGGGAGACCATCATGGCCAGCAGAATTCATAATAAAGTTTGTAAGCAATAGGCAGATCTTTGTGTGTTTACCTCTGAATTTCAGCTGTGAGAAGAGGCTTTATATTTCCATATGATTTAAGACGAGTATTCCAAGGGGATTAGAGACATGATGCACTGCCAAGCTGAGGTGGAGAGGAATTCATAAAGCCAAAGCAGGGCCACAAGGACATAAATGGCCACAGCCCATGTCCTGCAGGCAGGGTGTGTACCACATCCACCTTGCTCCTGGGGAGATCTTGCCCGCATAGCTGGGATTCAGGGCCCAAAAGGTGTCCTCACGAATCTAAGTCATGTCATCTGTTATAAGGGATAGATTTTACTCTTTTCCAGTGCAAGCCTTTCTTTAGGTTAAATGAACAAAGTAAGGTAGACAAGGGCAGAGGACTCACTGGGATGGACTGTGATGACCCAATTTGCTCATGACTTTTTTCTGCCTCTCAAGCGTTTTTCCTTTGTCTCTCCCTCCTGTTGTCAGCCTCAGTTTCTTGAAAAGTGTCACCAACTTCTTCAATACAGCAATTAACTGAAATGGCAGAAAGTAGGGATTAGATCAGTGCAGTTCTTATCCATTTTCCAATTGTTTTTCTTTTCTCTTAGGGAAAACAAAATGTGAGCTGGAACAGCAGGGTTGCATTTAAAACAAAAACAAAACTCTCTTCCAAAATACCTCCATGTATAAAAGTGGGAAACTGTTCCTTGCAGTTAGATCAAATCAGGGTATTCCACAAGATGTGAGACTCGGCTCAGGAAGCACTGCTGGAACAAAGCACAGTGGAAAGCATAACACCTCTATTTAAAAGGGGATAAAAAGAAACTTTACAGATCTGATCTTCATTTTCTGAGAAATAAAATAATATTTTCAACATTTATATTCATTCTGAATTAATGGAAATGCCACAATGGTGATAAATTTTTGGCCTTGCACAGAAAATGCCAGTTTCATAACAGCTGTACATGTTAACATACTTGTTGTCTTTGGGGTATTTGCATGCCTTACCAGCTTAAATAGCTGCACTAGTTACAAACTAGTACACAAATGTCTAACAGATGTACAAGCTGACATGAGAAGGAAAAAAATGCACAAAACCCATCACTCTTTCACAACGAATCTGCTTTAATGTAGGATACACAGCCGACTCGTGCTTCCTTCTCTGCAAATGCTTTCTTACTCTGAGATCCCTGACTCCCGGTCTGCTCTTTGTTCTTTCATATTTGAAATAGCTGCTGGACTTTTATAAATGCACCATCAGTCTTTTTTAATTGTCTCATGAGACTCAGTATTCCATCCAAGCATAAATAAAAGCCTTTAAAAGCTCTGCGACGGATTTACTGGGAGGTACATTCCCACTTATGTAACATCAGAGAAGCTGTGACCCTGAGCTTTTCTGTCCTCCCATATACACAACCTCACAGAATTCTTCTCTGAACTCTTTAATTTTTGTTTACTTAACATATCAACCTGTGACTAAATAGTTTGGAAGTCCTTGATTTTCCTCTCCTTCCTGGTTCACTTCTTTTGTGACTTTGGACTTTAGTGACTTCAGGCTGTGTGGTGCTTCTTTCTCACATCTCCTTTTGTCCTTTCTTCCTTCCAGAGAGAGACTGTTCTTATATGTGCTGTTAGGATGTGTCTATGTCCCCAGAGTGGTTCAGCACAGGGCGTGAGCAAGCTACATGCAAACAAGCACAAGTAATGGAGCACACAGATCTCTGTGAAATAAATCAGCCTTCAGTTTTTCCTGGAGAAAAATTTATCCTCAGAATTACAATAATCTCCCTTGCTTGACAAATAAATGGGGCTTTACAGCTTCTTGTTGCTTGTGGTCAAGACAGTCTGTATGGCGTTGCCTTGAGTGGTACCATCACACATAATAATGCTTGGGGTGAGCCCTCACTCAAGTGATTTTCTCCCTCTAACTGCACAGAGCACATGCTCTTGTATAACACTGAAACCATTCTCTCATTATTTGCCAGCAAAGTATTTTCTGAGGGAAAACACCTCTAGATGAATTATTAATCCATTTTTTTTCAGGAGGGTAAATGAGCAACACATTTCTGTAACTTCAGGAGTGATATCAGGTTCTCCGTTGACAATCTATTGTCTACACCACCACCAAGTTTAACTAGATGTCTATTAAACATAGCAAATACTGTATGCTCAGCAGTGCCATGGATCTTTCAGAATCACTGGCACCAGTGCAAAGATAGATTGGGATTTACCCCCACATTCTTTGCTATAGATTCTGCCTATGGCTGTTGGGTTAGCCTGTTCTCCTTCATCAAGAGAAGCAGTAAACAAGCTGGTAAATCTGTCCTCTGCATTGTCAAAGTGTAAGGTTACACCGCATCTGTACTTTCTTCTTCAATTTGTTTTTTAATAATCTATTGGGTTTGTTTGTTCAAGTTAATGAAAATAGTATGTTATTGTTATGTAGTTATGCCAAAACACTTCACCAGAAATTTCATAAATGTTTTCTGGTGCATTGCCCGGCTTCATGTGGTTTCAGTTTTTCCCTTCATATAGAAGAAAAGCACATGCAAGATAAAGATCTTAAGGTTAATACAAGAAAAAGCCCTGGGAAGATTCCCTTAAACAGCAAAAAAGGAGTTAATGAAAAATCAAGAACAAATGAATTATTGTCTGTCTGGCTAAGAGTATAAATCTTTAAGGTCTCAGTCACAGCTTTTATTTGCAATGGTAAGCATTTATTCACAGCAGAGGTCCAGCCAGATTTTGAGGGGACATGCTGTATGGGAAAGTATACATCACTACAGGAAGAAGACCCACCACCTAACATGTGTAGCTTCATGAAATTTCAGGATTGTCCTTTGCTCCTTTTAGCACACCTCTGGGTCTAAGGAGTCTCCACACAATTAAAAGGAGATGGTCTCGGCCTCCAGGGAGTCCACAGCTTAAGGTCAATAACCCATGGCAAATCAACAGAGGTCTTTTTTTTTATTTTTGTCCAAATCAGCAGTGTGCTACAAAGAGTATTGTGGTACTCTGTCTCTTAGAATGTCCCAGATTTGTTCTGTTAGTACAAAGTGGTTATTTTCCTAAAGTGCCTGCATCATCTGTGTGAAAGCACTTCTTTTGGAGGTAGATCTGAAAAGTTCAGGAGCAGATTATTAGAAGAAAAATGACAAGAAACTGTAATTTGAGTTCATTCTTAGTGCACAATGAGTACAGGAATATACAGGGCAGTGAGTATGGGCAAGGAAATATATGTGTGTAAAAGTACAATTAACCCCTCTGATGGCAAATATGCCTACTAATTTAAATTTAAAACCTAAATTGTGATAAATCAGCCTTATATGATATGTTTGTGTCCTGGCAGTATACATCTAGCAAAGTTCAGGGCCATGGAACTTCCAGTATATTTTGAAGCAGTAAAATATTCCTCATTTCTAATTTCTGTGCTGTTCGTATTAGTTACTGGAAAGCTTTCTTTGATTTTATTCAAGTGGGATCAAGCTCTCAAACATTATTTAAAACTTCAGCCATTTCCCACTGCAGCAACGAGGTCCAAAATCTAACAGCTAGAGTTGCACATACTGATTGCCAAATGGAAGGAAAACAGGCTGAAAAAAGCATAAATATAAGGAGTACTGAAAATAAATTTATTGGAAATGAACACTGATTCTGAATGAAAACCTGATCTGCTTCCAGATCAGTTTCAAAGAACTGATACAGCAGAAAAAAGGTCTTGGCCAGCGTTGTGTCCCTTACCTCAGATAAACTAACTTATCAATGATGTATAGTAGAGTCAAATATTTTTCTATAATGCATCTGCCAAATATCTATACATGCAAGTGAATTAATTCAGAGTCTGGATTGCTTTCAGAGGCAGGGATATAGACATCTAAGCTCTCAAGTCAGAGTAATGTGACTCTTCATAGCTGGATACTTTTTTTTTCTCTAGTTGTATATACATTAGTGCACATTTCCCAAAGACCAGCCACAGCTGCATGGGGTAATGTGATGATGCACATCTGCTTTGACAAGAACATGGTAGGGACACAATGACAGCCTCAGAGTGCACGTTCTGAATATAAAGTCTAGGTTTCAGTGCTGGGCCATAGCTTCTCCCCTGCTCTAGGCCACATTGGATCTGATCATTTTGTGTTCAAATACAGGAAAATAAACATAGTAAAAGGAATGAAAAGCCTCATGTGATGAGTTAGTGGGCACTGTTGAACTGTGTCATGAAAACTCTCTATGCATCATTTCCTGCTCGCTCAGTGCTTTTCTGTTCACCTCTCAAACCATTTCTTCCAGCACTCTTAATCTGCAGGTCTCCAAGCTACTTCTTGCTCCAACCTCTCCATCATTCACTTCACACTTCCCCATCTCCAAACACTGTGATCCTTACTGCCAGCCCTCCTTGTGCTATCTCCTACTGTCCATACACCTGCCCCCAGTTAAAGCTCAGCCTGTTTTCAGGATGCCACTGCCACCATCCCATTCATCCCCCCAAGGCTGTTCCATCCCCACATCCATTCCTGCTCTCCCACCCCAGTAATGTCAGCTCCCTGCCCTGACTGACCCTAGAGAAACTGCGAGGTTTTAAGAACATGAGTAGAGATTGCGGCTGTGAAAAGCCTTGTAGAGCTGCACTGTGAGGAGGAAAAGCCTGGGAAAGAGAGAAAGCTTTACCCAGGATCACACACTGGGAAGATGCCATGGTGCTGTTCTCCCAGGATGAAGGTCTCTGTTTTGTGGAGGAAGAAAACAAGGTAGGAGTCAATTAGAAGGCTGCTTAGTACTTGAGTCTTGATCAACACACTAGCAAGGATCAAGAGGCTGTTCACCAGAAGTACAGTAAAATAACAGTTTGGGACACTTGGAGTAGGGGGAACCAAATGTGGAGCTATGAGACCTTCAGGGGCCGCAAAATAAATTCAGTTGTGTGAATTTCCTCTCACACACAGAGGTACATTTAAATGAACACGTGTCTGTCTTCTCCTCTTCCTCCTGTATTTTCCCTCTCTTCCTCTACCAGTATAGGTACAGCAATAAAATATATTTGCTTCTTTGCTTTTGGAAAGCAGGACTGCACATTAGTAACTTCCCTTTTGAAATCTAAACTGAAAAATGATGTACTAGCAAATCATACTGTGCTCTTATTCTTGAAGCCAAACTCCCCTTGGGTACCTATATAGCTGAAAGCAGCGGTGACAGGATATACAGCTGGACAGAGTATTTCCAGCAAGCCACTTTCCACTGGACAGTGACATTTTGATGGAATGTGATGATTCCATCAGAAATTGTGCTGGGAGCCAGTCTTGTAAGCAGGTGGGTGGCCAGAACCACAAAAATCGTTGTTTTTTTTTTTTTTTTTAACAGAATTCCATTATAAATTTCTTCTGTCTTTCTAACTTTTCCTCCCAAATTGAAATAAAAAAATAAATAAATCTGGAAATGGTCAATTTTCTATGGAGCAGGAATTCCTGCAGCCTTAACCAAAAACAAAACTATTTGTTTGCTTTTCCATTTGTCTCTTTCTCTCTGTTCCTCCAGCTTCTCTTGCTCAGCTAATCTTACCGCTCCCCCTTTTTGTTCCTTCTACTCATTTTTCCCCTTTCACCTCTTCATTTCTCAGCTGAATTGTTTTCTCACTCCTGGTTTTGCAATCTATTTCACAGCTGATCCTTCGCTGAGCACAAGCTCCGTAACACTGGATGTGAACTTTCACACTCATGTTGATTCAGAGGACAGAGGATTAGCATAGACAGGTTTGCCCCTCTCTCTGCAGTAAGATTAATGTATAAACTTCCTCTCCCTCTGCTTTACATTCTGCTCATTTTTATTATCTTAACTTACTGTTTTAAAACCCTGATCCGTATCTAAACATAACCTCATGCTAACTGCCTGGCTACCACCATCACCACCACCACTGCTACTACCACCACTATGCCCAGTTCACCTCTTCAGGCAGCAGAGCTGCTGTTTGAAACAAGACCACAAAATGGGAATGACTGCAGTGATCAGTGCAGTATCTTCAGTAATGGAGTTTGATAATGGAGCTCCTGCTGGATCCACCTTTTTCCTTTCAGCCTGAGAAAAGTTTTACCTCACTTATTAGTTTCACTAGCAGTAGCACAGGTTGTTTTAATATTCCGTGCTGCCTGTAACATATTGCAGATGTACCTGTGTGAAATGGTCTCTCGTTATTGGAATGCAATAAAAAGAAAACAAGCTTCTCAAGAGGAAAGGGGGTAAAAGGAAAAAGTTAACCTGGTTTGGGCTTGAAATTCCCCAGATTTTTATACTAACATTAACATTTTATAATGCAGCTATTAAATTACCCATAGAAGTGCATTTTAAAGGGCTCTGGGCCAAACTCCATAATCTTTCCTTTACTGAGAGAGAGAGTCTGGTTAAGACTGAAGAGCAAGATTTGTCAAAGCACTAACATGAATCTAGATCCTTTCCCTGAAATGCTGAATCCTAAGGATAGCACTTGTGTTAAGTCACTTAGGAGGATGGGGGGACAACTGGCTCTGTAAATACTATGTGATCCCAGCAATGATCAGGGCATCCTGCCCATGCTTCACCCCAGCTCAGAGCTGAGTTCAGCTCGGCTGAGCCTTGCTGACCTGGCCTCAGTGCTTGGGATCTGCCCTGGTAATCACACACCTTTCTGTGCTGTAGTGTGAGTGCACTTAGTCATCTCCACACTGAGATGTTCCTTGTGTGGTATAGTTCTGATGTAAGTCATTTTTAATGGGATGCAAGCACTCCAATTACATGTAAAGTCACAAAATGTCCAAGGAAAACACGAATGCCAAATGATTTCCCCTGAAGAAATAGATGTAGGTATAGATATAAATTTGATATAGATGATATAGATATAGATGTGTTATACACCATGACTCTTTTCACTGAGCATACAGTGTGTTAGGATACTTCAAATGGGGCAAGATATATCCATGTTTTGGCTGTTCCTAACAGGAAAGAGTCAAGTTATCTGTCAGAATCACGTCCATGTTGATCTGAAGGACATTAGACACAGCACAGAACTGGTAACAGATGTATGTGTGCACTTTTTCTGTGCACCCATCGGTACCACTGAAAGGCTTTTGATCTAGCTGAGACAGCAGATTAACTCATCCTCAAATGATGTACATGTAGGAACTTCCATCTTGTAACCTGAGGCCAGTACAAGCATTTTAATTTGCTTAATCCACTGCCTTTGTGAAGAGATCAAGACATAATGTTCCTTTCTGCCCTAGAAGAGTAAAGCCCAGTGCATTTCTCATGTCAAGCTGCTTTATTTCACACCAGTGTACTCCAAGTTCTGTAACATACATTCTTGCAAATACTGATTTTTCATCAGAGTTCCTGTTTTATAATGTAGTGTGTGCAGCTAACCTCCTCCAGTTTGAGTGCTTTATTTCCCATCAACTGTGGTGCTAGAAATAGGGATGCTTTCTTAGTGTGAGAACGTCAGTCAGGTTCTGGATGGATTTTGTGTACAGCCTGAGCATGAGGGTTATTATAATCCAAAGGCTGAAAACAAATATGTGGTTGCAAGTCCCATGCTAAAAGAGAGTTCACTGAAAATCAGATCCAGGTCAGCATAGCCTGGGATTCTGATTTGTGTTTGTGTAAATCCATATGTCTGATGATCTCAACCTAGGCAAAAAAAGTGTTCTTGGCCCTTTGCACCTTGAGAGAATGTACAGTGAAAAAGAAACTGGGCTATACTGGAAAGGGAAAAAGGCCATTGTGCAGCAGTTGTTTGCAGTAGGCTAGATTGTTGACGGTGTAATTTAGCTAAACTCTGCTGCCTTCAGTGAAGCTGCCCCTGTTTATACCAGCTGAAGGTCTGGCTTGCTGTAATTTATCATTACTGTCAGCAGTCCTTGTAATTTTAATCTTATGGCGTCTATGAAAACCATTGTGTTACAGACAGCTTCTCTTCTGGGCCAGAGGGATTCATAAGCCTTCTGGTAATCTTGGATAATCCCTGAAGATATGAGTCACTGGAAGCAGAGCCCCTTCATGCATCGTTTGAACCCCTAATTATCCAGCATGTGTGGGTGAAAAGTGAGAGGCAGCAGCAGGGCCAGCAGCAGGCAGAAAGCACTGGATGAGCGATTTTGAAAGAAACTTTCTGTTAATGTAAACAAATTCTTTCCTTCCTAATAGTGCACCTGTTAGCAAATATATTCCTGGAGAGCGGCTCTCCTGCATCTGCTTATGACTTTGCAGAGGAAGTAGCTAATTGACATTAGGGGACTTAGAGGTGTTTCCTGACTATAACTGTGCACTATTTAACACTGCTTTATAGAGCACAATGCACAAAACACTGCCAAAAACTCCAGAGCCCTGATAAAAATGTGGAAGGAGCAATAGACTTCCATGTCCAGAGTGGTGACCCAGAATTTAATCTGTTTCCAGGTAGAATTAACAGCACTCTGGCATGCAGCCCAGCCTCATCCTCCACACAGCACAAGTCTTGCTGAGAGATTTTTTCCTCTCTCAGGGACTAATCACATCTCTTTTCAAAGAGACATTATTCCCTTGATCATCCTGTTCTGCAGGGTAGCAAAATCAGAGCTATTGAAGAGAAATCTGAGACCCTGCAAGAGCTTTTTAGAAGCTGGGTGTGGGCAGCAGCGGTGGCTGCAGGTCTTGCTTTGTGCCAGGCTCGGCGTGTGCTGTGCAGAAGGGCGGACAACTTCTTGTTGTATGCTGCACAGGCAGGCTTTGTGCTGTGATCTGCAGTCTGCTAATAAGACACATGAGCAGGAGGTGTCATAGAGCATGCAAGCTCTTCTTAGGGCATTTTATTTCTCAGCACAGTAAAAAGGAAACATTTGCAACTGAATTTCTTGAAGAAACAAGATTAATAAGCTTTCTCATTGCATATTGCTCCCTATCTGTTGAACTATTTGGCTGATTTCATTGATCATGTATATTCTGGAAAGTTCACCAAAGAGATAGAGAGTATAACCAACAGCCCAAGTGCATGAAAAGTAGATGTACAACTCCTTCACTAGTGCAAAAGTCAAGTGATCATCAGACACAATCTGAATGAGGCTCAGATTTTCGTTTAATCTGATTTCTTCTCAAGAAGAGTGGTGAGGCATTGGCACAGGCTGTCCAGGGAGGAGGTGATAGAGTCACTGTCCCTGACGTGTTCAAGAATCATGTAGATGTGGCACTGAGGGACAAGGTTAATGGACACGGTGGTGATGATGGTTGGGCTAGATGCTTTTAGTGGTCTTTTCCAATTGTTGTCGTGCTGATAAATCTAAGAATGACACAGCGCTGGTGCTGCCTGATGTAAAGAAACTGCACCAATGTGGTGTGGCAAAAGTTCCACTTTTATTGTCCAGTACATCTCCTTATATCCTCTCAATACCTTCCATGGCTACGCCCCCTTACGGTTTGCTCCTACCTTATCTGCCAACCCCATGTCGCCATATTTTCTCCTTTTGCTTCCTTTTATGGCTACTATTGTTCAAGAGCGTTATGCTTAGTCAAGCTTAGCCGTTAGTTACTGTGGTTACTGTGGTTATGCCCTATTGCTTTATCAGCTACTACATCTCCCCCCCCCATGAATATTTTTAGCATAGTATTCTTTTGAGAGGACCCTAACCGCGTACATCCCAAAATCCCCGCATTGCACCTATACATGCAACAGTCATCTCAAGTAAGTCTTGCCCCGTTACTTTGCGATTCGCAAGTCTATCCTAACTAAAGCCTATCTTGCATCCTACGGTACTCTTCCTGCCAGTGAAACATGGCCTGCATCATTTGCTGCATACCGCGTTGCAAGCACTGCAGGAGGCAGGGTAAGCAAAGCATAATCAGCAATAGTACCATGATTTCTGAACCAACCACAACCAAAATATGCTTTAGCCATGGTCCTACACCCCCCAATAGATTTGATAACCAGTTACCCAACGGGTCATCTTCAGTCTCAATCTTGTTCACATGTTTCTTCAGCCAGTCCAACTTCTTATGCATGGATTCGCTATGATCACTCAAGTTGAAGCAACACATGCCGTCAAAATCTTGGCATCCATGTCCTTGAGCAAGCAGTAAGAAGTCTATGGCAACTCTATTTTGAAGTACAGCATGCTGGACTTCTTCAACATCCATCAGCAACTCTGACAGAAGTTGAGAAGTCACGTTGGCTTGTTTTTCCGACCAGCATGCCAGTCGTTCAGTCTCGAGTGCATGCGCCGTTCCAAAAACTTTTTTTTTGCACTCTACCACTTCCTGAAGGGGGGTTGTGGTGAGGAGGGGGTGGGCCTCTTCTCCCTGATAAATAATGACAGGACGAGAGGGAATGGCCAGAAGTTGCGCCGGGGAAGATTTAGATTAGACCTGAGGAAACATTTTTTTTCTGAAAGAGTGGTCAGGCACTGGAATGGCCTGCCTAGGGAGGTGGTTGAGGCACCATCCCTAGCGCTGTTAAAGAAGCGTTTAGATGAGGCTAAAGGATTTGATTTAGTAGTTGGGTAGGGATAGTGATAGGAGGATGGTTGGACTAGATGATCTTGTAGGTCCTTTCCAAACTTATGAACTTATGAACTTATGAAAAAAGGGTTATATGGAGGCGAAAATGCATGCTGTAAGATCCCAGAGACAAACCTCATCTTCACAGTCCTCCGTGAAGTGCTTAATTGATCTCTTCACCTTATGTCTCTTGCTGTCATGTCTGGAAGTCACTACCTTCATCAGCACTTGAGATAGATTCCCTAATTGATCATGTTGAGGAGAAAGTATGGTTAATTTCCCTATATAACAGGGTCCCCCAAGGGGGTTTCTTGGAATGCCTTGCCACACTCTATCCCCACATATACGAAACAGTCCTGGCGGTAATGCTTTCACTGTGGTATTGTTCCATACTACAGGGGGAACCAGTGGCATTGGTCCCCAGCAACACCCATACCCCTGCCTACGGTTACAAATTTGCGTGCTTGCATTGCCGCCCCCAGGCAGGGTAAAGTTATGTTTGGTTCCATTAGGGAAAAATACTGCCGCCTGCTCGGTATAGTTAACACAAGATGCTGAGTCATTTCCATCTGCATAATACATTACAGGGGCAGAGTAACCACAATGTGGTCCCCAATGCCTGTATGGATTGGATTGACCAATGTAAAACCCACGGTTCGGTTCAGACTCAGCGTCCAATATCGGTTTTGAGGGCTCAAAATCTGTAGTAATTGCTCTGAGAGTGTTCCAGGCACATGCCAGTGTCCCTATGAAATGCAAGCAGCTGGACATTTCCACTCCCCATTTTTCCATACTTCGTTACTGACACCTCGTGAACCAAGTAACCGTAGTTCCGTCGGATCACGAGGAAGGGTCACATTCAACATTCCCATCAAGCACCTTACTGTATCCGACCAATTAGTTACATTCTGTTCTACCGTTGCCATGAACCTCATTGTAATATTACGTTCACAACTCCTCTTCCCTCCATATGGTTCCCAATCCTCTAGCCACCAACCCCCAGGGGTCCCAATCAAATATGTTCTAAAGGGAGACCTAGCTGACTATAAACTGAGGCAAAAATCTTTCTGACCCATTATGTTCGCCCATGTGACCCAAATATTCGCAGGTTGCTGTATAAGGTGGGCCACAGCAATCAACTCAATCCTTAAAATAACAACAATAACAACACACCACCACCCCAAAGGTAACTGGGTTATTCTCTTCGGCAGCAAAGTTGTCTTATCTGAGTCGGTCTTGCTTTCCTCTTCTGAGGTGTCCGTTGCAGGTCGCGGCATTGGTCTTCGTTTTCCAATCAGTAATTCCTGGAATTAAATTACTCTATGTTCTTTTTAGAATCGACCTCGAAATCAGGTTTAACTTTCCTGGATGGCACCCATACAATTTGTCCTGATTCAACATTCTTAACAGCTGCATAGCCTCTGCCCCAAACCATAATGGACCACCCCTTTTCCCACACTTCTTGCTCTGTTTTGATTCGGACCAACGGTCCCTCTTCAAGAATCCACGGTCACCAGTGTTTCTGGATTGGTGTTCTTGAGTTGTCCCCTCTCTTGAAATGGTTCAAGGCATATAAGGCAAGAGCTAGTAATTCACTCTGATGTGCAACAGGGATCTTACCCTCATACCCTTCCCCTTCCCCAAGGGTGCGTAACTTATCCTTGAGAAGATGGTTGGCCCGTTCCACTATTGTTTGGCCCTGGGAGTTCCCAGGGATCCCAGTGGAGTGAGAAATTCCCCAATGAGCCATCCACTCTTGGGTGGCTCGCGACGTAAAACAGGAGCCATTATCCGTTTTTATACAGTGCGGCAACCTGAGTACCGCGAACGAAATAACCCAATGCTGTTGAGCCGCTGAGGAGGTGGTCCTAGCATGTTGCATAGCAACAATCATTGTGGAGGAGGTATCAACTGTGACCGTGAGCCTCTGATGAGGGCTCATTTGGGGTTCCAAAGTGAAGTCTGTCTGCCAAACCTCCCCAGGGGCTAAGCCCCGAGGATTAACTCCTGCACCTACTGCTGGCGCCGAGTTACAGTGGGGGTATGCTTGTACGACTTCTCAGGCCTCAGATAAAGGGATGGAACAAGCTCTAGCTAACGCCCATGCGCCAACATGTAAGGCAGTGTGAAGGTCCCTCGCCTACCGAAATGTACACACTCACAGCCCAGCCATCTGATCTGCAACGGCGTTGCCCGCCATAAAAAATCTGGGCACTTCAGAATGACTGCACACATGAAGGATAGAGACAGGGGCAGATTACACCATCAAGGCTTCCTCTAGGTGCATAGCTATCGGCGTGCTTGGCTGCCCTTCTTTTCTCATGTGCAATAGCGGCTTTGCCACAAACGCAGAGTCCGTGACCACATTACACAGGATGCGGGGCCAAAGCAGCAGGCCCATGGCAACAGCCCTGCTTCTAGCACCTGTACACTGACAGTGCTGTCATAGAGCGACTTCTGCCTCCAATGCCCGCTATCATCTTTCCAGACCGCCACCCCCTTCCCAGTGGCTGAGGAGGCTTCTGTAAACACCAAAGGCCCCTTGACCGGAGAAGAAAGGACCCGGACCTTGAGGGAAATTTGCAAGGGTACAGCTAACTCAAAGATGGGCAGAGAATCTGAATACGCCAAACGACCTGCATAGCCGTGAAGCGCCAGCAAGATATCCTCGGATAAGGGCTGTACCTCCCTAAATACATTAGGCAGGTAGATAACATCAAGATCTACCTCAAAAGCCCGTACTGCCATCAAGCGCACTTTCTGAAGCAGGCAGACCAATATCTCAAGCCAAGGGAGAAAGGCTTTCATAGGCTGGGTCGAGAACTGCCAGCAGATGGGGCGGGGTTTTGCCCCTAAGGCATGGCCAATCACCGCCGCTGCCCCTTGTTGGCAGCGGGTAACAGCTCCTTCCAACGGTAGAGCCGGATCCCGATGAGCCAGATTATTGGTTATCGCAGTCTGAAGAATTTCCTGCCATGCACTGTCCATCTCTGCTGTCCAAAATCTAGGTTCCTTGGGATCATTGCCTTTTAATTGATCATAGAAAGGCTTCATTAACCGAGGAGAGATCCCTAGAGCATTACGGACCCACTGGAGGGCACCCACCAATTTCTGGACGTCCCACAGTGTCGCTACAGTGGGTTTCACATGGAGACCCTGGGGCATAACGGCTGTGGATCCGAGGCAATATCCCAGAAAGTCAACCCCAGGTCCCCACTGAACCTTCTCTGCAGAGATGGTAAACCCCGCTGAGACCAGGGCGACAGTTATCTCGTTACCAAGATCCCTTAATCTGGACTCAGTGGGGGCCGTGAGCAGCAGATCATCCATATAATGCAGGATCTGATAATCTGACATCTGCTGCTTATTGGCGCTATGACTCGCCCGACCACCAATTGGCAAATGGTAGGAGAGCACGCCATACCCTGGGGAAGCACCCTCCACTGGAACCTCTCTGAGGGCTCTTGATTGTTCAAGGGCAGCACGGTTAACGCGAAGGCCTCCCTGTCTGATACTGCTAATGGGATAGAGAAAAAACAGTCCTTGAGATCAATGACCATCAACGGACATTCCTTGGGGACTGCCAACAGCAAGGGTCCCCCCTGTTGGATAGGCCCAAAAGGAACCAACTGCGCGTTAACCGCGTGAAGATCATGTAGCAGGCAATAAGATCCTGACAGCTTGCGGATGACAAAGACTGGGGTATTCCAAACAGAAAGAGAGGGTTCTAAATGTCCTGCCTGGATTTCTCTGAGGACTATTTGTTTGAGTGAGCTGAGTTTATTGGAGGTGAGGGGCCACTGATCTATCCAGACAGGACAGCTGTCCTGTTTCCAACACAGAGGAATAGCATACTGCTCGCCTAAATGATAGACAGTGGCCCTAACTATACATTTGTAATCCTTGCCCCTAGTGCTGCAAGGAGGTCTCTTTCCAAGACCGAGCCCTCAAACGGTCCCACTAAGGGTATCATAAGGTGCTGACCTTCTAGGGTACCATCTCTGTTGACAATCGATATTTCAATTTCATCAATGGCCCTCTTAGTTAGCACAGAGCCACCAACTCCTGACACCTCCACCACTGATGCTATTGTACGCCAATCCTTGAGCCAGTCACCAGTGGCGATGACCGTAAAATCAGCACCTGAGTCTACTAAGGCTGTGATGAGAGTCGTGCGGGGAGATTCAGACTCAGGTGGGATGTACCCCATATTAGTTAGGATTACCTTTGCCAATGGCCTGCTACCCAGTCCCATGGCAAGTGCCACCACAGGTGTGGCTCCTGCGCCCCTTTCGCTTCTCATGGCCTATTCAGTTTGCGGGGGGAGGGGCCCTGGGCCGAGGGTCCCCTCCCCTCCACATTCCCCTGAAGTGTGAGACTAAATTTTCTACACTGCTGTACCGTATGTCCGGTGCTCCCACAAGCCTGGCAGCTGAGGCCACGCCCTCGGGCGGTGAGCAGCTCATTTTCTGGGCATTGGGCTTTAAGGAGCCCATGCCGGCCGCATTTAAAGCACGGTCCCTTTTTGGAGTCCCGTTGGGCAATAGCCACTGCCGAGGCCATAGCTGCAGCTAATCCTTCATTTGTGACAGGGTTCATTCGTTGTTTGTCCATTACATACTTAATTATCTCTCTGGGTGTACTTAAGTTCGCGGAAGCGGCCTTAATGATGTTACATTCTCGATTTTTGCTTCAATCCATAATGACTGCATTGTGTGCCGCCCTAGGCAGGTCGGAACCCTCCACAGCTTTGATTAAATGATTCGCAAAGTCTGAAAACAGTTCTGTCGGGCTCTGGGAAATGTCTGACCATGGAGCCGCTGGTTCTGCTGTTCTTGAAAATCTCCTAAAGGCTGCTACTGCAGTCTCAGAGGAAGCCAACAATTCCCCAGGGCACAGAAGTCTCAGCTGCAGTTCAGGAGCCCCCACCATCCTCTCCACCAACCCCATAAGGTGCGCCATCGAGGTGGTACCCTCTCGATTCACATAGGCTGGGTGGTTGGGGTCTCGTATTGCTGCAGCCAACACCGATCTCAGTTGCAATTCCCATTCATCCCTCCATAATGTGGACTGCACTGGTTCAAGGACCGTTCTCATCAGCTTTTCAATGTCATACGGGAGCATTGGTCCCGGTGCCATCACGCTTCAGTACTAGCAAGCACAAGGGGAGATCTCAATCCCTTTTCTTTAATTGTAGTAACAAGGCGGGTTACCGACTTAGGATCCAAAGGGATCTAGTGCGGTCCCTTCGGGCCCATCATGATTGGATAAGCCACCACTAGTCCTGCCTGACTGAGTTCCTCCTCTACCCTAGCCCGGGGCGACTGATAAGAGATTGGTGTTGTTGGAGATTGGGACTCCATGCCCCTCCACTCCAGGTGACTCCCCTCTGGGGGTGGAGGGCTGTACGTGGGCGGTGCCAAGGAAACAGCTCCTCCTTGTGGCAAAGAAGGATACAACGACAAGCTCGCAGGCATAAGAGGCAGACCGGATGAAACTTGTGCATTCCGTTGTTCCGGTGTTTGTGATGAGGAACTAGCTTCTTTGTTCTTATCGGGCGGTTCCCAGGGAGGGGCACAAGGCTCCAGCACCATCTTGGAGACTGCATGAATAGGACAACCTCCCCCACCCGACCCCCCTGTACACCCCACTGTACACCCCCCTGTACGCTCGTCTGTGTCTCCGAGTCCTAACGAAACATGTGCAGCCAAATTGGTCTGTTTCTCCTCTCAGGCTGCTTTAAGGGCTCCCAGGATCAACCCCCAAGTTTTAAGCTCAGCTGCCTTCTGCGTAGACATGGCATGCTGAGACAAGGTTGTCGTTAAAAGATCCCATGAGTCGGGTTCATAGATCTCCACCAAGGAGGTCAGTAACCCTTCTCTCTGGAGCAGCATTAAGACAGCTGCAATCTCCTTCTTAGAAGTGGCAGACTTATCACAGTACTTCTTACAAAGTTGAAGCAATACCTTAATCACGGATTCCATCACAGCACCTGGGACACTCCACTCCCCCGCAGCCTTCCCTAGCTCCTCGTAGCCCACGAGAACCGGAGGCTCACTGTCGGATCCTAAGCCTCAGAGGGTGGCCAACCGCTGCCTGGCTCTTCCACCGCTTTGCCACGGTGGGCTCCTGCATCCATGTCGCAGCCCTCCAGCAAGCACCCAGCACCGTCACGTGTGCCCTTTCCTCACACAGGGCATCATATGTTGTCGTGCTGATAAGTCTGGGAACGACACGGCGCTGGTGTTGCCTGATGTAAAGAAACTGCACCAATGTGGTGTGGCAAAAGTTCCGCTTTTATTGTCCAGTACATCTCCTTATATCCTCTCGATACCTTCCATGGCTACGCCCCCTTAGGGTTTGCTCCTACCTTATCTGCCAACCCCGTGTCGCCACATTTTCTCCTTTTGCTTCCTTTTATGGCTACTATTGTTCAAGAGCGTTATGCTTAGTCAAGCTTAGCCGTGAGTTACTGTGGTTACTGTGGTTACGCCCTATTGCTTTATCAGCTACTACATCCAACCTTAATGATTCCATGATTCTATGATTCTGATGCATTTCCAGTCAACCATATGACAGAAATGAAATAATTTCTCATGGGAGTCATGGGGACTTTGAAGGCAGCAATGGATAAGGCCATTTGCAAACACTGATGTTATGTCATTGCTCAAGGCTAAACTGGACATTTATACTTTTAGAGTGGACTTCCAGTGGGGAATGAGCTGATCAAAGTTCAGCCAGAAAGTAAACAGATAGCACCAAGACTCTTCATTCAAGCCATGAAATGTTGCTGGTTTTATGGTATCTCTGAATCAGGTTTGACTCTTTAGTGTCTCAGATCATCTGGAACTGCCTGTGCACTGCTGAGGAGCTGTTTCCTTAAACTGCAGGCAGAAACAAGGGCCTTGGCTGATGGGGCTGTATTGTCAAACTGCATCTGGGGGAAAGGTGGGATACAGGAACTACTCCACCACTCTGAGATGTTTTCAGGTTCACTCTAACAGCTGCAGAGCACAGCTGGTCTATGAAAATCCCGTGGATGTGTTTTTGGGCTTGTTACAGAAATTACTGCAGCAGAGCAGTCTCAAATGACAATCTATTTCTGCTTTCTTCTTGCCATAGAACCATAGATGGAGCTTTTGCTCTCCTTTGTTTTTAGTTTAGCTGGCATAATTTATACCCCTCTCTCTTTTTTTTTCTTATAGGAAACTCATATGTGAGTAACATCAAAAATGGAAAGTTTTAAGGTCTATAAACAATTTCTTTTGTTTTCTTGATGGGGTCTACTAACTGGCATTAACCAAAAGAAGTAATCCCATTGCTCTTACAGACAAACTGTTTTGATTTTCTTTGGTTTATTTTATAGTTACATGGGCTGGATGGGTGGAACTCAGATCAGTATCATTGTGATCCCTGTTGTATCTGCCATCTCACAAATCTGTTTGCTTTCCAGAAATGATTGGTGCTGATTTCAGCAGTTCTATCAGAGAATAGATCGTGCCAGTCAGTGCTTCTCTCGCCAAAGCACACCTACTTTTTCCATATTCAGGAAGAAGGTTACTTCTCCACAGCTTGTGTGTACATCAATAAAGTTCTAGTGTATCTCTGAAAGTTGCAAAACAACGCTTGTCTGTGCATACTTTTTCCACTGACTGAATAGCTCTGATCTCTTTCTCACCTGCTGGTACAACTCTGCACAGAAGTAGCTTCCAAATATCCATTTTTTCTTATTAAAAAAAAAAAAAAAGAAAAATGAAAGAAGTCTCCTAAGCCTTAAATTCTTTGTTCTGTTGAAGTTCTTGGAAGCAGCCTGGGCTGATGGAAATCAGTAATAATGTTGACATTATTTCACAGAGGCTAGGCTTTCATTCAGTAATATTATACCAGAGTGTAGATCTTTAAAGAATTTTCTCACTGGAGTATTTCTCAACTTCTACTTTCTTACACAGAGCCAGGCTGGGAATAGATGCTTCCCTGTTAATTTAGATGGTGCTTGTCTAGATGTCATATCCTTAAATCAAGACAATGTTACTCTTTCCACTGGGTAATTTTGCATATGTGTCCTCTTTGCAAAGTCCCAGAAGATGCAGACGCTGTCATGAAAAATAGGTAACAGAGGAAATTAAGACACTTCAAGTGTTTTGCAGCCAAGAAACTGGGCCAGCTGCCTTGATCTCTGTTAAATGGCAAAAGACATTAATCAAGATAAAAGAAAAAGCAATCTCAATCATCTTCAGTTTCTCATTCTACTACTTGGCTCCTAAGCAGAAGTAGGTAAAACACTTCTGGGCATAGTTAAACTGTTCTGGTTTTTCATGACTTAATTTATAACCCAGTTTCTTGAGAGAGAACTTGAAGACGTCAACAATATGCAACAGGTCAGGACAGGGAGAAGAAATACATACAGTGTGAATCTGCAATAGGACAGTGATGATGTTCAGGACTAAGATATGTAGTGGTCAGCCCACAGAAGAATCAGAGGAAAATTAAATGTTAATGTGAATAGTACATTGGTTCCAAGGAGGTATGAATTAAAAGCTCTTCAGAACTGGGTATTACGGAAAATTGTATAATTTTGGTCTTCAGGAATAGTGAATTAGAAACAAAAACAACAACAAAAAACAAGACAATGGCAGAAAAGGGGCTGTAACAACCAATAAAGACTATTAAAAAATAGCATGAGCAAGATGTGTCATCTAGCATATCACTAGCATTGCAGGTTCATTTCAACACATCACTGCAGCCCCTCTGGGACTGGCATTTGAGAGCAAGGGTCTTTCAGAATAATAAAGTCAATCTTTGAGTCCTCCTGCATATACTTATATCTTTGGCAGAAGCAGAATTTGACATGCTGTATTCAAGACTGTTGGTTGAATCAGAGCTGTAGGTATCAAAACAAAGTTGCTTTTCACCTAAGTGGTTGGTTTAGTATTTGACGAAAGGAAATAAAGTTGCTGATCTCCTGTTATTTTTCAGTGGCACTGCATTAAAGTGCATTCAGAAAGCTTGATAAAGTATTTTTCATAGAACTGTTATTGTGTGGCTGATTTATGTGGCTACTTTGATGGTAAGGAAGTTTAATTAGTAATAGCTGCAGCTCTTGAGGAGAATTTTAACAAGGTGCCTCACATATGAGAAGCACAGAAGTCTCTTTGTTTTGAACAACCTCTAACAGGGTGTGAAGGAGACTTTTGCTCACTCCACTCATTCTGATAAATTAGCAGGTCGCTTTGAGCAAGTAAGCGGAACAAGATCACAAGTACAACTGAGCACCAAGCTTTGGCTCACTGAGGGAACAGTAGGGCCATTGCTAAATTGCTGCTGAAAATGGATCTCACCGTAACAGCAGTAGCAGGGTATCTTTCCTTGGTTTATGGACACAGACCTCTAAACTCCTTTTCTAGCAGTCTCCAGACAGTGAGGTGTCTAAACTTTAAGCAGTGTCTAAGATGTTTAACAGCTATGTTCTTCTTCTGTGCATGGAGAGAAACTGCTATAGCTAGAGGGTGAGTCACCTCATACAAACACAGGAGGTTAGGATAAGCCAATTAAATTACTGTAACCAAATCAGATGAAAACAACCTTTTATGCTTTCTGTTACAAAAAAACATAGGTGGGGCTGGTATTGCAAGGTCCCACTAATTCAGGCTGTGGACTCATCTGGAGCACATAATGCATTCTCATCTTTCGGGCTATTCGGTTTTGGAAAGAATACAGATAAACAAGTTGTTTGAAACCATAAATCTGATATAACTTTTAATAAATATTTTGATGCTCTCTGAAAGACAGTGCCCACACCACTAACTGGAAGACGCCAGGGCACATTCTTTGCTCTAAGAGCCAGCTGGCATGGCACCAGTGATGTCTGCAGCCCCAAGCTGACGGCCCTCTCAAAGCAGAGATGTCAGTGGGAGCAGTCCTCGGGCATGGGTGTGAGAGCACCAAGTCACTATGCTATATGCTTCCATGTTGTTGTGCTGAACCAGAACATGAGCCTCCACTGCTTGTTTCCTGTTTACTGGTATAGACATAGGGAAGAGGTTTCATCCTGCAAAAACATTTTAACAACCACAAACACTCTTTTTAATCAGTAAAAGACCAGAGACTCAAATAGGATATTATGTGTTCTGGCAGTGTGTGTCTGAGGCTGAGAGGGCATCCCATTTAGCTGGGTATTACTCCAAATATTCTTTAAGAAAGATCTGCAAAGGAAAAGTTACACTGCTCTATATGGTCTCTAAATGAATCCCAACTAAATTACATTTGATTATGTCAGCTACAGCAGACAGTACCTGGCAGTGTCTTGAATCCTTCTCTAGGTGTAGATGGCAGCTGTCATACATTTTGTAATTGCTCTGAGAGCTTGCAACAGCCTGGGAAGAGAGGGGTGGAATGGAACAATCATTTGTTTCTGGCATTTTAGATATCTGGTACATGAAAGAAAAAGGAGGCTCAGCATTTATCAGATGAGGATTTGTTACAAGAATAGGAGAGGTCAGGAATACTGTCTTCAATTCTTTCTTTTTGATGAAAATTTAAAATGTTAAGGTCTAAGGCAAGTCTGCAGTTCTCACTTTTGAGGGGATAAGAAACTACAGTGAACAAAACCTCGATCTGCAACATCATTAAGGAACTCGCTCTTCATCTCTGGGAAACCTGTGGAGAATTGTACCGGGGAATTAATGTGGTCTCACAAGAATTGAAAAGGTGATGGATGGTCACAAGAGAGGGACTAAAAACAGAACCCATAAATCACTTCCAGTGTCCACAGCTAAAGTGAATTTCCAAAGGTTAGTGGGATGGTTTAGAAGTTAGTTTTTGTGAATGACATCTCCTGCTTGCCATATGGATCCACTCTGAAGCTTATGTACACTCAATTGGAAAGTTATTTCATGATTGTTAGTCTTTATTGTAAATCTCCAGTATGTGGACTCTTGTTAGAATTCTTGCATTTGATTCAAAGCAATAACCTATTAATAATAAGGATGATTTTCAATAATAGGGACAAATTGATGAGTTTCTAGGTTTACTTACATTAGATACTGACATAAAAAAAAAAAACCCAAATCTCTGACAGCTACAAATGGATTCAGAATTTTGGGAAAGGATTGATTGCAGAATGAGACTACCATCCATTTCTAACAATGCAGACCCAATGACTATGCAAACACAAGTTTAAGGCAAAGAAGAATGGATGTCACTAAGCTCTGGTGGGCATCTGCATGCTTGGAAAAAAATCAGTACATAGACTCAGGCAGAATGATTTGGTCCTGGTTATATATTTGACTTTGAAGGCAATGAGATTCAGATGTGCCGTTAAAAGCAAGCAAACATACAAACAAAAATACCATGTGTTTATTGGGTGGTGTGAGGTAAGGAGCTGTATATAGTTCTTCATATTCGCACAGTAAGGAAGCTGTCAGTGCCTCTTATCCCTTGGCCATGCTGCCAGAGTATCAGCACAAATGCCTGTGGTGATCAAGGTTTCTTATAACAAAAACAGTGATTGGTTTAACAAATGATCAAGAATGCATGAGAAATGCTGTGCCAGATTCCCTGGCACCCTGAAGGCCCTGTGCACTAGGCTGGCTCCTGTGCTGCTACCTCTCCCCATAATGTGCACATGGTGCTGAGCTGGACTCTGACCTGGGAGCTCCTTCTTACCTAACATCAGCAGAAAGCTGGAGAATATCACCATCAAAGAAGAAAGAGAGTAAACTAAACAAGCAGAGCATTGGGATGCTCAGTTGGATGGTGACAGTTTGTGAGCTGGTTTGGAGGGTCAGCATTAGGCATCGGTCTGACAGAAGTGATCCAGACCTCTTCAGTTGTTATACACCAGTATGTTCCTGCTAGTCAGTTGGTGTGCCTTTCATGAGCTGGCATAGTACAGCTAGATTTGTATTTAGTAACAGAACATTCTTTGCAACTTCCTAGTCTTTCTCAATTATCTCTGTATTTTTTTTAATAGTCTCATGCACACACTTCTATTTACTTGTTTTATAAACCCTGTAATTCGTGGCTTCCTGCAATGTGTTCCTTGGAAACATAACAAATCAATCAGAGACCTGAAAATCTATTAACTACAGGTCTTTGTAGTGCATTTCCTGTCATTCATGCTGAGATAGATCCCAGGGTAATCAGCTAATTGAGAGGAGTCAAGAGCAATCAGAATAGAAACAACACAAACCGGGAAAATCAACAGTAATTATGGACTGAGGACAAATTAATGAAAATATTAAGCAGAATTATTTTCTTTTGCAGAAAGAGTAGACATCATTGAGAGTAGGGACCAATTAGTGTCCTTCTGTGTGACAAGGAGAAACCTTAAGTTAAAGGGCAGGTGGAGCAATTAAATTATGCAGGTGAATCAACCTGGGAGGTAGCAAGAGAGAATGATTAACTGGATACCCTAACTTAACCTACAAGATGGCTACAGAATGAGAATTAATGGCAGTATGTGCACAGTTACCAGCAAAAACGTCTGCTGCAACCTTTATCTCACAAAAATATTGGTGTTTGACACACACACACACACAGGCAGACAACATACAGTATAACTGTCTTTTGAGTGCTTTCTGCACACCTCTGCCTTCTGAAGCTTTGTAGGACCATTCTATAATCTCTTTTCTACCACTGATAATTGGCATTCTACAGTGTCCCCAGATTGGACAGAAAGACGAGACAGTGATAAAGACAGAAGTTTTAAGGCATAAAAAATATTGTGCATCTTGGGTTTTCTTTTCTTCTTTCCTTCTGTCTTCTGATTTTTACATGATTTTCATCACTTTTATCAGAAGTTATTCAGCTTTTGATAGCTGTGAGCTCACAACTGGTTAGTTTTATGATGAGTAGTCAACAGCTTTTGCGGGAGAAAGCAAATATTTTAAAATAAGCTTTACAAGATAAGAACATAACTCTAGTGGGATCATCGGGAATCACTAAATTCTAAGACTATTGTTGACAACATTATGACCTCTGTTCCAAATCTCATACTGGTTCTTCCCTTGTTGGAATTTGCACACTGCATCCACAGCAATGAGAAATACTTCAATGAGTCATGTATGTTCATCTGCTCTTATCTTCAGGAAACATGATCAATTTGAGATTCCATAGCTACGCATACATTGCCTTATAATACTGCTTCTAAAGGCAGGCGTTTCTATATGTTCCAGAAAACAATCAGATATGTGATTTGATATCTTCTTTCTGAAAGAAAACAACAGTGTTTTTTTAACAGCTACAACAGAAGTGTGGAAGGAAAGGCAGCTACACGCAGAAGAGATCCCTTAAGAAAGAAATGGTAGAGTGTGTATACAATATTGTTTCCTTTTTTCCTAACAAAGAGAATATAAGGTTCAGTTACATGTTCTAGGAAGATCATATCTTCAAGTGAAGGTAAATAAACTGTTCTCTTTGAGCTGAACTCAGAATGAACTCAAAACTGGACTCTTGCACTTGGTTATCTGTATGCCTGTAATTATTCTAACTCTCCACTGGATGTCAATACTGCTTAATGTTGGCTTGGAGTTCCCTGCTTAGAGCAGAGCAAGCCCTGCTTTTAGAGGTGATTAAGAATGTAATTAGGCAAGGAATGTAATGATAGCAGGTGAAACCTGACCCATTTGGAGGCAGGCAGAGGACAGCTGTTAATTGCTTCATACTCCCTTCTTGGAGAAGACAGGATTACCATAGAGTTTCTGTTCTGGAGTTAATGTTGAGTATCTATCTGAAAAAATATCTGCTCTGAACAGTTCTGTGGAAATTGTGCCTTGAGATTTCTACCAAAGATAGATGTGGTGGTCTAGAATAAAGACAAACCACTGCATGACTATCTTCCACTTTGTACAGGGAGGGGGTGACTAATGAAGATCAAGAGCTTTAAACTTATTGCACAAAAGACACATGATAAATTTTCATTTTAAAAGTTGGTAAGACCCCTATGCTATGGACAATACTAAAGCTAAAATTACTGATTGGCTTGAACAAGCCCTATTTAAGCTCTGAAGTTCCAGGAGCTTCCACTTCTGCTGCTGATACCTAATATGAATTGTCTTGTGCGTATGTTGCTCATGCCGATCCATTTTCTTCAGAAGAGAAAAGGAAACAGCAGAGATGATGAAGGGAGAGCCGGCAGCAGCAAGGCTGCTGAAGGGGTAAAAGCACAAAGGTAAGGTGAGAGAAAGAAGAGAATTCTCCTGTACCAGAGACAGGGGGATCTGGAAGATATCCCATGTTTCCTCTAAAATCCCAGAAATTTTTTTCTTGCAGGACTTTTATGAAATGAATAATTCTGTGGTGGACACACAGTAGCTTGGTGATTCTCAGTTATCCTCCTGCTGCTGTCAGCACAGGTGAGAGCATGCTGCCCTTTGAAGAGGAGAGGAAAATTTTACGGATCATGAAATCTGAATTACCTAAGTCTAATTTTTAAACTAGTATCTTTTTTTTCCCCACTACCATAATGCAGAGAATCAGCTGAAACAAAATGAAAAGAAATGGTGTTTCAGTGATTGATCTCCCAAGTTGAGCTGATGCCAGTGGCACCCGTGTTCTTGTGAGCCTGCCTGATGATGCCTGTGCTGTTTAACTCTCATAAGGATTTAATACTTAACACTGGGAAAAGGTTTTTTTTTTTTTTTCCAGGCATGCTTGGAGTGTTTTTTATACTCTTATGTGGCATATTTATTCAAAACGTACTATATTTAAGATTGCTGTAATCACATACATACATTGGCTACTGGCCACAATGCTCTAGCTATTAATCATAGCCCAGAATCCATGTCAGATGTAAAAATTAAGTTTTATTTATCAAACTTACTCATTGGAAATGGCAGCCTAAGAAATTTACTCCTTAGGATTCTGACTTTTTTTACATACTTTTGGCAATGGGTTCAAGTTTCAGAAAAGGTGTAAATCTTTTTTTTTTATTATTATATATATTTTTTTTTTTTTGCTCAGTCCAGACAGTGTTGGCACAAAACTAAAATTATTTTTCCAGAAATTCAAACTCTTTTGTTTGGATGTCCTTTCTTTTTCTGCCAAATTATACCACCAGTGCTATTTCTTTAACCTAACACTATTTTCCATTATAATTCCATCTTTCAAGAAACATACCAAAGCCTTCTACCCTTGCAGCAATTTCAGACCCACAGATATGACTACCTTTCAGCTGAGTTGGGAAAGTAGTCTCCAGTGACAAGCTTAGAGGATTGCCATTACTTTCTCCATAAATAATGAGATGAAAATCCAACAACTTGATACCAAAAAGCAGGTTCAGGAGGAAGTCTTTCTGTCCTATGACCCACGAAATCTCCAGCTCTGCAAACCTTGTTATATGGGTTTACTTACTAAAAACAACGTCTTTGAAAATAACATGCATGCATACTGTTTAAGTTGAAAGGTCCACAAATTCTGACGGCAGTTGTGCTATTTTCTAGCATAGGAAAGCCTCCTACAACTCAAATGAGTTCAAGTTTTCCAATGAAAAGGACAGATTAGGTACAATAGTACAGAAAGAGAAGGAAGAATTAAAAAAGAAAAAAGGTAAACCTAACAGGGCTAGCATTATGGGACAAAAATACTCCCACCATATGAGGAAATTGAGTGCTGTAGATTTGTTCCTTGGTTTGGCTTCTTCTTTCTCTGTCTTTCTCTGCTCTCTCTCTTTCTCTCCTCTCAAATTGTTTTTGATTTGCAAGCATTCCTTTGGTATACATGTATGATATATTCAAGTGTAAGAACTAAATTAATTACAATTGTCTTCTGTTTGGACTAAGTATATGTAAACCTAGTGATCTATAGAGAATGTGACTGTTCAGAAACTATTTGCTTTCCTAAGCAGCTTATCAACTAGTTTGAATGAAGAAACCATCTAAATGACAGGATATATAGGAAAATGTGGAGACCACTGGTGAGCAGATCAGCGTAAAAGGAACTCTGCAGCTGTGGAAGTGTTTAGGTTCACCCATCCTACTCACTGTTTAGCTGATGCTGCCCTACTGGAAGCATGGTCACACTGCTCAGTCTCTGTAACAATGGAGAGAGGGATATTGGGACCAAGAGGGCAAGCTTGGTGCCAGGTGCTAGAAGGGGTGAATGTGTTTCATCCAAGGAACAAATGACTGTCTCAAGAACATCAGATTGAAAATGTTTACATAAAAAAGCTTTTTTAAAAACGTGCTGTTTTTCTAACCCAAGCTGTTTTGGCTAGTGCCTCCAGTACTCCTCTAGATAGGTAGACATCCTCATCACCTCAACTGACATTTCCATCTTTCCAGTGGGTTTACAGGAAAGAGATTGGGCAAAAAGGAGTCTAAAACCTGAATTGCATGTCCTATGGGATGGATACATCCTCCCTGTACCTCTCCAGGGCCACCTTTAGTTGAGGCACACTGGCCAGGTGTCTGTATCATTCACCTGAAGTAAGGGAGAGGTTGGCTCTGAAGGGTGCTGGGGAAACTGGTGTCATCACATTGTAGGTTAATTGCTTGAGCACAGTTCCAATAGGGAAGGGCCCTCAGGCAGAGAATGAAACAGAAAGTATTTTTTTAACTTGTATAGAGTTTTGATTTGATAGTGTTTTGGTGGATGGAATGATGGACGTTTCTTCTACAGCCTCAAGGTCTAGTACTTCATCAAATTTGCCTGCTTTATTCTCTGTAAAGAGCTTTTCCAGTTTCTCTCTTTGGTGAGAAAAGCAAGTACAAAGGAAATCTGAACTAAGTCTGAATCAAATTGGTGTATAACTTGTCCTTCCAACTAAAATATGAAATATCTCCACAGTCCTAAAGGAAATGGTCATCTTGATTTGAGGTAGGCCGAATGAAGCCAACAGTTTCAATGGAGTACTTCAGGCATTAATGTTAATATCTGTGTGGCTGTTCTGAGGAGAAAGATGAGTAGCATCTACCAGGTTTTGTCCGTGACTTGAAAGGCAGTCATACAAATTAATTAGCCATGGCACTGCTGAACACTCATATTTATTTGCTGCTTAATAGTCCTCTCTGTTTTGTTTTGCAAGTACTTCTACATTCCTCCTACTTCAATGTCACGCTGTTTGCCAGCATCCTACTTGTGCTCAAAACGGCAAGGATTTGTTTTCCGAAATGTCAGCATTTCCAGGTGTCAATTTTCTTCCCTTTTCAGATGCAGAAGTGCCAGTGGAAGGTTGGCTCTCATTTTCTGGCTCTGTTGTGAATTATGTTCAACCTTTCCTTAAAAAAGTTTGTGTTTCAGAACAGCTCATTAAAAAAAACCTGACCCGAGCCTCCCAACAAGATAGTTGATGGAATAAAAAGCTTTCTGCTTAGATTTGAAAGCTCTTCAAGGAGGAATGCAAAGGGACTGACAAACTCACAGTTCTCTTCCATGCCCCTTCTCCATGCCAACATATTTCTTCTTTACAACTTCTGATCACAAATTAGTAGTTTAGTAACTGACACAGTAGTATTTTCGACTATTATTCTATTTGGGTCTGCTTTCACCTAAATAACAACCATCTGGTGGTGTCTCAAATCAGATTCGTCTGATAGACTGCATATAATAACCAGTTCAAGGATTGTCAGGGGAAGGGTTAACATTCTTGCCCTGAGCAGAAGGACCACAGCTGCATGCCGTAAACTTAGCACAAAGATTGTCAGGGTAAAAGGCCTGGGTCAGCTGTAAAGAATTAAGCAAATCCCCCTACTACAAGAAGAGGGAAGAAGAAGAGTGGAATTAAGAAGCCTCTTTCTGTTCTTGCATTTTGTTCATGGTGAAATAGATAACTGAGAACTTTTGAGGTATGTTTCAACCCTTAGCCTCTACACCTTTTTTCATCGCTGAGGCCCTTGCTCCTTGATCTCAAAGAACCTGAGTAATTCATCTGTCATTCTGTTAATGTTTGATGTTTGCAGAAGGTGTGTGGAAAAGATACCATGAGAATCTGCAAACACGTTCTCTGTTTTTCCAGAAATCTTCATCCCCATTTTCAAGCTAATGTTGTGTTTCTAAAGGAAAGGGGAGAGGTTGACTCTGCTGAAATATTCCCAGTGCAAGCACTTCTTCAAGAACAAGATTGAAGCATAAAGGTGCCTTGTTTTCTCCCAGATGTACCATTCTATTTCAGAACAAACAACTTCCAAAACATAGGTTTCCCTGAAAAGTTTACCACAGAAATACAAGGAAATGGAAGATCCTTCTGCTCCAGCAAGTCATGGGAGAGTTGAAAATACAGCTATGTGTCACAGTATGTTAGAGATGGAAAAAAATATACATGCTCAGGGCTAGTTGACTTTGTGTACTCCAAGACTCTTCCATGGAGAGGAGAAATGCAAGATGTTGGAGCGTGTTGTAGAAAGGAGGCTTCCACAAAAAGACATGGCTGAGGATGCTATTACAGCCTGGTACCATGGTAAGGGTAGATTCTAGGTTATTTGCAATGAGTGGGGTAGGCCACATTCTGCTTTTATGTTTCTTTTTGCCTTCTTGGCTTCTTTGAGTTCGTCAGGGTACCAAGAGTTCCTGGGCTTTGGGCTTTTTCTCTTTTTTATATGTGAGCTAGAAAATAATTTTCCCCTGTGTGCATATGTGGGTACATTTTATGTATGCATACATACAATAAGTATGCAGAGATCTAAACATATGCATATGTACATACAAAAGCTTCTTCAGAAATACAACTTTTTAGATATTGAATAGTGCAAAAGCAAGTAAAAGCATGGTACAAAAGCCTTTGTAACCATAAAAAATCATATTGAAATTGATAAGATCTCTTCCAGTGATGCATGGGGTTTTGATGCTGTTTTAACAGTTTAGCATACAGGCTGTCCTTTTTGTTCTGAAGCCAAATCCAGGTGCTTGCTGTTTGTCAGAAGGCTGCTGCATCTCTTGTCTTTGGAGGAACTGCCTCAGGGAGCAGCAGGCTACCTGAACCTTAGCTTCTGCTTTTCCTGACTTGTGTGAGGCAACACTTTATGAGCTTATTTGATTCCTCTATATCTGTTGTTGCACTGCAGGGCTCTGAAGTTGCTGTCCATCTGCAAGATTTAAAGCAAAACTCTTGACTGTATCTGCTGTTGACAATGGAAAAAGCAGATTTGTTCTGGCTTTCTATTTTTTTTTTTTTGAGGGGGGAGAGGGGTTTAGAGAGTAAGACTATATTTGATATATGAAAACATTTTTCATAATGATTAGATCAAACCCTCTGTAATTTGATTTGTTGTGTGGGAGGAGAGGAGATGAGATGGAAGAAAAAAAAGTATTCTAAAATGTTTTTCAATAGTACTACAACAACTAAGACTCCAGACCAACAAACACTTACACATGTGCTTAGCTTCAAGTCTGAGTTAGACCCAAGGGGCCTATATTTGTATTTGATTAATGACAATTATTTGAAGAGAGCTGGACTGGGTGGAATCAACTGGAAAAAATATGTAGCTATAAAAATGTATGCTTTCTGTAATGTATCTTTATACTATTTCAGTTCTGTTATATTCTTTTATCTTGCATTTTTGGCACACAGCTGTGGATTTCTAACATACGGAAAAGGTTGCACTGTTGAATTCTGTTTAGTTTTAATCAAAAGTGTGCAACTATGTCCCAATTTGCTAACATGAGCCCACGCAAAATCCTGTTAACACCAGGAAGCATGCAGTCAGAACTGGGACTTTAATTTAAATGAGCTCTAGGGGCTGATCTCCCTTCCTTCCTTTGATGGCTCTTGTGAATTCAGTAGCTCTGTTTGCATGATTACAAGATTGACCTTACAGGATCACTTCATTAACAATCACCTTAACCTTTGTATGTGTTTCATCTTGTCTGTATGCAATGCTAGCTGTTTGCAGTTTGGTGTTTGTGAGCAAGGACAGGCAGATCTTTCACAAGTAAGAGCTTGTCAGAAGAACCTTGTAGTACAGCAAGGAGTGTTCTCAATGATGTGAGAAGTAATAGAGTGCTGGTACAGATCCTGATAGATAGGATTACCAGATCACCTCCAAGCTCCTCTCAACTGTCAGTAATTCCTTTGTAATGATCAAGGAGAAACAGTCCATGATTCATCTCAGCCTTTAGGTAAGGGTAGGATTTAGATCCAGACTGACAGCTGAGTCCAGGATGTGTCTGAATGTCAGCCAGGTTGCTAAGTGACTGGTGTGGTCAGCAGAGATAGTCTTTGCTGTGAAAGGAGGCCAGAAGGCAGTTTAACCCACCATACACAGTCGTGAATGTAAAGTGAACTAAATTGCTCTCGGGTCTCCAGTTGAATAGATCTCCATGATTATACTGAGAGTTTTGACATATTGCTCTCACTTAGGTGCCTACCTAAGAGGTCTAAATCCAGAACTATAGTTCTGTATGCATCCAGCAGTACTCAAACTCTTGAAACTACAAAACAGGAACAGACACCAAGGTACTGTCTAACTCTGCTGCATTACAAACAGCTGACATAAAAAAATTGGTATAATAGAATCATTAATATTGGAAAAGACCACTAAGATCATTTAGTCCAACCATCAGCCTACTACTACAATGCCCACTGAAATATGTTCCTAACTGCCACATTTACATGGTTCTTGAAAACCTTCAGTGATAGTGACTTGAATATTTTGCTTTGGTACCTTAGCTGCAGGAAAAGGGTTAATGCCATAGATACTGAATGAAGCTAGGCATTGACCTCAGCATAGGGAAGGCATGCATCCCCTCTAAATTCCAGTGTACTGAGTATCTATCTAAAGAATACAGATTAAGAGGACCAAGGATGGCCTTTTCTGTGTATTTCATAGATTAGAAGTAGACAGCAGTGGAGCTGCTGAGGAGCTGAGGAGACTAACTCCAAGTCATCTGTAAGGAGATTGGTACTTCTCTGATTTCAGAACTAGGACACGTAAAGATGAAGAAAAATGTTAAATGTGCCAGCAGCCAAGGACCTTTGTGAAGCTGTCACTTTCTTATATCTCTATAGCCACTCAGGAGGGTTAATAGGCTTGGGTCTAAGCTGCTGCTCAAGCCTCAGCCTGGAGGCCCTCTGATCTGCTGGGTATGTCTGTGCACTGTTTAAACAGCTGCAGAGCCCCATTCCTGAGGGACCTACAGGCTTGCACTGGGTGAAGTCTTGTATACACAAACACAGTTTTGTGTATTTCATTGGAATCCATCTGGATAAAAGGTGCAGTATAAACAGAAGGTCACCAGTGCTATACAGTGAGGATTATATGTCTAAACTCCATCAGCGCTATGACTGCAATACATTTTACCACTTTTTTAAGAAAATCACAGACTTGTAGGGATGGAAAGAGACCTCTGGAGGTCACATAGTCCATCCCACTACTAAAGCAGGTTCTCTACAGTAGGTAACATAGGAAAATATCCAGATGGATTTTGAATATTTCCAGAGAAGGAGACCCCACAAATTCTCTGGACAGCCTGTGCCAGTGCTCTGTCACCCTCACAGGAAAGAAGTGCTTCCTCATGTTCATATGTAGAGTGGGAAGATCACCACCCTCGACCCGCTGGCCACGCTCTTTTTAATGCTCCTCAGGATACCATTGGCCTTCTTGGCCACAAGGGCACACTACTGGCTCATGGCCAACCTGTTGTTAAACCAGAACATCCAGCCCCTTTTCTGCAGAATCAGCCCCTAACCTGTACCAATGTGTGTGGTTGTTCCTCCCCAGGTACAGGACTCTTCACTTGCCCTTTTTGAACCTCATTTGGTTTCTCTCTGCCCAGCTCTCCTGCCTGTCCATGTATCACTGAACGGTAGCACAGCCTTTCACTGTACCAGCCACTCCTCCCAGCTATCATCAGCAAACTTGCTGAGGATGCACTCTATCACTTCATCCAGGTCACTGATGAAATGTTGAACAAGACCAGACTGAGCGCTGACTTCTGGGGAACACTACTAGCTACAGGCCTCCACCGAGACTCTGTGCTGCTGATCACAACCCTGAGTTGTGCCAGTCATCCAGTGCCATCAGTCCGCCTCACTGCCCATTCATCTAACCCTTACTTACTAAGCTTACCTACTAAGATGTTACAGGAGACAGTGTCAAAAGCCTTGCTGAAGCCAAGACTTAGACTGCCCCATTCTGACCAAGCTTTGGATTCTGCTATTGGTCTGTTCTCTCCTGAACTAAGACAGGCAGTTCAACCTATATCATGACTATAACCCTACTGCCTAACAAAAGTTAACAGTAATGATACTGTACCTCTCTCCAGTGCATGAGTTTGTTAGCCCCATAAGAAAATTAATCTATGACTCAATCATGTGAATTCAGTGAATATAATAATAAAAGCAATAAAAATCATTGTTGCAACCAAATATCTTTGCAGGATACCCTTTGAAACTCAGCTCAAGAATTTCATTTATCTTCTTCTAGTCCCATTGCCCTACAATTCCTGCTGCAGGAGTACAGGGCTGTAGATATGATGGCTCACCAGGAGAGTTTTGTCTTCCCAGGGCCTGTTATGATGTGCCATAATTGCACACAAATGTCCTGTAGAGATTATTTGGTAAACTGCTGCTAGGCCACAGGAGCAATAGATAAGCCACTTAGCAGATTTCGCTACATTTGACATGTCAGTAGCATGTGTCAGAAGTACAGTAGAGAAATAGAGAGGTTTCAGATTTTACTTTCTATCAAGGTGTGCTTTGCATCTCTATAAGGACTCCACAGCAAACAGAACAGTGCTGAAGGGGCCTAATGCTGTTGGATTTATATCAGTGATCTAGAAATATTCTTGACTTTAACTGTATATTACAGAGCCAATCAGAGAAGGCTGTGGCATGCATGTATAATTTTAATGCATAACCTACCAAAGTAGCACTAACACGTGTATGTGTAGCACTGAAAAATTACATTCCACATACATTATCCAGTGAGAATAGTTATTGGGCCCTACTGAGTGCAAAGTTCTGAAATTGGTAAGCCATTGAAAATGAAAGATTTGGCTTCTAGATATCATTTAATCGTTTTCCCTGTATTGCACTCCTGAGTTTCTGTGCTTAGAGAGTAGAATCTGCATGAAGCAAGGAACAGAGCCCCAGGCCTCTCTCATCTTAGGTGTCATTCTGAGACCTATGTTTTTATCGGTTGAGAGCTGGTCCTCTGTCCACAGTTTTGAGCAGAAATCCCATACTCCAGCAGGGAACCCTTTACCAATCAGTATTTCCTGAAAGCTGGCACACACAATGAAAGTTATATTTTCAGTGAGTCAGCAATTTCGGAGCAAAATTTATTTCATCTGGAGATTGCCCATTAGCCTTCATGATGTGCTGGCCACACACACCCCTTGCAAAGCAAGCTCCCAGCTGACAAGGAGATGCCTGCTGAAGTAATACAGCCACCAAACAAGATACTCCATCTTTTGCACTTTCTTCCATGGATACATTGGATCGAGTGCTTTTGGCTTTCCAACCTACTTCACATAGACATGAGTGAGGAAAGAAGCCTCTGCCAGCACCAGTTCTTCATTCAAGGCATAGCCCACGGGGGTGAGCAGAGCATGGTAGCACACGTAAGATTCCTGTAGGGCAAATTAGGCATTAACTTAACATGAGATGTGTACTGTTGTTAAAATAGTGATTTCTTTAGGATAAGGAATGGCACACCTAAGATCAGCATCTTACCAAACTTCAACACATAGCTTCTTCAGTTCTTCAGTATGGGGATTACAATTGTAAGCTTTAAAAAATAATAATAAAAAGTATAAATATTTGTTTGTATTTATATCTGTATATGTTTGTGGGAACAAAACTGAATGCTAAGATCTTATTAAAAGGATAGCAGCATGTGAACAAATAAAGCAAGTTTATTGCGATCTAATACACATGGCTTGAGAAAGTCGTTTATGGAAGGAGGAGGGAGGAAAAGCATTTAAATGTGAATAGTGAAGTAATGATATCATAAAGGAGCAACTACTTAAGCAGGTTGGGAAGGAGAATGAAAAAGTAGAACTGCAAAGTAGAGAAAAGGAAATTCCCTTCTGGAAATATTATCAGAAATATGATAGAAGTGAACAGCTTGCCTCATACATGCAAAAAAGCATGCAAAATAAGACTACATAAAACTCAAAAGTCAAGCTGCTTTCAGTTTGTTTTGTTTCCTCTGAAGATGATAGCAAACCTCTCAGCAGCTTTGGTAAGAGCTGGTTTGTGCTGATCCAGAGTGTTACTGCAGTACAACTCTAGGGGTAGAAGTGGCTCCCAACAGTGTGACCAAAGGTGCAGGAGGAGAGGAGGCAGGGTAAGGGGCAAGGCTTGACTGGCAGAGAGCTGGAGCCCTATCATCACCCTTCTTTCTCCTCTCTTCCTCCAAAACTAGGATTTCACACCAAAACACTGCTGCAGTCTTCACGGTCTTTCATAATTAAAAGCTGTTTGTACATGACCTAGATGCTGAGATCAGATAAGCAGCAATTCAAAGCTAGCTCTGTGAGCTATTGTGAAGCTATGTTTCACATAGCTTATTGTGAGCTATGTGAAACAAGATGAACAGGAGCTGGTATTTGTAACCTGCGAATGCATTTTTTTCTGATAAAGAGCAGCATGATAGCAGAGTATGCATATTCATTTCCTCCAGTTTGTCTCAATAGCTATTTACATGATCAGTTAGCTGAGAAAGGAAGTCAATGTTATATATTACCCTACTGCCTGCATTCATAAATGTTTTTCCTTAGTCAATTGGAAAGTTTGTAGTACCACAAGAAGCTGGTATCACAATTCCAGAAGTATCCTCCTCTTCTCAGGAGATCCCTCACCTTAATGCCACTTTCACCTGAAGAGGTGGCAGTCTGGAAATACTGTGGGCACTGAGCAATGTGCTGTGTGGTGAGATTTTGTCAAAGAAAACAAAACATTTGCTCACTTTCCATTCAGAGTGTGCACATCTGCTCATCAAAGTGATGCCATGGGCATCCAGTGCTATATAAGCTTTGGTGAGCATGTGTGTGATGGGAGTAATGACTGTATTATAGCACCAGTTAAAAAGATGGTATTAGAGATGTCATATTGTGCACTTTATGTCTGTCTGTTTGGCACTATGTAGTGCTTGTCACATCGGCATTCTTCATACATGGCACTAGTTTCACTGGTTTCTGGGATACATGACTTTGAATCTTGAATATTTCATAGTTCTGCTTAAATATATTTCCTACATTCAGCTTGAGTAGGAAAGAAAACCTGTGAGCTCTTATAGAAAAAAGCCGATAAAAATGTTTTGAGCTAAGAGAGAGAGAAATATTTATATTGCAGATAAGTGTGAGTTTTCATGGGATCTCATGGCAAGGATATTTCACTGGAATGCCTCTCCTCTGCACATTTAAGGAGCATGTAATAGGATACAATATAAATGAGTGGAAAAAAGTCATCATGGCATTTTGAGAAGGAAATAATTGCATTTTACTACCCATTTGAGCATCATGAAGCAACATCAATTCTAGTTTGACCCTCTAGTGTTGCTGACACATGGCAGTTAGTTTAACAAAGAATATCATCTTTAATTTAAACTGGAATTCTAAGTCATTACTAGAGTTGGATAGAAGGAGGAAATACCATTTTAAAATAGACCTTATTCTGATTCAGAAATGAAAATAAAATAAATGTGAACTTTCTTCAAGAGAAAGAATTGAGAGTTGGCCAGAAGATCCTGGGCTATTGCTGAACCCACCTGGTTGGAGGTTGGGGAACCAAAAGAGAAGGTGGTAGGAAAGCATGCAGCTTTTTTCCTGAAATCGTTTTTTATTTTCCAAACCTGTGATTGACTTTCTTTGTGCATCAAATTACTGCTGTCTTTATTGAGACTAAATTTGTCTTTAAGTTTGAATGGATATGAATTCAAGAGAGTTCATAAACCTCCTCTTGTGATCAAGGATATTGTGCTCCCCAAGCACACATAGGTGTGTGCTAGACTTGCCAACCAAGGAAAAGAGTAGTTCCTTCTACATGAAAAGTGGCAAGTGGAGTTTGTAAACTACTTCACCATCTACAGTTGTACAAAATGGAAATGATGCAGTGATACCCTGTGCTAGGCTAAGGAGCTAATAATAAATGCAGATTTTCATGCAGTCAAATTTTAGAATGTTGTTTAGGATGGAAGTAATGTACTATCTCTGCATTCTAAGATACACCAATATATGAAATTCTAACAAGAAAAAATAACCAAACCCACAAGATAGTACATTAGTGTGACTTTTTCCCATCTTTCATCAATCATGAGCAAGTTACCTTTTCCATGTCTGTGCTAGCTGGAGGCCTGGAACCAAAGCTTTTGCACATTGGCAGCCAAGCAGTCACTACATTACCACCATACTGGCTGAGTCAAATTAATTTCTAGAAACAATTAATTTATTGTATAATGTAGGAAGCAGGAAGAGATATCAAAAACATCAAAAGCCTTCAAAGATCTATACCCTACTAAAGAAGGACAAGGGTGTCCTGGTTTAACAACAGGTTGGTCATGAGCCAACAGTGTGCTCTTGTGACCAAGAAGGCCAATGGTATCTTGGGGTGCATAAAAAGAGTGTGGCCAACAGGTCGAGGATGGTGATCTTCCCCCTTTACTGGTGAGGCTACATTTGGAGTACTGTGCTCATTTCTGGACTCCTCAGTTCAAGAAAGAAAGAGAACTTCTAGAGAGAGAATCAGATGTCCACAAAGATGATAAAGGGCCTAAAGCATATCTAGGCCCCTTATAACTTAAGCGTGGACATCAAGAGGATGGGGCCAGAGTCTGTTTGGTGATGCCCAGTGACATAATAAGGGGTCATGGGCACAAACTGGAACACTGAAATTTCCATATAAATGTGAGGAAGATCTTTACTGTGGGAGTGACAGAGCACTGGCACAGGCTGCCCAGAGAGGTTGTGAGATTTCCTTCTCTGGAGGTATTCAAAACCTGCCTGGACACTTTCCTGTGCAGCCTACTGTAGGGAATTTGCTTTAGGGGGGGTTGTACTAGGTGATCCCCAGAGGTCCCTTCCACCTCCTATGATTCTGTGACATCAATATATGTTTTATACATAAAGTATGGATGCAAAGAAATTATAATTGCCTTGATGTTAAGGCACAAAATATTTGGTTCTACAGAGCAGCTACTTCTTTATCTGTTTACTAAGGTGACCAAGAAGAAACTGAGTTATTAAAATAATTTCATGAAAATTATGCAATAGTGCTTGTGCATATATATGGTCAGGACTTTCACTTCATTTTATGTCAACATTTGATACTCATGAAAACCTGTTAAAATACTGTTATAAAATTAAGGTGAGGAAAAGTAAAGGCTGAATAAAAATCTTTAAAAGTGAAAGTATTTTTTTCAGTCTCTGCGACTATGTGATGTCCAAAGCATTATGACCTTTCTAACAGATGGAAAAATATTTATTAACCTTACTTGCAAAACCAAATGGTACTCAACAGATGAAGTATACTTTGGAATTAACTGAATCTATTCATGTCAGGTTTCTGCTGACAAATACTGTTGCTTGAAACAACGGAAAAATGAAACCATGTTCTTAAAAGTAGACTTTTCTACTTCTTGTTCTGGACTTATGTGTTGTTATAGTTATTATTATCTGTGTTTCAAAAAACTATTCTTGAAACTTCTGAAACTTATTTTTTTCTTCATTTCAGTGAATAAGCTAAGGATCCTTGTCCTGAACACTTGTAGGTTTGCTGCCTGAATTATTTTACATGGAAAGCTGGACTTTTATTTAAAATGAGATTCTTCCTGTAACAATGTAAGCAAAAAAAATGAGCTTTTCCTTGATAAAACATGTCCAAATTGAGCAGTTTGTGGAGTGTTGAACAAAACCAGAACACACTAGTTAAAATAAGTTAAGACAGTGGATTAGGAAGGAAGTTGTGTGAATAACCCCTATTTCTCCCCTCCACAGCTGGCTTCACCAGCTGAGCTATGTTTTTGCTCTGCACTACAGCCTGGAGAATGTTCAAGATACAGCAGGACCATCCTCCATCCTGGGAAATGCAGATACATTGAGGAGGTGAAAACACAAAGCAGTTTGAATACTCTATGGAAAACAAAACAACACAAAACAACCAGTGAGCGGACTAACTTAGCCTCCCGTCAGCTAGAGAACCAGCAAGCTGGCATAATTTTCTGCACTTCAACCAAGCACTTTGCAAGCACGTTTGTTGTGTCTTGGACCTCTATCGATTAGGTGCTACTCATGGTTTCTACTGCTTTTAGAATGTAGTCTTCTAAATTGGGCAATTAGCTCAAATACAAAGCTCTTGGCAGAATTTGAAACTCTTGTGAATGCTTTGACAGTATTGTATGTTATTGTTAAAGAACACATATTTAACCAGACACCTGTACAGTCTTTCCATAACTGTTCAGAGCAGAACCTTGTCTGCCTTCTTTATCAAATCTGTATCTCCAAAAAAGCTACATTATTCTGTAAGAACCATAACTATGAAAATCTAGTTTCCAGTAACTCTATTCTTACGTTTTAATATATTTTTAATGAGTTATATGAACACAAAAGCTTCTGCTCTATTATACACCTAGGAACCCATATTGACTTCCAATAGTCATGAGAATCTTTTTTCTTATATCTGACTGTGTATTCTCATGATACCTTTTGAAACCCTTACTTTCATATCAGGTTAGGAAAAAAAATGGTGTAAACACTGTGGAAAAGGATACAAAGAAGACTGACCAAGCACGGGAACCTTTCTTCCTTACAAAATTGAGTTAAATGCTCCACATGTTTATCAAGGGAATTGGTAAAATTGATATGTAGATTGGAATGATCTATAAAGATTTTTAGTGGAGTAATTTAATTTTCATGTCCTCATAATTTATTTCACCTTGCAAAATATATAATTGTCATTCCATTTTTACTGGAAGCTTGTAAAAGAAAAAAGGGAGATATACAATATTAAAATACCAAGTCTGCCTTTGTCAAATGTGTCAATGATTTGTAGTGCTGGGAAGTCCTGTGAGGCTGAGTTCTAGAGTGAATTAAACTCTGGAAGTATGGCCACGTCTTAGTGCTGAGCCATCAGGTGTGAATACTTCCTTGGCTGAAAGAGCTTTCATTTGTTACTACTGGCAAGACGTGCTAATCATAAATCTAAAGTAAGGAAAGCCACCAAGCTGAACTGGCATCTCAAAATATTTAGAATTTTACAACCCCCAAGAGTTCTATTGTGTGCACTCTGAAATGTTGATGCATGTATGAGTGGAAACAATAACCTTGTATGGCTGCTTTTTGACAGCAGTGTGCAGAGTAGGAGGCCAAACATCTGAGGAGTGGCTTACTTTGCTCTCTGTAGCTATAGTCACTTCAAAGTTCGGATTAGCTCTTTTCTTCCATGACAGCTATTTTGCTAAAACCAAAGCATTTTGCAAAACATAGCAGTTTCTCTGAAAATGTGATTAATGAGATTCTCAGTTTCAAGAGCGTATCAGAAAGAGAAAGGCACTTACCTGGAAGGAGCAAAGCTCAAATTCAACTCTTTCGCTGCCTGGTTCTCTATGGGGAGCTGAGTTTGGCTCTCTTTTTCCCAAGGTGAGTAACTAATCTATAGGTTACAGATAAAATTCCTATTGGTCTCCTGGAATAGGTTTGGTTTCTTCGAACATGTATAACAGGCAATATTGGTTTTGTTCATGTTGGAACAGGCTCAGAAACCTCAGCTGGAATTACTGCCTTTCAGCCAGTCCTAATGTGACCCTTGCTTTCACCAAATGCAAAAGTAGGTACTGTGATACTATTTGATAGATTTCTGGTAAGTCCACAGGAAGGTCCAATGAGGAGGAGACAAAAAGAAGCTGCAGAAATAGTCACTCTTTCCTTGTTCCAGTGTCTTGCTCAGATCTAGAAGAAACAGACTGCAGTTATGATGCTTGTTCTGACCATGAGAAATAGAGAAAAACACATGCTTAACCAGACTAGGAAAACAAAAAAAATACCTTTTCGGCTAAAAATGAAAATAAAGGGTTGTTGTGTTTCTGTACATAAATGTTGTGTTTTCTGTACATAAGTGGGTGGCCAGCAGGGCTGACTGATAAATCTTTTGTACTACAATAAACACCAAATCAGTTGAAGAGGTGAGTGTTCACTGAAGTAACTTTACCAAGAGCTCAACATCAATCTGACAAACCCAGTAATCTGGATGTGACCATTGTGCGCTCAGCTGCTCAGGGAGAGACTCAAGGTCGTTGACATCTGTCTTCAAGGAAGTTTTGCTTATACTGCAGGTCCTTGTGGTCAAAGGCTGAGCCTGTCACACAGCACATAAGAAAATACCACAGATAAGCATCCCAAACACTATCAATTAAAAAAAAAAAACTGCATGAAATAATGTTTTACTCTATTTCTAGTTTCATTCAGTGACAACTCCTTATAGTTTGTGATAGAAATGTCATTTCGTGCCCTGTTTCCATCAATAAGCATTAATACGTCTGCTAGGACAGCCAAGCTACAAACTACCAGAAAAAAAATCTAGGTCTGTTCTTGGTTAGGTACATAGGTAGATCTTTATAGATCTCTGTAATATATATAGGTCTAAATTATATATAGAGAGATCTATAAAGATCTATGGAGACCATACGTAAAACATGAATACTTAATCTATAGATGTTCATCTACAGATGAAACTAATTTTCATCTATATTAGATGGAAAAATTAGGGCACATTTAGCAGAATTTAAGAATTTCATAACTTTTAAAGATGCTTGGCCTAGAAATTTTCATATGATATGAGAAAATGTCCAGCATAAAGGAAAATGAAGTGCAAATGGGACTGCATCCATGAAAGGTACATTTATGGGCTTCCTCCTTGAAACAGAATTTCCAGTTAGACAGGGCAAGTAAATAAAATGATGTCTTGTTCATGGAAAAAGAAAATTGCCATAAATTGCCTTTTAGCTTGATGACCCTTTTGAAAAGCCTTCCCTAGCTGTATTAAATATACTTCAAATAATTAGATCATTCCCAGCTGAGTGACCAAAGCTTCTTGGAAAGAAATGGGTTCATCTTATTCAGTTATTAAATGTTAAAAAGCTAAATTGTATTTTATTCTAGACATAACTACAAATTTCAGCATGAAATGCTTATGTTTCACTGCCTACTGGATACTTCTTGCTATGCAGTCTACACATAATGAAATTATGAGGGCAACTCATTCCACCTCTCAGACGTCTGCATTAGTATATGATGAATTACGCCTTGGAAGTCCCTCACCACTGACAGAGGAGGAAGCCTGTGTGATGACGATAGACTCAATACTCAAACTTTTCAATATCTAAAATTAGGAGAGCTAAGTCTCACCCACAAACAACATGCTGCGTGGCCAACTGGGGCAGGCTTTGTCCTACAAAACCTTCAGTGCCCACCATTCACAAGGTCACTGCAGGCAGCCAAATTTGGCATCGTTCTGCAGCTACCAAGGAAAACAGATCAGAGGGGCTATCCAAATCCACATGTCTGTACAGATGAATTTTTCTGAAAAGCCCAGTGCAAAGCTGCCCAGCAAGACTTGAAATTTTCCATCTTTGGGTATTTACAAGATAAAGCCAGCACTAGCCTGAGCTAGTGCTGCTCATAGCCCTGGACTAGAATCCCCACAGATTTCTTTCAGCCTACATTGCTGTGGTGTTTTGTGTTTGTTTTTTTTTCCATACTGATGACAAAGCAAGTCCAGTTAATTAGCTCTGGCATAGACAGTGATGATTAGGTGAGATGAATTCCAGCTCTGGACTTAGGCTGCTTCTGTACACAGTTTTTTCTATTCTGATGACAGTGTTGCTGAGGGCTTATGGTAACCAGGCACAAAGTTTTCAGTAGCAAATAAATATTAACTCATGGTTGTACTGATAACAAAATGTAGAAAGGTATCTCTAGTTGGATGAATTTAGGACAATCTGAGAGAGGCGTGCAGTTTTGGTGTATGAATTCTCCAGTGTGCATATCCACCTGTTTCCATAACTGTGGCAGAAGTTTGGATACATAGCTTAAACTAGATATCTAACATGTAAATGGCTAACAATTAGTGATCTATTGCTATCCTGGTAAATGGGAATTCAACCTTTTTCCTAAAAAAAATTTCAGCCTTCTCTTCTTGCTTTCTGATATTGGGAAGTGAAGAATATATGACAGATATAGCTGCTTGAAATAAAGAAAGAGAGATCCTTCTTAAGAAGAGCAGTTTTATTTGTCCTTCTTATTACAAAAAAAAACAAACAACAAAAAAAAGATGGATTTAGAATTAGCCTTTTTATTTTTTTCATTATATTTTTAGACCTTATATATACATACACCATTTACTGATTTCTTTCATTATTGTTTTGTTTTTTTGTATGTTTTTCATACTACATTTTTTTAAGTTTGCATAGAGAACAGGAACATTTTAGACAAATTATATCTTTCTCTCCAATTTTTTTAATAGTAATTAAAAGACTGTGATCTTACTGCATAGGAACAAGGGTTTGGGATGTACCTATTGATAATGAATGCATCAAGAAAAGGAAAGAGACCACAAAATTTTAAGCAAATAGAATGGCACTAAACCCTGAGCAGCAGAGTGAGAATAGTATCAGTGACAGGGAAGACTGCTTTGGATTACTGCAAGCAATGTTGCTACTATTTTTGGAGTATTACACATTAGCGATCTAACAGACATATCTGTTTTTGAAAGATTTGACGCATTTAACAGTTCCAGTACATATAATTATTTCTGGAAAAGTATTTATTTATTTATTTTTGTTCAGGGTTAGCTGTTCTGTTATGTTTCACTCCAACTCCTTTCCTGCACAGACAGCTTAAATCTCATTTTAGGGACTTGTTCTGCCAGCCACTATACTATCTGCACACATTCCATATAAGTTAGAGGGCAGCAATGTACTCCTTTATAGACCTTATAGAGGTTCTGGCTCTTCTCCCTTTTCAGTTCTATAAAGCTCTGTTTGCCATGAGATGTTCTTTAGGGAAAAGAATGAGAATGTTCTGGTAATGATAAAATGTACTCTATCGAATAAAAGGGGTTGGCAAAGTTTCCGAACTGTGGTCAGACTCTGGATTCATTTAATCTCCTCTGAAAGTTCATTCCATGTTTTCTTTCTGCAGTCACACATGAATAACTAGATCCCCAGCTAGTTTAAGTCAATATGGCATCAGTGACATCAGCTGTCTTTTACCCAGGATAATCTGGGTATTACAGCACTGGAACACAGAAATCTAGGCAGTACAGGAGCTTCCAGAACTGAACTAGTTCATACAGAATCAGCTTAAGCATCTCTTCACTGTTCTCCCCATGTATCTATTATTTCTTCAGGTGTCAAATCATGAGAACATGAAAATTTTAAGAGCTGAAGGAGTCTGGTGATTGCCACACCCAAGTTACTAAAGTTTTCCACCTAAAGAGTGAAGAGGCACAAAAGTGGCAACCCAGCAGGGCTCAGTAAGGCCAATGTTATACCCAAGTTAGAAATATGAGAAGAGTTGTCCTGCTTTTCAGAGACACTGGGTCTCCTGGGGGAATGGATCACTGATACAGGCTAAACGTTCAGCCATATTTCTCAGCTGCCAAAACTCTGACAGACACTAGAATTCTTCTGTAGAATCAGTTCAAAAGTGTCTTTCCATAAGGACACGGTATATCCCAAAGCCTATCTACCCATCTAGCCAACCTACACAACCAGCTTACTTATAGGAAGACTCATTCATTCATTAATAGGTTTGCAAGAACTTAAAATCCAGTTCAAATTCTTTGGATATAGTTACATACATCTTCTTCTCTGGTATTTGAAATAATGTTATATTTCATTTCATAAGCAGAATATGGATATTTAACATCCTGAAGAGAATACTTTCCGAATTTCTCACTGAAAGCTTCACAGAAGAGGAAATAACAGATATTCAAAGGATCAGTTTGCCTAAAGATGTCTAGTGCCATTTAAATCTCTGCTTGCATGTCATTATGGATCTTCTACAGATACTGAGAACCACAGATGATTACTCTACAGCAGTGTGGACTGCATTATGCTTTTTTATGAGTCAACGGATTTGAGTCTTAAGACTATTTGCTGAATCTGTATTTAAGTTGCTGGACTAGATCTTACACAAGCAGTGGTCATAAAAGGTAACCCAGTGATTCCTGCATTGGGCTGGAAACATTATGTTTGTTGTGTTTGAAGAAGTCCAAGTGTTTAGGGAGATATTAATTTACCGGACCAGTGAACAACATGGAGTGAGCAAACAAACTGGAGAATCTGAGCAAGGCTGATCCTATCTCTTAAGCCAGGTTTTAGGGAAGAAACACTGTTCAAGAAAACAAGAAGTAATCTGCTCATGGAGATAAGGGTAGATATAGCTTAAAGTGGCAGAAATGAAGATAAATCCTTCTTTGCCATGGATGAAAAATTAAAGCTTTTGTGGAATTTTTCAACTGTAACCCACGTAATAATGAGTCCAGAAAGGGACAAGGTTGAGTGTTCCCACCTTATTTCTAAAATATTACATGACAGATCTTGTGGAAAAGAGATGGAAAGAGGAAAGAGATCTTCACCTGTTTCTTGCTGAAGTTCTGCAGACTGTACATTTCTGGTGACTGTTGTTGGCAAAGAGTAGCCAGAGATCTAAATTTTGGGGAAGAATGCAGTTGCATGTGTTATCTTCATTTTGGCCCTAACAAAAACCTGCTGTTTGACAGAAAGGAGTATCACAGTTTTTGGTAGTGAGTGCTAAGCACTTATTAATTACAACTCACAACTTTTTATCCTTTTTTGCTTTTTGACTTCTTCTGGAAAGTATATTTTCTACCCTGCCATACAGTCCTTAAACTTTCTGGAGGTTATACTGATTTGTAAACATAGCCACTATTTATCAAAGAACCTGTGGCTCACTTCTGAGGTGGGACACAGTGTCTCTGAAAAAGGAATATTAAGGCTAAAAGGGATTGTGTAGCTCCAAAGAAAGCTGTAACTAATTCTCTGCAAATGCAAAAATTGATTGCTTTTAATTTCAGAGAAAATTGCATTTGTTCTCGTTTATACTATTTTTGACATGCAAGCAAGTACTTGAATATATGCAGCACTTTACATATAAAAATTGCAAACCAAAGGGAGGCAGCAATAATTTAACACAGAAAAAAAAACATATAGAACTCTCTATTTCTCATTGAGTTGGCAGAGAAGCCCTCCCATATCCTCAGAAGAAATGAAAACAGATGAAGAAATCCTGTACAGTGCTTTCTCTAGTAGGAAGCAGATCATATTTCTTGCATCTGTTACCAACATGGTAGATCAGCTCTGTTCCCATCAGAGGGATGGTCAGGATATCTGTGATTTGAGGTTTTGCCTTTTTAGGAGATATACTTTTCATCTTGTTATGGCTTTTGTTAATTTTGTCACAATTCGATGTTATGAAGTAGCTCCTCCTTTCCTGTCAGTAGTACAAGATCATTCTATCAGAATAATATAATACATCACCAGCTTGAATGCTTCAGGCATTAATTTTTGTTCTGGTAAAATTTAGCCATGCATCTTTACTTCCTGCATTTCTGTGGACATTCAGTTCAATGTTAATGTCAAAAGTAACTGCATGTTATTCTGATATGTTATGCTTTAAAATCAGATATTAAAAAGATCTGAAAGTTCAGTGTCATAACGTTTTATTTCTAGGAATGTTTTTTTTAATTTCATGAGCTATAAATAATTTAAGTGACGGAAATGACCTAAACTGCTTATCCATTTTCCAGTTTGCCAGTACACAGCCAGGAGAGAAATAAACAAGTCTTCATGTCTGAATGCCATGTAGAAAGAAATTCAAGGATGAAACTGAAGGGCTACAACAAAACTATAGCTTTGCAAGTAGTAGTAATTTCAAGAAAATACCGTCTAAAGCACTTCAGAAATGTGAAAGTGTCTATCCCTTTCAATTGAAAGATTTGGAAAAATTAAGTATACTGAGCTTTGCAAATTTCCAAGATGGAAATTGCCAGAATAAGTACTTATGACTTACACTTTTGTGAATATCATATTCTACTAAAATATCATTATTAGTTTCTACTTCAATCAAAGGTTTAGAGCACTGAATGATATAATATTTAATCATAATATGTAAGGTAGTGTTTAGAAGAGAACCTGATGGGCTTGAATAATAAACTAAGCTGTCAATAATGAAATCTTCTCAATTCTAAAATTACTTGAGAAAAGAGAGAGATTGAATAAAAATAAATACAGGAAAACTGGGACATCACTAAAAATTAGCTACAACTGTAATTTTTGCTCTGTGAGCTAACTGGTACATGGGTGAAGACCATAGGAAGTACCAGTGGAATAACACAGAGAAATAATGAGTAAACTCAGAATGCTGAGCATCAGCCAGTGGTTAAGGAAAAACAGAAACGCTCAGAATGCACATCTTAAAACAAAAATTCAGTGGTGAAAATCAGGGATACATCTGACAGTTTACACTCACCTGAGAAATGTCAAACAAGGAGATGGACCAAACTCATCAGAGTTTGAAGGACGAAAATCTGGCATTTTCTCTATAGAAATACTTCCTAAATATTCCAGCATGAATTGTCAGTTAAATTTGACATAGGATAACTAGGAGACCGAAGAGTGGAAAGCATGTTTCTGTTGGACTGCCTGAAAAATTCAGACTTTAAGAAGAACAGAAGACTTGAAGTGAGTGTTACAGAAATACAAAAAGTGTATATGGAAGAAGATACTGCAGGTAGAAGGTACAAAAATTATACCTTGTCTGTGAAAGATACATTGAGAAATGTGCAATGATTTTTATGCAATTAATTAGGTGAATGTTTCTTTTTCTGTTGGGACAAAAGAAGAACATGTTAAGTTCAAGGTAAAGAATCGTCAGGGTTTTAGGTTCTGACTCAGAATTTTCATTCTTCCAAGTGATTAAAAAAATTCTGAGATCCTTATTCTGTATCTTACCTTTTGGATGTCAAATGCATTTTTAATTATGATGTTCTTTCTACTACAATTAGCATTGTAGGCAGATGTTTTTGCTCAAAAATCAAGACTATTGGAATCCAATATGTTTCTTAAACTAGCTATGTTTTTCCTCAAAGAGAGTTCTGATCTAATTGGCATGTGTATTAAAAGGATTTCCCAATCTAAATATGCTAATTTCCTCAGCCATTGCGACTATATGTAACATATGTCTGCAAAAGCAGGGTATCCTCAGTCTCCAATGCTCTGGAGCGTATACTGTGAAAGCTCAAAGGTCTCATACCATTTCTAAATTTCATTCTTAACTTCTGACTTCAGTGGGATTTAAAGACATTTATGACCTTTCATGGCATGCTCAATATGTTGCAGAATCAGGCCCTTAACTATTGCCACAAGAAAGTATTCAGAATATCACATTCTGGATTTTGTCATTCAGAATGTCTTTAGAACTGGAATAACAATTGAAAGAAATTTCAAAACATCTGGAAGGCATCACATTTCATATCAATGGTACCTCTTAGATTAGATAGAAAAGTTCCAGATAATGTATTTTTTCTGATTATTTATTTATTTATTATTCTGCCCCTAAAGAAAATATGTTGATACATACGTAGCTAAGTTCTTAAAAGTGTAGCCATTCCAACCAGATCTGAGAAAGGAATATTAGAAGTATTTTAAAAGTATTTAAAATTATTATGATGGCCTTGGGCTTGTCATAGGAGGGCCAGATTGGAGACAGTAGAATAGATAGAAGGCAAAAGAGCTAAGACTTGCAGGAAAAGTGGAGTTTTAACAAGAACTATTAAGTGGAATATGAAATATCACATCCATATGCTTGAGAAACCACATGTTGAACAGAAGGAATGGTAGACTATCAAAGCAGTGACATAAAATTTGTTAGGCTTGGCAAAGCAAGTCAGAATCAGTACAATAAACAGAACTCTCAAATGCTTAAATAACCTTGAAGAACTGTTGTAACTGTAAAAAATGTTTACCTCTTAATTAAAAAAAATGAGGGAACAATTGTGTTAGGTAGTATTACGTTTCTTTTTTTTTTTTTAAGTTGAAGGTACTCAGCATTACAATGTTTTGTTTCTACAGAAAACACCACACTCCTGTGAAAACACTACCACTTGTTAAACACTGCATAAAGAATATCTGTATTTTCTAATCTGCAAGTAAAAACAAGTACAGCATGACAGCATCACATTGCTGGTGAATGGAAGTACTATGTGTATACCTTTACAGCACTATTTCATACCAAAAAAGAATGCCTTATATACAGAACTAGCTCATTCCTTGCAATGTTGGAAGCTTCGTATACTCTTTTAGAACTTCTGAGGATTGATCTTCAGAACTTTTTCTGGGATATTACACTAAGTCACACTAACCAATATTCTGAGTCAGTAGCTTAAGTTGTTTCTTCTGCTTTTACTTTAAAGTAAACAGAAGTAAATATCATCCATGTATTTCAGACAGATGTTACAAAAAAATACCAACCATGAAGTTACTTAAACATCTTTCGCAATGTTTTATTGTTTACACTAATACTATACGACTCTACAAATTATTGCTAGTATTTACAAGTAGATATTGCCTCTGAGCCTTAGGAGGGCAGTCCTGCAAGCTGCAACATGTAGGATGTATTATACAGTTTTGAAGCCAACAGCCTTGTGAGAAATCATCTAGATGTTCTTATTTTGGCTTGGGAGGAATTTAGTGCTCAGGCTGCAGCAATTTACAGTTGCTAAACTTTACAAGTGTTTTAGCTTCCTGTCTGTGTGTTAAGATAGCAAATCACACAGGAATCAGTCAACAAGAGCACATCTATAAGCAAAAAACATCCAACAAACTGTTTTTCACAGTGACGATCTGACAAAATAGATGAAATTCTAACATTTCTTCCAGTTTCACAGGGATGATTCAGCACTGGGGCTCAACTCCAAAGGTCCAAAGCATCTCTGTTGTACCTTAAAAGACAAGAGGCCTTGAACAAGAAGGTGCTGATTACAAAGTGTTACTCATTTTCAGTGAGAAATACAGAAAACAAAAACAAAGCAAAAAACAGAACAACAATAAAGTAGTGGAAATGATTTCATTTTGAAGGGACAGAACAGGAGGATTTCATCCCTCCCAATGAAGACGTACATCCCACAGGTGATATATACTGTGAGATACTCTCAATAAACATTTCTCAAACAGCAGCAAGTTACCCATCTGGGTGTTTTCCAAGTGGTGTTTTCCAATTGGATCCTGAGTGGTTTCTCTGGACAGTATTTCATTGTGAAAACATGGCTCTTAGTATATGTACTATGAAGGCTTTTGTATGAGGCACTCAGATAGGATCTGCAGGACTGTCTTTACTTATCCTAGGAGACTGGACACATACAAACAACAGTCTGGTAGGGTAGGAAACTCGCACCTCCTCCTGCCTCAATCAAACAGTGACTGTCCATAACCAAAATGTCTTCGGAACAGCTCTCCCAGTCACCTTAAAAGTTAGTGTTTCAGTGTTCTCCCTTTTCCCCATCAAAATTACAGCGACGTCTCTGCTAGGGCTTCATTGGTATTTGCAGCCCACATGCCTTCCTATGAAAATGAGGGTTTCCCTGCTCACCCCCAAAGAAAAGGGAGGGAAAGAGGGAGAAGGAAGAGGGGTCCATTAGGATTAGGAAAGTGAGAATGAAGTCAAGAGGAATAAGTTTTATCTCTAAGCCTAGAGCATTTCAAATGAGATTAAGGCTTCAGTTCAGTAACTGGAGCACAGCTTTTTCTTTCCCAATTATAACTGGCAAGTGTGTAATGAAGACTAATTGCATATTTTGCATATTAAAAGCATTGTTCTATTTATAACATTTACTTAGTTATTATCCTCTAGAATCAAGATTTTTTAAAACAGATACTTAACAGACACACCTGTTCAGTAAGAATGAATTCTAACAGTGCAGATCAGTGATGGCAGTGACCCTCAGCCTCTTTTGTTTGTTGTCTTTCTCCTTTGCAGGAGGATAATAACCTTGGTTTGTTTTGGAAGTCATTTATGTTAGTACAGTTACCAGTAAAGGATGATTGAGAACTTTCAGATATTCAAACAAAGAAAACTCTTGCAGTCTTACTACTTACTGTAATTTAAATAACCAGACACTTTAAGCTTGTAAAATTACTTTAAAGTGTATGAAGTTTGTTTGTAGGGTGGGCTATCCCAAAAACTAGATGTTTCGTTTTTCAAGCTGCCCTGGATACTCCTTTTTCTTGATCCCAAGTCCAAAGGCCAAATCACAGCAGAACTTGAAGCAGTCTGTGAAGGTAGAAGCTCATTCCTGCCTGCCTTCCGTTTTACCAAGGAGTGACCCATTTCTGGGATCCAAAGAAATAACTGCTGTGTAGATATAAGCAAATCAAATTTGTGGTATCTGGTTTCATGTCCACTCATATGCTGGGAAACTGAGAGCTTTCCATCAGCTTATCACTATTTATCAGTGCAAGGAAGACTGACTCCAAAGCCAAAATCAAGCCTCAAATGTTTGCTGAATTTTTGCTTGCTTTGAGTAAAGATTGGAAATTAATCTGCAAGTCTGAGCCAGAGAGTGAAGCCAAAGACTAAAGGAACATTCAGCATGGTGAATCACTCAGGGTGTTCAAAGGGAAGCTCTTCCCCAGTTTACCCATGCTGGGGTCAGTTCTGTTTCCTGTAGGGTTTTTAAATGCTAGCCTGCTGCTGGCTTTTAGCCAGGCCTAATGCTGGCGCCAGGGAGACTCATCATTTTATCAGGCTTGCCTCTGTTACGTGAATATTTAATTGTTTGTGGGATATTCTTAGAACACAGAAATGATAGATCTTTCTGGCATTCAAATGAATTCATTCATTTGATTTATTTGTTTTCCCTAATACTACAAGAGATTTCAGTTGAATATTTATTTGGAAGAGCTTGGTATATAAAGAAATGTGAAGAAAAACAAATGTTTTTGTTCCATTCAGATTAGCTGGCTGCAGTGCACATGGAGAATTCACAGCCCATGTAGACACAGAAGAAAAGCCAGCATAAATGTTTGCTTTACAATATTCAATAAGAAGTGCTAGGGGCATAACTTGTTCCTAGGGAAAACTGTCTTAGCTCTGCTTTCTGTGTTAGCCACAAACCTCACAATGCTTTCTGTTTTTCAGACTCATTGTCTTCCTTTGATTTTAGTATCTAGACGTCCTGATTTGTGGTGGGGTACCTCCCCAAGGCATGCAGAACACAGAGCAATTGTACTGGGGCATGTTACCTCTTAAGGAGAGTAACTTTTTTTTTTTTGAGGGAACAAAGGTACAGCAAGCTATGTGCACATGGCCTGCATGACTGATTTATGGACTTCAGTACCACAGTGCTTACATTAGAGAGGGCAATGACTAACTCAAACTTCCTACTCTCCACAGCATTCTATTTGGATCTGGAAGCAGGAGATTCTCATGAGAGAGCATGAACACAGTAAGACAAAACAGATTCCTGCATTTTCTTCTTTTTTCCTTATAATTACTATAATTTAGTCTATCCAACTTAGATGTTGGGATTAACTCTCCATTAGCTACATAGGAAGCACTGACTGACAGTCTTGGTGAGATGATACTTTCCAGGACCTGCTGCTGTCCAGAAAGATGTCATCATGGCAGTGGTAACAACTAAAGGATTACCTGTGCTGATTAAGATGGCCAGCTGTTGTAGAAGCAGTGTAGCAAATTGCCCACTATCATGCAGTCAAGTCTATGACTTATTAGAAAGCTATCCTATGTTCTCCTAGGTTTGAGTTGTCACAAAAAGAAGCAACCCAAACCTAAGCCTGCAGACGTGTTGTAATAAGGGAGACAGGGACATACTGCGGGTGTAAGTGGTGGAGGCAGGAAAGGGAATAGGATGATTGATCCCTCTTCTCCATTGTCTATCTGTGCCTGATCTATATATCTGCTGATATTTCTCTCAGCAAAATGCTAAAATGCAATGATGAAGCACATGGAGGCTCAAGAGCAGAACAGATTTCTTCAGTATATAGATATGTTTTGATCTAGTTCTTGTTTTCTTTTTACATATTTCAGATAAAGAATACTATCACAAAAGCAAAAATGTCAGTTTTATTCTTAAAAATCAACTTCTAATTCTCTTGTGTGTAGATGCAGAAATATTTTCCAATATACTTCACACCTGAAAAATATAGCATCATCAAACATAAATGATTTTTAATCCAAGAAAGTAATTTGAATCTTCCCATGTTGATAAAACTGAAAAAGTTCATTTGGACTTCACATTAATGATATTTCAACAGTAACAGAATGAAATATGTCTGTTTTCATACCTAATATTTTTTAGACATTATATTCCATGGCATTTTTAATGATTTAATGGTTTTGTCAGTTGAAGACAGAAAATTCCATTTTATAACTAGCTTGTGTTTTTGAGGAAAGCTGGAAAAAATGATCATGGAAGACTCAAAGAACAGAAAACTAATAAAAGTTAGTATTTCTTAATATTTGGATTTTATACCAGTGCCATGAATGTTGGTGGCCTGATACCGTGGTTTGGCAGCCCTGCTTTCATTGAAAAACTAAATATTTTTCAGTTCAACCGTTTTCTCAGACATTTGTGCCTATGAAAAATTTGCATACGAATGAGGCATCTGTGCACAGATGAGCCCATTTGTTCTTCATTATCCATTATTATTTGTTATTGAGTCACTTATGAATATCAACACATTTTGGAAATTTGTATTGTTTCAGAAATGCTATATAAACAGACTTGATCAGTCCTCAAAATAAATCTCAAATACTTATTGTGATAAAAACTGTAACTTCTGCTGCCGCAGAACTTGAAGAAAAGGCGTGATGTTACAGCAACGGGGAAACAAGAGAAATGAAGTGGCTCATCTGACACATTGAGTAGGTTAGTGATGGACTCCTGTATCTTCCTGTATTCACCGCAGTCTTGAATTCCAAGGATTCTGTTCCTGTGGCAGTGTTAATGCACTGAAATGCTTTCATGACCTTTTCTTTGTACTTGTCCAAAAAGAGTAACTGTTGACTTATACTGCTAGACTCATATGGGGCAGATTAATTTCTAAACTGTGATTTTTCACGACTGAAAAGTTCTTTAGTAGAGGAATGGAAATAGCTGTTATTATAGTGCATAAGTGAAAGGAAAAAATGTTTTTATCAAAGACTCTCAAAATTTATAAAGAACTCTTCTGGCCTACTTACTGACATTTATTATAGTTTCTCTGTTTTTACTCCTGTATCTTCTGACTCATATTTCTTTCGTATTATTCCATACTATCCCTTCCATTATAGCAGACTTTACAAAACTCTATTTAGAAACTGTCTCCCTATGGACCAATCACAATCAAAATCGTTAATAATTACAATTATACTTATGTGCAATCAAGCTAAAAATTAAATGCTCCATGACTTTAAATATTTTCTCTTCATAAATACTATTAAATTCTAAGACACCACAGCCAAAGGATCTGTTATTATAATAAGTTTTCTTAAATATTTGTTTTAAAAGCTTTATAAATTTCCAGGCAAGTGTTGGAATAAAGCAGTGTAAAAAGCTGTGTTACTGACCATAAGCTGAAGAAGAATTGAAATTACCCCTTCACATCAGATCTGCTACTTCAATGAACTTCTGATGAGATGACAGCTGAAAGATTTGAGAAGGGTTCTGCTTGCTGTCACTTTGACATCAGGGCTAATCTTTTCAGACTATTGGCAAAATGAGTTGGCTGCAATCAGGCTGAGGTTTAAAATTTACATAATTCATTATACAGTTGTCTCCTGGTTTGGATCTGGTTGAGAAGAACAAGTAGGCACCATTGAAAAAAGATTTTCATTTTGGTCTGCCAGGGGACCAATAAGATCAAAACCTGTCTTTTCAAGTGATAGAATTCATATAGAATCTGGTGAGGGCTTACAATTCTCATGTCGGCAATATTCAGTTTGTTTCCTTTAGAGAGGTTAGAAGCTGTCCTTTTTTTTTTTTTTTCCTGCCTGCTAGAATGCTACAGCATTCACACCTGCCAGAAAATGTCAGAATGTTTATTCTGAGAATAAAAATGTGGGCACGTGTCTGCCTCCCAAAATAAATAGTGCAGCAGATATATTCTGTAGCACCTCCAATACTCACAGGTTAGAATTAGTCACTCTTCCTGTAAGAGGGTGGCCATCAATCACTGTCAGAGGGAACCTTGAGTTTGGAATCAAGAACAGGGGTACATGGATCTTTGGACAAGGAACACAAGGAAACAGTAGGGAGGATATGCTTTTTCATATGTGTAAATGGCAGCACAATAAACTCCCCAGAGCATGTGGGATTGAGGAAAGAAAAACTGCAGTTTGTTGATTTGCCAAACAAATTCTCTCTCAATCAGAAACTTCTCTTCCCACAAGACCAAAGGGTGAATATTTTCATAATAAATAAATTTTTAAAAAAATCATTACATTTTTGTTCCTGCCAGTGGAACATATTCATCTGCATTGATTTACTGGAAAAAGGGAAATCTTTGTTCTATTGTGAAGTGGTACAACAATGTTAAGATGGCAAATGCAAAAGAAACACCAGAAGAGATATTCAGGGACTAATTTAGTCTGTCAAACTTGCTCTTTTCAAATAAATGCTAATAAACTGGTCTACTTTCAAACTCTCTTATTTACATAATCTGAAACTAAAACAGAACAAGTCATGAAAGCTTTACAGGGAAACGGTAATCTTGCACTGTCTTTTAAAGCACTGGAATAGGAGCTGGCTAAATTTCTGGCTCTGCCACAGACTCCTTGGGTAACCCTGGAAAGTCATCTAATCTCTCCTTGTCTCAGAATTTACTGAGAAAAAAATACTCCCTTTGAACCTGTTGCTTTACGAGGCAAGCATTAGAGGACAGGTAGTGTGACCTGAATTTGTGTAATTGAGAGAAACAAACAGTGCTTCAGGAGAGAGAAATGTGTCAGTGTTGGGCTTACTCTCTGGCAAGGGAATAAGAATCTTCAGCAGTTAATGTAGTCCAGCTATGATCTGAAGGAGCCTTTGACAATATCTCATTTTATGCATTCACACCAGAAGAAACTTTTTCATTTGGCATTTGATTTATCATTTTGTCCAAAAAAAAATTATATATATATATATATATATATATATATATATATATATATTTTCCCCCTTTCAGTTATGATCCCCTTCAGAATAGTTGTTAACTCGTTTCTTCTTCGTGTTTCACGGCTACAGCCATCTTCATAAGAACCATTGCAGGACAAAACACCTCTCATGCATTACCTCTTCTAAATATAGGACAATGTTACCCTGTCCATAGCCCTGGGATTTCCATGGCCAGTTACTGAGGAACTCCTACAAATGCCTGACATTTGATGAAGTCAGGTAGATGAGATGACTGCCTATCCCTACATTGGCTCTCCCTATAGCCCATAGCTTTGACAGTTCTTCATTGTCCTCACAGGCAACCGAAATCAGAAGTATGGAAACAACACATTTCCCTCTTCTGAAGGTTTTTCCACATCTACAATTGTTGCAAATTCAATGGTTCCTTCTTTTTTTTTTCTGAAATTTATTTTACAAGATGTTGAAACAATCCCCTGGTCGAAATACTGTCAGTATCAAAGACTCATCTTTTGAACAGCATATAAAATGATGAGCTATAAACAAGCAGGAACCTTTTGGCTGCTAAAAAGCTATGTATTCACACAGCATCTATGTCCCCCATTCTCTACAAAAATTTTCAATATTTTTACAAGGCTCATAAAAGACTGAAATATTATGAACAAAGCATAATGGCAAACCAAGAACACATGGAAAGCTGTGCCAGAAAATATTATTTCAATATTCATGCTATTTATGTATTTAGTTATATTGAATTAAATAACATTGAAATGAAAAAGAATCAACTATTCTGTTTGCAAATGATGGTTCAGGAAACTGCACCCTTTACATCTATAGCTTTTCTATAGAAAGAATCTATTTCAACAAAAGGGATGAAACATATCTAGAACCTCCAGTCAAGGCACTGTCTGAAGAAGTGCAAGAACTGTTTCAAATTCCTAATATGACTGAAAACTGGAGTGTTTTTGAACTACAACATGCATACAGTCTGTTGATCCAAGACCATTCTGTTTACTATCCTGCCTTCTTTATACTCTTTTTTTCCATGCCAATCCACTGAAACCTAGTGAATCTTGACCCAAATATCCATTTCTGTCTATTTCCCTTGCTTTCTACATCCTCTAGAAATCCCACAAATGTGACAGATTATCAAGTTCTCTAAGGATAAACAAAGGAATGATGTCAAGGTAGGAAACTTAACATACATAAAACAAGAGAATACCTATTTCCTTGCACTGTGAGCCAAAGACAGGGAAAAGTATTTCCTCCCAGAACTCCACATCCATATGTTTATTGAATGCTTTCTATCCTATTAGGTATAGTTTTTTAAAGGTACAGCAATATCTGAGCAGGGAAGCTAGAATTGTCCTACCTAGAAAAAATATATATTTGATTTTTAGCTTCCTTAAATGCAGGTGAGAATAAATATATCATAAAAAAATCACAGAGTTCTGTAAGTCTCTGGAAAATGCTTGCTGTCTTCAATATCTCAGAATTTAACATATATTACTCAGCATGAAGTGTAACCAATGAAACACACATTCACAGAATATCATAGAACTATAGATCCCTAGATATCCAGAAGAAATGTGGAGATTTGCTTACTTGCAACCTATGAATTAATATTACAATGAATCTGTGTATCCAGAAAATAAACACCCAGCAGAAAAAGCCTAGTAGTTGTTGGCCAAGGCAATTTTAAGTCACAGTGCAAAAACTATCTGGTTAAATATTCAAAGTTTCATTTATTACATATTAAACATATTACATATAAACATATTATTAGCTTATTACATGTAAAAATCTTATTAGCTTCATTCTAACAATGTTAAGTGAAACACTGAGTCTCTGAGAAATTTCACGACAGGAATTTCAATTCATGTAAGATTCTAGATGCTACAGACTAGTTAAAAGACTTTGGTTTTTTTCTTTCTCCTAATTTTTCTAACATGATAAAAAATCAATATCACATGATATTTGGCACTTTGTAATGGAAAAGGCCATCCATAAAATGTTCTGATAAGGGATCAAGAATGATATGAAGTTTCAGGACAAAATGAGAGCAGATGATGAGATGAGGTAAGCAGTAATGACTCCAGAGCTTAGCTGATAAAAAATGTATCAGCCAAATATGGGTTTGAAGTTTTTGCTTTCAGAATTATGCTTTCACTTCAGTCACCTAATAGGGAAACAGATTGATCCTTTGAAATTAAATTAGGCAAGCTGTTAATGAAGACTAAATGCTTTGCATAATGTAAAATATGTAGAGAGGGCTCCCTTGATCTGTGCAAGCAGCACTTGGTTTACCATTAGGGCTGAAGAAAGATTTCTCCAAATTGTTTTCCATCCTCCTTATCTGTAACCAAACTGAGAGCTGAGATACCCCTCAGAAAGTTATAGCAACCCAGGAATATGTGTCACTGCTCTTCTACTCAGCTCTGCTATGTATCTTAGCTGCATTTCCATATTGCTCATAAAGGAACGTGTCTGTCCTTTCCACTCAGTGCAACATTCCCATTTCACTGACAGCTTCCCTTCTCATGCCTTGCTGGAGAAAATCTTGTTACACCATGAGAGCCAAGAGTCAGAATCTTTCCTGTGAGTTTTATGCTTCAAGAGGCGTGTTTACAGAATGGGACAAACAGGCTGCTGACAGAGGCGTGAGGGGAAAGATCATGTTGCCCAACGTGGGCTACATTAGGCAGCGAGTGGGTCTCTGGCAGCATGAGCAAACTTCAGTCAGGGTGGCCAGGGCCTTGTCTTCCTCATCATGGTGGCCCATTCCCATGTTCTCCCCTCCAGTGACATGGGCAAACATGAAGACTTTCCAGGAAGCTTATTCAAAACAGAAAACTAATCAGATTTTTTTTCCCCTGGGTTGATTTTTGGCTGAACTAACTCGCCACCTACCAGACATGAGGGAGAAAGTACAAGAATGTACAGCTGGAGGTGGAGGTGGGACTTGCCACACCACAGACTTAGATCAGCTTAAAATGCTGTTGAACTGCACTCCTGAGGGTCATTTGCAGCCTAGTTTCTCTATATAAAAGTAAAAGAGTCACCAGAGAGCAGTAGACTTTGCATGAGGTGAGTCAGAGCACCTAGGTTAACTGCCTCCAGTCAGCAGTGTGACCTCCCATGTAGAAACATACTGTTATGTGCTAATGATGCTCTGGACACACTTGGGTGACTGGTGGGTTGGAGCTTTTCCCCAATGTTTATTGATTTAGCAAACATAAAGGAGTTCCAAATCTGGCAGTTATTAGTGAGCCCGTGCTCTAGCCTGCTTGTGAACACTTAATGTTCTGAAACATTTTTAGAAGATCCCATTTCGACACAGTGTGATTTCACTGTTATCCTCTTTGCAGATGTTTACCTCACCAGTAACAACTCATCCTCTTCTTTCATTGTTTTCTTACTAGCAGCAACACTTCTGTGTTAAAATACAACTGAGTCCAGCAACTCTGGGAACACTCACATGTCTCAATTTTAATCATGTAGCTTTATGTGTCCGAATAAGGTAAGTAACCTCTTCCCAGTCTGCTGAAGTACTAGCTGAAGAAATAAACTCTTCTAGCAGTATGTGAGTTGTACTTCCCATCCAAATCACTAAGGAAGACTCAGTTGCTCTCTAGTGATCATATAGAAATACTACAGAAACTAAGTTCTAATACAGACTCACGAAGTAATGTGCATAAAATTAAGCACTTGGACAAATGTACCATCATTTTTCTGTATCTACAGCGTGAAAAAGCACTGTGCACACATACAGCCAGGCAGAATAAACTTCTGCACTGTTCACTTTGAGATCATCCCATCTCTAAAGCATACAATGTAGATAGGTAAAACATTGAGATATGCCTGATCCCTTTCTGGCCACAAACCAGCACCCCTATTCAGTTTGAGTAAAGTCATTCTTGGTTTAGACTGAAGTAAGTGAGAGGAAAATCAGACAATGCAAGTGAAGCAGGCATTTGGAGAAACTTTTGCTGAGCTACAAAAATTTTTTAGATGAACTCCGTTTCTGAAACTACAAATTACTGTACTATTTTGTCAAAGGTCCACTATATTAACAGCCACAAAAAGTGCTCACATACTTCTTTCTGGAGAACAGTGACATCTAGTGAGCACCATGACCAGTACTGAGCATTCCCAGGGGTCCTCTTTAAGACTGAGCCTACTACTTAGGTTTAGTTTGCTTTTCTGCTGTTTGCAGTTCCTCAAATCTAAACTGCATGCAATCCTATTCTCTAAAAAGGTCTAATGAGTATCTACTGAGCAAAGTAGCCATGAGCCCGGATGGTAAGGGAGTGGGACAACTTCGAAGCACAGACTAAAGCACAGTAAGTAAAGTGACTCCATCAGCATTCACAGCTGGGCACTTCATTAGCACTTGATCTTTAAAAGCTGTAGAGGTGTTCTTTCAGCTGTGTCATAAATAACTGCTGTATACAGTTCCATCTGTCCAGGCTGTAGCCAAGTGTTTTATTATATAAATAAATAAATATATATATGTATTTATCATTATGAAAGGTACTTGACCAGATTCAGCAGTGGTTTTTCTTTTTTTCTTTTTTTTTTTTTTTAATGGTTTAAGCATAAGGAAATAGTTTTTTCTACATCTATACCAGTTAAAAAGGCAGACTCCTTTTACATCTAGATTACCAAGAGACCACTTTTCTCTGCCAGAGTTTGAAGTAACTCAGCAATAATGATGGGAAAGTCTAAACTAGTTGAAAACCAAAGGTAATTAAATTTTTATATTATACACTATGTAGATCCTAAAACCAGAGGATGAGAAAATTATTGCATGTATGCCTTAGTATAAGGTATTTGAATGGATGAAATCCCCACTGTAATGTGAGTTTTGATTGTTTCCTGTGTCATGGCACTTGATTATTTTTTTTTTCCTTTCTTCTTTTTTCTTTTTCCTCACTGCAAATACTGAAAGTGTGCACCAGTGTGAGAAAAATTTGTGCAAATATCTCAAATGTCAGTAATAGAGACCGAAGGCTACTCCACTGCATCATGGCTTTTCTCATTTTATCTCAGGGAAGAGAGTAATGTGTGGTATACAGATGCTGCATCTTAATGGATGGGCACAATAGGACCAAGATTTCTGACAAATGTAATCTTGATGTTTCTCAAATTTTGTCTCTTTGATTTTTTTTCCTACTGTAACATTTTCGTAACACCATGACAGTCAAACATGCCTCCAGAACTTTTCCTAATCTCTTCAAGGCAGATACACCAAATTTTGCAAAGATGGCTGTTGAGCCCAGGTACAGCCTTAACTTCTAAGAAGAACCCTGCTGACTGTCCTAACCCTGCTGCCACCAAGGCAGAAACTGTCTCTCAAGTACTGTTTGACCCCCCTTGGCTTTCCTGCAGAGATCTGCTGAAGAGATGAAGGTAATGAAAGAAAGAGCTACGATATATGAGTGGGAACATAACACAGGAGCCATATTATATGGCAGCTGCGTTATTGGGAGCAGCCTTAGTAACGTGATAAAAAGGGCTTGCAGGACAAGGGGAGAGAATTTGATTTTACACCACATCAGATGTGTGTTTCAAGAGTAAAGCTACAATAGTTAGGATATTTTGTCAGTAGGCAAAATTGTGCTTTGCTGTTTCCTTTCTTTCTCCTGAGACATGTAGTTTAGCTCCTCAGAGAGTATGTGAAGCAATGAATTTCTAACATTAATGTTAAGTGTCCAAGAGAGGGTTTCAAAGCCAGATGAGAGACCTAGCTTAGGACTGTATCAAAATGAGACAAAACTAGAACACTAGGGCTATACTTTGCCATTCTCAGATGGTTTAAAAGTAGGTAAAACTTAGTAACATACTAGAAACAATGAGGTGTTAGGCTTGGCTGTGTCAGTGTAAACATAGTGTTTCAACTGAAACCTTGTATATCAGATAATTTTTCTCTTCGGTTTGCATTCTATAAATAACTTGGAAAAGAACAGATTCCCAGGAGTCATCAACAAGTTGAAATCATTACACTGACAACATCCTCTATGACCTGAACCACTTTGAGCATTATGGGCTATTTTCCTTCTCAGAGTACCAGCTGCTGGTGGATGAGTGATGCATTTTGCCTGTGGCTTAATAGCTATTTTCTGGTAGTAAAGTGTGGTGAAAAACAACAGTATTGATTCAGTAATGGTTATTAGTAGACAATTAACAATGCTAAATCCTTCCTATCTTGTTAGGATTATTCTCAATTTGAAAAAAGTATCTGTGATTATTTTTATACCAGTGACGACTGGGTATTGCAAAAACATGTACTTTTGGGTTAGGTTTGGGGGATATATTTTAAACTGGGAAATGTTGGGGATAAATACAGGAATTCTGCGCCCTTTCTTAGTTGAGGATCATTTTCAAATGTTAGAAGATAAAATACATTAACATTACAACAACAACAAAACATTAACAGTTTTTTAAAGACTCATAACACAAATTTACAATTCCTCGACTTTTCATGCTATTTCCCTTTATGCTACAAGGTAGAAAGTGTATGAAGATCTTTGTGTACAGTATTTTGCCATGAATATTTAATTATGTTTTGGAAGCAGCTTACATACCAGTGTACAAGTAACTGTAACATGAAAACACAACTAAGAAAAGATTAAGCCACCAAAGCGTGCCACTGGAAGGAGCAAGATCTGCCTCAGAAGGTTTCTGTTAGGTAATGGCATGATCTTTGTTTCAAGAAAATAAATCTTACATCACTGTTGAGTGTTAGAAAAGCTCTAGACTTTAAAGGAAAAAAAGAGTGATGCATTAATAGAAAAGGCAGACGTAGCATTGTTCAACTGTCACGTGATAGAAATATGTTAAGAGAGCATTAGAAGGTGGACCCAGGTAGTGAGTCTGAATACAGCAAGAAGCCTATGCTTCCTGGTCTGGTAAAGATACAGGTTCACCCATTTCTGAAGTTATAAAGAAAATGAGGTTATAAAATAGGTAGCAGAAGAAAACATTTGTTCCTATTCTCAAGTTTACTCTAATTTTAATAGTTTGCCCATGATCTTCTACATGTAAATAACTAGATACATAGAAAAGGCTGGCAAAGCAAAGAGGCTACAACACACCACTTGGGAATAGTGATTTTCTTTTCATGAATGTTTCTGTAATGTGATGACAAGACTGCTTTGCCTAAGACAAAGTGGTAAAGCACTGCCAAGACATTTGACTGATATATCTACTTTAAAGATCCTACCAGAATATTGGTTTACTATTTCAATTAAAATACCGTGGGGAAAATAGAACAGTAGAAATACTTATTTTAAAAGACAACTGATACACATTTATATTATTTACTTCTATGAAACGACTTTCCAGATATTCGAAGACCTGAAATTTCTATCCACTGATCATCCATAATCCTACAGGTTGGGTTAGATGTTGTTGTATGGGGACTGTTGAATCGGCCTGAACCACTGACTGATCACCTGAGGCAAGTACTGAGTCAGCTGCAGGAGCACAGGTGAAGGCAACTCACCTGTGTGACCAGAAGGGGCAGAGTCTGGCTCCACCTCTCCCAGACCCCATTTAAGGGCTGACCTCCACTGAGCAAGGATCTCTTGTTGGAGATCTTTCTTGTATGGAGTTCCAGGTGAGCCTTGACCTTCACTGACAGGTGAGCCCTTCTTAATTTACAGGGTGTCTTTATGCCATCTGGATAATCTGTCCAAAAATATACTGTCCATCTTCATTATATTGTGTGAGTAATATTCTTTCAGGGTATTCATCCTACAGTTGTATGTTATGTAGGTCTGATTAGTTCTCAGATGAACTAGATGATCCTCTTAATAAGTTACTTTCTTTACCTCTGCTGCTACTTGGAAGAAGTAAATATTCTGGACTCCATATGGTTAGACCACACTCAGTGATGCAGCCTTTCCTAAATATTTTCCACACAAAACAAGAAAGATAAATGAGTAGAATGAAAATGGAATAGCAGTTACTTTTGTTTGTGCTGCTTTTAATTTTTTTTTATTTGGTTTAAAAGTCATTGTTAATAAGCATAATTATTTTTTTTGTCTTTAATCACTGTGTCCCCTAGGAGTTGGTGGGGCAGTCCGTGTAACTAGAAAAACAGGACTGGACTCCATAAAATGGCATTAAGAAAAACAACCACTAAATGTTGGTCTCTATCAATTGCAGAACAGAGCTCTGTTTATATTTTTGTTTGGATGAAATTACTTGCTCCTCAGCAAATCAAAACGTGTTTTTTCAAACCCACATAGAATCTGTCATTCTTAAGCAAACTATAGTGCTTATTCTGATGTCCCACACCTTCTATCACCATCTCCTCCTGTTTCCCTCAACACAGTTTGTCTTGTGTTTTCCCCCCACTCAACTGCTATACTTCAGTTTATCCTTTTGCAGCCAGACTGCATCAGCATATCACATTGCTAATACCTGCCTCTACACTTATCCCTATTTTGATGTTTCCATTGGTGTTTCTCCCTTCCGCTGCTAGGACCATGTATAGAAGAAAGTTCTCTGCTTTTCATGCTCCTGCTTGTGACTCCCTGCTGCTAAGAGCAGTTGTTGTCACTGATCATCTTTGCAGTGAAATAAAGACATCCAGCCAACAAATAGAACTGCACTATACCCAGGGCAGATGATGCTTTGAGACAGCCTAGCCTCCAGCTGAAAACAACCAGGAGCCATCACTTCTAGATACCCTCCAGTAAGCATATTGTGTGCACTTACAGCTCTCATAAAGGTAGAACAACTCTTTGTGTTAGCAACAATAGCTATACCCTGAAATCAGAATGGCTTTTAGCTTTGATCAAATTTTAGCAATGTTAGAGATTATAATACCCTTCTGAAGGCTATTTCTTGGAACTAAGTTTGCTTTAGACTTCTCTCCCATACTGCCACTCTGCTCAGTATGAGCATGGGTTCATCACCACTCTAGAGTTGTTTTTCCACAGGTTAGGAAAAGTAGTCTTCTTAAGGTTGGGGACAACCACATGATGTTCCTCATCTGGTGGAGAGCTGCCTAAGAAGATAGTCTTGTTTCAGTGAGAAGAGCCTGAACAAGTTGCAGTAGAAAAGAAAGAAAAAATCTATCAAGAACTAATTATGTGTTTTGCAACACTGCTATCAGTACGCTAATGGTTCTGTATTAGAGTATACAAGGGCTGTGCAAAGCATAGGCACTGTAGCCTTCCTATTTTTACCAGGGCTAGGGGTCAATGTTTGTACAAAAGAACCAGGCACCAAGGTTGTCTGTGTAAAACATTGAAACCAGAAATAATTTTCATGATGATTTATAATTGCAAGCAAAAAGTCAACATGTGCTTCTTGCCAGGAGCTGTAAATTGGCCTTGGCAGTTTGGCAAATAACACTTGCTCCACTCACACCAATGATTTTAAACCTTTGCTGTCCAAATTTCATACAGAGATGCCAATTGGTCTTAAGGACTAACTGGAACTTCTGAATATATATCCCTATATAAGTAATACACATTTATTCTGTATAATAAATTTATTATCTTTATATATATACACATATATACATTTAAGTAATAGTGGTCCAGAGGCTATTATTAACTGATTGGACTTTGCTCGAACAAACGGGACCAATGCTTTCCAGGCACTGCTCAATCTTACTTCAGACCTTGCAATTCCCTTTTGTTTTGTAACTGCTCCTGTAGCTGTTCAATCATTGTTGATGTTCCTATCATTTTATGAATTACACCTTTATCTTTTTCATCCTTAGTCTAACTTCTCACAGCATCCAGTTGTTTGTCTGGAGCATCTAGCTATTTCTCTATAGCTTCCCATTGCTTTCTACAGCTTCCCAATCACACCAACAATCATGGCTTGTTTTCCTGAGAAGATGGGGTTCAGAGTAATACTGTGCTTTTATAAGTAGTCAGTGGCACTACTTCAGAACAATGCTATCAGGCCTGCAGACTAGAAAATGGATAATGCTTACCTGCAAAGAGTTTTCAAATGAGCATGCTGGACTCTTCAATCTTGTTAGTTAATTACTGAATTACCCTCTTTGAAAGTAAATTTTATTTTAAACATAATGCAAAATTCATATTTTATAGATATACAGTATATAATTATATACATTATTTAAATGGAATATGTTATAAACTGTTTTCTAGTTTGTTTCTAAAAGAAAACAAAACTCTTGTGAAGTAATATTTCTAATAGTATGTCTAATAAAACATGTTACTTCTTTGAAGACTTAGGATTGTGCTGTAAGTTCCTTGGGGTCATGATGCAGAGATCACACTGCTCAGTTCATAACAGAGATTCTAACTTGAGATGCTTTGAGGTGATCAGGTACCACTGACACCTTTGGGGACACTTACTCCTTCACAAATGCTGTCTATTTGATAAGGTGCACAAAATACTGTTTTGTATTAAAACAAAATGTCAGTTCCTATGGGACTTGTAACTTCCCCCATGAATAAGAGTTGCATAGCATAACGTGAGTTATCAACTACTTCAAGGGCATTACTGAGTGAATGGATGATGTCTTCATACCTCTTAACTCAGCTGTAACTGTAAAACTAAAGAACATAAAAATAACAAAGAAAGAGGGGGAGGCTCCATTAAATTATCCTTAGAAGACTGACAAAGCCAGTGAAACTCAGCTCTGCTGTGGATGGTTCAAGTGTCTTTTGCACAGAAAACAACTATAGAAGAATTCCATGACATGCTAACTGATTCTTTTGAGAAGAAATCAAGATGGAAAAGGCACTCCAGAAGAATGTATATCATAACTAAAAGTTTAGCTGCTATTCACCACTGAGTCTGCAGCAAAAACTCCTAAACTAATATTGTGTTGATATTAGGTCACCAGTACCAACCATTTTGCAATAGAAATCCATTTCTACTGTGTTGCACTACTTGCTGGAAGGGACAATCTACTTGAATTGAACACCATAGTAGGCATGGTATTCCAGATACAGACTCACAAGTGCTCGTTTAGGGGTAATAATTACTTCCTTTGACCTGCATAGCCATTGATTCATGGTACCCACTGAGACACCTAGTTTTAGAGAACTAAGTTAAACACTTAGTTTAGAAAACAAGTTGTAGTGGTGTACAAATGTCTGTGGCTCAAATAGGGTAATGTTTTAGGACCAAAATGCAAAAGTTGTAAAGTACAACAATCTTGTAACTATTTAATGCTCCATATTTAGGAGTATAACAGAGGCTTTTAATATCATGCCATTTCAGCACTGCAATGATGTTCTATCATTGCTGCAATCAATATTTGTTTATGATGGAATAAGATATCTGAATTCTGAAGATCAACTCGTAACATGCTGCGAACACCAAACAGTCCTCTACTTCATACCTTCCATCAAATTTCAGTCAATCCCTCTATATCTCTACAGCAAGGTTTCTGTACCTCTGTAGCAAGGTTTCAACAGAAATGAACTCAGATGGGCTATGTTATCAAGACCTGTCAAATTATTTTATATTTTGCCTTCACCCTAATACCTTCCTCCCCTTTCAGTCTGTGCTAGAAGACAGAATCTTCAGCCTTTGCTTCTTTAGCAAATGCACATGTAATTTCAGCCTGACGTGAAGAGGTTACAGAGTCTTACCAGTTACCTAAACTTTTCAGCTAAAGCAATTACATTAAGGTCTCTACACTTATGGTGTGTCAAGTACGTAATCCAAAATTAATCAAATGATATCCTAAAGAAAATTTATTAATGAAAAAATACTGTTACCCACTGAATAGTAATACTGTTACCCAGTAAATCTCTGAACAGTGTCTGATGGCAAATATGAATATTACAGGATGTTTTGCTGAGGACAACTGATGTGACTCCCATCCTCTAATGTTCTGTGAATGTCAGTTCAGTATTGACAAATTACATTTTCCTGTTCATGCTTTGGGGTTTTTTTTTAGTCTTATTTTATTTTTTTTTTAATCCAGCCTAAGCTGCTGCATCTTTTGATTCACTGAATACTCAAGTATATTTTAACAACACTGTTTGGAAAGACAATGGGCAGACAAATTAAGACTATCTTTGTTACAGTCAATCCTTACGCATACACAAGAAAATAGTGATCGCTAAACAAACGTGAATGAGATGAGATGTTATTGTTAACAATGTTATTGTTTACTTGAGTTAAGATAAGAAAGTTGACTTCACACAGAATTGTGTATTCAAGTAACAAAGTTCTAACTGAGTCCTCTTTACATTTTCACTGCAAGGAGGCATACTCTTTGTGAAGTGTAACATCAGAGTAAACTGTCTGAGGCAAATACTGCAAGTAGACAAACATCCAAATTGCCTAATCTTACCTGAATATGAACTAACTCTGCCATTATCACCTTTGGATTATCTCACTCAAGACAGATCTAATTGTTGCTAGAACCTCCATGCAAACTCAGTGACTTTTGTGTTTAGATGTCCTTTCTAGAGTTTAAAGTGTACAGCACTATTTACTTTAAATCTTGAGCATAGGTTGTTCATTTAGAGATGTTCTGCATAGTTATAAATAACCACTATTCTGTACTTAAATACATATTAATATAGACATATAATTGTGTTTGGTTGTTGTTATTTTAACCAGTATTCATAAAAAAGATGTAACATATTAAATTGAAATGATTGACTATACAAACGAGTATAGTTCAAGAGAGACATTTCTAGCCTTTGCTAAAGACATTTTAAGGAAAATCTGAAACTTCTTTTTTATCTTTGCTGCCCGTGTCACAGTTTAAAGTATCTGATTTTGACAATATTATGCTGGTGGTAGAACATTGGAGGAAGATGCCTTTACTTTCCTCTGGTATGAATAGCATAAAAGAAAGAAGAGCTTGAAAGAAAAAGGAAATGGTGAAATAGTACCCAGACTGTATAAAATCAGAGATGTCATTTGCTGTTCCAGATACTTGTATGAATGGATTTGGACAGAGAGACAAAAACATCTGCTAACATGGAATTGTTGATAATGTCCTTGTGGAGTGTTGACAATCAGAAATATCTCCAGTGAGAAACCCAGAAAAATGCCCAAGGTGAACAACTTTGTAAGACTGTGTAAGAATCACCTGAGCAAATATTGATATCTATTTGCAAGCTAATTATCTCTCATTATAGTCAACGGAGAAAAACTGGCATTGTGGGGCATGATTCATCCCAAGGTAAACATCTAAAATAGATCAGATTAAATATGCACTAGGAGTTCCTATTTGTCTCTCTTGATGACAAATGGAGCTCATCATGACTAGCTCGGAGGAAAATATCTACCTACCTTGCAGATCTGTTAAGTTAGGTGAAGCGAATCCCACATCTATATTTGGAATATTTTGACCTGTGCATACATGTCCTACTTTCAGGCAAAACAATGAAATGGCTAACATAGCACAGCAGAAAGCAAAGTTGATGTTTCTGATACATTTGCACAATTAGACTTCATATGAAAACAGTTCTAAAAGACCTTGCTATGAGCAAGATAAATAGCCATCCTTATTCTTTCAAATCCATTTAAAAGTATTTTACCATTAAATACAAGGCAAGCTTTCATAAAACTAGTAGGAATAAGCAGCTCTCCATTGCATTCTTTCCTCTTTCACATGGAAAATTCAGAAAGAACCACAACAAACATCCAAATGGCCAGCTTCATTTGCCCTCTCTGTGCTTCAAAGCAAGTGACCCAGAGCTATGTAACTTCATATAAAAGGAAAACAGTGTGAATTTACGAGCAATCAAAATGCATGAATAAAGCATGCTGTCAGAAAGGGAGTAATCAGTATGCCTAAATGCATTTGCAAGTACTCATGCCTTGTTCTCAACTACCAGCTGAGGCTGCCACAGCCCCTTACACATCTCACTCAGTATTTCAGTTTAGGATTAACAGTTGCTTGCATTGGAGCTTAAACAAGCAGTCCATTATTCTTTAGATTATTTCTGAATTACTCCATAAATCAGGAGTGATTTTTTTTCTCAATTTAAGCTGTAGGTAAATAAATAATTTCTTTAATAAGGTTTAAATTAAAACATAGTCTTCAAGTTTCTCATTGACACACACAGCCACAAATTAGTTGGCTGAGAGAATAAAATACTACTGAATCCTCTCTCTCTTATGCTGTCAAAGTTTTTGTTGTCTCCCAGCTGAGTCAGTCTCAGTTTTCCACGTCTATATTAGATACTGTGCCAAAAATACATTGGAGAGCTTGAGACCACTTTAGAAGAGCATTAGTCCTAAAATGACAATACTCATTTAGGAATATGATGCATTTGCATTGGCACAACAATACCGTTGCCCACAGGCACTCTCTCAGGACACAAGTTACTCCCTGACACATTTCCTGCAGCATTTATGTTTCTGCATTGTGTTATTATCACTCTGCCCACCTTAGCAATATGATTTAGTGCTAGTCTTAACTTTACAAGTCATAAGCTCTCTTCTGCTGAGACTGCAGTATACACACATGCACACATTGAAAAGTAGTTATTTTTCTGATTTGCATTCATCTCTCTGAAGAATCCTTTGATCTATGTGTATAACCTCCTCTTCACCCCTCCTCCTCCTCTAACCTGCTTTCATTTATTACTACGCAGTGCTTGTTTTCTGCTGCAGCTTGTCAAAAGAGAACAGATATAAGCATCTGTATTATTTATCTCAGACAAAAATATGGTTCCTTCTTCTTCAGATACATTTTCTGCTTGATAAAGAATGTATCACTGTCCTCTTAAACTAAAGTTTATTTTAGAACTTGGGTTACATTCCTCTAGCTTCCTCTTAAACTCAATAGAAGTCCAGTAAAAATGATTCCCAGACAAGAAAGATGGTCTGATCACCATAAGAGTTGATAAAAACAATAAGACCTCTAACACTTCGACTAGACTGTCTTAATTATAACCAAAACTGAATATGACTTCTTAGCAGGCACTGATCTCTGCCCTCTGGTGAGCAGCAACAGAACCCAAGGGCATGGCATGAACCAGTGACAGAAGGTTTGGGTTGGATATCAAGAAATGGTTCTTCAGTGACAAGGTAGATCGGCACTGAGCTGGCTGGAGCTCAAGAAGTGTATGGAAAATGCTCTTTCGGATAGGGTCTAAATTTTGGGTGGTCCTGTGTGGAGCCAGGATTGGACTCAATGGTCCTTCTCAGTCCCTTCTGATTCAAGATACTTTATGGTTTTGTGATTCTATGAAATTGAAAAGAATTAGTGTATAATTTACGTCACTGATAAATGTTCGTAAAGGTAGCACTCAGTTGAACATTGAAGTGTCACTCTAGACTGAATATAATCTCTCAGAGTAAAGCATACATTAGCAATGCGTGTTCTACTATTATAATGTTCTATATTTGGAAAAAAAAAAGACCCAATCCTTTAAGCTAGAGTATTCAAGTAGATGCAACATGTTTTCCTCACTTTGTGTAATAGCTTCCCGCTCCACATTCATGCTTCCATTTTGCATTGATGGCACTGCCTTTTAAAAATGATGCATTGCTAAAAAACTCAGCAAATGAGTTACAGTCTTAGCTTCCCATTGCTTCTTAAGTATGAGTTGGAACCCCAAATGTTTTCTTGGTTGTGGGCTCAAAACTGTATTTTAAGGCATTTCCCCAGTGGAAAAGAATTCTCTTGATGAGTCGTCTTAGCGTCTTTGGGCTCTACAAGTGAGGTGAGTAGATGTCACTGCAGTGCTCAGTCATATAAAACCACAGCTGCCTCATTTGAAACCACACAGGGAAGGATCAATACCATTAGCTTCAGTTGAGTTATCTTGTTGACATATTTGACCCTAAATGGTTGCCTAGAACACACAGGGGTGACCACTTGTGGAGAATAACAAAACATCAGAGGATCATAAGTAAATTTTTATTTTGTCTTTCCCTGGGAAGTGGCTACCTGGTAATGATATGCTGCAAGTAGTATATACCCACAGCAAATTACCATCTAAAAAGCAGCATTGGTCTTGTGAATTAGCAGGGCATCTGAGGCAGAACGCCTACAAAGATATCACTGAGATGACAGGGCTCAAACGCTACTGTGCTCAAAAATCCCCTCAATCCTCTTAATTTCCCTATTTCAGGCAGAGTTCAAGATTGTGCTGTTTTCCAACCCAAGCCTTTTTTCACTTCGGTTGCTGCCAAGCAAGCGACCCAGCAGCCTATCGGCATGCCAACAGCTGTGCGGGGGCTGGCAGAGGAAGCTCGTTTGCATACGTACAGTCACACATGCAACCACGTCCAGAAATCTGCTCTTGCGCAGCCCTTTGTATCATGACACGAAGGAAATGTCTACACTGAGGTTTTTCTGAAGACAACCACAAGCAAGCAAGCTCTGTTAATCGCTGTTATGTCCTACTTCAGACGAGCTGTTTCTGCTGCAGGATGGACCACCAGCCACGTCCAGCCCCAGTCCTGCAGATGGGCCACTTGTAGGGTGGCACACGTTTCCTGCTGTCAAGGCAGGTTCCCAGTGACTCTTGTTCAATAAAACTCAACTTCAGCAAAGGATGGCGTTAGAGGGCTCTGTGGTGCCTGTCCTCTGTATTCGGGGCTCTCATATTCCTGTTACCAGGTTCAGTGGGTGCCTGCCGGGTGGGTGTTGCGTCAGCCCATTCCAACAGCGGCTCAGCAGCCCCTAAGCCGACGCTCCTTTACTCCCGTTTCAGCCATGATCCCCAACACAGCTTCTGCTAACCGCGTATTTCCAACACTGCATGTCTGACAACAGATTGAAGAAGAGGACTGTTCCCCCTGCAAGCACAAAAACGCGTCTCCGGTGTCCCCATAGACACGCCGAATCCTTTGAGCGGAACCTCATAACGCCCTTTAATATCTGGAAGACGCAACGCAGCCGCTTCGCTGCAGCAGCGAGCCCCGGCCGCGGCTGGAGCCTGAGGGAGAAGCCCTCTGCCTGCCTGCCTGCCTGCCTGCTCCCACCCGCTCCTCTCGTCCCCCATCTCCGCGCGCTCAGCTCCCGTCTCCTCAGGGCTCGCCCCTCGCCTCACCCCACGGCGGGCGCAGCCCCCGCCCCACCGCCCACCCTCCCGCGCGGAGCTGCGCACGCGCAAGGCATGCTCACTGCCGGGGGGAGCGGGACGCGGTGGCGCGGCGCTGCCCGCCTCTGCTCGGCTCGGCTCGGCTGGGCTCGGCTCGGCTCGGCTCGCACCATGCGGCGGGCGGCAGCGTGCCTCCGCGCGCTGTGCCTCCTGCTCCAGCTCCGCGCCTCAGGTGAGCGGGGCGGCCGCGCACCTGTTGTGGCGGGGCCGCGGGCGGGCGGGCGGGCGCCGTTCAGCACCGCGGTCAGCGCTCGCCCGGCCGCGGCGGAGCGGGGGCTGCGAGCGTACGCGGGGAGACGGATGCGTTTATCTCCTTTTATCCCCTTTCCTCTTCTTCGGGGGGTGGAAGGGCGTTGCGATTCGGAAGGAGCGTTATGAGAAAGGGCGATTTCGGCTGCGGCGGCCGTCGCTTCGGGGCGGAGGGGGTGATAACCCTGCTGCACGCGAGCCGGAGCCCGGTACGTGCAGAGAAGTTGTGCGGCTCCGCTCCGGGCTGCTCCAGGTCCCGAGCACCGCTCCGTGCCCGGAGCATCTCAGCGCGAAGTTACGCCTCGGTATCCCCAGGATGGGAACAAAATCTGTGGTAAGGGTAGAATTAAGTTCTCAGTGAGTGAAGTGGAAGCGTTTCCCTCTTTATGGCAGCGCTGCTATTTCTCAGGTAGAAAATGGCTGTTGCAGCCCACGTTTAACTTCGCTGAAGTTTAATTAAGGGAAAGAATTAAATGCACCCCCAGCTACTACGCACCCCTTTGCTTCCGTAATTGATGCTTTTAGGAGAGATTTTTAAGATGCGAGTCGTTGGCATTGCCTTATCATGTAATCATTAAAAGTAATAATTGTGCTTCATGTCTCTTTGAATGTGGAAGCAGTGCACGTACACATATCCCACGCACAGCTGATCTGTGCTTGAAAATAGCTGTGTGTCTGGGTGCAGCTGTGAGCGGGCACCACATCCTTTTGTTTACTGTGGGCTGCAGAAGTGCTGTGCAGTGGTTACCGGTGTTTGATTGCCCTGGAATACCAGGCTGCACTTCATAAAACCTCAGGATCCTTTTTCCTTTCTGGTGAGGAAGCTCATGCTGTTATGCCTTATATTCGTGTGTGAGAGAGATTATTGAGTGAAAGGCAGGGCACGTCCTGCTATCTTTTTTAATAACAGCTGTAAGCTGCTATTAGTTTGTTCTTTTACAACATGTATTAAAGTGATCATGTGTACAAAATTAGTGTACAGCCTCTGTTTGACAGAACATGCTTACTAATCTCAGTTCATCCTCTACTAATAGTGGACTTCACATTAGTTTACATGTGCTTCATTTTTCTATCCTACTAATATCCTGCCAGAAAGACATTTATGTTCCTTACTAAGTTTAACTTGCTTTATTAACTCGCTGAGAATGCATACAAAGCTTGACCTTTAATATGAAAATGTCTCTAATAATGAGAAAAACAGAGGAAAAATAACCTACGAAAAGTTCATGTGGTGTTACTTTGTTCCCCAGGCAATCTTGGAGAGTAAGTGTTTCAGAGAAGCCAACAGGAAAGACAGACAGGAGATGCATTCAGCCTTTGCGTGCTGGGCATGGCTCCCATTGAATGCAAGAGCTGTGCTTCCTCTAGACAGGGCTGAGTGCAACTTGTTCCTGTTGAAAGTCAGTGAAGATGTCACAATAATAAAATAGTACAGCAAGCTTAAACTGCTCAGATTTCTGTTTCATCTGAATCAATTAGAAAATTTGTTTTTTCTTGGAGTACCATTATAGAGTCTTTTATGAATAGCCCAAACTTATAAATTATTGAGAATGCTTTTGCAGTTTTGGTTCATATGATATCATAAAATTCATTCCTCTGCTGCTTGTGCTCGGTCACAAATTATATCCCAAATGTCAGTTTTTGGTACCATGATGGGAGCTGTTTGACTTTTCATGTTTCATTCTGTTCTGAGGCTGACTATACATGAGGCGTGCTTCTGTGTAAGGGAACGGCAGGGACACTGTCAACAGATATTAACAAAATCTCCCTTAAAATCAAACAATGATAATAGACTTTATACAAAACATAAGCCCACAATTACTTTATCTGATACTACTGCAAAAATAAATCATTCTCTAAAATGTTTAAGTAGTGCCTTTTAGAAGTAAGTCATTGCATGCCATATTGCAAATCTGGATTGCTATGGAAAGACAATTCTGTTACAGTTGTGTCACAGTAGTTATGTATGTACCTCCAAAAAAAAAAAAAAAAAAGCAGCTTTTTCAAAAGAAAAGGTCGGAGAATTTATATGTCCTTAAAAAGGTATAATTTCACTCAATTGATTTAGGTACCAATTCCAATAAAACATGACAGCTGTGTAAGCAGCAAATTAAATCCAATTGTGCTGTTGGTGTATTGGTACACATTTTGCTGAAATTAAAGACAATTAGATGTATATCTGAAAGCAGAATTTGAGCTTTCTGCTGAATGCATCAGGTGAAGAAATCAACCTATATAAAGCTTCCTGTTGGAGGAAGACCTAAATTTGTAGCAACAGATTACAGGTCAGCATGAGTCTTTGACAGGTATTCTGCATCACGTGAGACAGTGCAAGACAGGTTATAATTTTTTTTTAGCTATGATCTAATGCATGTTCTTGCATTGAAAAATGAATGTCCCCAAAGATTACTAGAGAACAGTTTCCTTATAGAAGGATGACAGGTGGTAGCAAAAACACAAAGTGATGCATTATACTAGCTTGCAATTCGAGCTACTTGCATCGAGATTACTCAGCTAATTAACCATTTCACTTTACTTTTTAGCAAATTTCATGAGAAGAGTTAAAATGTATGGATTAAACATTCAGTCACAGTAAATAACCCAGGAAAAATAATCTAGACATGAAAGACTTTCTCATTTAACAGTGACAATATGAACCCACCACCTTCCTTATGTTAAGATCTTAACAGAGCATTTTTGCAGTATTTGTATTGAGAGAATCATAGAACATAGAATCATAGGGGTTGGAAGGGACCTCAAGAGATCATCAAGTCCAACCCCCTGCCAAAGCAGGTTCCCTACACCAGGTCGCACAGGTAGGCGTCCAGGTAGGTCTTGAATATCTCAGAGAAGATTCCACAACTCCCCTGGGCAGCCTGTGCCAGTGCTCCATCACCCTCACCATAAAGAAGTTCTTGTGCACATTCTGTGCTGCAGTTTCTGTCCATTCTCCCAAATTCTGCTTCTGGAAAAGCAAAGACTCAACAACAGGAGATTTGATTAGGTCATCTAAGACATGGTTTAACGAGCAAGGCCTTACAGTAGGTTATGAGGACTTCAGTTAACTTGTTTTGTTGTTTCACTTCATCAGTGAAGTGATACATTGACATCCTTAAGTATGGACCAGTGCATCTTTACCAGCTTTTGCAGGGGAGAATTACGTATTTCCTAGTCTTGGTCTCTCAGTAGATTCCTTCTAGAAACCTAACAGTTGAATCAAGTAAAGTCCAAGTAGGGAACAGTGGTATTTTATCTTCTTGAGGCAGTGCTTTATTACGATGAGGATTGCTTGTATTAAAACCAAAATTTCTTTAGCACAAGCTAACACTGCTCTGGGAAGAAGTCACTAGTTGCAGAACTGGGGGGGGTGGGAGGGTAGTGATATGCACAAAACATGTTCAAAATTAGGTCCCTTTCGCTTGTCTCATACTAGTGTGTGAATATTCCTAATTTCTAAATATATTCTGAGTGAATGTGAAGAATCTATTGGTTTTGAAAATGTATTTGAATTCTGCTTCATTACACTAACATAATCTAAACGCTTCTGGTACTTAGAATTGCCTTTGGTAAAAAACATACTGCTGGGCATGAGTAGGTGTTTTTACTAGAATAGACGCTTGTGCCTTTTATTAGTAGACTTATGGATAATCAAAGGGTAGTCATCAGTTTCTTTGAAAAGTTCAGCTGAGGAAAAGCAGTTTTATAGTTCAGTATCCAGATTCATTTTGAAGAGTTAGTTGGAGAGAATGTTTTACCATGTATTCTACATGTGGAAATTCTCATTATTCATAATTTTGAAAGGCATCATCTATGAGAGGATTATGTTCAGTACATCCATTAGGAAATTATTGTGGTTTGTGATCTTGGAATCTCACCATTATTCCATTTGTTGTATTATGAGAAGACTGCAACATCTCTGACAGCAAAGGCTGGTTCCAGCTTTTCCAGAGAGCAAAACAGAAGCCTTGTTTAAAAGCCATGAATTGAGCTCGTGGGAAATCTGTCTCTCTAGTCTGTCTCTATGGTTGGGGTCTTCTCCACGGAGATGTCTTGAGGCCTGTTAGTGGGGCTAAGAGGAAGGGTACAGCTCTCATTCCATGAAGCACTGTCATTGCCCTGTAGAATTTTCAGCATGACTTTGGAATATGTGCTTGGAAAAGCTTAATAAAATCTGCTCAGAAAACCTTGGTGTGATCTAGAGCAGAATTACTGCAAAAATAATAATTAAAATAAAAACCTGCCAAAACCTTAGAACCAAGTTTTACTTCTCTTTGTACCAGCTACCAACTTCCATGGATATATAATATATTTATTCACATTGTGCAGAATAAAATTCATCCACAACCTTTGCTTAGAAAATGCCAGTAATCACAAAATTAACAAATTGTTGCAGCACCTTCTTGCGCATTCTGGAAAGAAAGAGTCTAATGTGACACTATATAGTACATCAGTGCCAGGGCATATGAGTATGGTGGAATATTTAAGTGCCTTTGGGACCAATGGCTCATCTCCTAATTCACATGAGTAGACCTACTGAAAGCAAATGTCTGTAGTATCCACTTTCAATATTGACATATCAGGCAACAAGCCCATAAAGTGAGATGTAAAGTGCCTTTTTGAAAAAGATACGACTCATGCTTAATCCTAACACACTATAGCTGTGGATATTTTGAGACAGAGCACTTTTTATTTTTATTTTTTTCTAGTGGAAAGGACAAATCAGCAAAAAAAACAAAAAGCAAAAAAAATTGCAGTTGTTTCTATTCTCAGTGGAATGCTTATTAGAAAAGGAAAGAATACCTTGTAATTCTTTCTGACATACTTTTTCTCTCTCTCTTTTACACACATACTGGTGCAAGTGCACTCTCACACATGTAGAGAAAAGAAAATGTATGTATCTTTGTGTACAGGCATGCACACACTCATATGTGCATACATATTTTCTTTTGATCAAAAGTTGAACATTTTGTTCAATGGCAAATAAAAATATTATTTCAAATTTTTACGATTTTCCTGTTCTGTGTTTGCTCAGCTCTGAATTTTGGACATGCAATCGGGACTATTCCTTCCATACAAAAGGCCAGGACTTTTGACTGTTGAACGTTACTAGGAAAGCACAGACCACCTATATAGGACTGTAACCTGGCCACTCTGTAACATGGTATTGCCATTACTAGAAGTAAAAATAAAAGCTTTGTACTGAGTTTGCTAGGATTCACAATTGAGGCTTGTAAGACCTGCTCTGCATGAACTTTTTTTGACCTGAATTAGCTGTAACAGTAATTTCTTTAATTGACCAAGTCTCTTTATCTGCTTTCCTCTTGTTTGCCTTACTTTGATACAATTATAAGCATATATAGATAGCAGTAAAAAGCAGCTGTACTACGTAGAATGAGATATTTATGACTCTAACATGAACAGGTATTGTAGAGAGACATGGACCTGATTTAAGGACAGTGGCATACGGAGTGAGGATGGTATGCTTGGCAATAGAGAACCCCATGCTATCAACAACTCTGTCATAGTCAGTTAAAAGGGTGGACCATAAGCTTAACATTGTTGGTTTTAGGGGTTAAGAAAGAGAACAAAGAAATACTATCTAATGTGACACCAGATAGGAAATTAAAATGCAACTTCTCTGTTGCATATGCAACCTTGATGTTGCTGCAGGCCAATTGAAGAAAAAGAAGGTTATGAGTGCATGTTAGTGAACAAATATATTTATATATGTATGATTCTAAGAGAAAGAAAGAATAGAGGAGGAAGAAACCATTAGCATGAAGATCATGTTGCTCCTGGCAAAGGAGTCAGGTGCTGACAACTGTCCCAAACCTAATGCCAGTGTGAGAACAGCAACCTTGGGACCCAGAGAAACAGTGGAGTGGTGAGCATAACACCAGGAAAATTGATAAAAGCTAGGAAATTTCTGTGTGCTGCAAATTTTATTCTATTATTGCTATTACTGTGACTTTCTCTGTGTGTCGGCATTTAGCCTGCTTTCCTATACCAATTAGATCTAATGCTTCTTGAATTAGATATTTGTATTTTTTGCTATTGATGAGCCCTCGGCATTATTTTCATGTATGAAGTATGTTTCCTTTTTGCCCATAAACAAGACTTTGAATGGTACAAAAAAGCCAGGGATTGGTACAAAAAAAACAAAGGATCTCCTGGAAAGAGTCTAGTGGACAGCCAATGAGATGATAAAGGGCATAGAACACCACTCTTATGAGGAAAGGCTGAGAGACCTGGCTCTGTTCAGCCTTGAGAAAAGAAGACTCAGAGGGGATCTGATTCATGTCTATAAATATCTAAGGAGAGGGAGGCAAAGGGACGAGGCCGGACTCTTCTCAGCAGAGTGTGGTGATAGGATGAGGGGAAATGGCCACAAACTGATGCATAGGAAGTTCTGCACAAACGTGAGTAGGAACTTCTTCACAGTGAAGGTGATGGTGCACTGGCACAAGCTGCACAGAGAGGTAGTGGAGTCTCCTTCTCTGGAGACGTTCCAGACCCGCCTGGATGCCTACCTGTGCAACCTGGGTTAGGGAGCTGCTTTGGCAGGGGGATTGGACTTGATAATCTCTAGAGGTCACTTCCAACCCCTACAATTCTGTGATTCTGTGAAACCAGAAAACAGATCCATACTTTCTCTTTTTCAGGTTTGCCTGTTTGTCCTCATAGAAAAACTTTTGGAAGTATTTTTGGTTTGTCTGAGTAATGGTGAAGTCATTTCACAGAATCTTGTAATAGTTCTTGGCCAACTTTGCCAGTGTTAAAGAATAGTTTGCTTTTTGCTAATGCTGTATAGCCTATCCTAATGAAATTTAGATTTGATCGATGTACTACTTTGCTGACAGTAAGACATACTGTTAACTAGACAGTACAAATGCAAGGCATATTGCTTCCAGACAGCTTTTGTTTTCCTTTGTGCTTTCAACATCATTTAAAACATTTTTATTTCCCATTAGATATGTTGACTTCTCTTGATACACTAAATCTTTTCTTTTTCTTTCAGTAAGATAGATGAGAAAGGCATGAAGAAATATACGTTTGTATCTTCTGAAGTCACAGCCAAAACAATACTCCCTTGCCTGCAGAATAAGGGAAAACCTTTGTAGCCCAGGAAAAAAAAAATCCTTTAAAGCTATGGTATTGTTTATCCTGCGTCTAGAAATCACTTGTAGTTAGCATTTTCCTGAGTATGTTTGTTATCTGGACCCCTGAGGGTTAGATCCATGCTCATAAATGGCATATCATAATATCATGATATTAAGCAATTTACCACGTGTTGTAAGAGAGAGATGTATTTTTTTTCCTTCCTTTAGGCCAATATCTATTTGGCTATTACGTATAGACCAGAGAGAATTCCACCTCAGTGCATAAGAAGAGGCAGCAGTGAAATCTCCCAGCTGTAGGAACATTGGCATTATTGAAGAGAATTGATGGATGCAGAAGTACATTGGCCTGCATCTTGTAGTGATTCTGGTCAGCTGTTTCAGAAGAGATGAACCATTGTGCGAAAGGTGATTAAACGTGGAGCTTGTCCAAAGCCTGGGGACAGTCTATGTGATGTGAAGAAAGATTGAATGGGACAAAGGACTTTCCTCAGAACAGTGAGCTACAGAAAAAGGGGAAAAAAATGAATATGGAGATCAGGGTATAGAATTTATTTCTCTAAGATCAGTAACTTTTTTTCCTGAAAATGACAAGTAATTTGGCAATAGCACTAAGTACTGTAAATCAAATAGCATTTGAGTTAAATTTATCTTTGAAACCAATCAATCAATTTTCAGCACACTTTTATGAAATGTCTACACGTTTTCTACCTGTTTTTTCCTCCAATTTATAGCTTTTTAAAATGAAAATTTCAGTCTTGGAATATATCAAGATACCTATAATTATAAAGAGAATTCAATGTTACATAATGCTAGATACAGTATTAAGTGTGAATTCCAACGTTGATACGCTGTATGTCTATGTTCACTTAGGTATTTCACTTACTAATTTTTTAGAGCACAGCAGTGCTGTTGGTGAGATTGAAGTGACTGTACTACTTACAAATGGTAAATATACTATATACATCTCATTACACAACATAAAGAATTAAAGAATGTTAAATAACCTACCTTATTATGAATCTAAGTTGTTCAGATTAAAGCAAATAATAAGACTTAGAGTAATGACCACAAATTGCTTTTCCAGACATCAAGACTTTAAACACTGTTATCTTGGCTTTATCAGGAGTACAATAACTTTTATGTCCCACTGGGACTCTTCTTTACTGCTGATTTTGGACTCAAGAGATAAAGATCTGTAGACCTGTGTTATTTTTATGTCTTAGAACATTGCTGCTCTGTTACTGGCCTCTTAATGGGTCTTGGCTATCTTCATTTTTTTTTATGTGTCCACTTCAGAGAAAGTGAAGGTGTTTGGGAACTATGAGTTTGTAACAATTTTCTGGCAGATTGATTTCAAATAAAATGTAAGTTCTCTGAGGCTACTCTGGGAGTCAGGTCAGACCTGGGATTTCTCTGTTAAGCAGAAACCAGTTAGAATAGCCAAAAGTACCCACTATATCTTTCAGATTAAATTTACTATTTATTATTTATTTATTATATAGCATTCATTTCTGCCTACATAATGCACATTTGTAGTGTATGACAGGTACAGCAGCGTGAGCTATCTATTTAATATCCTTTTGATTTACCCATCTATTTTCATGAGTTACTTTTTGTGCTGCCCCCTCCCTCACTTCCAGGACAAGACTTCCAGTGTGGGGAAGATTTTTAAGAAAAAGAATAAAATTATTCTAGTTAGAGGGTGATATCAGTACTGGATACAGATCTGTCATGAAGAATGATTTTCTAAAATAGAGTTCAAACAAGGTAATCTGACTAGAATATAAAATTCACTTTAGGATCCTGTTTGCTAAGCTTATGGAAGAGACTCTTCTAGGAATTCTGTTTCTTGAGCTTTGTCTTAAGTCTCATTTTCTGAATCCCTGTGTATGTTGGTATAGCTGAAGCTTAAAAGACACCAAAATAACTTTCAGCCATCATATTGTGCTACTTTGGTTCTTCATAGTTTCTGATGTTTTCCCTGGGAGCAACAAAGATGAACTTGTTTTTGATGTGTGGATACAGAACTAGATATGGGAAGGAGAAGAGAATCCTTCTCCTTCTTAAGGGATGAAGACTAGCAAAACTTGTAGGTGATGTGTAGCAGGAGTGCTGCTGTTTCTCATGATTTATGTCTCTGAACATTGTCACCTCATTGGTGCACAATGTTTATTCTCAGAACTGAAATTTAGGAGTGTCAAGAATATTCAACAGATTAAGAAGAAGCCAGAGGTTCTGCCAGAGGATCAGTGGTGGCCTGCTGCCAAGGTCACTTGAGGCATGGTTAGTTTTCTGTGAGACAAAGTCTGATCTTGTTTAGAGCATCATCCACAGTCTACTGAGATCAATGAAGCTTTCACACTGGGCACTATGAATGCATGTAACCTACTTAAATTATTAGGGCTGTGTTGCCTTCTCAGAAAATCAAATTCAGCCCAGTGATTTTCTTGGAACATGTTTGAACTTGTGCTGTCAGCTGGTAAAAATAGATTTGTGTGAGTGCAGAGAGTATGTTGTGTAATTAGACTCGTTCATTTCTGCAGGATGGGCCACTACCAAATATATTTTGCAGTTCATCTTGAGAAACTGCTGCGGTGGATTATGTACTGAATCTGCTGCAGTGATCTGTGTTGATGCCATGATTTTAACATAATGGAAGATAATCTGTTGGGTTTTAGTGAGAAATGGTGCTACTGCTATAAAACATTCTGAGATCTGAGAGCAGGTGAGCTTTTTGGAGGACTCCTTGAACTATTCACATATCAAAAATAAGACAACCATTCAGTTTTTCTGAATTTAATCAGGATTGGCTTTGAAATCATACTTGGGATTAATCTTAATATTATTCAGAGAAGAATTTTTGACAATCATTGCACTTCCTGCTCAGTTCAGTCAAAATAGATGAAAGGAAAGGAGACTTTGGCATATGGAAGTGAGGAAGATATGTAAAATGAAGAATTCCTGGAGAAATACAGGAATTTTGATTCCCTCAGAAACAAAGGAGTAGTAATGAAAGAAGCTAAGAGAAACCACAGAAACAAAATGTGTTTGTAGTTCTATTGCTGAATGTTACATTTGCTTACTTTTGGAATGTTGATTGCCTATGGTAGAGACATGAATAAAAAATCTAGTAAAGAGGTGACTATGAGAAGTGCTGATGTTCCCTTGTTTTCACTTTGTTTTTCATACAGCTCTGTAAATTGCTAAGACCAGCCCTCAGAATTTTATCAATGAATCCAAGCCTCGAAAAGCTGAATGAGAACCCAGAAAGCTTAACAAGCTCTGGAATTCAGCTATATTTAAGACCATACTCTATAAATTCTCTCTCTCTTTCTTTTTCCTGCTCTCAAACATCTTCCAAATACAACTTGACAACAGTTGTATATATATGTGATCTCAGTGGTCATCTAGAAATTGCCAGCACTTGTGTTTACCATTTAAAAGAGTAGCCTTGGGTTTAGCATTCTGCTTTAATTTGGGAAGATTTTTAAGTGTACGGTAGAATACATGATTCTGTGTTCTGTCTTCTTCCTATTGATTTTCTGCTCATGTATGTTATGAATTGCCTCACTGGCTACTGACATGGACACACTCTGACAGACAACGCAGTTCCCAATGATGCATAGCAATACTATATCACAGATAAGATATCGTCCTTGATTTTCCTAACTGAAATTTCATGAGGAAATTAGGTCAACAGAATGTAATTACCTACACTGAAATCTCCTAAGGGCACCGGGTAGAGCTGTGCAAATGGCTGATTATTTTGATTTGCTTACAGAAGAAAAAAAAAAAAATCAAGGGCAAAAATCAGTCTGAATAGAACAAAATGATTTCTTGTTCAACCTGAATTGAAACATATAGTTGGTTTGGAGCTGTTCTTCACAGCTCATTAAGAGAATTAAAGACATGTTCATGTATTTATTTATTTTAACTGAATAACAGAGGATCAGTTCAACATTCTCATTAATTCCAACAGCTTCTGAGGAGGAAAGTCCAAGATGAGCAGGGCAGGGTTAACTTCGCTTAGAACAGAAAGTCCCTTTGTACAGCACTGTGTTTCTTAAAGCACTCATCCAGGACATGACTAATTCAGTTTCAGTTACTTTTTATCTCTAAAGAAGCTGATTCTTGCCTATTTTTCTGCTCAGAGAGACAGCCTGTCTTCCCGGCTAGCAGCTCAACTGGGTTCCTGTAGCTGCTCTGTTTGTCACAAAGGAACTTAAGATTCACCAGGCTACACCCACAAAATAATAATAATCATTATTTCATTTAAAAAGGCATCATTAGGAAGTAATTTAACTATCAAAATAAAATGTTTTGTTTTATTAATGCACAGTCAATTTAAAGCATGTAATCTGCAGGAGTTCTTTGTATGCAAGATTTAAGTACACATACTTCTATACCCTGTACAGAGAGCTAGGAGCTCTGTTGTCTGGCCAGGGAATGCTTGCCTATAGGATGTGTCGTAGCAAGAGTTGGCACAGGGGACAGTAAGACCACTGATTTAACAAGCATCTGTGTTAAGGAGAGCACAGATCTCTGTTTCAAGTACTCTTCAAGTAGTTTCCTCACTGACTACTTATGCCACAGGTATGTTATTTCTTTGTGATGATAAGATTCCCGGCACTCTTCTTTTATGTATCAGCTAAGTGTGCAAAGACCCATGGTTATTCCCTTGGTCTTCCTTTGGCCTAGTGAATCTTAGTCGTTTTGTCCTGACCATTGGAGCAGCCTAAGGGTTCAGGGTGGAGAGCATTCCCTGTGTTCCAGAGCAGCTTCCTGGTTACTGGGATATCTGATGGCAGCAGCATGGAAGGTTTGGTGAGTGACAGCCTCCTTCCATTACACAAAGGGAGATGTAACGGAGATGAATATATGCTCTGTATGCTGTTGCCTAGTGATGAGGTGGTAAATACCTCCTGTCATGAAGACTGTGAAGTCAGCTTTAGCTGACATACTCACGGAGTTTAGAAATTTCTACAATTAATGGCAGCTGACCAGGTAATGCAGAAGTATGTTTTTGGACTCAGGCATCTTAGTTGTACTTTTCCTCTCTTTCTTTACACATTTAAGTCTGATTTTTGTATCTAGTTTTTGACTTTTTTTTCCCTCAGTCCCTATGTATGAAAGATGATCACAGCAATTTGAGCATTTGTCATTACTAGATGATTACATGTATTAGAAAGTGGACTGCATGTGCTTCGATACTGAAGTCTACAACGACACAGAAGTTGGACTTGGGTCAGCATCTGTTCTCCTGCATATCATTTGTGGAATGAAGCTTTGACCAGAAGAATAAATAAGTTTTGAAAAAACTCTATAAAATAAATTTAAGAATGTAATACATTTAATATACTTAGTAGACTCTGTGGTGTTGTTAAGATATTACTGTAGAAATTGCATTTAAAGAAATTCTTGTATTTCTCGAATAATCTTTCAAAATCTCGTAGAACCCAAAGATCTCATCAGATTTCCCAAATCACCTACAGAATACCGAAGAGAGACCTTCTAAATTTATTCTTTTCTTTCCTCAGGCTGCTTTTCTGGAGACAACGACCACTTTTTGACAATTCATCAGCGAAAGAGTGGGAAACCTGTCTTCATTTATCACCATGTGCAGAGTCTGGAAAAAAGTCTGGATACAGACAGTTATAAGAATTCCAAACAACATTTCCATTCTTCTTCCCATACCAAAATAAACAAGCTGCACCCTGCAATAGTTGTTAAGTCAACTTTCCCCAGACCTGCCTACGACCCATCCCTCAATCTGTTAGCTATGACAGGTCAAGACTTGGAAGTAGAAAATCTTCCCATTCCTGCGACAAACGTGATTGTTGTGGTAAGTGCCTTTTTCAGGTTTCTGGAGTTGTTTTGTGCTTGTAGACAAATACAGACACAGATTTTAAAGCTGTGTATCCAAAGTTCATATTCTTCTTCCTGGGTGATTATCTACTTATAAATAATTACCACACATCTTGACACTCTTCACTTTAGCAGAACTTGCATTCGTATGACCTCACTGTGATCAACAGAAATCTGATGAATCAATGCAAAATATAGCGTCTCTGAACTTCTTTTTCTCAGATGCCTTTAATCCTCTTATCTTGATAGGTATTTTACCTACTTTCACTGGATGGTTTTTAAGTTTATTCTGTATAGGGCACAAGAAACTGTAAAGGGAAGAGTTCTACAGAGGCAGGGAGATTTTAAAAGGCTGACAAAAAAAGTTTCATTCACTTCCATTTTTCTAGCAGTTTCACCATTATGCTTACAAGCTGTTTTGAAAGGAAGTCTGTTTATTGTAAAAATTAAGGATTATGTTTTTGTTAGTACAAGGCACATGTGTTCCTTCTGGAGGATATTGTCTGGGACCCTCCTTGTTCAGTTACCTGTGTGATCATGCCCATTTTTAGAAAGCTGATGGCATAATTTCTTCCTGTAGCAGAGATAATGCCAGTGGAACCATACACTGATGCCACCCTGCTCCATCTTCATCTTTCATGCCAGGAGCAGGACAATGTCAGTAGAACTGTCTTCTGTGGAGAGTGTATCAGATTCTGTGTGCATTCTGCATGGCACTGCTCTGCCTCATCCTGGTGCATGTTAGCCCTTCCTGATTACAAAGAAAAGCGTTGGGCTTATCCTTCTACTTCTGAGGGAGGAACTACCATTCATAATGGCTCACTCACTCATTACAGTTAACTAATAAAGATTATACTGAAAGAATGTGACTAATTACAGTCAGCAGCTATTTGCCTAATTCTGTAAACTGCTCTTCTCAAAAGATGTTAGATTAAAAAATAATGGCTTTTGCAAACAAGGAAAGAAGACAGGCTGTGCAGCACTGGGAGATGTTAGTGCAGGAAGTATTTCAGAGCTGACAGAGTTCCATTGGTTGTTGGTACTTTTGGAGATCTGCCCTCCTGAACACACCAAGTAGATTTCTGTAGAACATGCTGAGGTTATTGGAATGCAGTAAGTGCTAGCTAATAGTAAAAAAACACTATCAAGAAACTGTTTTCAGAGTGGCTGATGTTGGCAGGGCCCCAGCCTGGCCACCAGAGCAGAGTGCCCAGGGTCATGTCCAGGTGGCTTCTGAAGATCTCCAGGGAGGTGACTCCTCATCCTCAGGGCAGTCTGTACCAGTGCTCTGTCACTCCACAGCATGGAAGTGCTGCCTGGTATTCAGAGGGAATCTACTGTACTACTTCTACCCATTGCCTCTTGTCCTGTCACTGAGCAACAAGAAGAGCCTGGTTCTGCTTTGAATGCTTCCTTCGCAGCTCAACCTGGCCTCAGAAAGCTATGTTCTGTGCTTATGTGCATCCCTTTTGACTAAGGTCTCCTAAATTGAGATAAATGGCAAGCATAATCAGGAATAGGTTTAGTTATATGCAAATGTTCTACCACAGTCCATTTCAGAGCAAAATGAGGCACTGACAGACTCACTTCAATGGGGTCATATCAGCTGTCCACACCAAAGCGGAATGGTATTGATCTGGAGGATATGCCAAACTTGTCACAGCCTGCAAGACCAGCTCCAAAGTGAAAGTCCCTGCTCTCTTTTCCCATAGCAAGCATTGTTTCACCCCCTGTGAAGATAGAATCCAAAAAAAGCGAAGAATTCAGAATATACATAACCTCTTGTTTTTTTATTTTTCTTTTTTTTATCTTTATACGACACTGTTACATGATCAGCTATATTAGCCGAGCTTTGCATGAATTAGGAGACTCACAGTCCTCAACTTCGAATGCAAAAATCTTGCAAAATATTCTGGGACTACCCTGGTTCTACCTGACTGCCTGTGCCTGCATCAAAACCTAAATGATGCAGATTCCCAATTGGCAGTCAGATTAAAAAAAAAAAAAAGATGTATTAAATCTACATTAAGTTCTCATTAAGCAACCTCAGTCTCAAGCTTTGCTACTGCATTTGTGGGATGGAACACCTGCTCTGATACCTTCTGCTCTAGCTGAGAACCATATGTACTTTAAGGGGGAAGTAACAACATGAGCTGATTGTAACATGAAAGCTGTTTGTTGCTGAGATCTTGAACTATTTCTAGGTGTGTTCAAGGACAGTGTTTATTGTTTGGTTTAAATGCCATCCTTTAAAAATAAGGCTTTTTGGGAGAGTATGTTTTAATGCAAAGAGCAACCTGGGCAGCTCAGTAATCGCACAATAAACAAATTTTGAAGGTGTCTCTCTCCAAAGGACAGATGTCCCACAGCAGGGTGGTTGCTATCATCCAAGTGCAGTCCTCTTTCTTCCAGGCCTCTGCACTTGGACGTTTGGCTTCTCCCCCACAAATTTCATGTTAAGTAGATTGTACTCTTAATTCTGTTGCCAAGGGAGTCTGTTTTGTTTTGAATGCATGCATGTTGTTCATTCTTTGTTTTGAATGAGCACTTGCTGCTTGTTGCTGCTTTTTGGTTTTTATTATGTAGGACAAGTGGCAGCATTTGTGTTTTTTTTTTTTGCCCTGGCTGACCGTTCTTGTTCCAGCCTGAAGCAATGTTATTGGTTGCTCAACTTGAAAGGGCAATTGCTGGTGTTAATGTTTCCTGTAATCCAGTTACATGACTAGTGCACACAGTGATTTAGTATGAAAGCCTGCAAGGGGAATTATTTTTTTAAATAAATCAGTGCTGTTGCAGCTCTGCAGAGTGGGGGAAAAGGAATTCAATCTAATTTCAGTGACTTGAGATCCATTTTCTCCATGATGGAGCTGGAAAGGTAGAGTGAATGGATGACTAATGTACAACAATTACAAGGTTACATTTTGTGCTAAGAAGGAGGCCATCTGACAAGCAAGATGTTGCCAATGCACAGAAGGGTGCTGTGCAGCCAAGAATTCTGCAGGTGTTGTGTTGAAAATCAATGTTTTGTGACTCTACCAGTAAAGAGCAGGTGTTAAGAACTAATATTGCTGAACCTAGGAATACTGTAGTTGTTTGCTGGAGTGAGGAAGAAGAGGAATTTATTTTCTGGGAGTAAGTTTTCTATAGCTGAGGACTTTCTGTCACATTACTCAATATCACTCTCTTCTTTATTTCCTCTTTTTTCTCTCTTTGGTGATCAGGTTCTGTTGTGAAAAGTGAGGACAACTGAGATCACTTTGAAGCATCTTGGATATTTTATCAATGTCTTTATGTGTAGCCACACATTCTTTTTATCTGTCTTTCAGGAGTACAAAAGACCACTCATCTAAAAATTGCATGGTTAATATAAGACATTATTTAACAGCTTGGTAATACTTAAGATTTTATATTTTTGTGGGTTTTGTTTGAATCTCAGAAATGATGTATGTTAGAGAGTTAGTAATGTAATTAACAAATTATCCAAAAAGGTTAGTGTTTATTTCAAGTATTCCCAGTACTGTATATGAGCACCATCAATGTCAAGGCAGTACGCAGAGATCATAAGTAATATGTAGATAAACACTTAATATTAAAAATATTGCTTCTTTTTGCAAACAAAACAAAACCACACAACTAAACATATGTAGATACGAGGGCTGTTCTGAAAGTAATGCCTCCTATTTTATGATATTGGCCCATGATGTCAGAGGTGAATGTCAGTGGTACAGCAGCAGTGGCTGAACCTGTTGAACTTTCCCACCAATATTCCATTACATTGGAAATGAATATGAAGCATTACTTTCAGAGTGATCTAAGTGCATATATAGTTAGGGCTGAACTTGACAGGAAAACAGAAGGACTTGTAATAAAAATTAAATAAATAAAAGCTATTACTAATATATCACTTCATGGAGGTGCTGGAGAATCATCATTTGTAACCTGGTGTAGCTTGTCTAAAGTCTCTCTCAAAATCACAAGTATGTTGTGATAATATAGGACTGAGCTTCTCAGATGCATTCTTCATTTGTACACATTTCAGAAATATAAAGCTAATGAACTTGCTGACTACATTTTTTCCCTTCACCCTTTGCTACTACTCAGCACTATCATGTCTAAATACAGAAATCTTTATCTCTGTGTTTGTTGCTTATAGATGTGATAGTGTTGTGTGATAAGCTAAAATTCAGTGCATCTCTTCAGTTACATTTGGTTTACATGAATGATTTAATTACATGTTCTCTCAGCTGATGTCAGTAGGACATAAGATGCACAGACAGCCATACAGAGCTTCTCTTTCCATTTGCCTGGCTTTCTGTGTAAAGCTGAATTTCTTGTAGCTGCAGCTCTGTCATACAATTAGATCAATTTTGTCCTCAGTGTTTGAACCTTCTGCCTTCAAACAAGCTTCAAATGTGAAAGTGTTTCAGGTGCTGAGGTTGGATTCAAAGGAACAAAGCACAGGAATGTAAGTATCTATAAATCCACATATGAGCTAGCCTATTGGTAGGCTGTTAATTTGTCTAGCACTATTCTAATCAACTTCTGCATGATTAGGAAGTTAGTATTGGTGGGGAACCACGTCCTGTAGTCAGACTATGGACACCTATGTAAGCTCTTACTTCCTTAGTGACACAGTTTTACATGTCTGTGTTTATTCCTCCATCAGTTCCCTGTTTTCTTATGCATCAGGTTTAACTATTGACATCAAAGACCAGGAACTCAGTTACCTTATTTGTTCCTGTATTTTATTTCAATTTTCCCAGCATCTTCTCCTTCTGGAAATATCTATTTTTCTAATTATGTGTACTTTTGACAGTTTTTGGCTTCCACATTGCCTGTTCCATCCTTGTTTCTCTAGTAACAAACAGAACGTCTTGCTGTATCTTCCTTCATGACTTTTTCTTGATGCAAGCCTTGCTACTTTGAAGATTGGTCAAAGGGAACCAGACCACAAAATGTCATTTTTTCTTATAATTAAAACTACTTCTGACTGGCTTTGTTGGAATGCCACTAGAACTGTAGGAGAATCTGATTAAAAAATAAGAAAAAGAAAAAGGGATCATTCAATCCTTCCATTAATTTTTGGTCCTAAACTATTTACCCTGTAGGTGCATTTTTATGTTTTAGGAGGCTACAAACCAAAAGTAAATCTTAATTTGGGGAGTTTGGGGCACAAAGGGAGAAAGGAATAGGTGATGGCTGGGGATGATTTTACTATGGAACAGTTTCTGAAACCAAGTGTTGTGTTACTGTTGCTCGTGACCTGTCAGCCTTTCATCATGTGCTGTGTGACACACTATACTGTGTGACCAACTAATTACAGTTAGGAAGTGTCAGTGGTTTGTGGGACGGTTTAACCCGGTACTGTGACAACTGAGGCAGGGGACTCAAGGGCCACAAAACGAGGAAGGGGAAGGGAAAAAGGGAAAAAAAGGAGAAGGGAGATGGGCCTAGGAACAAAACAGTGGCAATGAGGAGGAAAGCTAATTTACTAAATAAGATATCAGAAAGCAAAATAACACAATATAATACAATATAATTGGAATTGAGGCTAAACGAATCAAATAAAATGAGCAAGAGAGAATGTCCGATAAACCAAGGGCCTTAGGCTAACGCTGAAGGCAGATGGCTGCAACAAACACCCACTGCTGAGCTCGATCCCAAAGGGAAGAGGGACGGTCCTGTGACCGCAGACAGTTTTTATCTTTCCCTCTGGGCGGAAACACATAAAAATACAAAGCATCACACAGTCCTCTGGGGAATGTAGTTCTTCTCTTCTGAGACAGGTGTACCCAGAACTATCGATGATCCACGGAGCTAGAGCATTAACTCTTTAACTCCCAATACACTACGTTATGTTATGATGTGGAAAATCAGAAATATAACAAAAATCATAAAACCATGACAGGAATTTATTCTGAATGTTAATTTTATGTTCCTACTTCACACAGTATGGCAATGTCCTTATTTTCACTGGGATAGATGTGGATATGTGTATACATAGTTCTCTCAGCACTTAGATGCAATTATATTAGCTATACTATATTTTCATAATGTAAGTTACTAAAGAGCTGCTTTCTGAATACTGTTTGAACACGTGATCTCAGCCTTGACTGTGTCAAACTCCATAAGTAATTTCAATTAGAATCTAGGAATCATTAAGGTTGAGAAAGACCACTAGGATCTTCTAGTGCAACCATCAACCTGTCATCACCATATCAGCTGCAGTGGAAATGCTAAGTCACCACCTGAAACAGTGATTGAGCACCTGGTGAGAAGGCAGGGCCAACCTGGGGGAGCTCAGGTGCATGCGATGCACCTGAGTAACCAGAAGGGGTGAAGCTAGGATTCACTCCTTCCCAGATTTCATTTAAGGGTTGGCAGTGGAGGTGAGAGTGTCTGTTGCTGAAGATCTTTGTGTATGTGAGGCTTCTTAAAGGTAAGCAGCTCCTTTCTTTCATGTCTCTGTGGCTGCTTCATTTGGGCTCATTTGCTGTAGTCAAAGACTTTGCCACCCTGCTATTCTTTAGGTATTTTCCATCCCATTGTAACATTACACCAACAAAACCATGTCCCTCAGTGCCACATCTCCATGTTTTTTGAACACCTGCAGTGATAGTGATTCCACCACCTGCCTGGGCAGCCTGTTGCAGTGCCTCACCACTCTTTCTGAGAGGAATCTTTTCCAAATATTCTTCCTAAACCTCCCCTGGGGCAACTCAAGCCTGTTATGTTTGCACCTTCTCGTTCTCAGAGAGATCATGGGCAGCTTAACGCTGTGACTCAGGTTGCTTTATGCTCATCCAGTTCTCTTCTCCAGTTCAAGTACTCTAAATTCACTCCCTTGAAGACCTTATGAAAAGGTGGTCAAAACACTGTTGAAACTATAAGCAGCTACAAAATGGTGTAAGAGTAAGGTATGAATCTGTTATCAATCATTAGAACAAGTAGTACTTAATCTAGGAGGTAAATGAGTACTGGGGCAAGCAGTCAAGTAAATGTTCTGTGACAGTAAGTCAAATGTCACTTTTTGCTACTAAGGCCTGTTATAGGCAGCCCAAGATGGAGATTGGCATTGGGCCAGGCAGAAGAAACATGAATAAAAGATTGTGTCTGCAGTAATTTTTTAATGGAGCTTTTTCAATGGTCATGTATTTGTCTGATACTTGAAACAACAGAAAACAAATGCTGTGCTGATCAGCAGTGAAGTCTTAAGATTTTACTGTTATTACAATGCTGAATTGCTAACAACCTCTAAATATTAGTCACGCATTACAACAGTGAGCAATGTCAAGTCAGTACCCTTAGTGTCATTATAATCATTGTTGTGTCCATTTACATCATGACCAGATCTGGCTTCTGAACTCAAATCCACATTCTAATTAAGGATGGATGGGCACCATTATCTTAGTCCTTTCTTAAGTGATTATACGATTATACTAGGCTCAACATATCTGCAGCAACCCTTTCAAACAGACCTAGTAGCCTGCAGCTCTGTCATTCTGGATTTTGTTTGCACAAGGAAGTCTAGAGAGTTTTCATTAGTTGGCCTCATTTGCTTTCTGCTTCCTTCTGTGCACTTCAGCAGGGATAATTGCATGCTGAACCATTATCATGGTATTGTGTTTTTTGTCATCTTTGTGGAAAACAGGAAAGATTGCATTATGTTGTAACATGCACTAATGCTTCCTTAAGGCTTTTTTTTTTTTTTTTTTTTTGTCATCCAACTGGCAAAATGTTAATGGAATGTTAGTGGAATATTCAGCAACTCAGTGCTTTAATTGATTAGCTTACTGCTGGCAACTTCAGGGTTATTTTCTGTGTCGTACAGTAAGTTACGGAACTTGAACAAAAGCTAGTCATGTCTTTCATAAATCTCTCAAATCCTCTTTGATCACAGTTTTCCTTTCCTATCACTTTTCAGTAGAGAGAAAATGTTCTTGCAGTCATTTCATTTTCTTTGTGAGCTGCACAGTTTAAATGAAAAACTGGATTTTAGGAGCAGACATGTTTTATGCTTTTAAACTCACTGTTGGACCTTCTTTATCAGCTGATATTGTGTAGTTCATCTGTAGGAAAAAGATAAGGTGTCAACTATTGATACTTCTTTCAGCTGCACGTTACTGTAATTGACCAGTCTTGGCTATAAAGTAGATACTTGTGTAAGAGAAAAGGATCTGCCTATATATATTTATATTTTTTCATAAACTTTTGAATTGATAAAATGGTATTTTGCAAAACAGATTCTCCATGAAACTGGGTTGAATTCAGCAAAAGTTGCAGCCAAATCAAAGATCCTTGCTTTTGTTTTAAGTACAAAATGTCTCAAGAAGATGGGGGAACTTAGATATGAGAAAAAGTCTTCATTCCCAGGTGTGAGAGGTCTGGCTTCAAGCCTTGCTGTCAAGAGCATAAGGGGATAACTGAACCTGAGTCTTTCCCATTTCATGTGATTTGGTCACTGAACAAAGGGCTACAGAGTATCCCTCGTTTCATAATCACATTTCTTCGACTTAAAAGAAGTAGAAGAGAAAAAGCAAACTGAATACTCAAAGTTGTGTTGACTGTAGGCTGATCCAGTACAAATTTTTTGTATGTGTTTTGATTTAGTCCTTGAAAAAGAGGAGAAAAAAATAAAAGCGAACAGTCCTCTCCTGCCTCCTTATTACGTGACCCCATTTATTTCTGTTTGAAATATAGAAGAGTATTTCTGCATATATAGAAGCAATTTCTGCACCATGCTGTACTGAATTCTAGGAGAAAAGATACAAAAGTTTAGGCTGCAGTGGATTTTCCATCCCTGCCCATTATGTCCTTTATGACAATGTACTGTCTGTACTTTGGGTGTTGCAGCCTTTCAGCTTCTGAGCTGGTCATGCATTCCTTCATGACTGGAAATATACTGACTCCATTCTGCAGAGCAGTGCAAACAGGCTTGCATGTCATCAGTACAGGACACTGCTGTACTGTGATCTATGTTCTGATTTCCTTCTACAATGATCTGAATTCTATTACTGTCTAAATGTGACTAAGGAAAGGAAAAGTTTGCTGGCACACATTGTTCCAGGTGCCATCACTGGATTCACAGGAACCTGATATCCAAATTTCAATGTGAACCAAACTACTCTGCTGGGGTCATGAGACCCACCCATTAACAAATAAGTATTTTGACAACTCACTGCTATAAATCTATCCGTTGTGTTAATGTTATTTAGGACTAAATTCTGAAGAAGCACACTTTTTACATTTTTGTTCTTTAATATTATTATTATTTATTACTATTATTATTATTCTACCAGAGCCCTCAGAGAACAATCTTTGTGGAAAGACAGATTTCCCTACAGTAACATTTAAAAGGCAGATATAGGGCACTCGGATAAAAAGACAGCAAGAACCATATCTTTCCTTCTTAGTGTTTTGTTGGATCTGGCAATTCAGCCTCTGGAATGATCCTATTGGTTCTTTGTTTCTGATATTGTAAGGGAAAGTGATAGCTTCTCAAAAGTTCCTCAATAGATCCTTCATAATGTGGTTTTGTGTGTAACCTCTTAAATGTTAAGCCTGTCAAAGCATTTTTATCATCACTACATGAATATATTTTATGATTAAAACCTGGTGATGTACTGAATCAGAGAAACAGTTTTAGGATCTAAAGATGTTACTTTGAACATACTCCTAAAAAAAAACAAAACTTCACAGATCAAATATTACTACACTTCAGCATCTTTTTGATGGAAAAAAAAAAAAGAATTCTGGACTGAAGTGCACAGACTAGGAGGATATTGGAATTTGAAAATCATCAGATAACTGTCGACTGAATGATGGTTTTTCAATCCCTACAGTATCAAAACTGTCATGGAAAGGGGCATTACCCAGGGAGGTAAGCAGAGTGGTACAAAGTCTTTGGCTTTGTTGTTGCTAGAGCCGTTTAAGTAATGTTTTGCTGTCCTGCCTTTGCAGGTCAGTCATGACTGACAGTCTATAATGAAGCTAATTCTTATTTGGCTCTACACCTCAGTGAACTACTGGAAAATATTTTGAGTGGACATGGTGCTTTGAATCAAGTTTATGGCAGAAGTGTTATGAAAGCTGCTGTGGGTATACATCAATACTGCTAATATAATCATGATGAATAGCGTAGGAATGTGGTTGACAGCTTATATCTATGCTTATTTAAACATGAATTGAAACAGATTTACATTTCAGCCTTTATTAGTTGTTGTAGAATAAAAATGGAATGTCTGCTTTGTACAGATTTGGCTGAGGATATGCATTCTCTTTGGGAATTACCATTGTGTAATAAACTGCAGCAGAGGAATCAATGGTAATGTAGTCAGATTTTTGCATTTACAATATCCTAAGGTCAGTTTGACTTGATTCACACTGTGATGGTTAAGGTTAATTTGGGTGGGTTTTTTTTGGTCCCTTTCCTGTAGATTGCTTTAAAGTTATATTTTTTGCTGGTAATAACTGTACTGGTAACATTAGGGATTTTTTGAAAACATAAAGATCAACTCAGTTATAATTGTTGCCAGAATATCACATGATTATATCTTTCTGCATCATTCAGCCAAATTGTTGAAATGCTTTCTTCAAGCATCACATAATGTATTGTCTAATTAAGAATAAAGTTCTGGAGGGTAATACTTACAAATGGATATGATATTTCCATTTCCCATATTAAAAATAATAGTTTTATTTCTGGTACTGTACTATGCAGTTTTATAACAGTGGAGTATTCTGAGCTGAAAGTCGTTAAAATACAGATGTTAGGGGCTAGGAAGAATAACTTTTAATACATCTCTCTTCTTTTAAAGTCTTTGCATTCTTTAGGCAAAATAAAGCTAACATTACTGAAATGATCTTTGTTGTCTTAAGGTGATGCTATAAAATAAGCATGAAATGGAGATCCCCCAAATCCCATACCCCAAACAGACTTTCTCTGGACTGGTGCAGCAGGATGCTGTGGCTTTGCCTAATTAGCCCCATTGGAAGCATATATAGTCAATAGAAATTAACCCAAAAATTTAAAAGTACTCACTCCTTTTCTTTGACTGTTTAAACTAGCTACCTCTCCCCTTTGCCCATAACCTACTAAGAAAGAAACTGTGTGAAAGATTTCTAGATCAGCTCAGAAATGCTCTCTTAGAGGATGGCTGAGCTGGAGGGATGGAAGGTGATTATTAGCTATGGGAACACCTCTTTTATATACTGCATACATACACAGGTCACTCTGAAAGTAATGCTTCCTATATACAAAGAGAACAATAGCACTTATGATTGAGCAAATTCTCAGCTACAAAGCACTTTTTTCCAACGAAGTCACCACCATTTACCCTGCATTTTCACCAGCAATGAACAAGAGCCTGCATGCTGCCCTTGTAAAAATGCCTGGCTATCCAGAACATGGCTTGTCTTTCATGTCACTGTTGTCACTGCTGAAACATCACCAACTCCCTCACTGCGCTCGCATACACTGTTTGGTCTCCATACGTGTTCAGCAAGTGTTGATGAATGTCAGCATGTACCATTTTTTCTGCATGGAGGAATTCAATGCTGCATCTTTCCTTCATCCACACTTCCATGTCAGATGCCACTGTGTCAGAGTGCCCCTCTGGTGTTATCTGTCCCACAACAACAAAATGTATAGAAAGATTGGTGGAAAGGTTCAACCTCTACTTCCATACCACCACCATCTGCTTCCGGTGTTGTGGGTCAATGTAATAAAGTAGGAGGCATTACTTTTGGAGCAGTCCTTGTAGTTTAGTGGTTAGAACCAGAGATTCTTGACTGGAATTGGAATAATAAGGAAGTAATAACCATGAATTTAAAAGACTGCTCAGATCATGAAATAACAAGAAAGCAATTGATGATTTATCTAGGGGAAAAAAAAGTCAACAACTGATCTGTCTAGGAATGGGTAATAGGACAGTAATTAAATAGACAGATACTTTGAATTCCATACACTAAATCAAAAATTCAATTGTAGTCTTAATTTTTAAATGTGCTTCCTAAGAAACTGACTGAAAATGGATATAACCTTTAATTAAATAACTCTGTCATGTGAAGCTTTCAGAAATGAATGAATTAGAAAACCATATAGATACATTAAGTGGAATAATAAATGTACCATACACAAAAGTAGGACATCCATAAATCATTTATGATGCTCTTTCTCATCACTTCTTGGCTTTTTAAGTCTTAATTGAAAGATAGGGTAGCTGGGTATTGGAAGAACTAAATTTTTTAGTCAGATATAGACAACTTTCATTAAAGCATTAATTAATTTTAGAAGGCTGTGGGCCTCATACATGAAAAACACTTGCAGAACAGTGCTACTTTAGGTGTGGTTGTTTGTTTGTTTGTTTTTCCTTATTTTAAATACTGTTGTCTTTTGGTCAATTAAAATTATTCACATTCTACTTTAACTTGCTCAGCAAATATGGTGAGACACTATTGTAATTATGGAATAAAGTGTTATCTAGCCCAAAGAATTACAGATGCTTCAAACTGTTGTACTGTACACTCAAAGAAGTAAGACAATGATTGTACAAGAGCTGTGAATGAGATTTAGAGGACCATAGTACATTCTATGCATGGTCCTTTATGCCATTGGAGACCAGGGAATGCTGCAGAAAATATACTTTTCCATTATCCTCTTCACTTTTCTTGGTTTTTAAACATGTTAAGTTAAACTCCCTTTTTCCCACCTTTAATAGTTTCCTTCCTGGAATCTAACTCATTAAGAAGATGGCCAAAATGAACATTTTGCAGCACACTATTATAAAATAAGGACACAAAATATATGTTATAATTAACATGAGACTTAAATTACAAGTTTATTTTGTCAAAAATGTACAAGTCTTTGCCAAAGTGATCAGAGATGTTTCCATAAAATGCATTTGGAAAATTTTATATCTATGCATGGGAACTGCTGAATCATGGCCTGAAACACTGATCACCTGTGGTGAGCACTGAGTCGGCTGCGGAAGCTCAGATGAAGGCAATTCACCTGTGTGACTGGAGGGAGTGGAGTCTGGCTCCACCTCTCCCAGACTCCATTTAAGGGCTGACCACCATTGGGGGAAGACTTTTTTTCTGGAGGTTGCTCCTTTGGAGTTTCCTACCGTGAGCTTGGGGAATGGGGTGAGTGTTTTCCTTATTTTTATCTCTTTTCCATCACAATAATCTTACTAACTATCCATTTGTGAAGTATCTCAGCTACAGTACTATTTGGTATTATTCATTCTGTTAACCATACAATCTAGATTTACATTTCTAAAAATAAAAAAGATCCACTCTGAGAATAGTGTTATTCAGTATGAGCAGCACGCATTTGTTGTGGTGGTAAATATGTTTATAAAAAGTAAATGGCAGCTTATTTTCATGGGTCATATCTATTCCTGCCCAGGTGTTAGATTTGGATGTAATTATAATTAGTTCTCCATTATTGAAAGCGAGAGACTAAGTGATGCTGTGGGTAAAGGGAAAATAATAATAATTTAAAGCAGCAATATAATGATACAATATAGTAGTAGTAAGATAGTGATGTAAATGTACTGGCCACATCTCATTTCTATCATATTTTGCTAGCTAAAATCTCACATCAATGTACGGAACTGTCCATCTCTAACCAACAAATTCCAATGGAGTCCCATTGTTAGCACTCAGTTATGGTATCCTACTGCATAAGAACTGCTTTGGTGTCTCAATATTTGTGTGTAGTTAAATGGAAACCCAAGGGCAACTGAGCACTGACTGTATTTTTAAGGCAGGAAATGTATTTCTTGACCAGACTCAGATGTTCCTGACTGTCCTATGCAGTTGAACCCTCTCTCTAACTTTCATACAATTTATTTTCTCTTCCTGTAATGCTAACAGTTTGTTTGGCTGGTCAGCCAGTTGTGTTCAAGTATTGGCAATACTTTCTCTTGGTTGGCCCATATCAAGTTCACTTTCTCTCATTATCTCTCAGTGAACTGAATAATTGGCTTAAAATCTTGCAGCTGTAGGCTTTCCTTGAGGCTAGCCAATATTTCTTTGCACGTCCTTTTTGACTCATGGGCTGCCAGTTGACCAATTCTCATCTGTTATGAGCACAACCTTATAAATTTTTTCATTGAAGGTAAGAGACCTTAAATGAAGAATTCAGTGTTCTTGGCATTCTGTATATTCAGTTTTTTTGATCAACCATTGAAGAAATTAAATACTTCAGAAACATGTATCTGCTGTTTAAGAGGCCTGTCCAGTCTCTGTGGCCTCATTAATGGCTTGTGTGTTGCCAGTTCCACTGATCCTTACCTTTGCCAAATAGTGTTGTATAAAGTTTGGCAAAGGCTGCTAGCTTTCCTTTGTTGTCTTAATGCTGTCATAACTCCCTCCTCCCGTTGCTTTACCGCTATTGATCTTTACTCTTTTGGCAATGCTACTACTATTAGAGTTTCTTCATTTGTAACAGAAAGACGTTTACTATAGTTTTTGGCTCCGATGCTTAGTAATTTGTTTTCTTGGCTCTTCTACTTTAACATATAGGCTACATCTTTGCCTCCTTAAGTTATTTTCTGCCTGAAGGCTGACATACTCTGGCTCTATCTTAGGATTCCTTTCCTTCTCTTGTCTCTAATTATTGAATTCCTTCAAAATTGCTTTGAGGCCAGTGCAAAACAAAAATATCTTCACTTTGATGTCACATCAGCTGCCAATCAGTACTCTAACAGCTTATTAGTTATGGAGTGGATAGCAATAGAGCATTTGAGTTGTTCAGAAGGTAGATCAAGACTCACTGAAATTTAATCTTTGGAATTAAAACCATAAGATAGAGTAGTCTGAAAATAGCATTAATTCTCACAGATTTCAGAGGTTGTAAAAAAAAAAAAAAAAATTACTTTAGTTGGGAAGTGAGGAAGAAATGGGGTGGTATCACAAAATGGTCAAGATCCCAGGGCTCAAGTCATAGAGCTACAATCAAAGGTCAGGTTCAAGCACTTCATTTGCTGCATCCTGGTCAGAGCCAAGATTCACAAGGAGGAAATTAATTAAACCAACCAAATAAGTTCATTTTGTAGCTTTGTTTCAGTTTTTGGGAGGACCTGAGACAGTATCAGGAAGGAGTCTTTTCAGTGCACTTAAGGTTGGTCTTGCCTTTGATATATGAGAATTCCAGAACGTCAAGTATCTTCAAGTCACTGAAATGCTTTGCTCTCCCTTCCAGATCAGTTTTTATTTAATTGCTTGCACTGAGTGGAGTTTGTGGTGTTTGCAGAAAAAATATTTATCTGGAAGTCCAGTTGTTGAATTAAGCACGTGGAATAGGAAGGTCAAAGCATTAATTCTTTATTCTGAGGCATATACAGATCAAGAGCTTGAGCAGAGGTATTCTGTAGCCAATATAAAGATTTTACCACAGATCTATTGCTTTTTTCAGAAGTAAACAGATCTCCTTAAGGTCTGATTGGTCATTAGGGAGAGCATCACCAATACATTATTTATTTGCACTAGAAAAGACATGATTTTGATTTCTCTGGAGACAAGAGCTAGAGAAAGAAGCTGTTCTTACCTGTTCTTTTGATGACAGCCTGTGTGAAATCAGAAGGCAATGTATTGGCTCGATGCAGATTATGCTGATATGGGTACCCTCAGTTCTTCACATAACCTAGTTAGGGATTCTGCAACCTTGCTAGAGAAAAAAACTGAGGAAAACGCTATATAGTGAAAATACAGACCATAACAGAGAGATAAGTTTATATCCAGTCTGTATGCTTTATCTGGTAAAATAAGGAGGCAGAATTTGGTGTTCAGAGGCAATACCAGACAGGTTACATAAACAAGAAGAAATGAATAAAATTTCATTGCGGTCATTTTAGCATACCCTAGTGTTTTCTGTTTGGGAAGACCACTTATTATCAAAAGAAGCTTGTTTACAGTTCTCGATGAATGACTGAGAACCATTTGGTTAAAATCATGATGTCAACTCAACAAGAGTTGCTGCTGAACTTGTACCAAATTGCTTCTGCATTGCTCATTCTTCCCTGAATTGTACCTTCTACTGGGACCAATGCTATCATACTACTGATGTGAATTGATTTGAAACTTAGGAGAAGAAGAATCCAGTGTGCTTGATATGCTCCATGTAAAACTTGTATTTCTTGACATTTAATCAAGCATATAGAAACACTGATTGAAAAGAACATTGCTGAAGTTGTTATACATTCTTCCTTTTTTATCCTTTTCTGTGATGGCTAACTATTTAGTGCTTACCATGCAATGTTCTCTTCCCCATTCTCATCCTTCTTTCATTCTTGAAATGACTGTACCAGAGTTCTTACTCTCACCATATCTAGTCTGTGCTGCTTAATATAATTGCACCACTGTCCAAACACTCCCTGATGATTTTGTTGTTTCACCTATACCATCTCTGACTCTCCTGTATGTAAGTTATATTCTTTAATTGTATCTCATACATCCCTTGTCTTTTTTTTAACATGTGTTTAGGTTTTGGACTATGCCAGGGCAAACAGTAATCTTACCCCAAATCTTTCATAATAAATTCAGACTTGGAAAAGTACTTTAAGTAGCAGGTTTAAGATCTTTAATATTGACTCCATACTTCTGCTGAAAGTGAAGTTCTGTTTTTCTCCTTGAAGTGAAACTTTCTTCTTTAGAATGCAACTGTGTGAACTGTCTATGCTTTTTATTGCACTTTCTCACTCTTCTCGTATTCTGCTCTTCTGCTCTCCTTTTCTTCAGTGTTATGCTTTCCCCCAGATCTTTTCCTTCTATTCTTTATCTTCTGCTCCTCTCCTTTAGACTTGTAGCCTCAAACTATATTACTATATTGCTTTCTTTTTCCTCTCTGCTTTTAAATACTTCTTACTCCATGCTTCTCTTTTCTTCCCTGATAGTCTTTCCTTCAGCTGTACACACACCACTTTTTCCCCTAGGCCCTTTTCTGTTACCATATATCTGACAATATAGTGGGAATACAGTCCATTTCTTAAATGGTAAATGTTCATCTTCTCGCCATATATTGTGGCACTAGAGCAGGTGCCTCTAACTCTGTTTTTAGTCAGATATTTTGGTCTATTTGTTGTTGTTTCTTTGTTTTGTTTTATTCATGGAAAATAAGTGTTGTAGTTCATTGTGAGTATTTCTAAACCTTTTTGCTCCTGTTAACTTGGAAAACAAAATGTGAGAAAATTTATTCTTCTGGTACAGAGTTGCTTTGATTTAGCAGCATTCCATGGACTTCTGGGTTCCATATGCTGCAGGGATTATTGTGAAGTATGTATGCTCATGAGCTTACAGTCCTGGAATTAAATACAAGATACAAGTAATTTTTGAAAATCTCATTTGAACTTGGAACCAAAATATACTACTAAGTCCCAGATTAAATTTTGCAGTTTTTATTGAAGTACTATATAAGAAAATAGATTTTCACTTTAAAAAGCTTCACGTTTACCACATAAGTCTGACTAAAAGAAGCTAAATTAATGTCTGCTGAAAGACAATGAAAAGTTATCTCAGTTGAAATGGGTATTTATTTGATTAACTGAATGTAAGGTGTGTGTGTTAAAGATCACTTAATAATAAAAAATACTCATCTGTATACAAATACAAAAAATATTTGTATTTTTTAAGTGTGAGCTGCTGAGCAGATTAAATTTGTACCCTGTGGAGTTAAGGAAGAATATGTATGCGCTGATACCTAGCAAAAATATCAAATAATAGTATTGTCCACCAGATGTCCCTGTACTCACAGGTGGTAATGAACAATATTCATTCAACTGTCTAATTGCTGTTATTAAAGGCAATTTACACACAGTGTATATATTTCCCAAGTCTCTGTTAACCAGTGCATAATAAGATCATGAACAAATGGCAATTACATTAACAGTATTTGAGAGCTGTAGTTATGAAAACAAATTACGGGAATTCACTGGAAAGTTTCTACTCATCTCAGTTTTCTGTATGCTTCCTTCTCTTGGCATATGGCCTGCCATACATTGCATGCTAGTGATAAACAATCTCTTATATAAATTTTTCAGTTACATATATATGTAAATATAATTAGTCATCATTATTATCAATCAATACACTCTTATTTAATCTTTAATCTACAAAAGATTCCATGTTTCTAGAATTGATGGAACTAGTGAGTTAAGGGAGTATGGATTTTGTGGTAGATAGTGAAGTCATGCGGTCATTATTGCATGACTGCAATCCACTGCAGTCATGGTACTTGTATTCATACCATGTGTGTTATTTCTATCAGCTGTCATCTTATCAACAACATGCTCTGGCTGAATGCTTGGCTATCAGTCTTCCATGTATATCTAGGAGCTACAGTGGGATTGTAAAACATCTTTTTTAGGTTGAGCAGTTGGGTTACTGCCTTCAGATTTGTAGACAACCCTATACCTGACCATATCCTCAGTGGGAGCTGAGCAGATATGTCAATGGCTCCCTATAAAGTATCATGGCCAACTCTAGGACACCACCTGGCTCTTTAGTGATGCCTCCACACAGGCAGAATACCCAACTCTCCTTTTCCCTGGGATAACTAAGCTGCCAGAAGAGCAATTGACTCCTCTGAAATGTCTTCCTTCAGCTATCCGCAACATCCTAGCCCCTTTCTGAGCAAGAACTAGCACTGCCAACAGGAGGTATGCTTAGATACAGATACCCATGGGCAGGGAGCAGCCCTTTGTCTTGACATGGTCTCGTTTAGGGTACAAAGTATTTATTATATGTGTAGTAAGTGTGAAGAAAATGGAAAGGCAGCGTGCATACAGCTCTATCAGCTGCCATGGATCTTTTATGCTAAAAGAAGCTGGTGGATGACAACAGGAATCAAACAAGACTTCTTGGATTGGACCCTGCAGGAGCGTCAAAAGGCATCTGTGGTGTGGTGGGTTGATGGTGGTAGTAAGACTTGAGATTGAGTTCTTGGGTCTGTTGAGTGTCTAAGTGTTGAAGTATCCAAGCTGATCTAAAGTGTCTTGGGAGCTGTCATACAAGGTTTGCTTGAGGTATTCTTGCAAGAAACCAAACAAGTACAGACAACCTACTGGTTGTTTGTGTATGTTGTGAAGAACATCTTGTGTATGTTCTAAGCAACACACACGTGCAAATCATTTACTGAATGGGAACCGTTCTTTTATTCTCAAGAGCAGCTCCGTTTTATGGAGTTATGCTGCTGCTGAATATATGTTTACAAGAGTGCATCTCTTATTTATTTTAAATAAGATAATTCAAAAGTGTGGATGGAAGTAAGATTTTTAGAAGTGTACTTGTGACTCCAGAGCCACAATTACAGTTTGGCAGTATAAGTAATATTACTTGAATATAATGTTTTGTTTTAATAATGGCTTTACATGCACTATGCTACTTCTTAATTGTAGTTTTACAAAAAGTTTTACAAAATGGAGGGCCTTGAAGATTTCTGGTTTTGTTTGGTATATGTTTTTTTCCTGGATGTTTCTGTTATCTTCTGCCTTCTTAAAAATTAAGTGGTGCCTCAGATTCCCTTATTAAAACAAGGTAAATATTTAGTGCCTGCTGGTGATTATAATAGAGAAAATCATGCAGATTCTGTTTTTTTCAATGTGTGTGAGATACTTTTATTATATGCATGCGACATTCCTGATTGGCAAGGAGTTATGTAAGTTTCATGCTACATATATAGATTGATTCATCAGTAGGAATCCTGTCTTAATTACTACCTTCTGATGTCTAAGCACTGTAAGCTTGATTAAGTAATGGGAAATCAGTGGGAGCCAAGGGAGGAAGGAAGGGAGTTAGAACAAATTTCTTAACCAAATCAGAGGGGGGAAAAAATAACATTTTGAGAAAAGCAGGCATCCTAGTCCTGGTGGATATGCTTAGGGTTTACATTTCCTAAATTAAGGTATCAACTAACAGTTTATATTCATTACATGAGAATATATCCTGTACCTATATATATTTGTGTATGTACTTCAAGATGACATATTACATGGCAAGTTGAGTGCTTTCTTTTTTTTTCTTTGAAACATTTGTTTCCACAAGGCACTAATTCCTCTAAAGAGTATCTATCGAACAAAATAACCAAAAATATTTGCTCCCATATCCCAGTAAACACAAAATGAAAGTTTATTCCAAGTCTGCGTAGAAAATGCTACCCAGTTTTTAAATCCATAAACCAATAAAGATGTTATTTAGTTTTTAGATGATTTTGTCATATACAAGTAATAAATATCATACATGTCATAAATATATGTATATTTTTTCAATTCATGGTATTAACATAAAGAAGCTTTCAGAAAGAGGGCTTATTGGAAGTTGTGTTTTTTATTCACTTTAGCCCAACAGAGTGAACTAAATTTGTTTCAGTCCAGTGAGCTAACTATATAACTTAATCTTGTTATTTTATTTGCAGTTTCCTGGATTATCTCTAGCTCTTTAATCTCATAAATTGCCATCTTTCTTAATCTGCTTGTATGTGTTGGGGAACAACACTGGCTGCAAAAGAAAAAGAGACAACAAAATTTCTTACACAACTTTCTTAATTTGAATGTAGGAATGTACACCACCTACTGTAAAGTAGGTAATGAAGTCTGATTACGTAAGTACTTGTAGTTTTTAAGTAGATTTTATGCTTAAATCTAGAAGTAATTATATAAATATGCAAAGGTATAATAACCAAGCTTAGCTCTGTTTTAGCAATATGTTGCTAATGCTGCAATGAGAGGGAACATATTTTGTAGATGAGTTAGACAGTTACTACAAAGAGATTTATATATTGCTCTTTTTTCTTGTTACTTCAAAGTACTCATAACATCTTGTGCTTTTAGTGATCAACATTTTAGTTTACAGATCAGTCTAGGCACTGATAACTCTACACTGATGATAGTTATAAAATACTGTAATAATTGTGCAAACCTTGTCTGAAGTGTATACGATATAAACAAGGACAAGTTTTGGTTAGCAATAGACTTTCTTATAAAATTTGCTTCCATGATGTTCTTTGTAGAGGAGTTAAAATCCTTCTGCTGTGACTTACTAAAACTGTATCTGTCAACATGGAGCGTAACACTTGTTTTTAGTCTGGTAGAGCAACATGAGGAGGATTGACAATAGATTTTTAAGGGGGAAAAATAGATATGAAGTAGAGGAATTGCTTTAAGTTATTAACCATGCATGCGTAGTTAAAACTAGTTTATCTGATATTGTGAGGTCAAAATGAAGCTGGAAAAAATATAGAGCTGTTCAGCTACTCTGAGTATTATGATTCCTATACAATGGAAAAAAAGTCTTGGATAATGTATTTCTTATTATTTCTAATACTCTTCTTTTATGCTTATTGTATCTCTATGCCTATATGTTGTTCTGCTATTATGTGGATTGCAACACAGAGACATGTGAAAAATGCCATGCCTGCTTTTTAGGCATGTTTTCTAGGGGGTTTCTTTCCCAAGACTTATCCTCATCTAATTTGTGACTCCGGGGCAAAATGAACACTCGGGCATTGATTTGACTAAGTTTTACTGAGGTAAGAGAGCCAAAGTGTCCTGTGGACACTTCCTCAAACTGGATGTACTTTGGATAAATAGCTACAGGGGAAATAGTACTGTGTGACAGTAAAAGAAATGGTTCAAGTTCAGTGGCAGTTTCTGCCTTGACAGATCTTAGTACTACACACATTTGGAAATCAAAGCTACAGGCCAACTCCAAATGAAAAATGGCAGCACAGCAGATGAATGATGTAGAATAGTCTACATGAGTGCAGTCTGCTTGTAAGTTGCATTTTGTATCATATGAATGTAACCATGAATGTCATCTCAAAGCTCTGAGATTTTGGTAAGCATGAACAACTGTATGCTTTTGAATTGAATAGCTCTTGAGATTGTATCTGTGATGCTACAGTAACTTTGTTAGCTCCAGTATTTGGTGTTGGTCTGTGTGGCATCAAACTTGTCTTGAGAGCTGCCTGCCAGAGTCTTTGGACCACTAGAGCTGTCCTTCGCTTCTCATCTTGTCCTTTCTTCCAGCATGAGCTAATAGCATTCATGATACTCTTTTTCAAGGACGAATGTAAGACTTGATTTTCAGTGAGCTAACCCATCTACATTTGGCTTTGCTCCATCAGCAACAAACAACGTTAAATCTATTAAATAGCACCCTGATAATTTAGAGGATTTGTGGCAAGTTTTGTAAAACAGTGCTTGAAGTGTGTTTATGCAAAGAAAAAGGGAACACTCCTGGCTTAACATACTAGTTACTTCTCATAACACTTGGATTGCAGTCCAAAATAGATGTAATATATTCAAAAAGGCAAAGATCCAGGAAAAAACCTTTCCTTCAGCAGAGCATTTGAAATGAACAAAATGTTCCTGGTTCTTTAATTGCTTTTCTTTGTATGACTTGCCTAACATGAAATAAAACAAATATATCTGTCTAATCTTGTAGCAGTCATTCAAACTGAACTCCCACATACTTCAATTTCAGTTTCTTTCTTTTGGCTATGCTCCTTTCTGCTACAAAAGCAGAGGTGAAAAACCTGAAGCAGAAGTGATATCAGAGAGGTAGTAGGTGAGAGAACAGCAGTTTACTTGCATAACTGCAGCCATGTTGGGCAACTTGTTTGATTCAGATTATGGGGAGGAGGTTGGGAGAAGAATGTTCTTCTGAAGGGTCCGGATCTCTGCCCAGGAGCATCCATTCTTTGGAGCAGATCCGCTTCCTAACAAACATTTCTTCTGACTACAACCATAAATCTATTATGGTGCACTCATGTTAGCAAACTCTCAGACTTTAGGCTAAAACACATTCATATTTACAGATCCTAAAAAATCTTTCTTCTCAGTATCTACTTGCTGGTTTGAGTGTTATCCCCATTAGAAGCTAGGATATGTTTACAGTGCAGCCATGGCTGACTTGCTCTTTGGATCTCTCTATACTGTTCCTCAAATACATCAAGCACAAGGTGAAATCTGCAGAAATTCCATGTACAGAAGGGACTACTGAATCATTTAAGTTGGAAAAGACTCATATGATCTTTAAGTTTAGCCGCCCAGCTAACCACAAAACCATAAATTTATTTCAATTCTTCAGCACAACAGTGCTATTGAACATCCTCTGAATTGGGAAATCATAGATTTGTTAAGAAAATAAGGCCTCAGTTTAAGAAGGATATTGAATTTGTTGCGTTGTTTATATAATGTATACTAAATAGTATGTGTAATAATATGATTATTATTACGAGGAAAATTCATTTCTAACTCTGAAATGAATTAACCACTAAAATGTGTATGATGGAATGAAACTGTTCAGGAGCTTGAGCATGAAGTATAATAAGGTACTCATGGGGAGAGGTTTTTTTATTACTCACAAATTACAAATTAGTACATTTTGCATGGGTTTAGCTTTTATTTTCTAATTGCTCTATCTGCTCATGCCTCAATTTCCTCTCCGTTCAGTCACAGTATTACAGATTTTGCCACACAGAGGTAACTACAAATATGTATTATCAGTTTGTTGTTGTATTTGAGAAACTCACAACAACCTTAGAAATGAAAAAGGCATCAGAAATAGGTTCATAGGTTCTTAAGGTTGGAAAGGACCTACAAGATCATTTAGTCCAACCATCCTCCTATCACTATCCCTACCCAACTACTAAATAAAATCCCTCAGCACCTCATCTAGACGCTTCTTGAACAGCGCTAGGGATGGTGCCTCACCCACCTCCCTAGGCAGGCCATTCCAGTGCCTGACCACTCTTTCAGAGGAAAAATGTTTCCTCGGGTCTAATCTAAATCTTCCCCGGTGCAACTTGTGGCCATTCCCTCTCGTCCAGTCATTATTTATCAGGGAGAAGAGGCCCACCCCCTCCTCACCACAACCCCCCCTCAGGAAGTGGTAGAGTGCAATAAGGTCTCCTCTGAGCCTCCTCTTCTCCAGACTAAACAATCCCAGCTCCCTCAGCCGCTCCTCATAAGACTTGTGCTCCAGACCCCTCACCAGTTTTGTTGCCCTTCTCTGAACACGCTCCAGGGCCTCAATGTCCTTCTTGTAGTGAGGGGCCCAAAACTGAACACAGTACTCGAGGTGCGGCCTCACCAGAGCTGAGTACAGGGGGATGATCACCTCCCTGCTCCTGCTGGCTACACTATTTCTAATACAGGCCAGGATGCCGTTGGCCTTCTTGGCCACCTGGGCACACTGCTGGCTCATGTTAAGCCGAGCATCAACCAACACCCCCAGGTCCTTTTCCTCTCTACATTCTTCAAGCCATTCTGCCCCAAGCCTATAGCATTGCATGGGGTTATTGTGGCCAAAGTGCAGGACCCGGCACTTGGTCTTATTGAACCTCATCCCATTGAGCTCAGCCCAGCTGTTCAGCCTATCCAGATCCCTCTGAAGGGCCTCCCTACCCTCAGGCAGTTTGACACATCCTCCCAACTTGGTGTCATCTGCAAACTTACTGAGGGTACACTCAATTCCCTCGTCTAGGTCATCAATAAAGATATTAAACAAGATGGGCCCCAAAACTGACCCTTGGGGGACACCACTCGTAACAGGACGCCAGCTGGACTTAACTCCAATGAAAAAGAGCATACAAATTTATCTGGAAAGTTGCTTGCAAAGTGAAATTTCTCACACTAGCAGTAAGGAAAATCTCCGCAAGTTTCACAGACAAAAGGTATTGATTCAATTCCCCATCTTTCTGGATTCTTAAAGTTTCAGTTTACACTAGGTTTATATGACGTGGTTGAGTTCAGTAGCTAGAAACTTGATCCAAGGATATGGTAGGTGTTTTCTAGCTCTGAATTATCTGAAATCAGATAATTCTTATTCCACAGCGAATAGCATAGACTGCTTTTCACTGCAGACTTCAGAAATTAATTCAGTGTGTTTAGACTTGAGCAACATCACAGTTTGCCTAAAAATCGGAGTTCTGGGGAACTCATTTATTTAATGCTAGGTCCTGTAGATTACCTGAGGTGTAGAAATTTTACGTGTGGGATATCTTCCTGGAGCAGTAACACTTTAAATGAAAATTGCGATTCCCACTGAAGACAATGTGTATATCCAGGTCCTGCACATAGTACAAGCCTTCCTTGTCATGACAGGGAAGTAAAGGCTCATCAGTATGTTATCGTGGGTAACTCCTTCTGTAAGATGGATCTGGCTTTGCCTAACAAAGAAAGATAATTTGTTATGAGCCCATCTCTTGCAAAAAAAAAAAAAAAAACAAAACATAAAACATAAAAATTCTGACTTGGGGAAATATGCCTCTGTAGAAACAAATCTACATTTCCTTCTATGACTATTTAAGGAAAAAGTTTAGTTGAACTACTGGTAAACCCGTAAATCAGACTACCGGAATGTTTGAGTTAAAGGCTTAATTTGCAAAGGGAGGTACTGCATGCAGATGTTCTGGATAAGACAAAAGCAGGGCATGAAATTACAGGCTGCCATCTGCTTTTAACAAATTAATTTTTTGGTTCTGACAGTAAAAGTTTACAATTCGTGATAATGAATGGTGCTCTTTTTGAAGCTGCTGGAGTGACAGACTGTATAGCAATAAATGCTGCTACAGCTATTAAGTCAGACCTGGGAGGTCAAGGCTTAGTACTTGCCATCCTACCCAGGTAAGAAACTTCTTCATCTTTAGCATCTTAATTTCATATAAATCATCTCCAGTATGTTCTCTTGAAAAAGAGAAGTCTGTGAGGAAGAGGTGATTGGTAAGACTCCATTCAAGTTGTTTCATGTCTTTCACTGTTTTGCAGAGGCTGGTGGTTAATACTGCAGTCAATCATTTTAAACCAGAAAAATTCTGTAAATAGTAGTGATTATAAATTCTCTTGTAGACGTATTAATTGTAAAGGTAAGTGAGCAGACTTTTAAACTCATATATTTCTTTTTTTATCTTACTAGGGAATTCTTCTGAATTGCTTTTCTTGCCCTGTTGTCCAAAATTTTGAATATTTTATAGAAAACTATATACATTTCTTAGATTGAAACTCCCTTTATCTTAGTTTTCAAACCTCTCCAAATTTTATTATTTCTTCTTAATTTCATTTCTGCTGTTATGAAATTCAGTAGAATTTGGTGTACATGTGTTTATTTCAGGGTTGCTTCTTATCCAACATTTTGCATTCTGTTATTCTTCAAAACTTGAAGCAACTTGGATAAGTTAAAAACAAAAATAAAAACAGTTAAAAAAAGATACAAAGCACCAAGAGACAAATAGGAAAACTGGAAAGGAAACTAAAGTAAATCACAAAGCTGGAAATTATTTCATCTATTCCAGCTGATGGCAGAAAGCTTAGGTTGGGGATGGAGAATTGGAGGGGGGAAAAGATGGATCATAGTATTGTTTTCCAAAACTAAATAAATGTAGGAGTTCCAAGTGGAATAAGATCAAATTTGCCGTCTTTTTCTCCTTATAAATTTCATATTAAAAACATTGAGTTGTTGTGTTCTGGGGGGGGGGGGGGGGGGGAAGACCAAGATACTTTTTAATGGGAGAGCTTTCGGACAAAATCTGTCATCCGGCTCTTCTTGAGCTAATGGCTCTTTACTCTTGTGGATAATGATCGTGATTTGGAAAAGCCGAGGAGCTGTTTGCAGTGATATGAGAGACAGCCCCAAATTGCCAGATACCAAGCTACAGTTCTCAGAGGCTGCAGACATTAACAGTAAAGTCTGCCCTTCACCAGTTTCATCAGCTACATCAAATAGGCATGGGACTTTCAACTGTTAGAATTATAGACTTATAGCTTGGTTTGGGTTGGAAGGGACCTTAAATCCCACCCAAGTTCCAACTTGCTGCCATGGGCTATTAGCCACCCACCAGTTCAGGCTGCCCAGGACCCCATCCAACCTGGTCTTGGATACCTTCAGGAATGGGATATCCACAGCTTTTCTAGGCAGCCTGTACTAGTGTCTTGGGTATTTGAGAATACATTCTCAAACAAAAACAAACAAAAAAAAAACAACTACAAGAGAATACAGTTTACGTTATGGTTCATCTCACAGAGTCTGTGATGGAAAAACCAGTGAGGTTCTAGGTTCCCCAATTCTTCCTGGAGGTTTCTACCTTTTGCAAGAGCTGTCCCTTCTGTCTGCTGTATTGTCAGCTCTTCTCCTCATAGTGGCAGTAACTGGACAAAGAAGGTCAGGGTAGGCCTGACGTTTTGCGCATAATAGGGCACTACAGTTGTGATCAACAGCTGGTATTGGGCCCTTGAGAAGTGTGCTCTGGCAGATCACACACCTGGGGAATTGCTTTACTTGCTTTACAGAGCTGATGCACATGAATGATTCCGGTCAGTTTCTCTTGAGTAAAAAGTTTGCAGTGGAAATATATTTGTGACTGAAGAAAAAAGTGGTCCCACTCATATTTATTATTTTTGAAATAAATTTTTGTTAATGACCTTGTGATCCTCTTTCAAATTTTCTAACATCACAGAAGAACTTAAGAATTGATTCAATTAGGAAAAAAAAAACCAAAAACCAACAGCCTTCTGCAGAAAATAATTCCTTTAGAATCATAAGAAGTCATGTTATCTTGTTCAAGTCCCAGCCTTGGTAAGTAGATAAAAAGGGTTTGAATCAAAGCTAGTCTTCACACTGCTCATTCTCTGCTTTAGGGTTTCTCTAGCTTACAGATTGTTCAAAATGTATTTAAGGCCTTCAAAGCAGCTGTTTCTTTCTAATTTCAACTGTCTGTGTGCACGTGTGGATCTGATTTACAATGCAATCATTTCAAGATGGAGTAGAACAATTAGAAATATTGATATGTATGAAAAACATGATCCAGCGTTCTAAAGAGAAGAGGTGCTCCTACAAAGCAATATATTCAGTGTTTCGTGTGTTCTACCACTTGTACACGTGCATATACATCTGTATGTACGCTATTCTTAAGTGGTATCCATTTTGAAACTGTTCTACAAAACAGAACGTATCTGTGATTTCCTGATACTTTTTTTCAAAGTATCACAAGGACTCGCAGACTATGATATATATACCATAGTTAAGTATGGTTGTTATGACATACGTCTCTAATATGTGTCATAGAATTAATTTTCAGAAAACAAGTCCATCACAAATTAGATATCTCTCACCTCAGTTATGAGAGTTTTAAATCCACAATGCTTCATGAAAAAGTGATTTTTTTTAAATCTGTTACTGTTCTCATGAGTCATACTGATTTCATGATTTGTGCTGAAGTAAAAACCCAAGTTGTTTCTGGCTGCTCTTTGTTTAGCATATTAAAAAACATGATGTGTTCTTCCCTGGATGCACGCATAGGTATCACACAAGCACTGAGGAGATGGAATAGTCCCCCAAGGCTTCTGTTTTCCCCTGTGCACTATATTATGTGGAGCGGAACAAAATAATCTGAAAATATGAAGGCTTTTGAACTAGAGCTATTGAATTGTATTATCCTCACTGTGCTGATTCCACAGAATTGGCAGCAGCAGAAGTAGAGCTGATACAGACAGAGGCCCCCAAAAAAGTGTACAGATTTTTTTTAGCTTTCTGGAAGGCAGTAAAACTGCTTTGCTCCCAGAGATAGGGAAGTTCCCAGAGTTAGGGAAGCTCCCAGGATAGGTAAGTTATATTTGTGCATCACACTAGGCAGAAAAACAGCATATGATTGGGTATAAGTTAGAAATTTTATGGAACTTTTTTGGGGGTTCAAGTGTTTTTTTATTTCATTTATTTATTTTTGTGTGTGTGTGAAAAAAAAAAAATTATCATTCAGTACTTCCTTTTGTCTGTGTGTATGTAGTATACACATACTGATGACTGGGGTCTGTATAGGTTTTAAAATAAATGCATTACTGTAGTTCAGCTTAAAAGCTACTGGAAACACAAAACTAGTTCTGCAAAAAACTTTGTCTTTATAATATTAAAGATAATTGGGGGAAAAATCTATAAAAGCAATTTGTTCTATCGAAACAGCTTTTTGTTATAATTTACTCTATCAGAGACCTTTCACCAAGTTTTTAGTTTGTTTTTTGAGCAAAACTAGAGCAAATTTGTAGCCAAAGATTCAAGTCAGTAACTGGGCTAGATCTGAAGCTAATATCTTTGGTGAACAGTTTCCATCTTCCATGTGTCAAACATCTTTTGAATATGACCTCACTCAAAATTGTCCTTTGCCGAAAGTTTACAGAAAACTAAAAATTCTAATGAAAAGATTTTCTGGAAAGCAATTGATGTCCGCTTTTTAAGACGTTTTTCTCTCTGTGTGAATTTTGCATATATCCTTATGGGAGATAAGATTATTGCCAGCATGAACTGAATGAACTTGGCAGTCAGGTCGGTAATTTAGTTCTGTTAATATATAATCCCCATTATCATGTCTTTATCTGTTTAAAGTTCATTTGTCTTCCTGGCTGTGATCAGGAGCTCTTATTTGGTAACCATAGTTTGTAAATATTTGTTCACTTATTGCTGGTTGTTGTCCTTCTTACCTGTAATAAATCTACCTAAATAGCTACAGGCAACATTTGATTTATTTTATTGGAAGGCTGCAAAACGATGACTCAGGATGGATAACTATTTGAAAGAAGTCTGTTTCTGAGTAAAAAAAAATCCGCCCACCTTGTGTCATCTTAGAAACTTTAAAGTAAATTAGGAGAATATTGGCTAGGAAGGCTAGACTGCTCTAAATTAGAAGGATGTAGCGTTTATTTGTAATGTAAAGAGACAGAGTAAAAGGTCATGCACAAAAAAAAAAAATTAATTACTGTAAATTTGCTGAAGATGTAGCTTCCTCCTGATAAGGGACAAACTGTTCTTTAGGAGAAGCATGTTTGCAAATCTCACATTTACAGGATCTGCTTCATTACTCACTGAATTCACTGATGAGTACCCTGATGGTATTAATTGCATGAAGATACTTTCCTCTTCCACCAACAAGCTGTTATTTGAAGTTAACCCTTCCATAGGTGTTTGAAGAGACTGTTCTCTCACTGGGTTTTCTCAAGACTGAGACGCAAGGCTGACATGGGAGAGGTTCAGTGTAGGGTCAGAGCTGCTGTCAGGGTTGCAGGATAATTGCAGGATAGAATAATAATTGCAGGATAGAAATTGCATAACAGTGTGGGGTGGAGAGAAACAGAATCCAAAAAAACAACAAAAATATCAGTTCAGAAACATGAGTTTTCTTGTTTGGTTTCTTGGCTGAAGATCAGGTGGTATGAGTTTGTGAACTGTACACTGGTGACTGATATTGCTTCTTTCTAGATCTTTTCAATCATTTCCTTCCCATGCTCCTTTTTACTTCATGTTTTTTATGTTGTCTCATTTCCTATCTCTTGTGTTTATTTCATCTCCTAGGTCAGAAATAGGAAAGGGAGAAAGGGATTAGTGGCTATCTATATTAGTATTTCTACTTTCCATTACAATTATTCATATAACTCAGCTCTCCTGCTTCCATAATGATCAATACTAAATTTCTTCTTCCACTTCACCAGGCAGAAATGAAGTATTGCTTTCATTGTGTTGATCACACAGACGTGACTGATTAACAGCTGACAGAGATCAGTAGATAAATGGAGGTTCCCACTCCACCCATATCCTTCTTTACCAAAGGTCATTAATTGGGTTTCTCCTGTCTTCTTTCCAGAGGACTTTTTATGGCAAAACTTCCTACTTTCTTTCTCTGACATCACAGGGGACCTTGTTAGAGAAAAATGTGCTTGACTATAAAGATTCTAATCTATATTTCTACTGAAACAATTTATTTTGAACCTTCTTCAGACCACGCTCTGACACGTTACATCACCATGCGCTCTCTTTTCATTTTTCTGTATATTCTGTAGGAAATCACTGGGAAGTGTTTCAGTTTCCTTCCAAATCGTATTGGACTGCCTGCCTGTTCTATCAAATGTTGTATATCATGCTATTCAGAAGTTGTGCACCCATCATCGTGTTATCTGTATGTCTTTTGGTAGCTATTTGGTAAGCATCTATCAGATGAATTGTTTCACTGTTCCAGCATAAGTACCTGTAATCCTAAAACTATATGAAAACAGGCAGTCAATGAGGTCCTCATAAATAACCATCCTGAAACAATTTCTATGTGTTTTCTTCACTCTCTCTACTTCCTCCCACACAGTTCTCCAGTGAGCTGAAGAATATGTTTCTGTAAAATGGTTTAATTTTTTATGAAGCTATTGAAAACTGCAAGAATTATATTACCTGCTGAGAAGAAAAGAAAGCCCAAGTGGCCTCATAACATTATTATTTGATCCTTTTTGCTTTATCAAAAGAACATGTATGGCATACATTTAAAAACTTGTGTTGGCCTCCCAGTGTGAACAGAACTGTTTTCACTTGTTGCTAAATTTAGCATGATTGCATTGTAAAAGAAAGGAGGAAAAAAAAAAGCAAATAGATCTTGAATCTTCACTTCCATTAATAGCTCTTAATTGCATAATATCTTACTTACAAGATTGTACTGAACATTCTTCCTCATTACAAGTGCTCTGATATTATTAGAGACAGGAAAAAAAGATGGAAAAATTCTGCAAATAAATGTGGTCCTCAGAGAAATAAAACCGTCTGAGATTTTTCTTCCTCTAATAAAACACTTAAGCTGGTCATCAGACTCTAACAAGAAGTACATGTGGGAAAGTAAATCAGCGGTAATGTTTCATAATAATAAAAAAAAATTTAAAAGGAGCTGAGATGGTCTTTAAGGCTTTGTGGTTCTGTATTGGTTGTGTTAATGAAGTTCACTCTCAGCAGATGATATAACTGCATGTGGTAATGGTTCCTGCATTAGTGAATGAATTCCCTTTTCTCTAACAGCAAAACAAACCTCTGGTGAGAAATTGAATTCATGACAAGATATAGGTCAATGTCTCTCATCCTCCCACCAGCTTGGAGAGAATGTGGGTAGTAATGAGAAGAGCGCAGGTATTAGTGGAGATTAAAATAAATGAAATGAGCTCTGCTTGTTGGAAAAAGTATCGGTTATTCTAGTCTTGTATGTGTGATTTGAAATAGTAATATCTATGACTGCACAGGGTAGACTGGAAAATGGAGAAGCAAAAAGGTGATTAGCCTTTCTGCTTTAGCACATGGCTCACACCGTGCCTGAGAGCATTAGAAAGAAATAAACTTTCCTTTTGGGAAGAATACCCACTTCTTGACTTTTGTGTGGCCTTCTGTCTCTGCCAGAAGTGACAGCTTTGAGAACCAAGAGAATACAAATGAACCAGTGTCCATATTGTGCTGTTTGGGCTGCTGTCAGCAATGGGAAAGGTGATCCAGAAGGAAACATCACGCACTCAATTGTAATTACATAATGCCTGAGATGATGGCAAGCAAAAAGAGATGTCAGCAAAAACCAGAGTTTGTGATTACCCTTCACAACAGCTTCCAGCTCTTAGACTGAGTTTAAACTGTTCCAACAAATGATTTGATCTTTATTATAACTGTAGTTTCTAAATCTGATTCATGTAGACCGTATGAAGGAAGGATTTTAAGCCTTTCCAAGAACTTTTAAAAAGTTGTGAAAAAAAGACATTTTTAAGGCAAGAAACTTGTAACAGTTACCCACCCGTAACAGTGATAGGACCACTCATATGAGTAGTTGAACTTATTTTCTGGGGATCTTAAGAAAAGTGAATAGCACGATGCACTAATTGTCACACAATGAGTAGAATGACATTTTCATAGCTTAAAAGGATCTGAAAAGGTCATTTGCACAAAATTACTTTTGTCTCTCATTTGCTGGTAAATATACAATTATGCTGTGGACTGGAGGGAGAGAATGCACCTAGCAATTATGCTTTAGGCTGTCATCAAAATACGTGGTAGACCTAGAAGAGTAGGTATCATTGTAAGTCAGGAGAGGGAGTAGTTATATTTCTCCCTGACAAGGGCAGGGGTTTTGTATTTCATAAGATGATCTCAGTAATTAAAATCACTATATCTTAAGCAAAAGAGTGGTACTGTGATAAATCCAGGTATTTAGGAGACAGTAAATGTCAGTGAGCAGCACAGGCATATTACTTAAAGGTTGTATTTAGGAAGATTTGATGCATTGAAGTTCTTAAATATGAACTTTGTGAAAGTTGTTGTAGGACTCATTTAAAGGTTTCTTTACTGAGTCTTTTATATAATTAAATAGCAGGGATAATTGACTGTTTTTCATTAAAATAGGTTTTTAAAAAGTCACCTTTCTTCTTATTTCCAGTGGAAAGTAGATGCTAGATGAGTGCCTATGCTCATTTTACGGTTTAATATCTTCCTGTTTAGTGCTGTTGAGAATTATTTTTTCATGCACTATCGCTACCATCTAGCGTCACGAAAAATGCTGAACAGAATTTTTGTCATGTGTGTTGAATTAATATCCCTGAGTACTTCAACACAGTTGCTATAACAGAAGAGATAACTGTTAAGTTGCACTATTTGTTGTTACAGATTTCTGGTTTTGTGACAGAAAAGAGGGAAATGACCAAAAATAGTTTCAGGGTAGATCTGGTTTGCAGCTATGCCATATGCCTACCACGCACAATATGTCTGATTGTTCCCAAAATTGAAATGTAGATGGTAAAACACGATGAATGAAATTTGTGGTTTGTATGGCACTGTTGATTTCAAATAAATTTCACTAGCAACTAATCTAACCCAATGGCACAACAGGTACATTTTTTTCAGGCTGCTACTTGAAGCTGTTTATTATTTCAGTATGGTTCAGCATCCCATCAGTGTAATGGAGGGTTCCTTTCCACTCTTTGTGCTTACAAACTGAAAAATTGTTCCTGTTTTTTTTCCAGTTTCTTAAGAAATTCATGCTGTCTGGTGTGTCTGTGGGATTTTAGTCAAATCTGTGTTCTAGCAATATATTCAGAGGTTCTGCTTACTCTTTTTTAAAGTCCTTTTGTTCTCAGAGACACTGTTTTTATTAGATCACTATTAAGAGTATTAAAGAAAAGACTCTGGAAATAGTCCCATATCATTCTCCTGAAAAGATATCTGCTATATGCACTGTATATATCAAACCACTGCACGCATTTCACCCCATTAGGTCTAAGAGTATATGTGAGCATAGTGTCCTCCATCAGAAGGACACAGCTAGTTCGTGACTTCTTTAAGTTCATAAACTAAGAGAAAGGCTTATGTAACCCTGACTCAAATTCCAACCTTACAGCTGTCAGTAAAACAATATCTCCCCCAAGAAGTAGCCACAAAAGTGGCAGCTTGCTGTCGCAGCTTTCATTTGAAAAGGGCATGATGTCTAGAATTACTAGAAATAAACCAGTGAGGAGACACACAGTGAAGAGCTCAGACAGAAGCTCTAATGACACCCTGTAACATTGAAAAAAAAAGAAAAAAGAAAAAAAAGCTTCAGCCTTTTCTCTGATGGAGAGATATCAGTTTTCTCCTGTCACATTTTCTTTCTGGGTACGAGCCTGCCCCAAATCTACCAGTGTAAAAGGCAGGATTGTAACTGAATTCAGGCTGGTTTAGTTTCAGATGTTTAACTGGCCTGTAGTGGCTGGCTTGGCTCTTTCTCTTTTCTTTATTACTACTGGAGAAGCACCACAGCTCCTTTGTCTTCTCCCATCAACTTAGTGCTTGACCTTAGCAGAGTTTAGTTAGAATAAAGAAATCTCTAATTTGTGTCTCGTAGTCAGAGAGGTAAGCGTGTAATAAACAATTCAAAGACCTATGCTTGAACTTAGAGTACTTGTCAGATCTTTAACCCATTCTTTTAGAGCTCTGCCTGTTCTCTTTTTTTATGCCTTTTATTAAACCAGCACTAATAGATTTAATTCTGAAGGTATATGGAACAAAGAAAAGAAGTGCCTTCACTCCTTGCCCTAAAGCTTGTCACTGGAGTGCAGATGAAGCTGAGAATCAAGGTGAGGAACTGACGTGGTCCATGCTTTAAAATTATATATCCCCAGGAAGTATAAATCAACAATGAATCAAATTCAAATGATTTTAGCAGGATAAACTAATCTTGGAGAAATGCATTTTCGTTATTTCTGTTGTTTGTTTTTCATCGTTCCAATTCAATATATTGAAGTTAAAAACTGTGTGGCAAGCCAGTGGCAAAACCAGGTCCTGCATCTAGGTAGCAGAAGGGGTTTTGGTATCTAAAAGACATGTCAGACCACGGTCATGTTGGCTTCAGTAGACTGTCAAGAAAATACCTTTTGTAGTATTTTTATGCTATTCAGCAATGATGTGTTCAGCCACTGCCCTACAGAGACACATATGGCTGTTCATATTAATCCCAGAGAAATAGCACTGCCTGTTTGCAAAGCTCTGGAAGGCAGCTCTGTGTGATATGAGGTTTATTCATGGGTGAGGAGTGTTATTCTTGACCTTGCAAGTCACAAAAACTTATTTTTAATAACTGAGTAGCGAGTGATGGAATAATTGCAGGAAGTGGTTTTAATGCACAAACAGCAAAGGAAATCTTAGCACAGTCATTATTTTAAGAGACTCTTCCTTGACATCCCCAGAATTTCCCAGGCTAATAATTAAAGTGAGCTGTGCAATTAAAGATAAAAGATAAGAGTAGCATGCAAATATAGAGGAACGTTACTTGCTGAGATAATAACTGGAATAATTAACCATGAAACCAAATAACAGTGCAGAATTTGAAATATTCCAGCTCCAGGTTTTATTCAGAGACTGGTCTTATTTCACCTGCTGGGTATACAAGTTAGCAGCACCAACTTCTTGAACTGAAGTAGAAAGTTCATCACAAAAGTTAGTGCTGAAATTCAGATCTTTCGTTTTGTACATGTATGAAAGCTTAATCCTATTACTGTAAATCCATTCATATGATAGAGTATTTGAATAAGTGACTGTTATTCTTGTTTGTTTAAGGAAACACATTCCTGTACCAGCAGATTTCAGAAAGGCTGCTCTGCCTGAGGGAATGAACAATGGAGAAACAAAAATCTGTGCCTTCCAATTTCTTCTGACCAACTGTCGCTCTTAGAGATATGGTTTATGGGCATGGTGGTGATAGGTTGATGGACCTGTAAGATGATCTTAGTGGTCTTTTCCAACCTTAATCGTTCTGTGAATTCACACCTCATGGGACAAATTGGTAATGAGAGGATGGATTCTTAGCTGTATCAGCATTACTACGGATAATGCAAATGTTGGGAAATTTCTTTTGGACAGATTTGTTTTTAACCCACTTCAGAATGAGCCAAAATCAGTAAAGCTGACAGAATTATTTTTGGTAAGCAATCAATTTGTCAGAAAAAAAAAAAATCAACCCAGAGAGAGTTATTATTCAAGTCTAATTCAGTGAGTTGATTTTACAGAAAAAAAAAAAAAAAAAAGAAGAGCTAGTGAGAAGAGTGAAGAAGACACTAAGTCTAGATCTAGATACTTCCTAGGATACAGAGGCCTCTCCTTTTCTTCAGGAGATTTTGAGCTTATTTTCTGAACTATCTTCTGGACAACCTGATCTAGTGCCTGATCATGTGGGTAGCATGGGGTAGCGTGGGTAACTCTGCCTGTGGCAGAGGGGTTGGAACTATATGATCTTTTTGATCACTTCCAACAAGCCATTCTGTGATTCTTTTCTGCATTAGATGCTTTCATTTTCTTCTCTTGACTTTTTTTTTTAATTTATTTTTTTAACCTAATGTGAGCTACTCAGAGATTTACAAGAAGTGGCTGCAGCATTCGTCTTGTAGCAGTGGTCTATATCCACCAAGCTAGACTGTCCTCTACCTCTTACTAACTCAATGTGCTTGATGTAAAATGAAGCAATAGCTGGAAGAGAAATCGTTATTTCCTTCATATCAGGACAAGGCATGGCACCAGGGGTGCTATCTGACACTGTCCTTGGGCTCACAAGTGACAGTCGGGCTCTCCGTGCCATACAAGAAGCAGACTGGTAGACCTCATTCCCCAGCTGACTGCTTTCCTCTTTCGGAGGAGGCAGAAACACTGAGTGAAATCTAACTTTCATTTTCTTTCTTTTCTTTTTTTTTTTAAGAGTGCCCAAAAGTGAAATGACAAATGGAAAATGTCAGTTAGGAGGAAATGGCTGTTTTAGTTCTCATGTCACTGTAGTTTTCCTTCACTCATGCCGTTGGCCAGACAGATGAAAGCACAGTGAATTCCTTCAGCCCTGCACCCCACAAGGGCAGAAGCACTGAGCTCCAGAATACACACTTGTTTCCGCCTGAACAGGACGGACAGGTGTTCTCATGGTATTAGCACAGCAGGAGCTGAGGCAGACAGACAGGGTAAGGACCGTGGCTAGCATTTTGCCATTTGTTACACTTAGCATTTCAGTGAGGAGGGCTGTTCTGCAGCCTGCTGAGCTACATCTTGCAGAACTTAAATTGCCTGTCTTTATCACAGGTCATTATTCACCATGACAGTTAGAAAAAGAAGAAGATTCACTGAAAAACATATACAGAATCGGCCTGTGGGGATATAAACAACATAGCATATGCTCTGTATTTCCTGCCTTCATTATCTGTTTTGTTTCTCTCTGTGATAGCTGAATTTCTATGGCAGGTAGCAAGATTTTGTATAATTAATACTGTATATATTTTGTAAGTCAGTTTGTAATGTATTTAAGCATCCTTTTGGATGAAAGGTACTTACTACTGTATCTGTGAATCACAGGTTCCTGTCTTGTCAGGAGATGCAGTAAAGCATAAACTTTTTGCCACAAATTGCTTTCATCCTACGTCTTATGGCTTTGTAAAAGTGAAGAGGTATCACAGGAGTTCCATGTCTCAGTTTTATATCATTAACTCAAGCCTTTACCTCATCTTCATTAATTTCCCTTGTGTTTCTTTTCCTTACCCTCTTTAAGATGTTGTAATTTAAGAGTGGGTGATCTGTCCAAATGCTTAAAAATGAACATTTCAAATCCTCTCCTTTTCCAATTTATATTTTATGATTCAATCAACTGCTCAAGATATTAACTGTTAATATAAAAGGATGGTACCTGTGAACATAGTAGCTGAACCTTTTAAAAAATCATTTGTAATTCAGATATTTGTTACATTAGCAGACTACTCAAAAAAGTGATCATATGTATCATACGCCATAAATAAAATGAAGGTTTGAAAGCTTACTTGGGGTGAGAAATATCATAACAATTGATTCTGTTTGGATCCATGTAGTTAATCATTACATGTAATTTGTGAATTTTCTCCATATAGCAATTATGCACTGTATTTGCATGTCACTTTTGGGAAGCACAGCTAGCTTCTAGATCTTCCTATTGCCTCTCTGTTGTATAAGGTCTTTGCCACGAGCTGCAGACCCCACTATGGGGCTGCTGCTAAGGAGCATCCAAATCCAGCAGGCGTGGTCAGGTCTTGAATATGTTCTCCTGATGTTCTGTTTCATCCTATGTCACTGCTTGATTTATGCACTAAGAATGAGTGGTGAAATTTGTCCAGGGGAACTGTTGCTGCCTATTCTCCACCCTACTGCTGGAGGTCAGTGAGTAGGACAAGTTTCTGTGTTCCAGTTCCTGAACTCATAGTTCACAATCCTACTGCAGTCCTGCCTTCTTTTGTGGTTCTCCGTCATGAGCAAGAAGGGCATTTTTGTCCTTTGCATGACTTGGCCGTACATCCTCTTCCACCTGCCACAATCGTGTATCGCTCCTCAGAAGGGAGAGCAGTGTGGACTGTGTGGACTAATGACATCAAAACTGAACCACCCCACGGCTGCTCACCCTGCCACACCAAATCTCTGGACCAGTTTGGCAGAGCCGTTCAGTGACATGGTATATTTGGGGCCTGTTTTCCAGAACTGTCATCTATCTGTCATTGCCATAGACCTTCAGTGGGAGCAGCCACCCTGTTCAAGCTGGTGCTGGTGCAGGTTAGGAGAATGATTACATTGTTAAATTAAAATTCACTTTTGATTGCCTCGATGGAGGCTTCTGAATGACGAATATTAGCTTACTTTTTGCCCCAGAACGGACAATTTATTGTTTAAATGCTCTCTGACATCTGTTTCTGAAGCTTGTCTCTCTGTAGCCTTAATCTTCTCCCACTAAGATATTGACAGATGGAAAAAAAATAAAAATAAAAAAATAAATAAAACACGTTTGTTGTGGAAATTAATTTGTTAGTATATGTTCTATGTACTTTATGCACAGAAGCAGCTGATCAGTGGGAGTTCAGTTATAAGAAGTCTATGACAAAGATACATACTAGCAATGGAGAGCTGTTATTGTACACAATCAAAACAATGATTTTTATCATTCCTTTTATTTATGTGGGATGAGAAGAGTACATTTTAGCCAGAACTTTTTATGCTGTTTTTGCAAAGATGTTATGAATAATTTTCTTTGATCTTAAAGCACAAGAGTGATTTTGCACAACAATCCAAAGCAACGTTACTCTGGTAAATTCCTATTGCAAGGCTTCCATGTGTCATACTACATGAAATACTCCACAGGCTTCAGCCATGGTGGTCCTGTATTTTTTATTTCATGTCATTTAAAGTTGATTAATTAAGTAGAGAATGACTGATAAGACTTAGAATGCCCTAATACTGCAGAGATATTGTTACTATGGACATGGGTTTGTTGGCATTCTTCCTCTCTCTAAAATAATCGTCAACTAAATGCACAATGTGAATAATTGTAATGCGTTAAAACTTTGTATCCTTTTCTAAGAATTTTGTGCAATCAAGTCAGTGCATGATTGATTTTCAAGTTATTCTAAATATACAGAAATGTGATTTTGAAAGCTGTCTTCTTGTTATGCCATTAGAAATACCAAGAATGTCACATCTGCTCTTTCTTCATCTAGCTTGAGGGCATTAAATTTGTTGCAAATCTCCTGTTCTCCTGTGTCTGGAGAGAGGCATCTGAATTTTCTGCAAATTTTAGTTAACGAAGACAAGTAAGCATGGAAAAAAAAAAAGCCACATTGACTAAAATGCTTCTCTTTTTTTGAGGAGCCCCGGTTTTAAACATCCTATGATGTAACTGTATTTCAAATTACCCTGTTTATTGTAGTTGCTGGCAAAATCAGAATTTCCACTATAGAGATCAGGAGGACCCTCACATGTAATTTTTCAGATACAAGCTAAGTAAATAGCTAACAGCAACATCAGATTTACTTGATGCCAGCCTCTGCTATTTGTTGTGCACTTTAATATTTTGGGTTTTTTGGTTTTTTTTTTGATAGGCATCCAGTTTTTTTTAGGAAGACAAACTTATTTCAAAACATTGAGATCAAAATATTCTTTTGCTTTTCAATCATGAATTGTAATGATCTTTTGTTTCATAAGTTCATAAGTTCATAAGTTCATAAGGTTGGAAAGGACCTATAAGATCATCTAGTCCAACCATCCTCCTATCACTATCTCTACCCAACTACTAAATTAAATCCTTTAGCACCTCATCTAAACGCTTCTTGAACAGCGCTAGGGATGGTGCCTCACCCACCTCCCTAGGCAGGCCATTCCAGTGCCTGACCACTCTTTCAGAAAAGAAATGCTTCCTCAGGTCTAATCTAAATCTTCCCCGGCGTAACTTGTGGCCATTCCCTCTCGAGTTTCTAGAGGAATATTTCTCCCCTTCTGTTAAGTTCCATAGAAAAGGAAAATTTCTAGTATTTATGTCCATGTTTAGCTGTTCTTGATGTGCCTGTCTTGCCTTACCTTTTTTTGTTTGATTTGTAAAATATTTCAGAGGGATGCTTAGTAGAAAGTCATTGCAGTTATTGCTGTGTTCGTGCTGAAGCTAGTAAGAGTTTCTACTGCAAAAAGTTGCTTGGGTTTGCCTGTCTTCTTTGTTTGTCCATTGCTAGATAACTCCATGAAAACATCTCTGTGATCTATCTTTGCTCTAAGTTAGATAATTTTTGCAGAGGCTATTGAGTGAAATAAATAAATAAATAAATAAATAGATAAGTGCTACCAAAAGGGTAAGAGCTTTGCTGTGCAGAAACCTCCTCACTGTAACTGTTTCTCCATTTCCCATCTGATATGGGAATATGTATGTTTAAAATATACATATTTTGATAATAATATACATATTATATTTACATATAATGAACTTGTAGACAGTCATTTGCTGAAATGTGTGGAAAGGAGGGGGATGCATGCTGACCTTGTTCCCCTAAAAGTGCAGTGAGGTCACTGTAAAATTGGGAGAAAATATGTATGCCTTGGCTACCCAACTGTTTCATAGCCTACTTGTCTCTTCATAGGCTGCAGGGGGAAGTGGTGGGGAAGGATAGGCAATAACACATGCTTCAGCTCTGTTATCCTCTCCAAGACGAGGTTTTCCATCTAACTCTGCTTTTTCCCAATTTCTACAATGGCTACAAATCAACTTCTAACAATGTGGTGCTTGATCAGCTGAATGAAGTGATTGTTTTTCTCACTATCAGGCTGTCATATGTTTGAATCGTTCTATTCTTGACTTGATTTAGGTTTATTTTGCATATGTGAAATGATTTGGATACATTTCACGTACAGAAGAATAGCAGCTGGTGAGGAGGCGAGGAAGAGTAACCTGTAGTTACCAGAAAAAGGAGATAGATAGCTTTTATCATATGCCATTATGTTGAGTTCCTGTCTTTATCCCACATCCTATGATACTCTTTATCCTTTGTCTGAAAGAGCTGTGTTACTAAAAGTATTTTTTCCAGAAGGCAAAAATAAGATCTGTCCTGCCTTGCAAGAACCGTAATTTCTCTAAAACACAGTAGAATTAATTCTGATGTAATGATTGAATCAGAACAAGTACTACCTTAAGCAGTTGTCTTTGGCATCCTGGATCTAATTTCAATTTCATATTTCTAAAACTAGAGAGGAAAAGGACTAAGGTTTAAAATGCGCTGAAAATCTTTCTGAAGCCGTGTACTTGTGTGACACTTTTAAGTCCTTCCTTCCTGCAGAAATATTCAGGAAGGTGAGAAGGCAGGATACTTCACAAACTTCAAATCATGTTAGTCTCAGAAGCTTATCCCAATATCTTCAACATCTAGCAGTCTTGGAGAGCAGGTCTATTTAGGACATTGGCTGGGAGAGTCCTTTGGGAAACTGTCCTGAAAGGCAAAGTAGTCCAGGGTGGCTGAACATGCTGCATGAAGGAAATCTAAAAAGCACAGGAGCAGGGCATCCCCATGTGCTGTAAGATGAGCCAGTGGGGAAAAAAACTGACTTGAATGAACAGGGAGCTTTTGCTGAGACTCTGGGGAAAAAAAGGAGAGTTTACCACCTGCAGACAAAGGAGCAGGCAATTTGGGAAGAGTACAAGGATGTTGCTAAGATTTGCAGAGATAAAATTAAAATAACGAAAACCAATCTAGAACTTAATCCAGACACTGTTTTAGAAGATAATAAAAACTGTTTTACAAATACATTAACAAAAGGAGGACCAAAGATGAGGAAAATGCTGAGGTTGTCAGTGCCTTCTTTGCTTCTGTCTTTAATAGTCAGATCAGTTATCCTTATGATAATCAGCCCCTTGAGCTGGAAGCCAGTGATGGAGAAGCAGAATAAACCCAGGTAACAGTGACAGGATGAGAGAGCATGGCCTCAGGTTACACCACAGGAGGTTCAGGTTGGATATCAGGAAAAATTTCTTCTCAGAAGGAGTGGTGAGGCATTGGAACAGGCTACTCAGGGAAGTGGTGGAGTCACCAGTTCTGGAGGTGTTCAAGAAATGTGGAGAACTGGCACTGAGGGACACTGTTTAGTGAGCATGGTGGTAATGGGTGGTAATGGGTTGAACACTGGACTTAGCGGTCTTTTCAATCCTTAATGATTCTGTTAATGTTTACGTAACGTCTAAGGTTAAAAAAGATGTTTTTAATATCAATACCTAAGAAAGTGGCCTTCCTGCAGCTTCCATGTGTTCTCCTGTTGTGTTCCTAATGAATAAAGCTTTGGACTAAAACCTGTATTACTGGAGCTACTAGGGGCACTACTTCAGCAGCAGCAAACTCCTGCTTACATAATTTAATTTTCACCATTTGCTGAACAGAAGGACATAATTTAAGGCAAAAAGGGTCAACTGTACCCTGGGGTGCACCTGGCCCAGCACCAGCAGCCAAGTGAGGGAAGGGGTTGTCTATTCTGATCTGGTGTGGCCTCACCTCGAGTACTGTGTGCAGTTTTAGTTTTACTGCAATATCAGGACATAAAACTATTGGCGTGTGTCCAAAGGAGGGCTATGGAGATAGTGAAGGGTCCAGAGGGCAAAATTTATAAAGAGTGACTTGGTTCTTCACCAGAGGGTGATTGGGCACTGGAACAGGCTTCCCACAGCAGTGGGCACAGCCCTAACCTGCTGGAGTTCAAGAAACATTTGGATAATGCTCTCAGATATAGAGTTTGTATTTTGGGTGGTCTTATGCGGAGCCAGGTGTTGAACTCAGTAATCATTGTGTGTCCCTTCCAGTTCGGGATGTTCTATAACTCTTGTTTTCTCCAAGCTATTTAAAACATCTTGCACGTTGCAAAATTTATCTCCTCAGATAAAATTCAGAATTTTGCAACTGTTCGTGCCAATATTTAATTAATTGACAAAATATTTTATTGTTGAGAAATAATCCTAGAATTAAACACATGAAAAAGAACATAAGTATTACAATACTAGTTAATTGTAAAAGTGTTTTCTTTAAACCAGATGAAGAAAGCTTACTTGAAATGCAACTGAGCATGTGGAATGTACAAAACCAGGGCATGTTCTGAGGTTTTCAGGCAGAGATCAGAGTTTTGAAGTGCTGTCACAACACAGAGCAGCCCTGTAGCTGTTGCCATGTGCTCAGTGCTAACACGGTGGGAATGGCTGCACTGTGGTGTTGCCTCCAATCACACATAGCTTCGTCATCTCAGAAGGCACTAGTGTCATATCAGGAGAGAGTGGATTTCTGCCCAGTGAGCAATAGACCTTACCAAGGATTGCTGTGGGTGCAAGAAGTTTGCCCAGGCTCACAGCAAGACTATATAAGTACTTTGAACAGAGGTCTGTCGATGACTATTATATAGGCAAACTGCAGAGAATCCTCTGAGCCAAAAGTGGTATGACATGGGATTAGAAATAGGGGAGAGATTTCATATATGTCTTTTTTTTTTTTTTTCTACTTATAGCTGTGCACAAGATGCACAATAGGGAGAGATGGACATTTGGGCAGAAGCAGTAGGGCTGTGTGCTTCTATTGTCAAATGTAATTGCTGTCACAGCATAAGTAGTGTTTTAATTTTGTTTCATGAGAGCTATTTTAAGATTTCATGCCCATTTATGCACAAATAAGCGTGAAATAGAATACATATTTTAGAAAATGTCATGCTGTGAAGTGATATTAAAGAGGAGCATTCCTCCTTAAATTATTACATGAATAACAGATTTGTGAGCAGTGATGGGGACTATTGCTGGATACCATGCACTCTCCATGATCCTCCTGTAAGTGTTCTATAAAATGTAAGGGCTAATAAGCAGTTCAGCAATAAAATGTTGAAGCATAGCGCTGAATACATGAATAATTTTGTGGATGTTAATAGGGCCACTCATTCCTTGAGCGATCACAACAGCTGCTCTGGAAAATGATTGCAAAATGCCACCCTTATTCTTGTCAGTTCTGTGCCATGTGTTTACTCATAAACACAGCTGTTTAATATTAGATACAAAAGTAAGTTTCTTATTGTTTTATTGTCATCAACCCTGTAGCTTTGGAAAAATGACCTGGATCAAGCACTTAAGCAGTGAGCCAGAGTTTCTTATTCAAATAAACTTCTTTTTTTTTTTTACTTTACTTGTTTTACCAATTTTATTTTTTCCAGAGGGAAAAAAAAGTATTATTTCCATACATAGAATTATGCTCCAATTTTTCTTCTAGGAGAGAAGTTGCTGTAAGTCTGCAGTACAAGTACTATGTGCGCAACAAAACCACTGATTCTGGGTGTCTACTGGTGTCTGTGTATACATTTGATTCCTTACCAAAACATGCTGAGGCTGGAGAGAGCTTTCACTAACTGTCTAGTCCAGGCTCCTATCCGAAGCTGTGGGTCTAAAGAAAGTTGCTTAGGACTTTTTCCATTTCTTCCTAGAACAGAGAGAAAGTTTCTTTCAAGAGTTCTTCCTAGAACACAGCCTCTCTGGGTAACCCATGTCAGTGTTTGATCACTCTCACAGTGAAAAAATGAATTGTGAAAGTGTAATTTCCTGTATTTCACCTTGGGCATGTTTCCTCCTGTCCTGTCACTGGGTCTCATAGAAGAAGAGCTTTACTCCATCATCTCCAAGCTATTAGGTATTTATACATATAGCCAAGCTGTCCCCTGAACATTCTCTTCTCCAGGCTATGCAGTCCCTCTTCAAGACTTCTCATCCACTTCCAGCAACTGTTTTGGAGTCACTGTCTTCACAGAGCTGAAATAGTGTGGACTTTGCTCTCTGTGTGAACAGCAGTGCTCCATGTATTTGAAGGTCAGCAGAAATAGCAATCTCTTTCATTTACAATCACAGAATTTCCAGTTCAGCAGAAGCCTAGGGCTGTTGACTGAATCAAACCTCTCCCACTGCCAAAGGTACCTGCACTTCTCCCCCAGCTTCATCTTCGAGCTCTAAAGAAATGTGGAGCATTTGTTGATTTGCAGTCTCTTACCTCTTTAAAGTAAGACCACCAGCTTACTTCAGAAGCTCAGTTTTCCTCGTTTTGATGACAGAGAAAGCAGCATAAGTCTGGTCCAGGAAGACAGTGTAAGTCTGGTCTAGATGTAGATTCTAGCCTTTCTATTTTATATAATTATAGGAAAGAAAGGGGAGTTTTTTCTGCCATAGATATTCACTTCGTATTCACAGATATGCATTTGTGGACTACCCCTAAAAACTGCAGACCAATGACTGTGTACCACTACGAGTTGATGTCAGGTTAAACTTTGGGATCCAAAGTAAAACAGGGACATTAATACAGTGAATATCCATTAAACACCTTTACCTCTTCAATGTACCTCTGAGCAGAGTAGCAAATACAGTCAATGGTGCTCTCAAGGTTTCTTTCTGCAAGCGCTGCATCTTTTGGCTATTCAGTAGGAAAACATGTACTGAGGTTTATGCAGAGGAGAAGAATGTTTATGAGATTGTTATATGTGTACCCTGAACCTTGAAGGAAGTAGAAATTATCATTAAATGTTAGGACATTTTAAGCTTATTGGACAGACACACAGCATGAAAAAGCTTTGCCTACATTATTTCTTTACTTTAAAATAATTTATCCTTGTTGTGTAATTCAGAAACTAGGGTTAGATTACTATTTATAATTGCCTGTATTTTCTGTGATCAGCATGTGTATTGTTCAAAATGGTTGCTGCTAATTAAATAACAGGAACCAAGAGTTAATTGCAGTCTGTGTACAGTGAACTCTCAAGTGTTTTGTGTCACCTGTTAAGCCTCAGCTCATTAGCAGAAACATAGTCAGTAAGTGTTCACAGAACTGGAAGCAGCTGGAGAGTTACAGAATTTCTGTGTCCCATAGAAGCTGAATGTGAATGTGTGTGGTCATGTTCATGCTCATGCTCCTGACCATGCACACCAGCAAGACTTTAATGAGAAAAGAGGTAGAAGGTGACAGGCTTCGTGCAGTTCTCTCTGTTGGTTAACAGTATATAATAAACGGATGTCACCACCTCTGTGACATGGTTATACAGCTTCTAGTATATTGAGAGGCTGAGCAAGGATTGTATTCATGTACCCCTTGCCTGCATTTGTCCTGGGAGTATCTGTTTAATTATCAAATATGAGCTTTGGCTCACCTTCTGAGTCACATATTTTAGAAATAGATTTATTTGCAGGCGAACTACATAGTCTTTTCCAAGGAATGTGTTGTCTTGGCTTTAAGAACATGATAAACTTAGGTGCTCAGACATCTGAATCACTCCGTACATCTGACCTACTTTATTGTTTATCCCACGTTCTCTGAGTTATCTTCAAGCTTCTACATGACTGTGTCTCTCAAAACACCTCTAGTAAGGATGTTGACTGGCACAGAGCCAGGAGCAGTTTCCTCAAAGAGGTCATTTGTTCCTGCAGAGCTTCAGGTTTACTTTTCTACTTGCTCTTTCAACATCTGATGTGATCTCTTTTGGAATAGATTATATACATCATACTACTATCAGCCCTTGATATCTCATCCCGCAAGAAATCTCTAGAAGTGTATTCTTCTTTCTTCTGTCATTATGAAAATTTTCCCATTTCAGTGTGGTATCTCTGCTGATATTTGAACAAAAGCAAAATGTCCTGCTTAAATCTACTGGCTCTAGATATTCATAAATAGTTTTTCTTCCTTTAAGCCTTTGCCAACAGCTCTCATAAACTTTCTTTTTTTTCTTTATTTTTTTTCCCATTATAGTATTTACATGGTTTTCTGAAGGGTGCAAATTAACTGCCTTCAGAGGAATGTAATGAAACTAAGGATTCAACTTTTCACAAGCTTTTCAGTTTTCTTCATGAGGAAGCACTTTGGTTTTTCATAAGCAGGGAATGTCTAGATGTAAGCACTCTCTGTATCTGAAAGCAGTGCAGCAGGCATTCCTAGAGGGTTGCAGCATATTTAGTAGATCATGAAGTATTTCTCTCTCACTCCTAACGGGGCTGTTAAATCGTGGCCACACTCAGCAGAACCATTTACAAGTTGGAGATGTCGTGGACAGACTGTCTTTCCTGGATCTGTGGGATATGTAGAATAAGTGCCTTAGGCTGAGGTAGTGCTGCCACTGTCACAGTCACTGTTTTCAGAATTCAGAGCAGCCCGCAACTGATTTTGCACTGTACCTAAGTAGGCAGTGCAAGCCTAAGCTCATATTCATTATCAGGCTCTTTAGGAAGCAGATTTACAGCATTTTTGTGGAGAGAGAATTCTTATCCAGAAAGACAAAATTAATGGAATTACAGAAGTGTAAATATCACTAATGGTGTGAAATTATCCCCTTCCTCAAGTTTAAGTAATGAAATTTGAGTGTTGGAGAAACAGATGAGTAGTATTCCCACTGAGGAGTCAAACTGAACTGATAATTTGAAATCTGAATTCCCAGTCGCCTTTATGCTTTTCAGGTTTCTAAGCCTACTTCTTAGTACCAACTCTCATTATCTAGCTTCCCATTATTACAGCTCTGAAACAAGAACAGCACTACTGCTTCTCTCTAAATGCAGATGTAATAATTCTTCAGTCAAATGTAGACAGACATGTGCTCTACCAGTGAATTAAATTTTGTGTGTTCCCTTGTACATGAATTGTGAATACACAGAAGTAAACAAATATATTGGGGATATGACCTTAAATGTCTCATATCTCTAAACAGAAATCTTCTGTAATTACATAAAAACTATCAACCAGCAGCTTCACAACAGTTTTGAGGCAAACATCTTTTAATGAAAAAAATGTATCAACTTCCTTGTGTAGATATACATTATATTATATATATTATATATTATATTATTGTATTTTTATTATTGTATGTAGAAATGTTTGAATCACTGTGATTTTTAATTAAGATAATCTGCAGAACGGTTGTTCAAATAGAAATTTGAACCTATTTGGACTGGAAACCAAACAGAAACTGGAAATAAATTACTATGTATGTATTTATTGTATTTTGCAAAACATTTTTGCAAATGCACTTTTTCATTTGTGGGCTTCACTATGATCTGTCTAATCTATATATGAATTATAAGGGGAAAAGAAAATTAAAGGAAGAGACAGAATACAGAATTACAGTGAAATTTAAGAACTTCACAGTTGCAAGATTCCAGCTTAGAATTTGTAACCACTTTAAGACTGATGAGTCATAAATATGTTTTCTAATTACATTAGGTTAAAATAGGCCACATTCAAGCTGACATTACAAAGATTCCATCTTTTTCAGTTCATGCAAATAATTTAAATGCTTGTCTTGTATTTTGATACTAGTTATGTAACTTATTGTGATGATGTCAATGAAGTGCAAAATTTATTCTTAATGAAACAGAAAAGTTTTTAATGATACACAGTACAGGCTTCAAACAAAAGGAGCATACTTGCAAAGCATGTCAAAAAACTCAGATTCACTGCTCTTCAGAAGTGGTATGTGGGCAGTCCTCTGTTTCCATGCTTCAAAATTTATTCAAATTCTAACAATGCTGAGCTCTGTTACACTTACAGCACTAACATCTTCTGGCAGTTGATATAAAGGAAAAGCCCCAGACCTGGATAATAAGATCACAAAGGAAGTGGCTCAGAATTCTGGATTGGTGTTCAAGTCTTCACCTTGCATGTACTTTTGGTATCCCACCCCTAATTTGTGTTTGTGAGGCAAACACTTTGCTGTGGTGGATTTCCATTCCTTCAGACCCCACCGTTAAACCCCTCAGTGTGCCCACATGGAAGGAACTACAAATGTAAGCTGAGAGTTATTTATTACTAAAGTGTTCTTTCTTCTTTACATACTCATACATACACTCTCCCTGCCACCCTGTTTGATGCAAACCTTCACTGTGCGTTTGAAATTGTTTAGGAAGAGTGCATGCAATTCTGCATTCAGCAGAGGAGGTGCTACATGGGACCATGTTATGCCTGTCTATGCCAGGAAATATGATATATGCATCAGTAGGGGAAGAAATAAAATAAGCTGTTTGCACAGCTCTGTAATGAAAAGCACTCTCTTCCTACATCCCTCTGGGAGGAACCACTGCCTGCCCACAGTATTCTCCAGGGAGCACCTGAAGAGCTGGGGCTGTGTGTCTGGCTGTGTGCAAATGGGATCTACCATCCATCTACCATCCTCTTTTATAACCTGGCTTGTAAATGTGCCTGATTAAGGCTGATCACTGGAAGATGAAAATTAGATGCTTAAAGTCGTGCATGTGAATGTGACCTTAGCAGCAGCATCTGATCAGCTCTTGGAAAAGTAAGAGATACCGGAAAGTTATAGATAGGCAGTCATAGGCCTGTTTAATATGGCAGGCAGTGTTGATGAGATGAAAATACGATATGTATATAGAAGAAGATGGATTTTACTGAGTAGATTTTGCCTAACACAGCAAATATAAAGCATATATTTATGGTACTGGATAAAGAATTCTGTCTAATATATCCTTCCATCCTGTGACAAGAGGTAGATAAAGAATCGAGGGCACAAGTGTCTCAGTTATCACATTCAGCATCACTGATTTTTCTCTCATTTGTTGCAGTACCAGTTTGTGGAAAAATCAACTGGAAAAAAATATATATATCACATTTTTAAAACATTTTGCTGCATTGACAGAGATTAAGATTTTTTTAGCTTCCTCTTTCTGTTTGCTTTATTTGAAACATTCAGATTCCTTTAGAAAATGGTCATCTTGATAATTAGTTTTCTTTTCCTCTTCTCCCTCCAGTCATTTAATTTTTGAGAGGTTTTCTGGGAGTGTTACATTTAATGGAAAAAAAAGATCATAGAAATGAGAAACTGTAACAGCCATTTAGTTAATCTTTTGTTTCTTTGTTCATGCCAGCATGAGGTTATTCCATTTCATCATCTATTATTTTTGTTCAGCTTTCTCTCAGCTACTCAAATGAGCTCCACTACCACAGACAAAATCTAATGGTAAAGTTGGCAAAGCAAGCCTCTCGTGCTTAGTTGTAACTCAGAACAAAGGCAAGGAAGAGATTGATCAGTCTGCAGATGTCAGATGAGCCCTGCCAGCTCTCACGACCATGGCTATCAGCTACTATGTTAGCAGTCATCTCCCATGCTGAGGTAACGCACAGATTCTTTGCAGTGAAGAAGCAGAACAAAGCCAATTTCTTTGGTCAAGTTCTGGATATGGTTTCTTTCTGTCGAGAAGTACTGTGAGTTGGCTCCTACCCATCATCCAGAGAGGTGAAGGATGCCCTGTCTCTGGAGACATTCAAGGTCAGGCTGGACCAGGCTCTGAGCAACCTGATGTAGCTGTGTCCCTCTTTATTGCAGGGGATTTGAACTAGATGGCCTTTAATGCTCCCTTCCAACTCAATTCTATGGTTCTGTGATTCTATGATCCATTGCACTTGCACTGATTCAGCTTGGTCTGGAGAAGCTGGGATTGCTGTTGTGAATGGATATTATATATATGCAGACTGCTGCACTGTGCATGGTTTTAGAGGAGGGTTATGAAAGCCATCCAAAATAATGATTTGTCAGAACTGCAGAAAGGAAAACATAGGAGTGGGAGGTGAGAGTATTGTGGGGAAGGAAGCTCTTCCAACATGCATGTTTGAGAGCATACTGCACACTTGGCCCAACAGGAGTGGTATCCCATGAATTTGATGTTGTGCTGTGGCCATAAGCTAGGCAGGCTTAGCTATGCTGAGCCACAGTGATGAGGGCAGGGGTGCCTTGAAAGCCTGTGGCTCTCACAAATTGCGATGGGATAATGCCAGTGTATTTTTCCAGAAGTGTCTGCAGGCTAGGACCCTTTGCAAAACAGGTTTCTGACATATCAAAGTTAAATGGCAGAAGACTCTGTAAACAACTCATCACTGAGATATTTTCTGAAAGTAATCTGAGAACTACTTGCTGCCATTAGCTCTTTTGTAGTAAAAACTGACACCAATGGCCAATCTCCAATATAATTGTTCTATTTCTCTTTATGGTGCTGTCAAAAGAAGTATAAAATGCAAACATACAGATTTAAATCATGTTTCTTCACTCCTCTTGAGGCTGTCAGTTTTTGCTTTGAATCACCTATAGACACTTAGCTTCTGAACTTAAGTAGGCACACCTTCACTCACAAGTCGATGCCCTGCTTTAGCTGAATAGCAGGCTCAGTTCTGTTAGCTTTTATCACTGTCTCTCCTACTGATTGTAGTCTTTCCCAGAAATAAGATGGACATCTTTGGTTTTAATGAAGTTAGCAAACCCTCCTGCCATTAGGACTCAGACTGCTTTGCTGTGACGTGTAACACAAGAATCTCTTTGGATTTGAGCCCTGTATCCAGCTTCTGAGAAGCTGAGTATTTCTTCTTGCAATCACAAATGGCACAGGTGGTGGTTTCTTTGGGAAAGCTGGAAGATTGCTTGTATGCTTGAATGTTGTTAAAAAAAAAAAGCAATAAGCAAGAAAGGAAAATAATTTCTCATTCATCAAATTTACAATTGCTACTTCTTTCTGAATTACTTTGCTGCTCAGCTACTTTCCTGAATGGAGGTAGGATTTTCAGAGACCAAAATCTGGGCTTTATAGAGGGCTCTAAAGCATTCAAACAGTGATCAAATTCAGAAAACTACAAAGAAGAATAACAAAACAGAAAACACCTCAGAAAAAAAAATGAAATGCTGTAAAAATGTTTTCTAATTTTAAAAGTGAACAGGATTAAGATGCCAAGCCAGCAGGATCACTAGGATCTCTCACAAAAATGCTTTGGCGGAGCTTCCATTCATTCTTACGCTCATACAACTCCTGGAATAGCACAGATTAAAGGGCAGGGTGAGCAAAGTACAAAACAAACAGTTTGCAAAATGACTTTGATATTTCAATTATATTCATGCATTTGAATTCTTTAATGAAAAGTCTGCCACTTTTTTAACAAATAAAACATAGAAGATCTGTCTGGAACCCATGAAATAACTGTAGGTAAGAAATCAGCACTCTTCAAAACACAAAATTCCTTAGTTTTCGCAGAGGGTAAGGGAGTTGTTGTAATACAAGAGTGATTTATAAATAACATTTATCCTAAAAATCAGCTGGTAGTGGGGATACAAAAAATTCTTTATTTTTTATTTTTTTGTAACTTATATGCTTTTGGTTTATGTAGGAGAATGAGAAACCTCCACATACATAATAGTCAATATTCTCTTTTAGTGGTCATCAGTTACCAATATAAAAGGGAAAAACTGCATTTTTCCCATTCAGAACACTTTCTGTTGCTATGTTTGACAGCTGTGTTGCCTGTTTTAAAAAAATAACACAGGATGCTCTTCTAACCCTAATCAATAGAAGGAAGTTGAAGATGCATGAATTGGGCTCTGCCTCCCAGTCATTTTAGAGCTCTTTTACAAGGCATCACAGCTTCTTCATCTTTAGCTCACATGTAGAGTCATCTCTAAACAAAAGTTTCCCAAATCAGACTAAAACCCATCTTCTAAAACTTCTTCCCCAATGGCTCAATCAGAAAACTTGCTTACATTGGGACATTTGGGACATATTATAGCTGTCAGGTTTCCAAAGTTATGAACCCAAATCTGGAACTTCTCATCAAAAATATGATATTGATGTTAGCATTAGTGATCTTTGAAGATTTTGAGTTAGTGTTTTCTCTTAATCCATAGCTTCACTTTTCCATACTAGACAGAAAAGAAAAATTCTTAGTCTGTCCAGCTGCTCAGGAGAAAGAGAATTCATATCTCATAGCCTCTGGATACATTTGGTATCAGCAACTTCAGGAGTTCAAAGATCCCGAGGCAGCTGCCAAAGCCATGGGATTGTCTTTTCATCTACTTTCCAGTCTCTGAGCTTATAGGATCACACACAGTCATTAATAGTTTTGTCAAAACTGAGATAGAAACATATTGCCAGGCATGTGTATCCGTCATAGGATAAAACCCAGAGTAATGCAAGTTTTGTCTAAGAAAAAACACTTCACCAAGGGTTTTGCTTTGTTTCACTTCAAGTTCATAGTTAAAGGAATGAAAGGTAGAAATGACAAGGGTTCCACGTACTATCTGCACTTAGGTCTTACTATAGTAGGTAGAGGAAAGTCAGTTATGTATGTTTTATTCCAAATGCCTCTGAAATTAAAGGCCTGAGAAAGTTAGGATGTGAGCAGGTCTGAAGTCTGTCTTTGATTTTCAAAGCAAAGAGAAGGGTTACTAAGGAGGGTGAGTCAGTAGGAGTCTTTTTGGCCACATCAGTTCCTGTAAAATTTGGAAGTTGCTGTATTGTCTTAGGTTTCCAGTTTCATTCTTCATTAGTATGCAAGGTTAAATAATCAGTCAAATTATTAAATAATAATCAGTTAAATAAATCAAATTTAGAATTCTGAAGATAAAAAGAAGGATGATTCAGTTCTGTTTTGTTGTTTGTTTGTTTCTGACTGATGTTTTTCTGAAAGGGATCTTGATCTACTGAGAACCTCTTTACAAAGTTGTGACAGAAATTTAAATTTCAGTAACAAAGAATTATTTGAAACATAGAACTAGCTGAAATTAGGGTTTTACAGAAGGAGCAAGGAGAGTCGATTCTGGTTCTTTGGCATTTCAAGCTTTAGTCAGGCTGTACCTAGGCATTTAATAATTGTACAGAAAAACAAACGTATTAAAGAGTGCTGTGCTCAAAGTGTCTGTTTGCTTTGAGGATTACTGCTGGCCTTGGGATGATGAAATAGAATGTGACTGGTACAATCATGCTGTGCATGAAAGTTGTACTGGACATAATAGCACCATGCACTTCTTTTGTAATGGAAGGAATTATTTTTTTGGGTAATATTCAAAAGGGACAGATAGTACAGTTTTATGGAGCTCGTTATACATACCCCTCAAAGAACAAAGAGGCTGAAATAATGTTCAGCTGAGCTGTTCCATCTCCGGATGTTTCCACCTCCTTATGTGTTGCCTTGTGCTTTTCCATCATCTTGGCAATTTCTACCGTCTAACGTAATCTCAGGGTAAATGGAAGGGAGGAGGGCAGGGAGAGGTGGATGGAGGAAGGAAAAAGTCAAGAGAGAACTATCACAGCTTTGAAATTTACTTCAGCTGTTACTTTAACTGCACTGAAATGATTTGTGATAAAGTAAATCCTAGTCCTTGTAGAAATGTAGCACACAACTAAACAAAGACTAGAGTTATCTTTTCGGTAAAACGTTGTGAAATGTGAAAGAAGTTGAGAAGTTCAGTCCTACATCTCTGTTTCCCACCTCCTCCCTGCAGTATACAAACTGCTTAGTTTTACAGTGCTCCTGTGAGACAGTCAAGTGCTATCATCCCCATTTTTATGGACATAGAACTGAAGAAGATAAACCGAGGGAGAGTTGTAAAGGCTAGAGGCTTAGCAAAGTTCTGGTCTCTCATTCCTGATAGTAATTGCAAATGCTCACAGATTAGCACTCTCTAAAGTAGATCCAATGTTGTTGTGAATAGCTTTTGTCTGTTTGTTTGTTTTTTAAATAATACATCTTCACGCATGGGAAAACACTGGCTCCTTTCACCACCAGATATTTATGTTTCATCACACCATGAAGCAGAAGGTTCCCAGTTGTAAAGAAGCTCTAGAAAATCACCAATGGGCTGCATTGGGGCAGCCTCCTGCCTCACTCCTAAAGGGTTTCCACAGGCAGATGAGATTCTGGGACTGATACTTTTTAATGACAAGGCTGCTTCAAACCTGTGTCCCATGATACTATAGTCTTCCTTCTCTTACACTCCTTCAGCGTTGACAAGTATGCATCTCTCTGAAAGTTTAGGACGTGGGATTCTAGAACTCCCTGACTCAGAAAATGTCCTATTCACTCTATCGGACCATGAATATGTTTATACTGTGCTGTGAACAAAATTATAATAAGGGCAATGGTTGGAAATCTCATACAACCTATAGAACTCTAGCTGCTGGTAAAACACCATATGTACTTTCTGTCCTCCAAATATCTAATGAATGATTAGTGCATTAATGATGCCACAGGAAAGGGTTAAAGGTAAAGAAGAAGTGAATGCAGTGAGTACTGGTTACAGCTATAGCAGAAATACTAAGTCAAGGCTTAAGCCAGTGATTGAGCACCTGGTGGGAAGGCAGGGCCGACCCAGGGGAGCTCAGATGCATGCAATGTCCCTGAGTGACCAGAAGGGGTGGAGCCAACATCCACCCCTTCCCAGACCTCATTTAAGGGTTGTCAGTGGAGGCTAGAATTCTTTGCTGTAGATCCCTGCGTACCTGTGGCCTTTGAAAGGTAAGCAGTTTTATTTTTATTGTTTCTGTGCCCATTGCTATTGCATTTGAGTATGTCCTCACTTCTTGTAGCCTGGAATTTTGCTACTGTGCTGTCATTGCTGTGCCTTCTGTTGTGTTATAACAACATAACTTGCTCTCTGTTTGTCACCCCACTAACTATATCAGATTATGATATGTGATAGAGTAATGACATACACGGTTCAGAAATTGGGAGAGTGAAGTAACCTACCTTCTGAGCTTGCTATTAGAAGAAGGATACAACACTACTCTATGTCTTATGTCAGATCTGATTGGTATATCACATTATCTTCTGACACAGTACCATCAAATGACACTGGAGTAGCTGATCCTTTCTCCTAGAGAGGTGACTGCAAGCCCAGAGATTAATCCAGAATACAGGACTGCTAGAAATCAAAGCGTACCTTATGAAGAGAAGCATTAACAGACCTTATCTTTAGTAGGCTGAATGTGTCTTCGTGCACTTTAATCATCCATGAAGGTCACAAAGTCTTTCTATAGCTGACTCATTGCCCAATGCACATAAAATACCAGTGAGGGAATGTTGGATGAATGCCAGACATCACAGATGGGGACCTTCTAGCTCTTGTTTTGGTACTTTGTACAGAGTTGGTCAAATCAGCCAAAATCAGCTGATCTCTTTTGAGAAACTGGTTCTTCTCCCTGCAAAAAGTGTAGATCTGTGCCCTAGCTGAGACTAACTCTGCCACATTGCCCACCTGCCTCAATTCACTTTCTTAGCCAGAGCCATGGTTGCCAGTGAAGCATCCTGGTCTTATGTCAGCCCCTGGTGCAGCCTCTTCTGAGAACAAACTGAGGGGGTTATCCTTTCATAGAACCATTGAGGTTTTTAAGACCCCTGAGGTCATCTAGTCCAACCATCAACCTATCCCTATTGAACCATGTTCCTCAGTGCCACACCTACACAGTTCTTGAACACCTTCAGGGATAATGACTTCAACAATTAAATTAGGATTCTTTCTTGCTTCTGTTAGTTAAAATGTGTGGGTTCAATTGTGTTGTGATTTCATAGTGTCTGTGTTTCCTGTCACGCTTGTGACTTTCACATCTATCTAAAAGTGCTGTTCTTTTTCTGCCCCTTGTTTGGTTTTTAACCTCAGCAAATTACTGTGGTAAAAAAAAACTATGGATTAACTGTGGTGCATAAAAAAAAGTTATAATTTGCTCATATTTTAACGCACATGTACTTGAAAATTAGCGTGAGAGGTGTCCATGTAGTTGTGTTAACTGATTAGATTACCCCCACATTTCCAATAAATGTTGCTCGTGTCTCTGGTTTCTTTCAAAGAGCTCATAATATGCAAAAAACATTTAAATTTTATCTACCTTCATGAAAAATTAATCAAGAATCAAAGATGTCCTTTAAGGCTGTATAGAAAATTGTATAAATCTGGGAATTATTATGCTTATTTTAAAAAACAGATTTTCCATAAAGTCTTCTGTGGGTTGTTATTTTTTCCTAAAATAAAGATGCAAGTGAAACTGTGTAGTGTCACATCTTGAAAGGCAGCATCCAAATATACAGAACTTCCTGAAGTAATCAGCGCTGAAGCAATCAAAGTATCCCATTCCTACCGCTTTTACTTGCATTTACATGGAACCAATTTAGCATTCTTTTTTTCATCACCCAAATGCTTTCTGGACAAGGACGCTAAATTTTTTTGCAGCCTACATGTGAAATCTGGGATTTCTTTTTATTTTATTTATTTATGTTTTGGCATATTAGCATGTTCTGCAGCCTTGCTGTCTCCTATTCAGAAACTGCTTGACTTACCCAGCAATGTGTTCCAGGTCTGAACAGAGACCTGGCAGAGCAAGAGAGATTTATAGAGCATTAATGGATGCTCTGCACTGGTTCTTGTAACTCAAACACATGCCTGTGATTTTTCCACTATTTTAGATGATTTTCTCTGTGCTGTTGTGGAATAGTTAAGACTCTCCCACACCGTTTTTCATCAATTGCTCTTTGACCTTGGTAATGTTTAAATTTCCCAATATTTGTATTCACATTGTGTTGCAGCAGAAATATATAATGGATCAACATTTCAGTAGATCATTGCAGGCATTTGCTAATATGTAAGAAACATGGAATTCCTTTAATCACCAAAAATGACTGATTTTATTTTGGGGAGAATTTATATGAGCTGAAGGAAACTGTTTCTCAGCAATTTTATCTTACCTTGCAGTCATAATTCAGAATGTGCTGTGGATTTCACAAAAAAAAAAAAGCAGGCTTTTCTCTTGGGGAAAATAACGATGCAGGGAGAGTGGTAAATGGGAGAGAAGGGAAAGCAACCTTGACCACAGGTTTGGCTTAGGGCAAAGTGTCATTGGAGCCTTGTGTTGGCAGTGTGCTTTGCTCTGGTTGTGTGTTCATTGAGTTATTAAGGTTGGAAAAGACCACTAAGATCATCTAGTCTAGCAATCAGTCCTTCACAACTGTACCGCTAAACCATGTCCCTCAGTGTCATGTCTCTACATTTCTTGTACACCTTCAGGGACAGTGACTCCACCACCTCCCTAGGCAGCCTGTGTCAATACCTCACTGCTCTCTCTGAGTAGAATTTTTTCCTATCCAACCTGAACCTTCCTTGGCACAATTACCCTGTCTTAAAATCCTCACAATTACCTGCCCATCTTCAGCCTTTCTGTGTGGCACTCATCACCTTCTCCACATACAAGCCACTGCAGCAGGACAGTCATTACTGGAGAAGGTGCTTTTGCTTCCCTACCCTTGAGTCCAATGAGCATAATGAAATGAGTATTTCAAAAATCCCTAGGATGTAAAATTTGCTGGTTTGTTTTTAAACTTCTCTCATAAAAAGTTTTTTCTCCAGCCTCCTTTTGCCAGCCTTCTGCCCCCGGGATTCTTTTCCACTACAGGCAGAAATCTGTTTCCTTTTCAGCTACCTGTTTTGCTTGGATCAGATGCACCTAGAAACAGTTGCTACGGTTGCAATACCCAGATCAGTAATTGCTGGGGGAACTGTGTCCTCTGGTGTTTCTGCCTTTGGGCTCTGCAAGTCACTCCTGCCATCGGAGGCAGCAGACCCAGAAGCATGAGCTCCACAGGGAGTGGGTTGTATAAGGTGATAAACACTGTGCAGAAGTAAAGGTAAATGACTGGTGCTGTCTGACTGGAACGTTCAGCCCTTGCTTCTCCAAAGAAAAAGGACTGACTAGAGTACCACAGTAAGACATGTCTTGCATAATCTTTATTTACTGCTATCAATTCACCTTACAGCGTTTGTTTTCACATGTTCTTGCAGGCAGTACTGAAATACATGTTTCTGTTTGTGCAGTTATAGTCTGTATGTGGTCAGGCAGGTTTCCATTCTAGGATTGATTTTCTTAAGGGAAGTTTGTACTGTTTGTCTATTGTATAGGTATTGCTGCTTTTGCAGTTCATTTAGTATCAACTTGCTATTCTAATCCCATCTTTATGGGCTGTGGTTCACATGGTATCAAGGTATGCCATCAGAATGGCACAGTAATATTGTGCAGTTTTTTGTTTTTTCTTTTTGTCATGGAATTTATGCCAAAGGAAAACATTTTAATGAGGTTTTACAAACTTTTTACTGATGGGAATAGGCAAGAGTTGAGTTTTTTTCTTTTATTTTCGTCTTTTTCTTTTAATCTGAAAAAGAGTATATTCCTGCCTTGTTCTTGTCATTTTCTCTTAGCATCCTGAGTTGGCCACAGGATGCTGAACTTGCTGTGTCTGCAGTCTGATCCATTCCTGCTCTGTTTTTAAGACTTCAATACAAATAAGAGGGTAAGAGCACGGAGTACTGATACGCTGCCTGCTGTAATGCAGGAGCTTGTAGGGTCCCATCTGGCATTTCTAGAAGCTTTTTTTCTCTGATTTACGTAGCAGTCCCATTCCCAAAGCATCATATTCTGGATTGCAGTGCTTCTTCCTGATAAAAAGAGACAAATGTATTCCAATGTGCTGCCTGATGTGGAAAAGGGTAGTCTCTGTTCCTCTTACCTACTTTTCACTGTCATGAAACTAAGCTACACAGAAGCATCAGCAACTGAGAATTCTTTCATCAGATAACAAAGCAAGGCTCTTACAGAAAAAAGGTTTTTTTTCCCTTACCAATTTACTTCTTGGGTGGTGTGTTTTGTTTTGTTGTTGTTGCTTTTGTTGTTTTATGAATGATCACATTTTTTATTGTTGCATAGGAAGTGTGCTGAGGCTTAAGGATAAATTTCTTCCCAACACTACAAGGAGCTGTGGACCTGTGCTGTGACTGCCTGCCTGGGCAGTGTCCAAGTGTGTGCTGGGGTCTGGAGGCCATCCAGCAGGCTCATACTCTGTGTCTGGACAGACACTAGTTCTCTCCATGCAATCTTCAGCCATCCCACTAAGTTGTGGTATGGCCAACCAAGGAAAGAAAATGCTCTGGAAAGTGACCTGAAGTCTCCAGCTGCAGAGCTTTCTAAGCAGGCTGAATCTGGAGTGACAGAGTGCTGTGCTCTTCAGGCTTCCCTGAAACACTAAGGATAATAAAGGTGTAGTTATACAGACACATGGACTATATAGCCTTCTATGTTTGTTACAGGACATGGTGCGGCAAATTCAGGCCTGGTAGAAGGAAATGGGACTCTCCTGAAGATAACTGAGTTTCACCACATTTTTTTGTCCCTGGACCACAATTCTAGTGTGCTAAATTTATTACACGAATGTTACCTTCTTATAGTTTCTTTAAGATCTGATATTTAATCTGAAGCTGGATATTTTTCTTGGATGTTTCATTTGTGTCATTGTCAGTGAGCTCTTAATGTGCTATGTAACAGCATCTCAGTTCATGGGGTCTGATACCTATATATACTTGAATATATTTTTTTATGCCTGCTAGCTTTGTTCAGTAACAACAGGTATCATTGCCCCTGTGACTAAGAGTCATTGGCACAGACAGGAGATTTGTCCTCCATTATTCCATCCCGATGGGATGTATAGGGATGCTCACAACCTTCCTGTCTTGGCAGCAGCTCCCCTTTTCAGCTACCCCAGATCCTTTGGGCTGTCAGCTTTCTGTGTTGGGGACACCTTCACAGCTCCCAACAGCAGGATCAGTGCTCAGACCAGATGAAGATCTGTCTCCACCCTCAAGGCATTCTTCTGTTCCAATGACAAAGCTGCAGCAGATTTGTAACCTCACAGGATGTTTAATTCAGGAAGAAACAAGGAGAAGACTTTGTGTTTTGAAAATGTCAAGGTAGAAAGGGTCATTGAAAGAGAGGCCTCCTATAATGCTTCCAGTTGAATTAAAGCTCATGTGTAGGATGAGAGCAGATCATAGCTGATGCATCAAGACCTGACAGTCCAATTATGGTTAAAAGAAAAAGGGGAAAAAAAGAAAAATGAAAATTGATTCTGATGCAAAGATCAAATTGATAAATGAAGAAGAAAGCAAATTATTCCTGGTTTTACATTATAAACACTCAAATAACAGCAGTCAAAATGTGTGGTGCTTTTTTTTTTTGAGATAAGTGACATTTCTTTCTGCCTGTAGCCATGTTCATGATGTGATGTCTGACCTATGGATATTTAATTCTCTTTATGCCACTCTGATTAGGAAGGAAAAATCCTTGCTTGGCTCCTCAGAGCAGTAAACTGTCCTATGGATTTAAATAGAAAGTTAAAAATAAAAAATCTTTTTTCAGCTCAAGTCAACTGGCTCAGTCAGAACCCGATAAGCTCCTGAACCATTGCCTTGCTAGAAATGCTGTAGGCCACCTGAGACCATCCAATATATTTCCTCCCCTCTCATCTCTACTGTGTATTGTCCACAAGCAGGACATGGAAGCCAAGAAAGAGTCCCCAGAGCTGGCCACCATGCACTATTCGCGGAGATATATCTGGGTCTTCTGGGAAAGAGATCTGAAGCTTAATTATTTCCTGGGTAAAATTCCATCAACTTTGTAGAAGTTCCTGAGGAACTTCTTGATCCTGAGGAAATATTTAAATTTTGTTGTTCTTCTGACACTGAAAATGCTTCATTGCCTTGGTTCATCTCAATTAAGAATTAATAGTCTGCTTAAGATGATGAACTTATGAACTTAAGTTTGGGAAATTCAAGCATGGGGAATGTATCCAGAATGCTTTCACCTTGATCACAGAAATTGCTAATCAAAATTAAAAAAAAAAAAAGGTAATTTCTGTAGGTATGATCCATTCTTTGCCTGCAGGGAGAAACCCTGGAGAAAAATATTCAAAGCAGATCTTCACTGTGTAAATCCAACATCTCATTCTTCAAAGGTGGATTGCTCTTCAATGTCTTTCATTTCCAATGCAGCAGTTATGTTACCTTGAGCACTGTATCTTGGCTGAGGAATTTAGCCAAAAACATCTGGAATCTATTCTGAATGTTGTTGAGAAAAGGCAGAACTTTGCTAAAAGCAGTATTTAAGATGCTCAAGTTTTCCTTTAGATATTTTCCCTGTTGCAATGAAAGTAGATTGCAGATTTTCATTCTGGGGGAAAAAAAAAAACAATTAGTGAGCACCCAAGAGATCAGATATGTTGAGAGCTGAATGTGTTGAGCAAGGTGTTCATTCGAACTGTTTTTTGTTTTTCAGACACTGCAAATGGACATAAACAAGCTGAATATCACATTGCTTCGGATATTTCGCCAAGGAGTGGCTGCAGCACTGGGACTGTTACCTCAGCAAGTTCACATCAACAGACTCATTGTAAGTATCATAAGGTCAGGTATGATAAAATTTACCTGTTGGTTTGGGATTCTCTCATATTTATTATCTTGATATTGTGGAGAACTTCAATAAAATAAGACAAAAACAAAATCTACCAGAAGTTTTTTTTCCTCTAGAAGTGCATTACAAAAAAATGACACTCCATTACAAAATGACATAAATTTTCTTTTGAAAGTAAACCATTCTCAGTTACAGTCTAGACAAAATGAACTCAGATTTCTTTTGTGTCTTAGTCATAATCAGTTTTTACTCCTTAGTTTGCATTCCAGTGCGGTTCTACAACACATTTCAACAGAAGCCACTGTTGTTTCTCAGAGGTTGAATCTTGCTGAAAAAATACACGCTTCTGCCTTTCGAAGGCATCCTCACAGTTTACCATCAGACTGTCCATTAGTAAATTAAATGTCCCATCACAATATTAATATTTGTTACTTGCTACTTAGATATAGCAGTCTATACTCAATTAATGCTATTGTGTCATTTTTGCAGAAGTTGATGAGAAATTTCCTTCCAGCAGCAAAGACTTCAAAAACAGTTTGTGCTTTGCTCTTCTGTGGATGGTTAAGAGCATACACTCTTAATGCTGCTGTCTTTTTTTTTTCTGAGAGTTAAGACATGAAACAAACAAAGAAACCCAGGATTGTGTGTGTATTGCTAGCATTCAATTCACATTGCACTGTGAAGAAGAGTTTTATTTTATTCTAGCTTCAAGTTGAATATTTGGGAAGAAAGCTGACAGGTTCAGCATAGAAGTGTTGCCTGCCTTGATAGCTTGATAGGATTGTATACATCAAAAAGGGCTATAAAACTCCTTCAAATAATGTCTCAGGGAGAAAGGATCACATAAGACATATAGCAGAAAAGATGAACAGGAATGTAATGCAGTTCTTTTCATATTTGCCAGGATGCCACTCATTCCTGACAAGTGATGCTGATTCTCCTTTGTCCCTGTATTAGCCTGAATGGAAGATATATTCACAGAAAAAACAAAATTAAATGAGAAATGTTGCAGAGTTTGAAGTACATATTTCAACACTCCCAATCCTTTCATTGCCTTCTTACTATGCTCTGTGGAAATTACCTAACTAAAAAAAAGGAAGGTGATATTCATTTTTCTGCTGACTGATAGTTTTTCACTTCTCATTTGATCTAAGGAAAGAGGTAATAGTATTTCAAATCTGCCTAGAGCTAAGAATACATTAAGTACTATTAATTATTAGTCTTCTTGATGTTGGTGAATTTCTACTATGAGTTAGTCTTTTAGTGATGTAGGAAGAACACAATCTTTTGCTTCATTTGCTCTTAAAATCACGAAGTCAAAATTCACAAGTGATAAAAATACAGTTAAGAGGCACTATTCTCACTTCCTATTCATCTACTGTGAGCCAGAGCTTTTTATGCAGAGTGCTGGCAAGCAAGCTGGGCACATCAAATTTCATCTCACCTCACTCAGTATGAGTTTGAGCTGCTCATGTAGGCTTCCTCCAAAGGAGGTGTGCAGAAGGGTGATGAAAGAAGCATTGAGATCCTGGTTATTTTAGGATGGGATCAGTCATCCACTGGAGATGCCAGTCTCTCTGAACTGGCTTTGGAGATGACTTAGATAATTAAAGTGAGGTAAGCTCTTAATCTGAGTTCATGCACCCTTTGTGGATATGCTGATTTAGGTCCATCACAACCAAGTGGAGGACTTCTTTAGCACTCAGCACTCTCTTCTTTTGCTGCCCTGCTATGGTCTTCATTGCTGGCATGTCTAACACAGCACCACTTCTGCGAACAGAACTACAACAACAAAATCAGGGCAGGGATTAACAGAGGAGAGAAACTGGCATGCTCAGCCTATTTTTTAAGCATCCTCTCATGTTTCATTGTGCTCTCTTAAGAGTTACACTGCAGCCTACTGAAAAGACGTTGTAGTGTATTCACAATGTGGGGTTAGAATGCAATGCCAAAATACCACAGCATCATCCTAAGCATTTCTGTTCAATGCCTAGCACCAAAACAGGACTGCACTTCAGCTCCATCAACTATTGTTATTATTACTACTTTTCTAGGGCAAGAAGAACTGTGTGGAACTGTTTGTGTCTCCCTTGAACAGAAAGCCAGGAATTTCTGATGCGCTCCCATCTGAAGAAGTTCTGCGTTCACTTAATATCAACATTTTGCATCAGAGTTTATCACAGTTTGGAATAACGGAGGTCTCTCCTGAGGTTGGTATCACTTTTCTAACCTGTTATGGATTTGGCAGATCTTACAGCAGCCACAGTAGTTCTCAGGCTGAGGTTCTCATGAATGAGGCTGGGAATGTATCAGCTAAGATGGTATTACTGCTATACAGGAATTATGTAACTAGCCTTATTATTTTAATATTGTTTTGTGAGACTCTTTAAATGTGAGAATCAAGGTCCCCCTGCAGAAAAAGGAGAGGTTCTTATGAGCTGTTACGCGCTACAACTAAGAGTTATATTTACAGAGTATTCCTCCAGGAAGAAATAACTGCACACATCAGTATAGGTTGGGGATGACCTGCTAGAGAGGGGCTCTGTGGAGAAGGACCTGGTGGTCCTGCTGGACAACAGGTTGGTCATGAGCCAGCAGTGTGCCTTTACGGCCAAGAAGGCCAGTAGTATTGTGAGATGCATTAAAAAGAGCATGGCCAGCATGCTGAGGAAGGTGACTGTCCCCCTCTACTCTGCCCTGGTGTGGCCATGTTTAGACTACTGTGTTCAGTTCTGGGTTTCCCAGTTCAGAAAAGACAGGGATCTCCTAGAAGATGATAAAGGACCTGGAGTACCTCCTATATAAGGAAAGGCTGAGTAACCTGGGTCTGTTCAGCCTGGGGAAAAGAAGACTGAGGGGAGTATCTGGTAAGCATTTATAAATATCTAAAGGAAGGTGGGAGACAAATGGTTTTTTCTCGGTGGTGTGTAGCAATGGCCTAGAACTTGAACATAGGAAGTTCCGTACTAACATGCAAAAGAACTTCTATATGGTAAGGGCAACAGAGCACAAACAGTTTGCCCAGAGAGGTTGTAAGGTCTCCTTCTATGGAGATATTCACGACCTGTCTGGATGCCTACCACTGTGATCTACTGTGATCTATTGTAGGGTGTTTGCTTTAGCAGAGGTGTTGGACTTGGTGATCTCTTGAGGACCCTTCCAATCTCTGTGATTCTGGGAGAGCATGTTTATCTGAATCTAAACCTATACTTGACTCAGTGCTGAGCCAGCACTAGCTGTTATGTTCACCTGTATTTCTCCTAACTGGAAATAATTATGTTCATTTTAAGGGCTTCTCACTCTGTTCAAGAATCTTGAAGATGTTTTCAGTATAAAAAAGGCAATATAAAACCAGCGTCAGTTCAGTGCAATTTTACATGACTTATAGCAACCTACCACTATGAAAATGAGGCAATTCTCAGGTTTTAGCTTTTCTAATAAAAAAAAAAAAGTGATGTTGTCCAAAAGTCAAATCAAGTCTTTTTATCACCCATTTGTAACCTAGGCTAGGCTCGCTTTAGGTTACAGCATCCTTTACTACTATGAGTGTGACCATTGTGATAAATGCAATTATCTGTTCTAAGTACTTCAGTTACAAATAACGCTTCAGGTAGATGTGGGACAAGAACATATCTGAATAATATATGAATGGAGAAATGTCATCAAGCTCTGAAAAGATGCTGGGAAAAAATAGTGCTGAAATTAAGATCCCATCTATGTTAGACAGTAGTCTGGGGTGTTCAGGTATTTGAAATTTATTTCTGAAAAAAAAAAAGTGGAAAACCAGAGAGAATCCTGTAGAAAAGGATGATTAGAATGAAAGTTGTTCAGGCTCTACCTCCTTCTCTCACTTTAATGCTGTTGTAGAAATAAAAGATTATTTTAATATTTCAGTTGCATGCAGATTATACAGCTAAAACCCTGTTTCTGCAAAAATCTTGCCATTTTATGGTGTTATTTACTCTATTATTCCTTTTCAATCTTGATAATGTGTTTGTATTGTAAGACTCAACAGAAAGCTGCAGCTAAAAGACAACCTTATCAACTATTCAGCTCAACTACTAACCATTTATTTACTTTTCATTCAGCTATCAGCCCTAACTAAATCATGAGTGAATAAACTGTACAGCCTTCCACCAACATTTCTGAGTTCTTCCCAACCAGTATTACATATGCACTAGCAGTGTATCTGTGCAAAAAGGAGGCATGAGAGGCATGAGCATCCTCCTCTTTTCTAGATAGTGACTCAGAGGTGTTAGGACTGGAATTCTTCTCCAGTATTAGTTGTCTTTTTCATTATTAACTGCATGAGACTTGAAAGGCTACCAACCCTCTCTGCAGTAATCAGAATGAAAAAGATACCTCCAGTAGGCAGCTCAGCCCATCTTGGAGGTACCTCTGTTGAGTTTGCCTGGTTGTCATTTTCTTACAGAGCTTAGTGTGAACTAGGCTTCTAGTTGCAGAGAGCTAGTGCTGGTGGAAAGAAGAGACTTTATGAAGATGCGATAGGAAAACTGGGGTGGAGAACTGAAGCTCATTTTTAAAGTCTCAGCCCATGTGATACCATGAACAGTTAAACTTTCAGTGGATGTAGGTGTATGGAACTGCATTTGTTCTGCTAATAATTAGCCAATTCACATCTAGTGATGCATTAATCATTGATGGAATTATTTTCAATTACATTACCTTCCTCAAAATTCATATCATACTTTCTTATTATGCAGTTGTTGGAAGAGCTGTTTTCATATATGTTTTAGCTGCTGGAACCACTGGAGTCCTTTTCTGCCTGATGTACAATAGAAAGTGTACCTGTGGGGAAAATGAAAGTTTTAGTTGAGTCATTGCCATTTCAGGGATACAAGCCAACACATCCTTTCGTATGTCCTTTCTTTTCCAATGGCCTATTGTAGTTGCAGCATTTGTTCTTTTGTTATGGTCTAAGTTTGTGTCTGAAGTGGAATTTAGGACTTTACTCTGATCGATGGTGTCGCAGGGCAGCGAGCAGACTTCCCTAAAACAAGTAGCTGCTGAACTGGTGTTTCTTGATGGGACTAAATTCAACCACCGATGCAGTCTGTGTCTACAGTCTGAGAATCCCAGTGCCTTAAAATTGTGCTGAGAGAATAAAAAGAAAATACTGTTGATTTTCAGAGCTTAGTAGAATAGAAGTGGACTTTGAAGTGGTTTTGGATAAAGGAAAAACTGAAGTTATGGTAAGTAAATTAAGTTTTACTGTGTTTTTTTTTTGAGATAAGCTAACTCCTAGCTGGGATTTGTAGCATTAAGAAGAAATCTCCATGTCAGAGTATATTCCAAAATTATGCAATCTCAAAATGTACAATTTCAGCAGCCTTGCACAAGCTTCTATTGTTTGCCTTTTGAAGCATGTGATATTAACTTCAGCTAGAGAAGAAATCAAAGGAAGCAGTCATGCACTTAAAGCATACAGAAGCCTTAAGTCAGTGAGCTGACTGGCACACAAAGAAGTGCCCTGCAGGCTGACAGCTTTTCCGTGAACACAGCACTCCATCGCACACACGTGTAAGGGCTGAATGCCAGAATAGAGAGAATCATCATGAAACTGAAAGGTGACTTTGGCAATAGCTTAACACAGCATAGTTGGAATGTTTGAGGAGGCTTTGTCATAGGGCATGTTAAGTGTTTGAGGAGGTCACCAGCGTTCCTGCATAGCTTCTCTGGAGGGAAGTGATTTCTCATCAGTCTTTCCTAAGCCTTCCTTAGCTAACATAGAATAACAGAAAAATCAAAGTAAATGAGTTTGAACTCTGATGAACCCTATATGATCCTAAATTTGATCCCCTCCTTCCCAAAAGCTTTCTTCTGAGCTCTGAACTGTGATGTGCCATGCTTTCACTAGTGTTTCAGCCTAAGGAATTAGCTGAGGTTAAATGACCCAAGTTAAGCATTCACCTTTTTTTCCAGAAAAGGATTAACTTTCTTGGCAGTTCCTGAAATCTTGGCAGGATCTTTCAGTCCTTGCTTTTACAGTGACTGCTTCAGGTTGGTGTCTCTTGCTGGCTGTGCATTTCACCTGTTTGTAGAAATAACATGCTAGGCTTTTGTAGTAAGACCAGAAGGGTGAGTGGACATCTAATGTTTGGTGTTTTTAAGTCTATTAATAAAGTCTTTTTTTCTAAACATGTTCCACTTTAGAGCAAAGCAGACACCTGTGCAGGCACTCTCCAATGAGGATGACAATAGCATGGGACTGTGTAGAATACAAAACACAATTCCTTTCCCACCTTTAATGATGTTGAATTAAAACTATTTAAATGAACCAGGCTAATTCTGCTTCAATAACTTGCCAGATTATGAAGACTCCTTAAGAAATGGAGTCAGATACTAAGGATAATAGTCATGATAATGAACATGGTGTCCACCCTCCCAGTAGCCAAGTTTGCTCTGGGACCTAATAGGGCCTGTGCGACTGGTACTCTACAGCCAGCCCCGTGCTCTTGTATTTCTCATGCCTTAACCTCTTGTGCCTTTTTGCTGCTCCGCTTGACTTCTCTTCCTATCTTCTCTTCTGCCTTCTGGCTGTCCTGTGAGCTTGTTTCCTGGTTGTTAGCAATTTGCAGTGCATGTGGCAACTGCTGTCCTTCTTATCAGATCTCTCAGACCCAAGAACAAAGTTCTAACTTAGCAGTGCTAACATTTCAGAAAGCAATTTCTTATCATGGAAGTGAAATGACTCAGTTGCTGGAAGTCACAGCCTCTTCTGTCAATGGGGGAGTAGCTGAAGGAAGGATTCTGTTCTCCTGAACACTGTTCAGTTTCCCCCAGGTTGGCGGGGGGGAATTTTCTTCCTCAAGTGAAGGGACTGCTTTGTTGTTTCAAAGCAGTGTGCTGGACCCGTGAAAGCCATAGCATACTTGTTTTTCACTTTTTTTTTTTACATTGGTTGATATTCTTTGAAATGTACTTTTAGAAAGACAGATCTGTAAAAAGCATACTGAACACATGTACCTTTAGACAGATATTATAATTCATTTAGTGAGTTAAGTACATTAAGTAAAATATAAATGTGCTAAAAAAAAATTAGTGACAGTGATGAATCTTGGTTAATTGATATCTTTTACCTTTACAAGTCTGTTTCTGTACTTCAGCAGGTAAAGGATTCCCATGCTGGTCCCCAGTGCTGTGGCTTTCAAGGAAAATTCTTATGCTGAAAGCAGCCAAGTTCTGGTTATACATATACATATGCATTTTTATTTTTAGCAAGCAATTCTCTGTGAATTTACCATGCTATCCAGTGCTTTCCTGTGCATTTGCATCCTGTGACAGTGTGATCTGTGAATTATCTTGCATTAGCATTGTTTTGCCCATTTCTAAAGCAGGCAGGGCACAAATCTGCAATGAAAGGAGAAAGTGTACATTACAGTGGGCATGCAGCGTTCAGCCTGGTATTTCTTTGCCTTCCCTCTCCCCCAGTACACTCTCTCCTCCTCCTCATCAGGCCTTACCAGATGAGTTCAATTGCATCAGATCTTCCTGTTTGGAGGGCTTGTGAAACGCAAGGAGCCTGCTTGATATGTTGATGTCCAAAAGAGTGAACTGTCTATGCTAAATCCTGAAGTGTCCTTGCAAGCAGCCACTCATTCCTGATTTCCTATGTGAAAACAGAGCAACTCTCAGTCCCCACACAGTGTGTCCCTGGGAGGAAAGAAGAACAGTATGCCATGATAAGGCAGCTCATTTGTTAACAAGAACTGTAATTAAAGCCACTAGGGGACTTTAAGGCCAGGTTGAATGGGGCCGTGGGCAGCCTAACCTAACAGGTAGCAACCCTGACCACAGCAGGGGGTTGGAGCTTGGTGTTCTTTAAGGTCTCTTCCACTACAAGCCATTCTGTGAATTTCAGTGAAGGGTGAACACAGAGACTTTGAACATGTGGAGCAGGAATGGAACTTGTGTTTTTCCCTCAGTTCTGTATTGAATGTGCAATTAAAGAATGGGGAAGAAAATGAATGGAGGAGGGCAATGTCTTCTTATCTTCTGTTGAGGCTCTGTGCAACGGAAGGTTCCAGTTCTTGAAAGAGAGCATGTTTTCTTGTAAATAACACGTTACAGTTAGGCTGAGTATATATACCTTGTTTCTGCTACCAAACATATCTAGCAGTGTAGGGAAATTCCAAACGTTTATTAGCTGAGCCTGCTACAATAAAGCCGAAAATATATGCTTTTGCAATTATTATTATTTCATAATCTCCACGAGTTCCCCAGGAGTTCTTCAAATTTGAGCATGCATAGAAGTGTGGGATCAGCAGGAACCCAGAGATAACAAGATTACTGGAAGAACATTCAGAATGACTGCTAGTGGAGTTTTGAAAGCACTTTCAGCGTAATGGGAATTCTGCTGTGCATGTAACATCCGTGAGGGTGTCTGTTGTAAAGGTGGCAGCACCAGGGCGCCTGGGTGAGCATCGAGTCACCTGCTGTCACTGTGTAAAGTGCAAACAGGTTGGAGGCTGGCGTGTAGGCGGTGGGGCTGGAGATAAGCAGTGAGAGAAAAGGGCAGTGTGAATTGTTTCCTCAGCCCACGCCGAGGTGCTGCCCTTTCCTCTGCTTGGCCAGGTAGTTTCCAAGGAAGAGCACCAGACCCGTTTGCTTAAGCCTCAAAGCAAGGCTTTGCTTGTGTGGGAGAGGCAGTCACAGAGATCTTGGATCACCTGATGTGGCACCAGGGCCCCGTGTGACACACAGGCAGGGTGCTGAGCTGGGGCAGGGGCTCAGAGTAAGTGCTACTGGCTTGGGAACGTGAGCTGTGGCTGCTGGAGATGGGGATTGGTGTCTGATGGGAGCTATTTCATCTGCCCGTGCTACTGCATAACTTTTTTTTCTTCTCTTCCTTTTTTTTTTTTTCTTAAGAAAAATGTTTTGCAAGGCCAGCGGGAAGCAGACAAAATCTGGAGCAAAGAAGGATTTTACGCAGTTGTCATATTTCTCAGCATCTTTGTCATTCTAGTAACTTGTTTAATGGTAAGTTTGCTTTTTTACCTTTTTTTGCTGCTCTTCATACTTTTTTCAGCGTGAAGGGTGGAGTCATGTTCTTTATATGAGACGTTTCCTCAGAGCTGTTAAAAACTAAGCTTTCATCATGCTGTGAAGCCAAAGTTTGAAGAAATACATTTCTTGATATATTTTTAGTCTAGATGAAGAACTAAATTGCGGCCTCTAAGCCTGCAGAGTAACTGGAGTGATGTGAATGATGACTTTTCAGCCTTCTTACTAAGGTCCCAGATCCCTGAAGTTGTGTTAGCCTACTGTGTTTCATTTCACGAACAATAATAAAACAACAACACATTCATACACTGTTGGCAATGTACAGTTGTTAGAAAGAGAGAAAGCACGTGTCTGTGTTCATATATTGAAATTACAGACTCTAAACTGAAGTGACAAGTACACAAAGGAGTCATTGTGTTCTTGAATAACATAGTTCGCTGTGTGAGTTCAGTGGGCATGTTTCTGGTTGTAGGAAATACTTTAAATGCTGCATGTGAGGTGTGCAAAGTTCATGCAGACCAGGAGCAAGACTCCACCATCATTGACTTTCCCAGGCTGTTCTGCATTTCTCCTCTTTTACATTTCATATGATGTATGTCTTCCATGGTACATAAAGTTGTGGGTATACTGCATCCTGTGAAAACCCTCAATATTTATGAATTTCTAATACCTTGGAGTCTTTTTCATTATTTTGCTTGCAAATACAATTAATGTTTAATTTAATCTAGGCAAATTTCTTACTTACAACCTTAAGAGGGAAAGAACATTTAAGATTTAAGATGTTCAAATTTATAACAAAATCTTATTTAAAAGCCTCCCACAAAATTGTTCTTTTTCATAACTTCTACCTCCTAGTCATCTTCATTTTTCTATGTTATCTCACTTCAAGATAGCAAGTTAACTTACTTTTACTCCAGATTTTCACGTTGAAGAAACAGAATGCAAGATGCTCTTTGGTCCAAAAGCAGAAAGATTAGCTTCATGTGACAGTGACTTGGAAGTGTCCTTTAAAGTAGGGAGTAGGAAGGAACGTACTAGACATGGAGACCAACACTCAGCTCCTGCTGCCCTCAGCTGTGGGAAAAACCAGAGCTTGGCTTGCTTCTGCTGGGAGCATTGTGTATCACTTGTAAATCACACTGAGTAAAGTGTTAAGTAGGGCTAACAGCATCAGTGCTTCAGTGTGTAAAATAGGACTCTTTTTTTTTTCTTGCTTTACACAGAGAAATAATTGAGCTATCACTAAATATATTAGTGTAATATTTGGCAGTGGATTAAATTTTTAGCTATTAATATTTCTTACTATTTTTTTCTGTTTTGATAAACCAATGTTTTCATATCTTTTTCTTTTTAAATATAACTCTTTGTAACTGTTTTGAATAGTCTGGAAGTATCATTTTCAATTTATGAAATGCTTCAGTTGTTATGAAGTGGTTTTCTAAATGATGTGATTCTTTTCACTTAAAAAAATCAGAAAGCAGGATTATTTTTTCATTTAAAATATTGAAAGATACGACTTTTGTCTTGTCAACAAATGTGGGAGTATAAATTTTTATTACTGGCTCCAGTGTCTCATAAATTATGAGCAGTTTTTTGATGCTCTGGGGAAATAGTTACTTGAATTAGGAATATTTTTCAACTTCATAATTGTATTTTGGAATCCCTTCAAAAAGAATATTGAATAACAAAACAAAAAAAAATTCAATATTCTTTTTTTCACTTGTTTTTAAGGTCACAAGTTTCAGGATTCATAAACTGGTTCAGTCCTCCTGAAAGCAATTCAAATACAGGCTATCTACAGCTAACTAATATCAACCCACTCTCTTCAGCACTTTTTTTTTTTTTTTACCAGTTTAAAGAAACATAGTTGAAACATACCACAGTAGTGTCTAAGCTGACTCAAAAGTAGTGTTTTTGTGTATTTAGTTCTGGATTATCTATCTTCTGTTTCTATTAAAAGCTTTTATAGTGTATTCAAATCAAGGTATTCAAATACTTTGCAGTAATAATACATTAAACAACATGACTAACATTTTATTTCATCCTTTCCCCAGAGCTGAAGGGAAATTTTTTTGGTTGGCTTTCTTCTCATGTACGTACACAGAGCAGCCAGGCTCACGCAGAGATGTGCACACAGCTGCACGCACGTGCTGATAAGCACTTGTTAGAGAACACTTTTAGTTACAGTGAACCATCTTAATTCCCCATTTTTGGTGAGATTTTGATGTACAGTCCTCAGTGCCCTAAATATCTCTAGGCAGATGAGTTTTTGTATTGCTGCTCCACGTAACGCTTACCAAGAACTTCATCCCAGAGACCTCCTTCTCTCTGTGATTTTTCCATTTCTATCTGAAGATGAGAAATGGAGTTCCACTGGCACTTTGAATGGGTAGCTGGGAGGCACTGGCTGAACTATCACATCAGTTTACTTTTATAGAACACTGAGCAGAAATGAAGAGTGATTATCATGGTGTCAGCACCCTGTCATTCTTCCACGTGAGCTGAGTCAAAGAGGACACAAAAAGAGTTAATTTCCCACTGAACCTGGCTTTGAACCCTAGATCTAATACATGAAACATAAAAAAGCTGATCCACTGTGTGTGTCCTGGAAAACTGTTGCTCCATGCTTCTTTATTTTCTACACAATGAGTCTTCTGAGATATCAATACAGCATCAATTCTCCTAGTAAAGGCCTTCATATCTGTTTCCCCTACTGACAGATACAATTTTAAGTGACTTGAAATGACACAACCAAGCTTACTTTTCAGAACTTGGCAACGGAATTGACCACTGCCTTTTGGCCATTTTCTCTGTTTCTTTTTTTTTTTTTTTTTACTTTTATCTGGAATTCATTAAAAAATGACTGGTTTATGTCTCTGAGGATTACATGTACTTCTTCAGCTTTTTTTTCAAATTCTGCAAGTATTGGCTGTCTTTTTTCCCCTAGAATCTTGTAATTAAAAAGTATTTAAAAGTTTAGGAGATAATAATAGCTCAGAGTTTTTGAACCCAGCCCCATAATTTCTTGGGGTCTCAAGCAAAAGAAACTATGTCAAAGCATATCAGAGACAAGAGGGTATGGTTAACATTGTCATGACAGTGAATGTCTTGTCTATAAGCCTCTGGTTACCAGAAACAAATGAGGCCAAAGTGATCACTGGGATAAAGGGTTAAAATATTTTAAATCCCAATTTTATCTTTACTGATCCCTGTATCCTTGCTTCATAGCAGGGCTGTTTTTCTGCAAAACTGTGGCCAAGAGAGTTTATCTGTGCAATTTAATTCTAAGCTCTCCTGAATGAACAGATGGTTTACGAAGCTAAGTCTTGTTTAATGGGTGTGTTGCTAATGACATTAGGTCAGTTCCCAGATAAACCTCTAATGCTAATCCTTGAAAAAACAAACTTGTCAGATATATCCAGTCTTCATTGAAAAGCTTTGTAGTGATGGATCTCCGTGCAGTGTTAGCAGGGAAATAGGAATCAAAAAATGCAGCAGAAAAATTGCATAGGTTGAGGCTCTGTTCTTGTGGCTTTGCAAGCAGTGTAGAAAGTATATGTGTATGTGTGGGCACCTTCAAAGAGCTGTGTGAGCACCTTTCACCCATTTCCACATGCAGTACTTGTGGTACTGTGACTGTTGCAGAAGATGCAATGGTAATTGTCTCAAGTTTCATGGTTCTCAGGAACGTTTTACAATAGGAGCAGCCACAGCTCAAATGATATTTTTGATGTTCCCCTCAAGAGATGATGTCTGGTACACAGGTGTAACATAGGCTCCTTTGGAGTAACAGAACTGAGCTCATGCTATCTGCCAGCCCTTTGCAAGCCCCTGTCTGAGAACGTCAGCATGGAGTTCAGTGGAAGAAGATTGGTTCAACTTTCTGAAAAGCTTTTGCTGCACTGTTATACGTCAATGTCTTGATAACTGTAAAACACATGTATCTGAACAGTCACAGATCCCTAAATAGCTTCATAGACTGCGTGTCTGTTCAGATTTTTCACACAATAGGTGATGTTTCCGTGAGGATACTGAGAAACATCCTTAGGATACTGAGGAGTATTTCGGAGCAATAGCACCATACCATTATAAAAGTGTCCTGGTAAAATTACTTTGTTCAACTATATTTTATTCTGTGCAATTGTCTCTCTTGTTCTAAAATCCTCATACATTTTTCTACAATTACTTTATTATTGTTTCCTTTTTCACTCAGACTTTTGTGACTATTTTCCATTCTACATTATTTGTCCCTTTAATAATACAACTGCTGGTATTACAAATAATTACTGGCTCACAACAAGGACTGTTAAGATCTCTGCCTCCCACGTGTACGCTCTGTGGTTTATGTAATGAAAATATTTATCCTGCTGTGAGAAATGCCATGCAACATAAGTTGTGGATTACTTTCTAGGAATAAAAGCCACATTTAGCAATCTTATTGTATTTGTGGTTCCTTCCTTACCTTGTTTACCAGCAAATCAGGATTGGGCTTCCCTCTCTGTTCCAATAGGTTCTGTATAGATTGAAGGAGAAGATCCAGTTGTCACTGAGACAAGAGAAGGAAAAGAAGCAAGACATCCACCTCTCACCACTTCCCCTGCAGACATCTCGATCTGAATATAAGACTGCCAACAGCATGGTCCAGCCTGAACAGGCTCCAAAGGTTGTCAGTGTGGTAGTGGACCCTCAAGGTCAATGTGTTCCTGAGATCAAACCTCCTCCGTGTGCCAGTCCATCTCCTTTCAGAATGAAATCTGTGGGGCTCCAGGAAAGGTAGGACGGTGCCCAGCGTGTTCAGAATTCATTCTGTTTTGTTATACTACTTCTGTTGTTTGATTGCCTGTGTCTCCTCTGACAGTGGACTGGAGGCTTCATCTTGTAGACTTCTCAAGTGGAATTTTGGTGCATTCATGCCTGCCTTATGGGTATTCCCTCATTTCCTTTTCACATGAACAATGATCCAGAGGTTTGAACTGAGATTGTTATACTATAACTCCTTTTTTACATTTGTTTCTTCCCCTTTCCAACGGTTACCTGAAATCATCTTTTTTCTTTTTTCCTTTACTTTGCCTGTTTTGATCCTGGCAGAGGGCAGAGCAGCTGCTTGTCTTTTGTCAACAAAGAACATTCACACTGTTAGGGGATCCCTAATTCATAGGAAACATAAAAATGAGAAGTATAGTAACTGAATATATTCACTGATTTCTAGTATCGCCTTAAGATCATTTTTCTTCTGAAATCCAGCTTTCTCTGATGATAGGGGTATTACTTAAGGTCTACAAACATTACAAGAAAGAGAAAGAGTTGATTAGTAAAGAAAGCAACCCTCATGATCAGTGCCTTAGAAGTACTTGTGCACCAGACATTGCAAGCAGAATTTGTTCTACCTTTAAAATATTGGGCCAGTTTTCTTTTTATAAAACTAGCTATCTTTCCAACAGGAGAATGCACACTGACATCTGTCTCTCCTCTGTTAGAAACCCACATAATTTCTTGCCTCATGGCTGCAGGCCGCTTTCATAAAGCATCAGTGCTCTGAATAACTAATGTAGCATGCAGCCATGCAACTGAACTCTTCTGCCCCAGCACAGGAGATAAATGAAAGAGCAGACAGCATGCAAATGTGACAGGGAAATCAGAATGGAAAAGCAGACCAAGGGGAGCATTCCCTTTGAGGACTCTTGGAGCTGAGCCGTAATTCTGATTCACTTGGAACAGTGGGACTTCAGTGACAGATTTTATCAATGGCAGTATGAACCACACTGAATTTTCTACAAGTAAAAGATACTGAAAGGCAAATCTGTCATAAAAAGTGTAGTCATAACAGAAAATAAGGAATGGAGGAAGCAAGCAAATACGTTTTGATACTTGCTCTCATTCCAACTCTCATTAAGTTTTTGAACATTCTTGTTTTGCTGCATCTCTCTCTGAAAAGGCTCCTTTACTCATTTATATGACATGGTTTTCCCAGCAGATTATGCAACACTTGCATTATTAAACTTGTAGGGTGTCACAACTGATTTTTTGTGTGTTGCACGCTCTGGTGTCTTGAACCTTGATTAATGCAGATGTAAATGAGGCTAATTCCCCGGGCTCGCGATGTCCAGAAAGTGGCGCAGGCCTAACAGTGCCATAGATTTGCTCTCGGATGCTATCAAGCAGCTAGGACCTGGTTTTCAAGCAGATTCACAGCCCACCACCGGCACTCGGGGCTGCCAGGGCCGCGGGTGTGGAACGGGGCTGGGTTTGGCTGGGGGAAGAGCGACATCTAGAGCGGGTGGGAGGCTGCTGTGCCGTGCCGTGTCGTGCCGTGCCGTGCCGTGCCGTGCCGTGCCGTGCCATGCTGCCTGCGTACAGCAATGCGTTCCCTGCGGAGCCGCACGCTGCGGGTCCTCAGAGGGTCCATATGCCCACAGAACAGAATATCCCGAGTTGGAAGGGACCCTCAAAGATTGCTGAGTTCAAATGAAAGCCAGCCCTGAGAGCACTGTCCAAACACTCCTTGAACTCCGGCAGCTCGGGGTCGTGCCTGGGCAGCCTGTTCTGTGCCAGTGCCCTGTGGTGAAGAACCTTAACCCTCCCCCCATGACCCTCCCCTAATGCAGCTCCGTGCCGTCCCCTTGGGCTCTGTCGCTGTCGCCTTTGGAGTTGGATGGTATTTAAAGTCCCTTCCAACCTAAGCTTTTCTGTGATTCTGTCCATCCCTGTGGGACTGCTCTCCAGCTTCTCATCTCCCAGTCTGTACTTATATCCTGGGTTCTCCTCTTCGAGGTTCAGAATCTGGGTAAAATTCTGAGTAGCTGATGATGGCAAGCATTTTTCAGTCCAGCTTTGGCTGTATATCTCAGAGCAGGTCAGAACCTGTGTACCTGTGTGCCTAGTACCTGTGGTGGCAGCAGCTGAATTGTTGTCCTGGGAGCTGGTTGAGGATGCCAGCCCATGCTTGGCATGCATTCATGGTATCAGTGAAGGAATGTTGGCTAAAAGGGGAAGAGTGGATGGCTGAGGAGAGGTGACAGGCTTATTACTGCAAAAACACATCAATTGCCTTTTTATTATGATTAATTACAGACACAGACCAAGTAGATGAAGGTTTTTCTTCCAGGTCTCCTGACATCTAAGTTATTTGGTACTGTCTTCTAGTATTTTCACACTTGCTCCTTTGCAGCAAAACACCTTTTCCATTGGCAACACCCACAATGTTGTTCCTGACCAAAAGAGCAGGAGAAGCTAATGTTGTTCTCCTGTGGGTGTCTTCTGTGACAAACTGTCATATATCATAGCACTGATAAAAATGTAAATGTTTTTTTTTTCTTCCATAAATATAACCATGAATGATGCATTCCCATTTTTTTCTTCTCACATTTTACAGATTGATGTTTTTTGTTTTTTTTTTTTTTTATTCAGCTGATTGCCCCAAAATTCATGTTGATATGACTGGTTCCAGCCAAAATCAGAGTTTGGTGATGTGGAATGTGATATTTCTGACATGTCAGGCTTTGAAAGTCGTTAGTACAAGCAGTGAGTTGTTAAAGCACAAGCATTGTGGGGGTATAAATAAATTACCACAACCAGCACAATGTTCACTTGTTTTACAAATGTATTTTTTCCCCAGACACTGTTGCTGATTTTTAGTTCTGGAACTATTTTTTGCTAGAACAACCATATTTCAAACTAGTGTACAGAATTCTATTTTGTTCTGATAATTTGGTTATTATCTAGCACATAAAAGTACATGGAAGAAAAGAGGCTGTGGAAAATAGCTGCTCCGTTGTATATATTAAAAAACCACAGAGTGTTTTGGAAAGCCTCAAGCATTTGTATCCCCCCTAGCTACGAAGACCTGAAACTGTGTCTATTAAATAATCAGTGGGAAAGATTACAGTCAGTGTTTTCTCAATCTGCTACAAATTCAATAGAGACTGCAACATCTAGTGATAATCAGGAGACATTAGAACAGAGAGCAGTCAGAGGAAAAATTACCTAGCCCAGTGCCAATTATGACATCCCACAAACATAACAGATAGTGCTGAATCTCAGCTTAAATTTTGATTGTGAGAGATCTGTATATGGTGCTGCTTTTCCCTACAAAAGCAGAGCAGTACTATAAAAACTTATGTTGCAGGTTGTAAGCAGTGAGATGTCCCTAATCATCCTGAAGATGCCCATGAATTAACAGTTCTTTCCAGTTCAGATACTCTATAGACATACAATAAGAATAGCTACTTGTGAGTATAATGAAAGATGGGCTAAAGTAATGTGTCTTGCAAAGCTAATAAATGGTCACCTCTGTCTGCTTCCCTATGTTATAAAAGAAACAGATATTGTGGCAGAAAAGAAAGGCAGTACAGTTTTAAGTAACTTTAAAAAAAATAATAGCATGCTCAGATAGCCCATACTAGTCTATGGAATTCACTGCCAAAAGGTAATGTTTGAATCAGGAACGTATTATGAAGAGGTGCTCATGTCCATGTGCAGGAGTACTGAGAACAGTGGTTGTTCTCTCCCTTCCCTTGGCATTCTTTCTCAGAAACATCTCCTATTTGACACCTTTACAGAGAAGTCATGGACAATTTGGACTTGGAGGTAAATTTCTATGTTAATACTGATAGTTGTTATCCTCTCCTATGAAGGCTGCTCCAAAAGTAATGCCTTCTATTTTTATCATGTTGGCTCACAACATCAAAGGTGGATGGATTTTCGTGACGTAGCAGTTGAGGTTGAACCTTCCCACTAGTATTCCATTACATTTTGTTGCCATGTGACAGACAGCAGCAGAGGGGGCACTCTGACAGAATGGCATCTGACATGGAAGTGTGTATGAAGCAAAAGGGTGGAACTGAATTCCTCCACGTGGAAAAAAAATGCAGCTCTTGACATTCTTTGACATTTGCTGAATGTTTATGAAGACCAAAGAGTAGATGTGAGCACAGTGAAAGTTGGGCTGCATGGGCAACATTTTCCTAGCAATAAAGCTGTCATAGCAGCTATGAAACTTTGGCTCACCTCCGCTGGTGCAGATTTTGACAAGCGTGGCATGCAGGCTCTTATTTATCACTGGCAAAAATACATAGCTAATGGTGCTGGCTATGTTGAAAAATAGTTGTTCTTTTTTTTTTTTTTTTTTTTTTTTTTGAAACTGTGAATTTGCTCTATCAAAATGTGTTATTGTGCTCTTTGCATCTGTTGTACTTATGGAAATAAATAGGAGGCATTACTTTCAGAGTGACCTTTGTAGTTATTCTGCATAGCCACAAAAAATAAACTATTGTTCTGGCCACATATACGATTTTTGCTCCCTACCAATTGTCATCCAGCTGCTAAATACCATGCACGTCAAGTACTAACTGTGATATTTATTCTCCTGATGTTAGAAAAGCAGTATCTGTTAAAATGGTTAGTTATATTAATGCCACTGCTTGCAAAGTGAATACTCTCATTCAACTTAGTAAGATATGTAGGAAATGGGGTAAGAAAACCTGATGTATGCTTTGTTTCATTTATATAAAGGCATCTGCATCTCAGGATGTCATTGTTCAACCAGGTCCCTAATAGATGAGAAAAAATTCCAACAATTCTCTCTGTTTCTGTTCTGATTTTTAAATGACAGAGCTCTGTTGGTGCTGCAAATATAATTATGGCGTTGCTGATGTGCTATCTTTATATAAAACTGGTGATTGTGAGTAATCATTTAAAGACTGCACCTTGCAGTCTGAGGAGTGTAAACATGCCAGCTTTTGCAGTTTATGACACAAGCATGGGAACTTAATATATTTACAGGAAGGGGCCTTGAATTTCCTGGCTAAAATATACTAGGTTTGCATAGATTTGGAGGATAAATTTACCCTATTGTGTAGAGCAGAATATGCTTTCTGCATTCTTAATTTAAATCCTAGGATTGTTTTCAGGAAAATGTCAGTGCAATTGTTCAAAACACAGCTTTGTGCCAACACAAAAGTAAAAGCTGGAGAACAGTTTTACACTGTTCTCCTATTAGAAGCAGTTTGGAAAGTGCTAAGGACCAGTAAAGGGAGTATGAGGCAGGAGGTGGAATGCCTGTGCTGCAGCCCTGTGTCTGCCACCAGCTTATTGGAATGCTTTGAATTTCCTGTGCTGGGTACAGGCTGTTGGGCCCACATGTCCACATGAAGCAGGAAGACACCTTCAATCTGAAGAACAGTGAGAGAGCTATGAGCTACTGATGGGACACACTAATTCAAGAGAGTAAAGGGAAAGTTAGAGAAGGACCTAAAAAAACATTTATCTAATAATTTGGCAGACCTCACAACTACATTCTGTCCAAGTGTGTAAGATGGACTAACAAATTCAATACAACCAGAAGCATTTACTAGCACTGAGGCCAATAAAACAGGTTAGTTAGTGTCCATGCTGCCAAACTCCCTTTACCTCTAAAATGGTGGGGCCTGGATGCTGACTGCCTACTAGGAATGGTTGCTGCATTTGCTCATTCCCAAACTATGCCAGGGAATTAATTGCTTTGGAGCAGTCTTGTTGGCAAAGGCTAAAAGCAAGCCAAGGGCAAGGCTTGAAATTCAGTGATATTGATTACTGAGTATCAGTGCCTGGGACTGTTTCCTGGCACTGCTTGATTGCATTTTGTTGATGTGATTTGTACATCATGAAGTGTACATCTGGTGTGGCAGCTCACATGATGGGAGCAGTCTTGAGTGTGCCTTCTAGTAAAACTCCTTTCAGCTTCATTCTCCCCACAGCCCAGCACTGTCCTTCTTCCCCAGGGACCACTGGGATGGTCTCATCTAGCTGAAGGACACAGTGTGACTGGGTAAGGGCAGGGGTTCTGCATTGCGCTGTTGAAAGAAACTAGTCTGTGTGGTGGGGAATGTGAAACGAGATCCAGGTGTGAGGATCTTATCTTAAAAGGTCTCATTTATTGTGTGAATTCATGACTAGATACAGAATTATGCTTTACATCCAGCTTGCACTGGTGTAACATTTCTGTTAGTGCAAGGCCTCCCTTAAAACTTACTGCAAACAACAAACCCCTGAACTGCACAAATGTCTGTTCAGCCAAGTTCATTGTAGACCTCTTTGCTTATCTGCTGCGTAGGAAAAGGGCAGGAATGTGAATTGTCCTATTTCTGAAGGGGAAGTGAACTCAGGCAGCAGCCTAACAAAGACCTTTTAAATACCATATTTTAACTATTTGACTTCTAGCTGCTTTAGGAGGTGTTTTGGTTGAAGTTAGAGCTCTTTGAAAAACTGGAAGTTAATGATCTAAATAAATAGATGCAAATAGCTATGTGCCAGCCCCCACACATACACCCACAGTCCATTTCCCTATGTCTAGCACCTCTTGCAAATTACTTCAGGTTAGCATGGGTAGATGGTACATTGCCTCTCCTAGCTCTGTCTCCACTTGGTCACCTCTAAATTGTCCCACATTCCTTTTTTCTTCTTGCAAAGAGCTAGAAGTTCTTCAAAGCACTTCACATTCATTTCTTAGAGGGGATAATTCAGGCAGAATGGCCCACTGTTATTCAGAAAAAAAATCTTCTGGTATCACTTGGTAGTCCTCTCAGATGCAGGGATGCACTTTGTTTCGAATGCAACCCGTGCCTCCACTTGGTTTTGCCTTTTCCATCCTGTGAGTCTTAGTCAGGAATTTTATAATAATTTTATTGTATTCCCAGGTCTCTTATCTTGCGTTTATTCTTGTTACTCCAGTTACTACTGGTTTTAGCATGTACACAGGAAACCACAGTGCCAATCAGTGTTGTTCCCAAGGTGACAGGAAACCCTCTTTGGTCGGATGTTGATTGTGCTTGTCTTTACTGCTCCACCCATCACATTTTCTTCCTTTTTGGCTTAAGTTAAGACAAACTAATCAGTGGCCGCCATCTGGTAGACAGTTCTGGTGGCTTTGCAGTGATTCGTCCAGTTGATCTTTTGAAAAGTAACACACAGCACAAGAAACTGAGGGGAAATATCTATGTTAATATTTAAATGCTTCTGGAGGCCTAGGATCACACAGGTCATTGTTGCCCTGCGCATGCAGTAATTTGAGCTGTGTGAGTAATCCCTGTCTTGTCCAGTAGCCGGCTTGTATCTTTAAGCACTGTTTGGTCTAACAGCTAAACCAAAGACAGCAGCTTTCAGTTATTGACTTCTTTGGCTCTGCTTTGCTTCTGTAGCCACCCATCCCACGAAGAGCTTCTGAGGCTAATGTGAAGGCAGACTGGGACAGCTGGGAAAGTGAGGATGCAAGTTAGCTGGAGCTGATTGTTCCGAATAGCTCAGCCCCTCTCAGGTTGTGTCCATCAGTGGCATTTACAACCAAATATACCACTTTTTTTTTTTTTTTTTTTGCAAGGCAGTTTGAAAGTGCAGTGCTGAGGACAAAGAGACTTGAGGAGAGCACCAGTTACATTATAAGAGTCAGGCTACTATATTGCATGGGGTAAGCTGTATTGCAGGTCATGAGTACTTGACTAGGTCCCACAGGTGCTGACTTCAGGAAAGTGAACAACCAGTGCGGAAAGGACCATCTGTACAAAATAGACAAAGTTTTGATATTTACAGTTATGGTTGATTTTTCACATTTGGTGACTTCTTTATGAAGTTTATTTGAATGTTCCCATCAGTGTCTGAAAAGGGATTATGCCTCAAAGTGAGGCAGAAATATTCACCTTTTCTGTTGTTTTTCACTGTATTTCTCATTGATCATGCAATTCCTCATGTCCAGCTGTTCTGCAGGACTACTTAAAGTTGAATATACCTCAGTTGCCCTTAACTTAAAACATCAGGAACAGACAGAGAACACCAACTGAAGAAAGAAAAGAAAAACATCAAAGTGTCTCCAAGAATGAAATATGAAATAAATAATTATGTCTCTGAATTGCAGGAAGCCACATACTGGACAATAGTTATGAAGCATCCAGCTTACACTGTAGCCATCAGTTAATATTCCAGGCCATGACTCTCTTATTTGACTGCAGTGATAATTCATTTTATTTCTGTGCCTTGTCAGAACGCTTGCAAATGATGACAGTTGAATAATTACATAGCTTATTTTTGGAAGAAGCTGGTCCTGGAAATTCAGCAGAGATCTCCTACGCGGTCAGAACTGCTATGTACAGAAAGCTTAACATCATTTGCTAGCAGAAATGTCACTTGTTTGCAAACACACCTTTCCTCAAATAACACTGCTATAGGTCAGGCTATTTCTGTTCCTCAGCTCCTGTGGTAAATTTTCTTGGCATTTATATTATTATTGCACCTGATGTCCTCAGTCATTTAGCAGGATCTGTTTATGCAAGATTCTTTATACTGTATATAGTATATGATTCTCTATAAAAAAATAAAAAAACCTTAAAATTGAAACATAAGCAAGGTATTAGATGTGTACAGCAAGTCAGGCAAGCCTCAGGAAACAAAGAAGCAGTACTACTACAGCATACATGAAGATGCCTGAAGTATGCTGTGAGAATGGCTTAGAAATATTGCCCATTGGTGGTAGATGATTCCATACAGCATTGACATTTCAGCCCAGTTCTTGCTTGAATTGTTTGTCTGCCTTGGTTTCATCATATCCAAGCTGATGCATCCATTTGCTTTGACTTTGAGCCTTAACTTATTGTGGCCAACATATTTTAGAAGCTCTTTTTATTGTTTTTGTGCTAAGGAAAATGAGACATTAACTAGTTAAGTGACTAATCAAAGGTAATCATACAAACCAGTGTCTCATCTCCATAAAATACCCACTCTTGAACTCTTCGTTCTGTCCTCTGGCCAATTGAATCTGTAAGAAGCTATAACAGTGATATCTCTTTCTGGGAACAGGGACTTCCCTTTTGTGCCTTATCGAAGAATGTGCTTTTGATGCTTAACAAACAGTGGACATTGTTATTAATTTATGGTAGCTATAATTATCTCTGTTATGTTAATCCTGCATCTTGATAACAGGAGCAAAACAGAACACAGCAACTTCAAATGACTGCTCAAATATGTGATAGGCATCAGAAGTGGAAGTGCTGTATATAATTCCCACACAGAAAAATGTCGTTAAGCACAGTATTTCTCTAGGGAACTCCATCTCAGTACTTTGGGATGGCCAGCAGCAGCTCACTGCAAAGCCGTGCTGCCAGTGAGGGATGAAGCCAGTGCTGGGCAGGAGGCAGCAGAGCCTGACCCTCTGTCCGCTGAGAAGCTCTCTCTTTTCTCTGGGATGTCTCAAATCCTTGCTGAGTTGTAGCAAATTCCACTGGAGGATGTACAGTCTACATGCTTTCAGTTCCTTTCCCTGTGTTTGACAGTGGCCCTAACAGTGTGGTCTTGCAACAAATAAAGGAAAACAATCAAGGCTGCAGCAAATTACTGGATAGCTAATAAATCCAATTTGCATGGTGTTGTTTCACTTCATACCCTACTTAGCTTGTTTTGCTTCAGTGGGTTTGTAGGGGGTATCTGCAAAGATAATTTGGCCCCCAGAGCATGCTACTGAATAGGTTTGTGAAAGAAGAAGGCATTGTGAAAATCAGAAAGCTGGTATTGTAATTAATCCCAAGGGTAATCCTTCAGCTACAGGGAATGCATTTGCAATTTGCTGATAAGATTAGAATGAAATAAATGTTTTCTGCTTTATCACAAGGATTTTCCTCAATGTGGATGGCCTAAATTTCACTCCGGTTACCATGTATAGTGTTTGTTACTACTTTGCTCAAACCCTCTGCACTACAGAGCTCATGGTCCTGGGACGTTGCAGAGGTCATGAAGTGAGCAAAGATCTATCTGGAGGAAAAATCTTGGAAGAGAAGCCATCAGATTCAAAGATACGCAATCAATGTTTTGTTCAGGTTGTTCCTGAACTACAGATTGCCAGAAGATGGAGGGCATACTGACAGAAATTATCAGCGTTAATCAAGTAATTGGTAATTCTTGCTTACTTTGTTGGTGTCCTTCCCCTAAACCTCCTCTTTGTGGCTGTTTGAAAACAGGATACAAGTTAACCTTTGATCTGACATAGTGGGCCAACTTAAGCATACATCACTCCATTCCATGTATGTTAATACGACACATGCTGCATCATTAGCAGCATGGAGCCCTACATGTTGAGTATTTAGGGCGAGGGAGATGGGGTGGAGGTTGGGGCAAGGAGAGCAGTTTAGTATTCTTTCAAGTATAACACCTCCCTTCTCTTTATTTCATGATTAGGCGTGTGTTTAGAGTAACACTGCTTTTATCAGACTCATCACGTTTCCCTTCTCTGTTCAAATTAATTGAAGTGAATTTATATCAAGTGTTGTAAGGTTTCTTGAGGTCATCCTTTGCTAATAGAGAACTACGAATTGGAAGCAGCTATAAATATTTCACTCTGAAGTTTCCAGTCCATACTAATTCATTGATGGAGTGCATGTGGAAGAGTAGCTCCAGGAAGCCTCTGCTCAGACCCATGTCTGAATGTCTGGGCACTGGTACAGACGCATTTCCCTTCTCTAGATCTCAGCCTGTGCATTCATCTGTAGGAACATCTCCAGTGTAGGTGAGTGGTAGGTACAGCCAAATCCTCCATACACAGGCTATGGGAACTGCTGAGCTCTACAGAAGGGACCTCCAAGCCACTTGAAAAAGATATATTTAAATTCTGGAGTGAAGGTAAAGTAAAACCCTAGTTGTGGACACTTACATCTGTCTTCTGAAAGAATTCAAGCATTGCTCCATTTCGAATTGCAAAGCCAAGTGGATATCCTAAAACCCATTTTCGAAAGGAATTCAGGTCATTGGTGCATTAATGTACTTGTTTGATCAAGCATTCCCATTAAAAAAAGTCTGGAAACTAATAAAGAATAGTGAAATGAATCAAGAGGAAGATACTGAGAATAGGGAAAGGTTTACATACTTAAATAAATAACAGACCTAAGTGTAAATTTCTGGCTTCCATCTTTGAAAGCCTAAATCCCATCAACTTTTAGTATAGATATACATTTTTAAATTGCACTGTCAGGCTGTGCAGTCCCATTTAAGGTTAAGCAGCTGTTGAGAAGCAGACAGGTAAGTGGCTTGGAGTTCCTTTCTGTTGATCTTAGGCACATGAGTCACTCTGGAAATGGGACTGTGACTTCCAAAGTGTATGAGCTAAAAGGATTTTTGGTCTGTACAGCCAGCCTGTTATTTTGCCCACTGTGTCACTGAATAGAGCATTGCATCAGCTGCCTTTGGGAACGAAGGACGCTGTCCATAGATGGCGCAGCTTTGTTGAAGAACGCCGTGGGCCTGCAGGTTTTACATTCATCAGGAACTGCTGTCATTCAGTAATTTCTTCAAAGTGCTCTAACAATTCATTTGTCTGCTTAGAAATCTTCTCTGTGACACTTGCAGTAATTTAAAGATAATGAAGACCAAGTCAAATAAACAAGGAATGTGCTTTTTTATTATCTTGAGGTTGACAGGGTGTAGTAAACGCCTCTTTTCCCAGATGTTCCTTCCTGTCTTTCCAAAATGGCAAATGCACCAGGAAAGAACTCATTGTACTGATTAGTCTTCAAGCAACAATAATTTTTTTTCTTACTGATACTGTATGAAGAACTCTCTCTGCTCATTTACATGAAAAATATTTCTATCCATTTCTTTTTCCACAAAGGCTGGTTTTTTCAAAAGTGTATTGCAGTATGTTAATATGTTAATAGATGATTTTCTTACTTGTTTTGATTTAAGGATTGCATATTTTATTCCTTAAATGAGCAGCAGGTATGGGTTGGAGTTAGAAATTTTGCTTACAAGGTTAATATAGAACGCGTGCTGCGAGAGAAATTTATTGACATTACTTCTGTTATATTAAAAAAAAAATGTATCTAAGTTGAAAAAAAACAGTTTTTGTTCCCCCTTTTTTTCCTGGGTACTTCTGGCCAACTAAATAACAAAACATCTCAGTTATGCAGTCTTAAAAAAATACCTCCACCAAAGCTCCTGCTGTAGTATTGCATCTCTTCATTCTCATTTATTAGATCTCTTCTCTTAGGTAGGCTAGATAGGCAGTTCCCTGAGTACTGCAGGCAAGCTCCCTCTGGGCACTCCATAGTGCTTAGCAAAGAAGTGAGCCTTGCATGTGCTGGAAGAAGCCATCAGGCTGCACCTACCCAGGAAAGCTAAATAGGAAAAGATAAAAAATTGTTAATTTTTTTAATTTTTTACTTTTTTTTTTCAAACAAAAGATACAGTAAGATATGTGATTTTTTTAACATTTCTTGCTGGTTTTCCTTATGCAGTATCTGAGTTCTTTAACCTGAGCATTTGTTCAGTCTGTGCAGCCATAACAATTAAATGTTTTTCCTCTCAATTCTCTTTTCTATTTCCCTATTCTTTCATTCACTTTTGTTTATATTCACTGTATCTTGGTTTAAATTAGTGTGTGTATTAACTGGAGACAGAACAGGTTATCCTGTATGTTTGTGCAGTGAATGCCTCCAGTATGAAATAGAACGACACTGCAATGCAAGCAGCTAATAGTAGCAGTAAACATGAATGCATTCAATTAAAGTTCCACCATCTAAAGCAAATTAACCATAAATTAGAGAACATTTATTCAGCACTCAGAACAAACAACTCAAATGAACACAAAGAATTAGCATCTTCATTTATTTTTGTTCCTGAACATTTAACTCAGTTTTTACCCATGCTAAAAACGAGAATGTGTGAAAATGAGTCTGAAATGCAGCTTTATGTTACCATTGAAATTTTATTGGAGAGAGGAGTTTGCGTGACAAAATGCAGTTTGATCATAGAAATAATCTACAGGAAAAGATGTGAGCTTGTATAAGCTTTGCATTTTGAACAGTCAGTTCCCGTAGCAGAGCAGCATACCCTTATCGAGGGCAGAACAGGAGTGAATTGGCAGTACATTAGAAAGCATGATTAAAAGAGAGAAAGTTGAAACTACTCTCGTGTCAGCTGTTTTCCTCCACAGGATATTGAGCCATTCCTGTCCTAACCAGATACTGATTGCTTAAAACTTAGTCCAGAAGTACTTGTCAAAACCATTTCCGTAGTTCATTTTGACATGCTGAGCTCTGAGTAGATCCTGAGAATTGTTTGCAATTTAGTGTTAGAGGTATTGGCCTGCTCTTGCTCGTGGTTCTGGAAATAAAATCAGACCTTCTGGAGGGTGAAATGCCTTCACTTTCCAGAAAAGCTTTTGAAATGTTACAGCTGAGGCTCCTCATCAGTGTCTATGGACTCAATAGAGGGCTGGAGGATGCTGCCAGGTGCTGCTAGCAGTTTTTTTCTGTCTAGAAGACTGCAGCAGGGTGGAAGCCTTCTTTCCCAGTAGCTGTATATCCTTTCAGAAGGCACACAGGCTGTTCTTCCAAACCCCTTCCTCAGAGTAGAGGGCAGGATGCATCAATTGTTCAAATGGCATATTAGTGTAAAATAATAAAAGCATAACACTAGAATACTGTGAGGATAACCATGTGATAAACATGAGCAGAAATGGCAAATCTTGCTTCCAGAAAATGCCTAGGATCTATGTACCCCAACCAATTGCATCTCTTTCGGTGCTGAGCTTAAATGTCCTCTAGCTATGGCTTTTTGGTGACAGGTATTAGCCCCAGTGTTATATCCACTATGTGTGTCTTTTTCACTGTGAATGAGTTCCTCTGGTAGGTGGCATGGGACTGCCCTCATAAATGGCTGCAGGATTTATCTCAGATGCACGCAGAAGTGCTGTAAATATCAGTAATATTAGCAATTGAATTCCTAAGCATGCTTGTGGAAACTTCAAGCTAATATCTGCTTATCCATCCAGTATCTCCTCTCCAGCAAAAGGGAATCAGAGCCAAATAAAGATCAATGTGTAAGAAGAAAATTTCACTTTATTTGGAAATGAGGCCAGAAGCCCTTAGAAAAAGAGAAGTCTGTAGTTCCTAGGCAGGAGAGGAGCTCAGTAGGTGCCCTCTGGTGTTTTAAGAATGGCACAGGATGTCAGGGCAGGGAGGAAGATCAGGTTTTGACCATCTGCACACCAAAGAAGATGGAAATGGTCTGAAGAACTGTGTTTATTATTTATTTTTGTATGTAGTAAATTTGCTGCAAAATGATCAAATAGGAACTGAGTGGAATAGGTCCTTTTAGGTATCAGGCTGCATTGATTGGTCATGATCCATATTACCCTTTAATACAACATAAATCAGTCATTTTATATTCATATAGATTTTCTGTCAAAATTAGTTTGTATTCCTGTGCTATTGTTGTTTTTAAATAAATGATTTACATCAATGCTAATGAATCTTAAAATTAATTGAAGATTACTTACCTTTAGAAAAGAAAACCTGTGACAATGATTTCAAAATTATTTCAGATTGATTTAAGATAAATCGAGAAATGATGAAGATTTAGGGAACTTTGGGTTTTAGTCTTGCTTCTAATGCTAATTCTTGTTTCCCATCATTAGTTCATTGATTGCAGCTTCTGAGTCTTTAGCAAGCAGTTTGTGTGATGTGAGTTTGATTTGTTTAAAAGTGTTGAGCACCCCAGGTCTGAGCTAGTTCCTGAAAGTTGCAGTGCTTGTTCAAGTTAAAGCTAAATGGAAACCCAAAATATTAGCAGGCAAATGAGAGATCATTTGGGAAACTGAGTTTTCATCATAGACCTACAAAGTATAAAATTGGTGTAATAATATTTCATAAATCACCTAGTGGTGTAAAAATAAAAAGTGCATTATCTGCTCTATGTGCGGTGTTTATTATTAGGATGATATTCATCTAGTTGCATAATTATTTTTTTAATTCACTATTTCCTAAACTTATGCTGAAAATACTGTTTGATCTTTGGTGAAAGTAGAAGTAAATAAGAGGATAATCAAATTAATACTGTCTGCGTATTATCATATTTTGGTTTTGTTTTCTATCAGAATATTCTTTAACGTATGTTGCATCATACCAGAAAACTGAAACTCTTGAGCTCTGAAATCCCACACAAAATGTAGACCTAGGAAAAAGTGAATCTTCCCTTTTACAGTTAGGTTGTTAGTAAAGGAGTTTTACCACAGTCTTCGAAAAGTCTTGTTTGAAATAATATGCTGACGAGCAGGAAAAATCTAGAGCTCACCACATCGATTCATGTAACCATTGTCTCATTGACTCTACTTTCCCTGTGCAGTAATGTGATCAGTACAAAGTATTGCATATTTCAGACTATCAAGTATAGAGCAAGTAACATTTGTGAAGAATGTATAATTAGATGTAATTATTTGACAACACTGTGAGTATTATTTAAAATATATCCAATTATATTTTGCTTTAAATGAGTCATCACTTGATTTTCTGATGACTGACTGTAATGGAGATTGTATATCTGGACTTGTGAAGAAATGCCTCAGTTTTATGTTAGAAGGTCTGTGTTATTGTTTGCCCAAGGCTAATGGGAAATGGCAGTATACTCAATCCTTTTCTAAGATATTTTAACCCTGTGTATTTCCTCTCTTCTACTTTTTCTTTCTTTCTTTCTTTCTTTCTTTCTTTCTTTCTTTCTTTCTTTCTTTCTTTCTTTCTTTCTTTCTTTCTTTCTTTCTTTCTTTCTTTCTTTCTTTCTTTCTTTCTTTCTTTCTTTCTTTCTTTCTTTCTTTCTTTCTTTCTTTCTTTCAGGAACTGATTTTTCTCAGTGAAGTCAGTAAGAGTTATTCAGTACTCTCTTTTTATTTGTTTTATCTCAAAATACAAGATTACTAATGAGAACCACATTGTGTCCTTTTCTGATTTGCTGAGCTTTTTTCACTCCCTCCCCACAACAGCTTTATTTATCCATTTCTTCATCTGCATGACCCTTTTCTCTTAGCTATTTTTAAGATCAGCTGGAAAACTAGGCCCTATAGTTATTCAATTGCCTAATTTTGTGAATTTAATTTTGTTTTCCTTTAAATTTTTATTCTGAAATGTGAAACTAGACAAGCAAGACAATTCTGGCACTGAAAAAAGCATCAGTAAGGCAGTAAGTGGTGTGCCTAATTGTGCTTCTTCAGTGCAATTACAGCCCACCTGAATGCTCACTGGGTAGCCCAGCAAAATCTGAGCATCAGGACCCATGTCTAGACCAGAGGAATGCCAGAGAAATCAAGCTCACGAGGGAGCAGTGATGGTTTTCCTGTCATCCCTGCCATAAACACAAGAAGAGAAGCCCTGCTGAGCACCCCTGTGCACAGAGGATCTCTGGGCATGAAGCAGCTCCCTCCCTAGCAACCATAGCCAGCACCGCTCTTCCCATTCATTAATGGCTTCCTTCCACACTGGGCTGACACAGGCCTGCCTTCGGCCTCAGGGGCACAGCAGCAGGGCGAGGAGGGCATGCAGAGAGGAAGCACCTCCTGTGCCTGCAATGGTGGGGTCGGAGGGCAATGGCTGCTGAAGGGCTGCGGCCCTGCCACTCATCGCAGTGCTGGGAGGCACCAGGGCCCACTAGGGACTGGGAATCTGGGCGTTGCATTTTTGGAGAGTGCTGAATAAACATGGAAAGGTGTATTTAAAGAAATTGCCCAGCTTAAATAATCAACTGGGGAAAAAAAAGTGTGTCGGGTAATGGAATTTTCATAATCACCCAACCATGGCTTAATTTTAGGGCCGTGGAAGACCTGGAAATGACCTTGCTAATGATTAATAGGCTTTAGTAACCTGGTGGCCCCCTGGGGTGGACAGGTGGAGCTTCCTTTAGAGGGTTTTGAAACAAACAAAACAAACATTGCATTTTTTTTTTTACCTTGACTTATAATAAAGTCTGCATCAATAAATGCACCATTAAAAATCCTCCAGTGGATTCTCATCAGTGGGCTTGTTCCTATTGCCCTATTGAAAAGAGGCCCATGAGAATGTAGTAGGCCCCCCTCTGAGGTACTAGACAATACACAGACACAAGTGGTTTCCTGATTGCACTTATTCACATACCCATAATGATGTGGCTGTACCAGCTGACGAAATGTCGGAAGAGTTAGCCTCGAACCGACTTTAATGAGATGTTGTCACGAACGTTTACAGATTCCTTACATGATGCACATCACCACCAAGACAGAACCTCAAGGTGTTCCAGGACAGGGATCTCTGCTCACAAAGGAATAAATCAATCTTCTCTAATTGGCCCAGGCTGTTAACACAGGGCACTGAAAATAAAGCTATTTATAGGGGATTGTGGCATACAATTGAAAATATTCAGAAATAAGGGTAAAAACAAGCATATGCCTTCTTCACTGTAATTTGCAATGGAAGGATCTGAGAAAAATTAGTTGTCTGACTGGCAGTGTCAGTGATCCCACTGATCCATTGTCCATTCTCTCCAATAGCACAAGAAAAGTAAGTCTGTCCTCTGTTCAGTTTTTATTCTGTATGTAGAATTCAATGTGTTAAATATGTAGCTAATTTTATTTTTTCTTTCCAGAGTAAGTTTTTTGATTCTTAGCACTGGTATTCATCAATAATCCCCATAAATGGTAAAAACTATAAACTCAAAGTTATAATTAGACCAGGTATATTTTCTGTTGTTGTTAGAAAGGAAATAGCCTTTTTGCCAAGACTGTCAGTTATAACAACGTAAAAGCCAAAGAAAATATTAACATTTTCACTGTACTTTGTTACCAAACAATGAGAATACTTTTCCTCTATAATGGGAAATCTCAGTAGACTTTTCCAGAAGTATGACTGAATCTCAATTGCTACCCATTTCCCAACCAAAGATAGTCTAAACAGTTCGGGAGTGGTTCATTTCTCACCTCTTCTATAGATTTCTGGCTCATTTTCAAAAGATCTGTTCTGTGATATAAACCCTCAGAGCCACCTGTTTAAGGACAGCCCTTTTCCGTGGAATAAATTGCTAGTCATGGTCAGAAGATGTGCTTAAGCAAGATGGGTTTTATGAGAAAGTGGTCTAACGGGATGTTTTGCTTGATGAATGTCTGAGGGACCGTCTATCCTACAGGCAGGAATGGTCCCTCAGGAAGTGGCTTAGGTACATGAACCAGGATTAGTGTGCAGAGAGCGGCCACCATGTATGCTCCTTCAGCCCTCCATTCCTCTTAGGTGAATTAGCAGAATCCTACCCCTCCATCTTCCCTCTGCCAACTAAAATTGTCCCTGTCTAACCCAGGAGGCAGCCAGCTGTCTGCAACCACTTCTGCTCCATCTTGCTTCTCTCCCACTGCAGCTTCTGTTACTGACTCACTGTAACCATCTGCATGCTTGAACAGCACATTTCTTGCTGTCACCCACTCATCATTTAAGCTGAAATAGGCTCATGGACACAATGGCACCGTCTGAGATTCACTGGCTCCATCAGGTGGTCTCTTTTCCTGGCAACTGCAGTTTTGTGTTTTGCTAAGTGGCAGGTGGGTGGCTGAAATCATTTCTATTCAAGCAGAGTGACATGATAGAAATGGTTTAATTTAAAACAAAGTTACTAAGTGACCTGTTGGCATGTAAAAGAAAGGGAAGTACATCGAAGCTGCGTCAGAACAAAACAGAGTTGTATTAGTATAGTTACAACCAGAGAAGAAAGCAATAAACCCTTAGAATATACCTATTCTGGAGACAGAAAGAAGATTTGAAAACAACAACAGTACCAGCACAAAGCTGAGTCAGAGTGTTGGAAAAGACAAATAATTTACTTAAATACATTTGCATTCAAATATCTTTGGGCCACCCATGGATAACAAGAGGAGAGTAACAGGCAACTGTAAACACAATTTTTGCTGCTTAATAAGGGAAAGCATTACCCCAGTATTGATGACAGTCACCTCACCATCTGATTATGCTTGTGTTGTATTTATAATAATATATGACAATGTGCATTACACTTCAGGGGATAAAACTTGTCACATCTCTGTATTCACATTGCTGCTTGGTAGATATTAGAAATGTGATTACACTGAGCAGGGCATCTGTAGCCCAGTTCAGAGATAGCTGGATAACTCATAGCCTTCACAGTACCCTTTTCTGATTAGTAAATACAGAAACTCTGATTAAGGCCTAAAGTTGTGTATTTAGTCATCATAATTAAAAGAGCATGGATTTATCACCATCAATACGCCCCAAGTTAAGGGCTGAGTAGATAACATTTGATTAATAGGTTGAAATTAGGAAAAACGTTTCTTTACACGTGATTTAGAGAAAGCAACAAAAAGGTTAGCAGTCATACCAAACACAAAAATGTGCTTCATTTGTATTTCCACAGCTCAAAGATATGATTTAATCAAATTTTGTTTTCACATATTTTTTCTGAATAAGTGTTCTAAGTCTGTGGTCATTCCTTCCCCTGTGGTTTATTGCTGTTTTTGCCTCTAACTTGTCACTTACCTCACCCACGATACTGTCCACTGACTTGGTGCCCATGATGTTGACACCTCTTTTCCATTTATTTATTCTATCATTTTTTCCTCCATGTTTTATATTTAATTTGTGTAGATTCTTAAAGATGCACCTGAGATCCATGAATTTATTTCCAGCTTGTTTAAGTATATACTAGAAATACATTCCCTTTTCTTTCTGTGAAACATTTCTTCCTTACTAACATACCACTTGTGTATTTGGCATATATAAAGATTAAGTAGCATACCAAGAGCATTTTCTACTTTTAAGAGTATTCTGAAGTTCCTCCATAGCAGACTGTTTTTACAGGGTCAATTGTTGGATTCAAGATGTAAGATGACCTTTAAAATCTCACTTTTCTGGACACACAGTGTTCAAGTGATACAAATCTTTTTGCACATCCAAATATCCCACTGACTACACAGTTAGTGTCAGGTGCATGAGTATGGGATTTACAATACATTTTAATTTTAAAATAACTTTTAATTATTTTCTAATGCAGGCGAGGATCCAATGTCTCTCTGACTTTGGATATGAGTAGTTTGGGAAGTATTGAACCATTCGTTGCTGTGCCGACTCCACGAGAAAAAGTGGCCATGGAATACCTTCAGTCAGCTGGTCGCGTCCTGACAAGGCAGCAGCTTCGAGATGCAGTTGCATGTTCTCATTTACTGCAAACAGAATTCATGGTGAGTTTAACAAGCTTTACATGAGGATTTTGTGATAACTGGCACAACAGAAAACTGTAGAAAAGAAGTTACTGAGCAACACTTTAATATCAAGAAGCAAATCATTTCTGAATGGAGGATTAGATTGTTCTGAGGCGGTGTTTTATATTTAGAAATCTGAACTCAACTACAATAAATAAATAACTCATAGATTAACTGTTATCTATAGGCATAGGTAATACAGATTCCTGTTCCATTCTTGGGTGGCATAAAAATTGCATTAGAACTGCAGTACTAACATCCAGGAATTACATCGTGGCAGTTTCAGAGAGATCATAAGAGATCATTTCATGATGACAGAAAACACAGTAATAATTGGAGAATTTGTTCATCCCCCTGTAAACATCACCTGGGTTAGTAATGTTTGTAATTCAAAGACTAAACTTTTAGTTACAGCAAATGACATTTTTGGAGCAGGCACAGACACTACAAGAAGAGAAGCAGCTCCTGAGTCAGTCTAACATGTCCTTAACAAATACTCCATACTATGGGTCTAGTATACTAAAGACTGGAAATACAGAAAAGACTCCTATAAGTGTATTTAATATATTTTAAAAAGTAGGAATGTACAACAAAGACAATGACCAGGATGAAACAAATCACAGCAGGAAAAATGACTCATGGAAAACACATTATCAACATTACTCTAAGAAGACCTGAAAAAGACCAGAATTGCAGAACAGACAGATAAAAAAGTTTATCAGATATAAGGAGATACTGTTTACAAAGGAAATAAAACTGAGTGTAAAAGGAAGCCAGTTGAATGTGAAAGCTGAATAAGGCAGGCCAAAATGTTTTGAATTTACAGAAAACCTTATAGCTTTAGTTTTAAATAGATCAAAAGCACAAAATTAAACGAACAGTACAAGAATCAATAGAAGATCAAAGGAATAAAAAAGAGACTTGGGGAAGGTGAGGCAATCGGAGAAAAGTGTTAATGTTATTTACATCTGTGGTCAACCGTGGAAGAATGTGTGGAATTTCCTACTTGTGTGGCAGAAGTAGATTAAAATAGATCACAAAAGGGTCTGTCTGATATTGAAGTGTTAATGTAACAGAACAGATTGATAAAGTGAATAAAAGGTGATCACTGGAATAGGGTGGTGTCCATCCAGGAGTCCTAGAGGATTTCATGTATGCAATTACTGATCTATTAACATGGCATATAACCTAGGGTATAATGTAGCACTTGTGTCCCAGTATCTGAGGAGACAGAAAGCCAAAAGTAACTAGTCCTTTTTCAGAAGGGCTTCAGAATAGATCCAAAGAACTATACATCTATAAATCTGATGTATATATCAGAGAAATAGCAAAGAACTATGATAACAAAAGATGCCAATAGATAAATGAACAAATGCAATACAATGGGGAAGAATCAGTGCAGTGTTTGTAGCATAGGAAGGATTTCTAGGATATATAGATGCTTCTTAGAGTAAAAGGAGGTCATCACTGGAATCTCCAAGACTTCTGCTCTTGAGCTGAAACTGACCAAGATGCTGAAAAGCCATCTGGAAAAGGGATTAAATTGTAAGGTGACAAAGTTTGATGATGATATTCTACTGTGAATGGTAGTAAAATTAGACACTGACTGCAAAGAAGTTCCAGAAGGATTATATGAGTGTGGCAAGGTAGATGAAATTCAGAGTTGATAAATAAAACATTATGTGTTCAAGGGGAAATAGTTCTCCATACTTCAGTGGGTTCTGAAATACAAGGCTAAGACTTGTGATAAAGGAAGTAGAGAATAAAATAGAAAACATCTTTTTGGTGGTGAAAAAATCTATAGTTCACAATATCATTCACAAATGCAAGCTGCTCTGATTATTCCATTTCAAAGCACGTGAAAAAGTATGGCAAATATAGTCACAGGCTACAGCAGCTTCAGTATCCAGAGATATTAAATAGACTTAGTCGAGGACTCCTGACTAGGGAAGAGGTTCTAATGGAAGCCTATTAAATCATCAATATCAAGAAAGTAAAGATGGATGAATATTCATTGTGGTTTTTGCTGAAAGAACACTGGGGTGGCTAGTTCAAAACACAGAAAGGCTCATACCATTGTTATATTTCTCTCAGAAACCTTGCTATCAGAGGGTACAAGATCCTCCAAACCTAACTGTAGCAGAAATGCTAAGTCATGGCTTGAACCAGTGATGGAACACCTGGTGGGAAGGCAGGGCCAACCCAGGAGAGCTCAGGTTCATGCAGTGTACCCGAGTAACTGGAAGGGATGGAGCCAGCATCCACCTCTTCCCAGACCTCATTTAAGGATTGACAGTGGAGGCAAGCATATCTTGCAGGAGATCCCTGTGTACCTGAGGTCTTCTAAATGTACACAGCTCCTCTCCTTTATTTCTGTGTCCATGGCTGTTGCAATTGGGCAAATCCTCACTTGCTGCAGCCTAGGACTTAGCTACTATGCTGTGCTTTCCGTTGTGCTACACCTAACACATCCAACTACTCAACCCACCCTTAGTCTAAAGTTTTTATAAGTCATTAGCAAACCGAAATAAATGGGAAATCTTTACACTGGTTTAGCACAGGCATAGAATCCTCTCAATTATTTTTAAATGTCTGAGGATGTGATTTCTTGGAGTTTGATTTTTTTTCTTTACAGTTTGTGTATGTGAGTCAGTGAACGAGATGATGAGTTTCATTTTACTCATAGGCTAGTTTTCATTTTGAACAATTACATTCCAATGAAACAGTCCATTTATTTATTTATTTATTTGTTTTCTTTTAAAGAGACAAGGTTTAGTTTGAAAGCCATTTGCTTTGGAAAAATAAATTGCATACTTGTTTTACCAGCAACTGGTTAGATTGCACTTGGAAAAAAAAATTAAGCATTCAATATTCTTTAATCACTGTTCAAACCATCCACTTTCTGTCATTCTGTGGCTTAGGCTGGAAGTCTAAAAGGAACAACATTTTCATGGTTAAAGTTCCCATGTTAGGATACAGTTCATAGAGACAAGCTGGCTCGTTCCTAGAATCTCATGTACCTAGATCTTCTCACACAGCATCCATTCTTGGTTTTGGGTCAACGGATGCTCATATTATATTCTTCTCTCAGTGGAACATAATATGACTTTGGTCATTCCATGCTTCCAGAGAATTATGTAGAGAAGATAATGATTTTTATGTTTCAGTTTTAGATTTTTTTATTGTCTTTTAAGATGAGGCTGCTGTAGGCTTTCTGTCTAATGTCTTCCTTGCTACAGATAATAGCTTTAGTAGAAATATTAAGCATATAAAAAACACAGTATACAGCTCTCACTCATTCTGCTCAGTCAGCTTGTTTTAACTAGCTAAGAAAGTACAATAAGAACGTCTTTTTGAGACTGAAATTACTATTTCCCATGAAAGCGATCTAAGTATGCTGAAAATTGGGAACTGATGTTCAAAGTTTTCAGTGGAAAACTGGAAGATGACCTTTTTTGAGTTATGTTTGGTTTAAAGAATTGTTTATTTAATTAGCATCTTAGAGGGGTATTAGTTCTACTTTTCAATTGTCAGTATCAAATGTTCAAAATATTTTTCACAATATTTATTAAGACAAAAGTGCTATTTTCTTCTTCTGATTTCTTTTTTTGTTGCTTTCTTTTTTGGTTATCAGGAAGGTTGGCTAGTTTTACTTGAGAGAATGTGCCTGATTTGCAATGAAGAAGAAACATAAATTCCCCAGCAAGTTTTTGATTAGTAGCTTGAATTACTACTATTTAAAAGAACTTTGGACCTTGGTGACAGAACAGAGAAAGTTCAGTTCTTGAAACACCAGATTATCAGAAAGTACAGGCTGGTATGGGAAGGTGTCAGGTGGTTGAATCTGTGAAACTTGGTTCTCATCAAAGAGGAGGCATGACTATAACAAACCCTGAAATGAATTGCCTACATTTTCCTAATTCTTGGCACATTTTCTGGAATGTTCTCAGAGACCTAAGTCATATATCTTTAAGTGTATGAGTAGATGTAGCATTGGAAAACCTGAATGTGAACCAAAATACCTGTTATTCGAACAGTATCACCCAGATAGGTGAAGTAGCCCAAGAACAAAAGCGTATGTGCATATGCTTTTACAGTCACACAAGCGTGACTGCCTGCAGCTTATAAATTTCTATTTATTTTAAAATATCATACATATATGTAGAAATTTGATACATATCATCTAGTTATCTACAGATTTTGTGTGCTTATTCACTCATGTTCATGTGCTTTGCAATCAGCCTGCCACTAGCAGGATGGCTTCCTCATCCAATCCTGAATTTTGTTCTGGAATCCTCTCTTACATTTCATAGCCAGCCTCACAAGCAACCTGTCTGTGGCTGTGGTCCATGGTGCATTGGCAGATTCCTGTCTGTGCCCTTGGCCTCGCAAGTACTTAATACAGGGAGGAGCCCACTAACTACAGAGTGTTTACAGGATGTAAGTGATTAATATTATTAATTGACCTTGCTGGCCCAAAGAAATACATTCCTGTTTTCAGCTCACTAGCATTTCTCCATCTGTCAGTAACTTGCCAACTAATGAACTATTTTAAAACTTCAAGAGGCATCAGTAAGGAGACAGATAAGTGACTGGAAAAGCCTCACAGACCACAGCCACTTATGCTTTTTCTAGACTCTTCGGATGACCAGCATAGATCATTTAGCAGAAGGCTTAAAGCATTGTTCTCTCTTGTTGTTCAGTTCAGCAACAAAACCTTTCAGAAGCAGTGTAATGTTAATACTAAGCTCACTGGACTAGTGAATCTCAGCCAGTAGCTGTGTGCAAGGTGCTCACAACCCTTGCCAGTTAGCACCCTTCAGAGCCCAAGGGCCAAGGGGAAGATCCTCAAGGAGGTGACCATTGGGAAGGGGAGAAAGGGAGAGATGGATACGAAAGGGGAAAGGAGGAGCATATATGGAAGAAGGGGCATCAAAAGCAGGACAGAGAAGATGGTTTGATCTGAAAGAATTGAATGAGATTTGTGCAGTGGTGGAGACTTATAACTGAGAAGATCCCATGCTTAGCACAGGCACCACATGGATGGCAGTGCAGGGAAGTGGAATTGAATCTGCAAGGAGAATGTATTTAAGCAGCACAGTTTTTGCTAGCCTGAAAAGAGAGGCAGAGACTCATTCTATTGAGGGCTCAGTTGAAGAGCAAGGAAGAGATCTAGAAAGAAACAGTGTCGTGTCCCTATTTGTCTTACAAAAGTGTACAGGAGCCATGTGTCTGATGGATAGTGGCCATGCATTTGATCTTCGCTGAAGTCCTGGTCAGGCTTTGTCTCTGAAGTTAGAAACTGGTTGATTTTGGAAGAAAATACTTGAATTTTTCAGTGGTGCAAGTCAAAGGAAGTCCACACTATACAGGGTATGAACATACCTTTCCTGCCTCCTTAATTTCCTATGTGTCTGCAAGAGGCAATTATATAATATGCCACTGTCTCTTTGGATGAATATCCCAGGCTAGTAACAGTTCTGAAGTCTCCAGAAATTACTTTACTCTTAAGTAGAAGTATTAATTTAGCAAAGATCAAGTTCCAGCTTACACTAAGATAATTTAAACAGCACTGTCCAAAACTTAAAAAAAAAAAAAAAACAAAAAACCTGTCAAAAATGAAGATTTGACTCAACTGAAACATCTTTCATGTTTTAGCTGGCAAAATGTGACCCAGAATCATTGGGGGGGGGGGGGGGGGAAACAACTGTCTGAGGTTTTTTTTATTCAACTACAAGAATGCTAGCAGTATTTTGAAACCTCAAAATCAAAATGACTGTCCCCACTTTTGAGTTACTGCATGCAAAGGAATAATCACTGCTATGAAAAACAAGATATTTAACTGATGTTATGAGGTTTGCACAAAATTTCAGTATTATGTATCATTATTATTTAATTACCTTGAAATTTCTCAGCCTGTTTATGCAAATTGTTGCATGATACTGCACTTTTCAACTCTACATTTCTAGTACTATTGTGTTTCCTAACATATCTCCTGATCTTCTAAAAACCTTGCCTTTAATAACTCATCAGAAGTGTTTCTTGGAAGTCACCCCTTCAATATGCAACTCCTGTGTTTATTAAAGGAAGGGTGTTGACAGGCTTGAGGTGGGAACCACTTTTTTCTTAATAACTTTGATGTCAAAAGACAGTTGTGTAACAGCAGATGGCCTTCTGGGGATAATTTCCTGTATGGTTCCTTTGGAAACACCAATCTGATTTAATTTATTTTTTATAGGAAATACCAATGAATTTTGTGGATCCCAAAGAAATTGACATCCCGAGTCATGGAACTAAAAACCGCTATAAAACAATTTTGCCAAGTAAGTGAGTTAGCCCATGGTTTCCTACGATGAAATTTAGTCTGCTTTGAGAATGTATTGCCATGAAAAGTTAGTTGTCTTTATCTTTGATTGTTGTGTACCTATTCATAAGTGTATTTGAAGTCTATGTAGAAAGAAAGCTGGGGAGCTGACCAGTGCACTGGGGAACTGACCAGTGCAGGACTCTGCCTGGATACTTTAGACTTAGGTGCATGTTTTGGCTGCATCCCAATCACATGCTGAAAAGCAGCCTAGATGTATGCTGGTTTTCTCTGGAGGACAGCTCAGGCAAATGGGTTGAGATAGCTAGGCCATGCCTTCACAGTAGCTCCCCTGATCTGGAGAATGAGAGGACCGAGGCTGTTGCCTGTATCAAAGCCCACACCATCAAACAGAGTGCAGCCCATCACTGAATACTGTCTTGGTCAAACGAGTAGATTTTGTCTAACATTAAGTGGCTCAGACTAAAAGAGAAATTGCATCCTATCCTTTCTCATAATGGACTTCCATCTTATAAGGCCACTTCATTTTGTTTTAATTATTTTTCTTCTCCGTGCACTCCATGGCTTTGTGGAAATACGTTTATATTAGTAAGAATACAATGCTTTTTCATTGTTGCTGTAAACTCGTTACTGCTTTGCTATACTGCTTCTGTATTCTCATCTGCCCAAATTATTTACTTCTGTCATAGTAATAATTGGTTTGTTGTAATTAGAGGTGATTGAAAACTTTTCAGTGGAATAGTTTTCCTTCAAAATACAGGTTTCTCTGAAATTGAAATATTTTTATACCATTTTGGGGGGGATGCTGAGATTTGGAATCTTTTACTAATTGTTTTGCTTTGTGTTCAGTTTCAAAATAGGTTGCAGGAGTTTAAATACTGCAGTAAATTTAGGCATGAATTGTTGTGTTATTGTGATATTTTGAAAGTATCAAAGAGGAAAAGTTCAGTGATTCTAAATGTTGGGGGATGCTTTCACAGCAAAATATAAACACAACTTTTTGCTTGTATTTGGAATGAAGAATACCTTTTTTTAATCATAGCATGTTCTGTCAACTAGGAAACTGCTTTCTAATCATTTCTATACTGCCCTTGTAGGACAATGTTACATATCAGTTATGCAAATTCACACACTTTGAATGACAAGATTTCTCCCAGTGAGCCTGAATGCACTGTAATTTGATCACACCATCCAAAGACCTTGCAGTCAAATTAATGAGAAATGATGGCTTTCAGCTGCTAGATTAGCCTCAGAAATGCAATACATAGTTGGGGAAAAAAAATGCACTGTGCGGAGCCCTTGCTTCCCTTCAGCCACCAGCAAAATTCCCATTGACTTCAGGGTCAGTTCATCCATTGCAACGAACAGCTATATGCAGCTGAGTGCAACAGAGGAATGTTGAAGGGAATTAAATAAATGAAAGCAATTGAATGCAAGTTGTCACTTACCAAGGAATCAGAAAGCTAAGCAGCCCCAACAGTTTGGCCCGGTGTCAATATGGTATGCACAGAGGCTGGAATTCTGACCCTTTTGATGAAAATAGGAGCTTGCCTTTGGCTGTAATAGAGCCAGGATATCACCCAAACCTCCCTTTGCCTGACTAGCAGCATTTTTGGAAGGACATCTCCCTTTCTACAGTGCCCATATCATCAGGTTCACCTTTTGGAGCACCTTGTGAATTCAGGGAGGCCTGCTTCACTGCCACATGTGTTTTGAATTGGGTCATGACAGCTGGGCCTCCATTGATGCTTATGAGTTTTGAGAGTCAGAATGCCTTTGCGTTCTCACTTTCTGACAGTCAGGGTGCACAGCTGACTCCAAGGCACATTTTCAGTCAAAGCTCACTGCCTGTATGCACCACAGCTACTCTTGGACGGATGCTTTGTAACAGCCCTCCTTGACAGCACTCAGAAGTTCTGTTGTGTGTTAGCACCAAGCTTTTTCAAAGGAGGTATTTCGAGGATCGAAGTGCATGCTCATAATAAATACTCACACCCATGCCCAGTCCAAGAGAGCTTGGAAACAATCAGCATCATTAAATAGAGTGGTTCTTCTGGTTTCCTGCACAGATAATATCAACCTACTGCTTAGTGAACCCATGTCAGTTTTTCCATTCCCAGCACTGGCACGTCACCTGTGGTAACAAGTGACGTTGGAGTTGATGGATTATCTCTGAAAATGCTCCATCTTGCCTACTCCACCCTCTGCGCTGAGGAGAATGTTCTCATTTTCTAAGAGATAACTTCACCACAGATAATTCTGTCACAGGGTGCACAGGGGAAGGTTAGTGTTAGTAGACACTACCCAGGCAGGCACCAGCGTGAGTCAGGTGATTGCTGAAATCCGTTCTATATGGAAAACTCCAATGTGCAGGAAGTGTTGCATTTCAGTGGAAGATGTTTTCAGTGTAGTACAGCCAAGGTTCATATACAAATGCTAGGATTCCTCTGTAAGTTTTCAGTGTTATTTGCTTTATAATAATATGCTAATACACCTAGTGAGGGGACAAGACAAGTGGCTGGTCTGCTCCTTGAGGTCACTGTTTCTTTATCGTTCCCCGTGACTTAGGTGCCTTGCTCTGGTCCTGTGAAAGCTCTCTCTGTATCTTCAACTGCATTCCCCTGCCATCCCCTTACAGCGTTCTGGTCTCCTCTGCTGCTGGTCCTATACTAAGCTCCATCACAGTTACATCCCTGTAGGAGAAAACCATCCCTGATGCTCCCTCTTCACTGTCCTGTTTCACACCTTCACCAGTTGTCTCCTGCAGCCCCTACCACTTGTCCTCACAGCAGCTTCAAACACCTGTGTTTTTAATCCTTCTACTCCACTTCTCCACCTCAAAATAGAAGTAGAATTGCTGTTGTGCTTCAGAGTAGGTGTAGGCTCCTGCTCACAGAGGAATAAGTGGCTTAACACTGTTCAGGGGGTATACATATGTGGCACACATCCAAGATACCTGGACATCACTCCTTATTTCTTCCTAAAAAGAGCACTCAAGGCAAGAGCCTGTATGAAAGCAGTCACTGGAGAAGAGCAGATTGGCAGTAACATGAAGGTGCAAAGCACCTGGTTGGTCAGGTCCACGAATGCACAAGCTGTTGTTGAGTTACTTGTGCTAAGACTGGTTCTGACACTCCCTTTAAAGATAAGGGGAAACTTAAATCTAAATCATATAAATTACAGTCTTACATAAGCTTATAGATAGATGCTGAGAAACCGTTCTCTTGATGTTGAGAATTTTTAAGCTCCCTTGTGCCTTATTTGCTCCAGCCCTGCTCCCTCGTGAAGGCAATAGGATTCTCAGCAGGAATCTCAGAGACAAAAGGAAAAAAAATCGTATTTGCACAGCAGGATGGAAAAAAAAAATAGTTCTTAGGTAAATTCAAAATGTATTCATCAAAGGATTTCTCTATTTTCATGTGATTTGACAGAATGTGTCCTAGTTGTAATCACCAGTATACTACTATATTTGTCAATAGCCAATGTTATAATTGATTAACTAATGTTAGGTTGCATAGTTAAAATCATCGGTGAGTATTAGGTTAGCCTTATTTTTAGAAGAAAAAAACCCTTTGCATCAATGAAATTATTTTCTAGTGCTGAAGCAAGTTTTAAAATGCAGAAGCACTCACCATCATAAATCTGTTAGATCTGGGGAATCCTGGACTGTAATGGAAGTACTGGAACTTGATTCAGATGAAATTTTAAAAATTGATGTAGTTTACAGGTATTTTATACATTAGGTGTTTTGAGGCAGTTATGTTATTTGCAAGTTTCATAGCTGATTCCCTGGTTAGGTATTCAGTTCAGATTCTTCTCTGTCCTGTGTTACAATCTTTACCAAAGAATACCAGTACTCACAATTGATTTACAGACCGCAAGCAAAGCAGGAGTGAATTTCAAAATGTTTTGATAGCTAAAAGTTGTTTGACTGCTTTGGGTTGCAAGCGGGACAGCAGTCTGCCCCAGAACACATTCAGCTTCTTTTCCTGTCCAAGAAAGAGAAATGCCATAAGGACAGCCCTTCTTATGCTGTTTCAGTTCCGCTGTCAGTGAGGTAACTAGGACTGATCTAAGTCAAACAAGTGACTTATCTTGGAAATATTACAAAAATAAACGTACCCAAGCTCTAAAGAATAGCACATAGCAGTCTAAATGAAGGAGAAAAAAAAACTCAAGTAGGATACAGCTAGTGCAGTGGGGTGAAGCTGGAGGTCTTTGTGACAAAAGGATTTTCATGTGGAGGATGAAACTCTAGTGATGAGAGTGTAGAGGCAGCTGTCTGGCAGTGCTGTCCATGCTATGATTTGATCCCTATATGGACTGCTCTCATGGGGGCAAGCTACAGATCATTAATTCCCTCCAGCCTGGAAAATTCATACCAGTATGAATTTGTTAAAGATGGTGTTGAAGGAAGCCTCTTCTACGTTAATGGGAGAACTGTTCCAGACTTCCTATACGCATGGAGGAAAACAGCAGCAACTTTGCCTTGGTCGTTATTGCAGGAGGTCATTATTGTAGAAACATTTTTTTTTATTGGCAATTACAAATGTTTTAACAGCCTTGCTGCATTTCAAGTTGTTTTACAAACGTTTATGAATTCAGCCTTGCAGCCACCATCTGTGTCTTTCTCCTGTAGCTTCAGACTCTCAGACTTTGCCATCCATGAGGAAAAGATGATTACCTCTGAGGTATTTGTCATTCAGGAGTAATTGTTTCAATTTATGTGCAATGACCACTCAGTGGCTCTGGATCTTGAGCAGTGCTCAGGTGTTCCTCATTACTGGGCTAAGTTTACAGCAATTTTCTATTTTAGAAATGATCGGGACTGTTAATTTATAGAAGATCTCTATTCTAAAACATCTTTTTCTTACTGGTTGAAATTGGAAGAGTCTCATAAATTCTGCGAATGATTTAGCAGCTCCTCAGTACTGGAGGAATTTATCCCAAGGTATGGTCAGTCTGGATGTTGAGTCTGCTAGGAAGAGGTTTTTTAAGGTAGGGGTCAAGCTACATCAGAATTGGAGGCACTCTGTGAACTAGAGGAAGTGAATGTTTTTTCAAGGCCATGTAGCCTGAGGCACTTGTGGAAGTGGCTAATAATCAGTTTGTGCTGAAAAGGAATGAGAGATATCCTGTCTTCATATTGTTAAGGGAGAAAAAATAACTAAGCAGCATTCATGTTGTGCTATTAACACAGAAAACAAGACTTCCATGAACAGACTTTGAATTAAAAGACACTCATATATTTGCCCAATTTGTGAAATATGGGTTCATAACACAGACCTGGGTCTTGAAATGGCTCCACTCCCTTCCCAAGAAGTTCCTTTCACCTCTAGGGAGAAAATGACATAAGTATGTTTGGGATCACCCTTCTCTTCCTTTGATTTGCAAAACTTTCGTCTTTTCATAGGAACAGGGTGAAAAGTCACAAAAGAAATTCAAAACCTGAAAATATCAGGTTTTGCTGTAGCACAGGTAGTGTTTTCTTAGCACCCTCCAGTTCAGCACCCATGTGAGAATCTTCACCTGTTTGTCAAAATTGCATTTCAAAGGAGCTTTCCAGAGACTATTTCCAAACCAGTAGAAAACTGATGATTCCAGTTACTGATTCAAGCCAACTGCTGGAAGAATATTTTTCAGTAGAGAAATATTTCCATATCAGTTTACTAACAGTAGAGTATTCTTTCAGAAAAGATGTGAAGAAAGCCAAAGTGTGCCCCTATACCACAATGTAGGCATCTCGCTCCCCTCCTCCTTTTCTCTCTCTGATTGTGTATTTACTGGCCTTAATTCTAAAAGGTTAGTACATGGAGAGTTACATCATCACAAACGAATAAACAAAAAATATGTTTTCAGGCAGAATTTAGTAACCCCCAACTCTGTAGACAAAAGAATTGCATCTCATGCCATTCTAGGTTGTCCAAGACAATGAAAGGAAGATGATAAAGGAAAATGTTCCTGTATTTTATCTTCACTCTGTTACACACAAGTGTTGCCAAATTGTCAAAGGAGAACACAAGAGGAAAGGATATAGTCCAGCCTCTTTTAGTGAACATTACACTAATATAAAAACATGGCTAATTTCACTCCACACAGAGGAGTCTCATCTTAAACTAAATCCAAGCAGTCGTTGAAACAGTACAGCTTCCTGCAGAGTTATCTAAGCTGAACTTAGTATGTTTATCTAGTGTCCTGCAAAGATCCATGGCAAGTTTCAGAGACAGTGTAGGCAGGTCAGCTGGATACTCAGCACAGGCAGATTAGACCTTGCTTGAATGTTGCCTGAACCTAACAACTTTACTTTGACATCTGCAGCTTAGTGAGACACTTCTACATAGCTCAGCCTTGTGTACTGTAGGTGTTCCTTGGTTTCATGTGATGAGTCTTTGCAGTGGAAAAAATTTCCTACATAATGCTTTAGTGCTTGACAACCCCAAGTAACCATAGATTATTTTCTTCAACAAGTCTTTGATTCTTTATAGAAATCTTCTAATTATGGGTTTTCTTTTTCAATTTCCATCTTCCTTGTGCTCTTAGATCCTCTAAGCAGAGTGTATTTGAAACCAAAAAATCCATCTGACTCCTTGAGTACCTACATAAATGCTAACTACATTAGGGTAAGTAAATGTACACTATTCCTGTACTTTTGGGACAATATTTGATTTTCCACCTGAATAGCCATTTTTGCCAAGGTACCTCTCACTTTATTCCTACCCATCTTCACTGATAAATCCTAATCTTTGTGTCTACATTGCTGTGACAGAAATAGTTTCATGAGCTGTTTGTACCAAAGACCACGTAGCTATCAATGTGCTATAATAGTTGCAGTAAGAAAAAGGTTATCAAATACATTTTAAAACATTAAGAAATACATGCATTACTGTTTCTGTTTACTTAAATATTTGCTGTTTTATGTTGTCTTAACTGCCTTACAGGAAGGAAAAGAGACAGAAATATCAATATTTTGTTAAAGATCAGAGTCAACAGCAGTGTAAGATCTATGATTGCTCATTGCAGTCATGTTATCTCCAATTTGTTCAGTGATTGTGTCTTTTTTTCATACTCTAGCAATTAATATTCCTGAAATCATGAGTTAATTAAGCAAATATTGTAACAGTTTGTGAAAAGGAGCATCAGCAGATGTATTAAATATCCATATGTGCACCAACATGCACATTATTCAACTGTTTATACACTGTATTGAATGGTTGCATGATGCAAAAACTTCACCAGCACAAACCCTGTTGAAAAGTACTATTTCTAAGTGTTAGCTATGTAATAATTCTCAGTGACACACATAGAGCTTTCTTGTAGCACACTGGAAGCTGCTGTCAATACTAAGAAACTACTTCAGTAAGTTTTAGGAATATAGTCCCTTACATGGAAAATTAAATATTTTTATTGGAGATCCTCAGCTGGAATAAACATATTTTTTAATTGCATAATTCCATAATTGCAACTGAAATTATGGCCTCTGAGCTCTACAATAGTGCTCCTTAATTAAATAACAGTATATGAATATATACTTACACATCCACCACACATCTTACTCTGCTTCATTTCACATCCTGTGCTTTCAGTGCTTTGTATGAAGGACATCATCACCTTTGTAAGTAAGCAGTGCTATTGTCTCTGAAGGGTAACAGCATGACTCTTCCATCAGCTAGGCTGTGCTTTGAGTCCTCTGAGATCTCCCTGTCCTTTGTGCCATCACTCTGTAAGCCAAAATACTGTGATTTCTTTTGCTGTCACTGGTAGAAGTGTGAGCAATCGCAGAAAAAATCCAACACAGCAAATAAATGAAATAATGAGTCTGGCTGAGATCTTGACACACCTGTCTTTGACAAACTACATTCAGGCAAATTGGTCAGTAGAGGGAGAACTGTTTATACCAGTTGAGGATCTGTCCTGTTGTTCCATACAGTGGATAGCAGCGCAGAAGAGTGTGAGCAGGGAGAAAGCCACCTAAAAGGAATTCTCACGGTTAGAGTGCTCCACACCACCTCAAGCAGTTCTCCATTCATTCATTCCCTTCAGCCTGCTCCTGATCTGCATTGCTGTATGCCATTCTGCTACTGCCTAAACTCACAAGTTCTCTTTTCACCTGAAAAATAAAAAGGCAGTCTGTTGTTTTTTTCTTATTTCTTCCCACTTTTCCCTCCCTTCTGGTTCTCCACTGTTTACCTATCCTTTCTCTGTGTACCTCAGCACTCCCTGCACTGATGCTGTCCCTCCTGTAAGGTCTCATAAAGGTACTTCTCCCTTAGCAAAGATGTAGTGAACAGTCTTTGCCTCTACAAACACTCATGTATTTTAAATCTTCTTTCCTGTCATGAATCTTCACAGAAAACAGTTTTATTGTTTTCATTTTTTATATATATATGGCATCTTGACTGTAAACTATCTTGCAAACACTGCAGCCATGTAAATCATGCACTGAAGTACCATTGGATGATAGAAGCCACCAATACCTTGTGGAACAGAGTAAGCTAGAAGAAGCCAAGTAAGCAGGGAAATTTGAGAGGGATTGATGTGTGCTTTGGATCATTTCAGTTCATTGAATCAGTAGTTCCCAGAGGAAAAACTGTTCTACTGAAAAATTTCTGATCTGCTCTACTGTTACTCCTAACTGCTTTCAGCTCAAAGAACTAATTTTTTTTTAATTCCAGATTCCTCTTTCTGCTTAGAATATTCACCTGTGATTTTGACTGACAGCATGAATTTTCAGTAAATGTTTTTGTGCCTGTTTCTAAACCAGGGATATGGAGGTAAAGAGAAGGCATTCATTGCAACGCAGGGACCCATGATTAATACTGTGAATGACTTCTGGCAGATGGTTTGGCAAGAAGACAGCCCTGTCATTGTTATGATCACAAAGCTCAAAGAAAAAAATGAGGTATGACAACTAGCCAAACCAAGAGATTTTTCCAATGGTGCTGCATGCTGTAGAAAGAGCCTTAGCAGATTTGAAAGAAAACCAGCAGATAACCAGCTCTCAAATACTCTGGTAATGGGCAATGTGAAAAACAATGTCAGTGTTCTCAAACTCACCAGTTGCAATTGTGTAGTCATCAGAAGAGATAAATTACGTTTTCGAAATCTGTACTGTTGGGCTCATAATTTATTAAGAAACACATAGTTTACTTGTTGGTCACCTCTGTACTTCTTGCTGATGACTTTCTGTTTTGTAAAGAATAGATGTGTAAATGGATAGCGTTAGAGGCTTCCTGGCATGGTTGAAGTTTACTCTTTGCTACAATAGCAGTTTTTTAATCAGTTCTACATACTACAAATCGTCTAGATCGTCCCAGAAATATGACTTGGTCTCCCAAATGCCAATATCATGGAGAGACCTAACTGTAATGGAAATATATGGCTCCTTACCTTAGCACCAAATGCAAGTGACAATTGTATTTTAATGGTTAATGGCCATCTAGCTGCATGTTAGATATTCGGTGACTTTCAAATTGATTCCCAACTACATCTTTAATAGTTTTATCTAGTATTCATGTACTTCTTTGCCAGGCTTTCCTTGATAGTGTCTGTGACCATATTTTACTGTCATACATGAAGAACAAATCACTCTCCTGTGATTTGGAGGCCTGTGGCCAAAAGAAAGTCCTATTTTGAGGGTTTGAATGTTACAGAAGTGGTTTATAGGACTTGTGGACAGAAGAGAGGGAGATGTAAAAGAGTTCACCTTCTTTCTTGTGTCCAAACTGATAGATGAAGTAACTCTTTCAAATCCAGGTGGGTGTTTCTACCATGTTTCAGCATGTTAATAGATAAGCATGAGGGCCGTGTGGTCCCTCCCTTACTCACCACCCTGCACTTTAAATTCAGTTGAGTGTGATGGCAGAAAGACTGACTTTTTTCAGACAAACTCCCCTGTCTCAATTCACTGCTCAATTTAAAGGTGGACTAGGTTGACAAACTTTTCCTTTCTTCTGCATTTGACCACTGTTTGACTCTTTGTCACAATGACTTCGGCCTTCTAACATGAAGTGGCTTTAAATCCAGGTGATTTTAAGAAAGGTGTAAATAAAACATAGATTGGTACTGGAAAATATCCAGAGATTTATTACCAAAACATATGCTGTTTTGAACTAGACTTTTCATACTAGTTACCAGAAGCCTACATTAAAAGGATTACTTCTGAAAATGTAGGAAGCTTATCCCAACGTAACTGCTCAATAGAATAAGTATTTTACTGAGGAAATGCTGACTGTTTAAACACTCACATCTGACACTGTGTAAGAAGAATGACTTGAAAGAAATGCTCAGTGATTTCCAACATGTCAGGAAGCCCTGTGTTTACCTGAGTTACGCAGTCTCTCAGCTCTGGTGTTTATCCGCATTGTTGTGGCCTGCCAGTGGTCATTTCCTCCTAATAGAAAGAGGGTTGGAATCTCAAGTAGTTCCCAGGCTATATAGAGAGGCTGTGTTTGCACAAGCTGTCCTGCCCTGTCTAGAAACCTTAGGAATTCTTCCACTGTTAGTGTGTTCATCCAAAGCCTTGACTTGCTATTGAAAAGAAAACATCTTGGCTGACTGTTAAGCTCAATCGTATTAATTTAATGGTTTAAGTATTAGCTGCCTATGGAGAGGGCAGAAACAAAAGGTAACTAATATAACAGCACTTGATTTTTTTTTTCTGCTGTATTTCTCTCATTTTCACTGAGGTACATTTGTGATATTTACACATACAAATGCCTTCATACTTGAAAGCATGTTTGTGTGCTTTTCCACGTATAGCCCCAGATCATATTCACAGGTATAGGACCCTTTCCTCAGTTCATGTTATCACTCAACATCCTTTTCATCCATAATGTACAAGAATGTTTGAATTAATGTACAAAGAGGGAGCTCTCAAATGAAACATAACACCTATGAAAAACAGTAAGCTCATCAATAAAGTAATTTCCTTAGCATAAATAAAATTATTTGGGACATAAATACCCTAGTTGAACATACCAAGGTTATAAATTTGCTATAGGAATGGGGATTGTGTGAAATGGTTATAAATGCAGGTTCCGATCGAGTTAGTCCCTTCGTGAGATTAAAAATGGTTAAGACTTACTGTGATAAGATTTTTTTGTTAAAGGATGAAAATATATTTTGAAAGTAGAATGCTAAGCAAAAAATTATTATATTTTAGCTGTGTGAGGAAACATAGAGCACAGAATTATTGTTTGGATTCTTTTTCATTTTGAACACTTCTGAAAAATGGAAATAAATTTGTAAGCAAGAATAATACTAAGTAAACTAACAAGTCTAAGAGTCTACACAGTGTCTAAACAGGTGAGAAATCTGTCTGTCCAAGGAGAGTGCACAGCAAAGGAATCATAGAATCGTTTGTGTTAGAAGGACCATTAAAGTCCATCTAGTGCAACTCCCCCTGCAGTGAACAGACACCTACAGCTAGACTGAGTTACTCGGAGCCCAGTCCAACCTAACTTTGAAAGTCTCCAAGGACAGGACATTCACCATCTCTCTGGGCAACCTGTTTTAGTATCTCACCACATTTACTGTAAAAAATTTCTTCTTTATATCCAGCCTAAAACTGTCCTCTGTTAGTTTGAAACTATTTCTCCTTGTCTATCACAACAGATCCTGCAAAGGTGTGTCCCCTTCCTTCTTATAGCTCCCCTTTAGATATTGAAAGACTACTATCTGGTCTTCCCGAAGCCTTCTCCAGGCTAAAAGTTCTCAGCTCTTTCAGCCAACCCTCATAGGGGAGAACTTCTACCTGAACAAAAAATCAAACAACTTGGAATACTGGATTCTAATTTTAGGATTAATATGAGATAAAATATATCTCACCTAATCTAGGTACCATCATTGGTCATGGAAGAATCATAGAATCATAGAATGGTTTGGGTTGGAAGGGACCTTTAAGATCACCTAGTTCCAACCCCTCTGCTATAGGCAGTGACTCCTCCCTCTAGACCAGGCTGCTTAAAGCTGCATCCAGCCTGGCCTTGAATGATTCCAGAGTGGGGGCATTCACAATCTCACTGGGCAACCTGCCCCAGTGTCTCACCACTCTCACAGTAAAGAATTTCTTCCTGATACCTAGTCTAAACCTACCTTCTTCCAGTTTAAAGCCATTCCCCGTCATCCTGTTGCTATGTGCCTCAATGAAAAATCCCTCCTCGGGTTTCCTGTAGGGGGCCTTCAGTTACTGGAAGGCCACGAAATGGTCTCCTCAGGGCCTTCTCTTCTCCAGGTTGAAAAGCCCCAGTTTCCTCAACCTGTCCTCATAGGGGAAATGCTTCAGCCCTCTTATGGTCTTTGTGGCCCTCCTCTGGACCTGCTCCAATGACTACCTGTCCTTGTGCTGGGGGCACCAGAACTGGAAAAAGCAATAGTAACCTCCAGAGGACCACCCAACCCCTTCATGAATGAGCTAAATGACCCACAGAAGGTTACCATCTCTAATCCTCTAATAGTATGTTAAAACATGTTCTTACAAAGTTTTATCAACAAGACACAAATTTCATGTATTACTGATTGCTTATTCAAGACAACAGAGCAATGGAAGCATAGCCATGCTATGTATCCCACAGATAATATGCATCTTGTTTAGTTTAAAACATACTAGCAACAATACTTGTAAATCAGGAAACATTTTTTGAGAATCACAAATAAAAGGTACTATGCAAAAAAGAAAAAAGGACTAGTTGTGAGAGATGCATTAAACAATACATGTTTATTCTACTCAGATTACGGAAATCTTGTTGTCAGTAATTATCTAGGACAATCTTGTTAACTCACTATTTAAAGCTCATATCAATCTTTCTGCAAGGTTCTTCCCATGGCCTATAAGCACTCTTATCTATGCATAACAAAATAGATTTTGGAATTCAGAAATCGTACTGTTTGCAGAGTTCACATAAGCATCTTTAAAGATTAGTCATAAATTGAGTATTGGCGCCATTGAGATGTCTCAGGTTTTGGAAAAACTTAAGAAGATTAGGTCCTAACGTTGAGGATTTTTGTATATAAATGCAAATCCTGCAATCCCTTCTAAAGTATACCTCTCATGCATGAATTAGTACCGGCAGTAAATAGAGGGCAGGAGTAAAAAGGGATTCTGGAACTGAAGTTTCCTGTAATTATTCATTAGTGATGTGTGATTGCCTGGTGATTGAAACTGTTGACATATAAATTTCTAGGCAGAGCTATAAGAAAAAATAAGCAGGGTAAGAACTGCAGCTGAAGGAAAGCACCTTCACAAATATCTGAGAATTGTTAAACCTATTTTCTTCAGAGAGTTCAAATCCAGAGAAATTAAAGTAAATAATCCGTCAGCTGAAAAATCTTTTCTCCATTCAGCAGAATTGTCTGAGGGAACCAGACTGCAACAGAAGCACTTTCTGACAAAACTCCATTCTCTTGATCACAGGCTGACAGAGACCCACCTCCAGAGCTGATAAGTGAAGCCTGGCACCCAGCAGGGCTGGGATGCAAGGAGGCAGAGCAGGAAATGGAGAGAAGCTAAGCCTACAACCCTGTCACAGAGGGCAGGAAAAAGACCGAAATAAATTTAAATTCGTGTGAGATGCTGTTTGTCATATGAACTTTCTGTTCTGACCGGGGAATGTACCAGGATCATGCACCAGGTCAGAAATAATCATTAGCTGAGAGTACTGGCAGATTGCTACTTGGTGCAATTGCCTCCTGAGGGGGGATTTGAAATATGGTTGGAAGGTGAGATTTTCTGCAGGAAGAAAGAAGAATCCCAGCTTTTTGCTGGTGTGCAAGTTGGCTGAGAATATTTTTTTCCCAGCTTAAGCATCTTTTAAAATATCTATCTCATGGCTCTTATGTGTTTGCTGATTGCACAGAAAGTTCAACCCCAAGCTCACAAAATCTGTGACCTATTTAGAAAGTGCTGTGGTGGATGAATGGGCTTAAAGTAATACTAAGATGCCTGAAAGAACAGCAAGGAACAGGACCAGCACAAAAAAAAAAAAAAAAAAAAGTGAGGAGTATCTGATGATAAGACCAAGTGAGTTCTTCCATTCTTCAAGTATATATGGTGGGCAATGAGCTTTTACTGACTACAGACATGAGGTTAGGGAAGAACCTTCTTAACCACTGTGTTTGGCTTTTGGCCAGGTTTAAAATATACTGACCTGGGACCAGTGGAATTTCCTCTTAGGTTCAAGTGATAGGTTGAGGCTTTTTTTTTTTTTTCTTATCCTCCTGGGAATTTTTATATTATTTTCTGATATATTTATCCCTCCCACCTTCACCTGTATCCCTTTATTAAAATAACATTTCAAAACTGTTAATTTCCCCCACATATCTGTCTTAGGTATCTGGTCCCAGCTCTATTTTCAAGCTATTTCTTGAAGCAGTAACAGACAGAACTTTAAAAAACTGCATGGAGACTGTGTTAAAAATAATCCATTGTATCTCGCTAAATGCAAATGGACTGTTAAATGAAAGTTATTTTAATGGACAGCCCCGTTTCATTGTCCACCCAGCACAAGTTGCCAATTACAGTTCTGGGAAGGAGTCAAGAAAAACTTTAGGACAGCCTGAAGGCTTTGTAGCACACTGCATACTTTCATTTATCAAGAACTCTCAGGGGTTGACCGAACTATTGTTGATTGTCAGGGTACAATTGTGTGTTTAGACTTTTTCCCATATTAGCAATGAAAACTACACTCCCAGGGAGGGGCATGAATTGCAGATCTCGCGGATGATAACAGCTGTGTGTCACATGGGGTGACTGTGGATCTGGTGAATGCTTTTTTTCATACAGTTTTGTGAGTATTTTATTGCCATTCTTGGTGTCCTTGGGGAGACACCGAATTTAAGATGGTCGAGTAACTCTCCATTTGAATGATGCTCTCTGATTTGAATGAAACCAGCCAGATTGGCCAGCTTTATCTCAGAAAATGTGGCTGTCACACACCTTGCACTCTGAAGGTAATGGGCATCTATTTTTAGAGAAGTACACAGGAAGATGTTTGAATTCAGTTCTATCAGCTGGTGGGGTCAGCAGCAGCAAAAAGATCACACCTGGAGGTAAAGCCTGGCGTTTACTTTGTACACAACCAAATGTGCTTCTAGCTCATTTTTAGCAGAATTTACTAGTAGCTAAGATTTATGGCAATTAATTATATTAAAGCGGTTGTATCATCTTACTGTGCAGTATAAGCAACTGTTCCTTCAGCAAGTGTTTTTGAGGAAGTGCAAACAGGTCATTTTGGGGAATCCTATTCTTGTAGGAATGTTATCTGTTCTCTCTGTTTTTAACCTGTGTGTTGGATATTAAAGAGAATGTTTTATTTAGAAGTTATGTTTTAATTTAGCAAATGACCATTATTTCAGAAAATGTGGCTCTCACACACGTTATGCTCTTGAGTTAACAAGCATCTATTTTTAGGGAACTATTTAAATGATAGAGATGTTTGCTTTCAAGGATAGAGATACTTCAGTGGAAATGAGTATGAAGTTACAGCTGATCTGAAAATAAACTGTTGCAGGGGAAAAAATGGCGTTCTCTTTATATGTACTATTTCATCATTTTTTCAGGAGACTCTTGTCAGATGCATTGCTGAAATAATATAACACTACCAAGTCATTAAGAATTCTCAATACAGTTTTGTGAAACTGTAGCTAGATGGTTCTGTGTATGACAGTAATGTGATAGACATCTCAGGCAAAACACTTTTATACGTACGGTTGAATTCAGTAAGCACTTTGGGCACATCTGCATGCTTTGCTTTATCGTGGCACAGGAAAGTAAACAGGATAAAAAGCCTTGTGAGGGCAGGATGAATTCTAAACCTCTTACTCAGAAGAAAATCCCATTTAGAAAGTGTAAACTTCATAAATCTTCATGTTTTGGGAAAAAAAATGATCCTGAATTTTTGAATAAATATAATAGTTCCTTCAATTGAACCTCACTGAGATTTTAAAAATAAGAACAGCTGTTGTAAGCATTCAGTGATAGAGATTCATATTGGAAAACTCAGCTCCTGAAAAGCGGGCCTAAGTCATTCATTAAGAAGCCCACAGTGTCTCAGGAATGCTTCTACCATCAGTAACTCTTGGGTTGAATTCATCAAACTTCTATGTAAAAATTAATGTGGCTTCAGAATCTAGTTTCTTGATGAGACCAATGTTTGCTTTCCAGAAGTGCGTGCTCTATTGGCCAGAAAAAAGAGGAATCTATGGGAAGGTTGAAGTCCTTGTTAACAGTGTGCAAGAATGTGAGAACTATACTGTCCGTCAGCTCACAATAAAGGTAAAAGTCTGCATCTGAGAAGCATTGTTCCTAATGCTTTATGTTTTCAATTTTAAATAAAGTTAAATCGTCCTTTCAAAGAGCGTAAATTTTTACAAGTAACTGAGCTGTGAAGCTCACAGCTGCAAGGTATAATTGAGACCAAAGCTGTGAAACACATCATATTGCTGTTTTGTATCATTCTGCCAATTAAAAAAAAGGCTTCAAGGAAGTGCAAATTACACTGTCTTGAATTAAATTTGCTCTGAGTCCCTTTTAGTGTTGCCAAGATGAAGTAAAGGGATTTTAGTTGATGAAAGAACTAGCACAGCATCAGTCAAAAGATTATAAGTTGTCCATGTTATGTGTTGAGTGCCTCTATAGCCTATTTGAGAAACTAATAATATAAGGAGCATATAAGGAAAGCTTCATAGTTTCATAGCTCTGACTAAACATTAACTGTGAAAAATAAGACAGATGCTCCTATGATGCCAAGTTACTGCCCATATTATGCTTATGTGCTATGGGACTCTATCACCAGCTTCTTCTGGTAGAGCTTTCCAATAAATAAGTGATGACCTGGGGAGATTTGATTGCTGTGGGAAATCTGGGGAGATTGGGCTCAGCTCAGGCTGTGAGGTGTGGATCAAAGCCATATTGCCAGGCTGGAAGCAGACAAGTTACTATAGTTTGTATTTAGCTTCCTCACCTGTTGAAGTAGCAGCAGTCTCTGTTGGAGAGATTAGACTGGGTGGCTTACTATAGAAGGGCAATTCTTCGGTAGCTTTAGCTTAATTATTCTTGTAATTTTGGTATCAGACTTTAATGATAGTGTCCTTAACAGGTAGCAGAAATCAATAATTTAGAGAGAATCAAAAGCCCAAATCAGCCTTACTGCTGACCTAACACAGGCCTCTGAAAACTCCAGCTGACAGCACAGTCATCAAGTCCATGGCCAGATGGACTCAGCAGGGCTTACCTGGAAAAACAGCCAAGATTTCAAGTGCACAAACCCTGCTTACAATTGTATCCCTGGAAAGCATGTCTGTTCCCCTCGGTTGTATCCCTTCAGTCCAATAAAAGCAAATCGTTTAATCTCTCTTGACATTTTTACCGTAACATTGAGAAAAATAAAAAAGAACTGCTGACCACAAGTGTGCATAAAACCCCTTGATGCTATTTCCAGCAAGGGAGTCAGTCCCGGAGAGTGAAACACTACTGGTACACGTCCTGGCCTGACCACAAAACCCCCGACAGCGCCCAGCCACTGCTGCAGCTGATGCTGGATGTAGAGGAGGACAGGCTGGAAGCACCTGCCCGAGGGCCCATCATCGTGCACTGCAGGTAATTTGCAGCCTTTTCCTTCAAGAACTGCCATGGAAAATCACATCAGACGGTCCTTCTCCTAAACAAAGAGTGTATTTAGGGAAGAGAAAAATTCCCCCAAATCCTCTTCATGCTAATTGACTTTTTCTGTTCCTATCTGTTTTGGATAGAATCCCCTTGTTGCTGGCAAATCTTTTCTGAACCATTCTCCATTTCTGCTAATTAATTCTGTATTTGAAAGACCAGCTGGAAACATGATTTTGCTTCTGTTTCATGTTCATGATTTGCTTTCTTTTTTATCTTGTCACATTATTACGTAGCTAAGTCAGATGCAATGCCCTGTGACTGGTTGAATGAAATGTAAGATGCAGACATTGGGTACAAACTTGCAGACCAAAATACATCAGTACTGAAACTCGTGAACATTTTCACAAAGGCAGATGGTTCTCAAGAGAAGAGTGTTACTGACACAAATTAATTAACTCAACTTGCAATCAGTGTCCTTGTAATGAGTCTGAGGATGTTCCATTTTACTGTTCAGCGTCGATTCATTGTCTTGAATTCTAATATAAGTTATAGGAAGTAGGGCTAAACTTTAATATTGGTGGTTAAATGTAGGTAAAGCAAAACAGAAAATGAAATGAACTCAGTGTTTCCTTACATCCTTTGTCTCGTAAGTATAATAGATTTCTTATAGTTGGGATAGTATCATTTATTCCTACAAGTCTGTCAAAACCTGAGCTTTTCATCTTGAGCCACTTCTTTTCAACTCTGTATTTTGGAGTTGAGAAATGGAAGCCAGATTTTATTTTGCAAATCCAGAATGTGAAGAAAAGGATATTTCCCAAATTGTATCCAGCTGTTTTTGTCAGGAATTGCAGTTTTTCTAAACAATGCACAAATCTGTGGATGGAGAACGAGGTTTCCATTTTTCTACTAAGGATGTCATGTCTTCAGAGGAACAATGTGTCTTTCCAATGTGAGACATGTGACAGCAAGGCCTATAATCATGAACAGGAATTTATTCATGATTGAATATCTATATCCTTGATTAAAATTAATAGTTCAGTACCAACACAACTATCAATACACTTGCTACATAATAGGCAACAAAATGAATAAACCCACTCATACCTTATTTTCTTGTCACATAGTTTCTGCCATTTAATTCTGAGTTGCCAGCGAGGTCATCCAGGCCTCACAGAGCCTGTGCACGTGTTCTCGGACTTGAGATACAAATGCATAATTCTCAGTTATTTTTGAGCATATCCATTACAGGACATGCTCAAGCATGATCCCTAATCTGAAACAGAAGAGCTTCAATAATCTCTGAAAACTTGGAATTATCACATGAGTGAAAAAAAGATCATTTTTTTCTCTGTTTCTTCTTGTAGTCTATCAGCATAGGGTGCTGTCCTACAGCCATTGGTGGTGTGTCCATTCAGGATATGAGGAGATCTTTACTCATTTTAGCAATGTTGTTCTTGGTCTGCAAACACATGGGAAAAGAGTAAACATTTGTTTTGGTCCTTGTCAGCAGATGTGATTCTCCAAAAATTAAAGAATTTACAAAAGGAAAAAGTAATCAGTCCTTGACACTCTTTATAGTGGTATTCACTGGAAAAAGCTTCCTCTCTCATGTCATTCATGTAAAGCATGTGATAACTCCTTAAAAATCTGTCCTTTGCATATGTATATAGTACATCAAAATATATTTGAGTTTAATGGCAACAAGGGGCTTTGAGATCAAATATATTTTTATATATTTTAGTTATAGAGAGAAGATTTTTTTTCTTTAAATTATTAGAATAAATAGAATTAGAAACTGTTTAGTCAGTGAAGCCAACCTCTCCAAGAATCTGGCCCACAGTGCAATTTTCTACTTCCCAGAAGACAAAGTAATTCTGAACGACTTGCTTGAGTTTCTTAAAGAAGTGATAAAATTGTCATGCTTAGAAATTTAATGCTGTTTTTTATGTAGATTTTTTATTTTCTTTCCTCAGTAAATGAATATGTTCTAAAAAATGCATACTGCCTGCATCTCTTAATCCCAAAAGTGTAAGAGTCCAATATTCTACACTCCCAATTAACTGATCAGTCATTATGAATGAACTGTTACACCTTAATTAATAAAAAAAGAAAAGTAGGAACATACTGTTAGATTTTTTCCCAGAAAATACTTCAAAATAAGTAGCTCTCCAGACTGTCTAGATATACAAGGAAAGAAATGTAAGGCAAATGAAGAACAGTGTCATTTTTATCTTGCTCTATCCAAAATACAGCTGTATAAGAACAGGACCTGCATGCCTGAGCTGAGGAGGAAAATGCATGAGAAAATTCTACTTTTGTGTAATAGTTATTAAGAATTTGTCTAAGAACACTTAATCCACAATAGATAAATAAATAAAGGAGAGAAAAAAGAGCCTATTCAATTTAACTTACATCTGAATTGTTTAAACTTGTTAGCTCTATGTATCAGACAGATTCATCTTTATAAACTCTGTCCTTCTCCTTTTTGATGTACCTCAGATATCAGTGCCGAAGAAGACAGGCTGTCAGCTCAGAAACTTCTGCTCACTTAATCTTTTTTTACACTGCCAAATTTACCTTTCATTAACCCCTCATGGTCGGCTTAGGTATCCTTATGTATTTAACATTGCTGAATCCTCTTGGTAATACTCACTTCCAGAGGGATGTGTTCTCTCTTGAGTCCCTAAAGCACTCCTACCTTTCATTCTGTGATGAGTAGGTTGTGATTTGTTTCAGCTGTAGCACATAGACGTGGGTCTGCTAACACTTTGCACTCATATATATCAAGCTTTCATCTAAGACACTCAATGTATTCTTCCTGGCTTTAATTTAAATAGTGCTCACAATGCTATTATGGGTCAGGTGGCATTCATACCTACTGCAGAGATGAAGAAAGCAAGGCACCAACTGTCTTAAGTATTTCCACTAAAGCCAAGCATGGAGACCTGGACCCAAATCAATGTTTTAATTATTTTCCTCATATTTTCCTGCCATACAGCATGGCAGGGAAGAGCTGCACTGAGTTCCGCATTAAACTACACATTCCTTAAGCCACTAGTCAATGGAGAGATTCTCAAAAGTGATGGGGGCTCAGAGGGTAAAAATAATGGCTGCAATGGCTGTTTCCAAGCAGGCATCAGTAAAACCTGGAGTTACGATGTCCAGTCCTTCTCTCTTCCGCAGAATCAAGGAGAGAATGTTAACGTCATCAGTGTGGTTCGCAGAACTCCCCTGTCCTTCAGGGCTTCAAATGCAGTGTCCCTTTGACTTATGCCTTTAAGGTGGGCTTTTTCCCCAGCTTGGTGCCTGCTCTATGCTAGAGAATATTTGGATTTTATGATGCTAATGGAGATTACTTTTCTAACCACATACTTGTGTGCAAACTGGAAGTGTGTAAACTTCACAAGTCGCCCACAACAGTTTGGCAACTGGAAGAGTTTGCCCTTTCATTTCTAGCTATGAAAGTGAGCTAAGTTATCCTTGCTAGGAATCTGTTGGTTATAGCAATTTAACATTTCGTATTTCTAGTGCTTTCATGTCTGTGTGGTGTTTTCCAGATAATTCCTTCAGTTGTTTTGCTCCACTCACACAGTAAATTTTGCCTTCTTTTCAGTGCTGGCATAGGAAGAACTGGGTGTTTTATCGCCACAGCCATTGGTTGTCAACAGCTGAAGGAAGAAGGAGTTGTAGATGCATTGAGCATTGTCTGCCAGCTACGAGTGGACAGGTGAGTTCATAGAACCATACATCAGTCAGATGACATGAATTTATTTAAAATTACACTGGATGAGTTCAAGTCTCCTGCATTTATAGGATAACTTCAAACAGAAGATGTCTTCTGCATCTTTGCAGAAAGTGTCTTGCGGACAGTGCTATAGATGAAACCTGTTACAAAAGGATAAGAGAAATAGAAAAGTCTGATGAGCTCCAAAATTAGATGTTTAAATGTAAATTAAATTAAATTAAAGGAAATTTTCCTCTGCATCCCACCATCAGCTGAACTAGCTCAACACAATAAGCTTTTGTGGAAGCTCTTCTACCCTTTCTAGGCATACACAGAATTGTTTGATTTTATACTCAGGCTCTTTCAGGACTTGAGTTTCTGCTGCTGTTTTCTCTTGTACAAGGAGGTTATACCACTGACAGCTAGAGCATGGACCTGACTTCTGCTAGGCAAGGGACACATTTAGTACAGATGTTAGTAATCCAGTCACTTCTAACAGGAGATCCACAGCATCTTCCCTTTCTGTCCTGTCGGACAAGGGGGAGAGAAAAAAAGAGTATTTTTTTCCATTTCTTTTTTAATATGTTTTTGATCTATTTCATGATGTTGAATGTGTCCCAGTTACGGTTTCAGTGATGAAATGAGCATGCAGTGACCAGTGAACTGACTACTCTATGTTGCAGCTGTTGATTGAAAGCGAGCCTGTAGCTGCTCTAACACTGAACAGTGGGTTACCATCAGAGTGGGGCATTCTCTGAAGGACAGAGAGCTTATTGTTGGGTATACGTCATCCAGACACAAGAGAATGGGGGAAGGAACTGTAATCCATCTGCTCTTCACAGTTTGTGTCCTGATGCGGTCAGAAGACAGGCTGAGCCTGGTTTATTCTTCAGTAATGATTATGAAAACCTCTTCACAGCTGAATGCTGCTTTACATGGATGGAGTGGCTGCCATCACTTTTGCTGACCAGTATGACAGCATTAGCTGAATATTCTAAGTAACTTTTGTATTTAGATCAAGATTAAGATTTAGATTAAGGAATATTGTTTCTGGGTAAAACTGGCTAAGACTCTATTGAATGAAATTCTCCTGAGATAGCAACTGCCATTTCTGGGCACTTGGCGCTCCTCTCTTTCTTCTGTCTGCAGTATCCCACTAGGTCACAAGAGACACAAGGCAATCTGGAGGCTAGAGATTGTCTTTGAGCCCAAATTGACAGGGACAGCAAGGCTCACTCAATGTGTAGTTTCTTCATACAGCAGAGAATGACAAATCTGCTGCTGCTACTGCCTCAGTTGTGCTGAAACTCCTTTCGAATTAGGCTGGCAAAGTTACTCAGTTTGGGAAAACTGCAAGGCATATGTTGCAGAATTTTTTTAAGTCCCTGGTTGAATTCACAGCATGGGAGTAGGGCTTGGGAAGCAGGAGCACTGTAAGCCAGCATTGTTGCAGAGTGCTTTGTTTTGTGAAACCATGGCCAAAGAGAGATTTGTACTGGAGAGGAGGATGTGGGTATTGTGTACGGAGCAAGCTGCTCGTTTGGTTGTACTTTTCTTTCTTATTCTGCTTAGAGAAACAGGATTTTGTAAAAAAATAAACAAAGAGGGCTGCATCAAGAGCAGAGAAGTCTCACCACTGCTGTAGGTACCAGGTCATATAATCTCCTTGCAAGATTGTTACCTGCTTCTGACATACTTTTTTCTCTAAATGGAAACAACCCATGAGGAGTACAAATGCTGAAAAAGAGCTCAGGTCAGAGGGACAATTAAGGATTTTTGTGTTCTGAAGCATTCTGAAATGCTGAAGTGGAGTCACAGTCTGCAAAAGGACCAGAATCCATATAGCTGACTGTTTTTATGCATCACCTCCTCTGCCCTTACCCTCCCACACTCTTTCCTCACAGTGGAGGTTGTAATGTGATCCTTACAGGGCAACATGAGCCACTTGGAGTGTAAAATTCTCCAAGGGGAGTTCCTGACCTAAAAATCACAGCAACAGAGAAGATGGAAATGGTGAGGGGAAAAAAAAGTGCTTACTCTGTTTTAAATTATCAGTTCCAAATTTCTAACTCCATCCTGATTATCTATTCATCTTATTTTAAAAAGGCTTATAGCGTTCTTCCTCATTTCAGTATTTCTATTATAAGATAACCTTTCTCTCATTGCGCTTACACTCCAATGAAGAGAAGTGGAAGCAAATTCTGCTCTTTTACAGCAGTGTTTATGTCATTATTTCAACCACAGAAATAATCTGTATTTTCAGCATTATTACTGACAACATAGTTTGGTTAAGTATATCTATCCAGTGAACTTTCTTATATGTATTTATATGTACCCATGATAAACTTGGAGGGAAAATAGAAATCTGACTCAATTATGAATGTTCAGCACAGTAAGCTCAATGACACAAAGCTTGTTATAAATTTTAAGTGATTCTTGCATTTCCATATTTTTTCAAGTTTCAGATAGTGAAAATTGACCCCAGAGATCTCGGTGAAGGCTTCTCGGTTTTTTATATTCTCAGGCATTGCCTGAGACAAAAAGTACATTTTTTGAGTTTTAATTTTTGATGGCATTTTTCTGAGGAAAACTCAATTACACCTAAAGCTTTTTTCCTTTCCCTTTTCCAGATGGCCATATTGCAGGACAGCTCTCACTCACCTGGCAGTTAGCTTATTAGCAAGGTTTGCTAAGGCAAAGCTTAGCAGCCCCTCAGCAGCCCTGCCAGTCCAACCAGACCACAGTTTCATCAAGTGGCCAAGTATCACTGTAACACACACAAAGCTCCATGAGACCAAGTTCTCCTCACAGTCCTGACGTGGGATTATTGCAGGTGGGATGTGAGATAAGGTCACTACAAGTGGCTTGAAGCTGACAAAATGAGCTGAACATCCCACTAGACTCTGCTGCCAGAGCTGGCTGTGGCCATCACCATGTTATACTTCATTTACTGGCATAGCCCATATGAGCCAAGCAGCAGAACAGGAGCAGAGTTGAGGTCCTCATCCTCATGACGCTGGACATCACCAGGCTGCAATTTATTCTCTGTACAGGTTGCCCTCTCAAAAGAGAATAGTGTTAAGGAGAAAACAATGGTTTTCTCTGTCTACAAAACAGCTAGAAAGTTGCCTGAGGTGTGCACTGAATCTTTTCGTCTCTGATACTTCATATCCACTTGGTTCCCAACCAAGTTTGTTCATGCTTGGAGCTACACCACTCAATGCAGACCTGCTAATGGAATGAACACATTTCTGGTGTGTGACCTTTCTGCCATATGGACCCAAGGCCTAGATTCTACTGAGATAATAATATAGGCAATAGGAGAGCAGAAAATAGAACTGTGCTGGATGGACTCTCAGTGTAGAGCAGATGATGCTGGTCGTCATTTACCAAAACATTCCCAATGGCCACTGTACTCTGCAAGAACCAAACAAACACCCAAATAAATTACAGATAGTGGCAAGGAGTTGTGCGGGGAAAAAAAAAGAAAATTTATTAACTGCCTATGTAGTCCCTCTAGAAACAGAGTTTGAAATAGAGTTCCAATAGAGAATGAGGTGGCAGAGAGCTGTTCCCAGGATGTCTAGGAGCTGTGTTCTTAACTGCTCAGTATAACTTAGGAGGTTGATGGGGGGTGAAAGGATCTTGCAGCAGTCGTCTGTGCTGAGCTAACATGAGGAAATGAACCATCCACTCAAAAGCTTGACCCAGGATATAGATACAGCTATGATCTGTGTGGCTTCATAGAAAGACAGACCCTCAGCTCTGCTCAGCTTTCTTTTATTCTTTTTTTCACAGTTCATTTTTTTATGTTTTGGCACAGAAACAGGAAATGTTTGATGTGAGGCATCTTCAAGGCTTGCTGTGATATCGAGAAACTTTGCACATTCTTTAACCTTAAAGGCACATTCTTGGAATAGCATCCAATAATTTTGCTTTTGGCTCCTCAGACAGGATGAAGAGTTTCCAGTGTGCGTCAATTCATTGTTTAAGTGTTTTGACTAATCGCCTCAGGTTAAAAAAAAAAAAAGAAATTCCAAACTCTGCATCACATTCATTTTGGAGCAGACTGCAACCAGCTGCACTCACAGCAAGCCAGAGGGCAAGGAACGAGAGCTTTCCCTCTGCCATGGTTGCCCAAGCAGACACAATGGCGGCCCCCGAGTCCTCAGCACACCAGGGTTTGGTTCTTCCAAGCAGCAGCTCAGTGAGCCCCAAAGAAGCAGAGAGCAGCTAATGGAGGAGCTGTCAGTGTGGGCTAGTGAGGACAAAAGCTGCAGGCCCAGCGGTGCTGCAGCTGTGAGTCCTTCCCTCCTGGGCACAGGGGACGTGGCAGAGGAAAACACTCTCTTACAGCAGATTTCCTCCTGAAAAAGTACTCTTTCATGGAGCCTTTTACACAAAACAATGTTTTAAGGTGATAGATAATTTCTTGATGTTAAGTATGAGCCCTTCACAGGAACAGAGGGGAGAATCCCATGGGTGGTAGGCAAGGTCAAGTTGTCTGAACCTCCAAGATCTGAGTATCCCCTTGGCTGGCAGGGACGTGCACTGCTATGCCCACACAGGGTTTGGAAGCACCACAACAGCTCACTTTTGCTTAGGAACAAATGTTCATCCTCAGATAGGCTTATGTATGCCCTAGGGATTTTGTGTGTTACTTCACTTCAACAGAGGTAGGTGCAAGGGTCACCTCCACAATTGGCCTTGTGCAGCCAAAGCAGTTTTAACCTTCTCTTCCTGCCACATGCTGGTCCCTGGACATTTTCCCTTCCTTCACCCCTTCTCACAGTGGATTGGAGCTGGGAAACGCACTCCTGAAAGCATGTCCTGGGGGAGCGCTGGCAGAGAGACAGGGCAGGCTGGGAAGAGGACGTGTGGGCCGAGCGGGACGCAGCAGGAGGAGGAAGGAAGGAGGCCAGGCAGAGCACAGAACCAGAGCAGAGCCCTCCTGTCACCTTTAGATGACTCTTGATGGATCTTCAGGCAGGAGACGAGCACAGAGGAGAGTGGCTGCAGGCAGCAGGCAGCCAAGAGTTGTGGATTTGTGGATGTATTTGTTGGCAAAGCAAAGAGACTGCTGCTTTTTGCACTGTATGGGACCATTTAAGGACTTGTGATTTAATTCCTAAAAGCAGCGTATCATAATAGAAATGCAGGTCACTAAAAAGGGTTTTACAGTTGTCTGAGCTCACTGGAGGAGCATAGACAGCTGGTCAATTTCCTACAGAAGTAGGTATTAACTTAATCGTTTTTGCTGCTACAACCAGTAGCAATTTCACCATCCAATAGCACTGAGGAAAATATAAGAACCTTATGGTAGCAGACGAACTCATCTAATACTAATGGACAATATTTGCCAAGGCATCGTTACCATTTTTCACCCAGCTGTATATCACGATGTCCTTTTGTTGCTGCTGCCTATGAAGTGATCATGTGGGAGGTTGTCAGAGCTTCTGCTGTTAGGTGCTTGGCTTCTGCATCACTTTGGACCTAAATCCCTCCCTACATTTTATTGCTTTAGAGAAGGTTTAGCTTATGCCAAATACAATACACATCTTAATGTCGTCCTTCGCCTTAAGGCCATTTACTCATTCATCCCCCCAGAGGTAGTCAGCCTCTCTGTGGTAACCTAAGGATGAACACATTGTTTCAAATACCCTGGCGGCCTTCACTTGATGGGGAGTGAGATCTGAAAGATCCTAGTACTTCCAGAATGAAGCTCAGTTTAATTTCAGAACTGAATGTAACTCTTATTAAATACTGCACCTACCTACCTCCTGTAGGACATTGTCCCCTTCCTACTGCAGTTGGCACTGGACGTGTGAGACTAGATCCTCCTTGTTCCACCTAAAAAAGGAATTGTTAGCAGTTGAATGTATTAAGTGGAGGCATCTAATACAATCTGTCTGTAACTAGTCCTTTTTATGGTCAGGTTAAGCTCTTTTGTATCTCTGGTGTTGAAATGAGTCACTGCTGTAAAATTTCCTAGGTGGCTGCTGTTAGGACAGGATGCATTGTAGGCGTTAGAAAGGGGACAGGAAGAGCTGTTCTCTGTACAGGCAGTCTGAGGGTCAATGAAGGTTGCAGTTTTACTAAAGGACAAAAATGAAAGGCCGGATTCTGAATCCTCCCTTGCTCCACCAGTGGCAATGCAGAGTCCATGTAGCTGGCCCTCCATGCCCCAGTGACAGAGCAAAATTCTCTATGAATGTGTTGAATTTGAAATGTAGGTTTTAACAGTGTAAACACCAGATTTCCTCTCTAGTTCTTATTCTGATATTATTAGCACCAGTAGTTCATGCTATATGTATGCTGGATGGCATAAGTCATGAAGGAAATACTTCTGGATAGGCAAATCTCCCTCTTGCTCAAGCAAACTTTAGGTCAAAAATTGAGAAAAGTCCTTATCTAGCCATGGAGCTGGCAGGGGCTGGAGCTTGTTGCATTCATAACAAATAACATTTCATTCCTCTGCATTTTCTTTCAGAGGTGGCATGGTTCAGACCAGTGAACAGTATGAATTTGTGCACCACGCACTAAGTCTGTATGAAAGCCGACTTTCTGAGGAAGCTGTCCAGTGAAGACAAGGAGGGTGAAACAGAATGTCTGTCTCTTGAGGTAATTTGTTTCATTACCTACCAGCAGCTTCTTCAAGGAGTTTACTGCAGTGGGAAGAGCGGCTTTGAAGCCAACTTCTGAAAGGATTGTGGACAATTTGGTAAGAGTATAAAGATTGCTGGACCTTTACTGTATATGAATGTATTGTGAGCTTCCCAAAAATGATTTATAAAGAAGGTACTGTACTGAAACTACACGTGGATTTCACATATATATCTAAAGGTGGGTTCATTCTGTAATACTGGTATCTGCCCTATGGAATGTATGTATGTGCTACTGCCGGAGTCGACTGGACATAGAAACTTCTACTGAAGAAATGTTTATCAAGTGTACAAATGCTTTAACGTTTGCAAAATGTCTTGTGAATGGACTGTCAACTGTACTGTAAAGTGCTATTACTGATTATGTGGTGAGCTTGTTTCTTGGCCACATAATATTCTTGCTGCTAAAATTGCAAGTGTTCAATAATGGATTTAAGAAAAAAGAAAAAGAGGATGAGAAAAAATGTTGAGTCTTGTTTTTGAAAATATTCAAAAGCAGCTAATATTTTATATGGAAGTATATGTTCTTCATACTATTAACTATTAAATGTGTATTTACTGTAGGTCTTACGGAGCAGCTGCTGAGCACAATGTCTGTTATTCAGTGTGTATGTATTTACCCTGTACTGTTGACTGTCATAGAACATGCTTCAGCTACAGACCCAAATCCAGTGTATTTGTAAATTGTGTGAGTCATTTTACTTTAAAGTTTTAAAAGAAACTTTGTAGCATATATTAAATGGTAAGGATTTTAAATATTTGTCTGTCTTTTATTAATACGAGATTTTTTTGCTTACATTGTTTATCTGCTCTGTCTCTTTCAGTAAGAGATAGATGCCTTTGTGATATGGACTGTTCCATGACAGGTTATACAAGAACGAAAATGCTGCTGTGACTGTTTCCTTACTGCTCAGTAAGAATTTGTTTTTAAGAGAAATGCAAAGTTGGCATTATGACTTAATACTGGGAGGTCTGTTCACAGGTTATCATGAGTTTTTAATGCAGTGATGTTGACTTTGCTTTATACTGCTAATAAATTACACTTGATACAAAATATTTACTGAAGTCTCTATTTATTTATTTTTTGCTTAGAGTAATTTGGTGCATGCTTTTGTACACCCAGAACAGGCAGAGCTTGGTACAGTTTGGCTATATACATAATGGCTTCCGATTACTAGAGAGTAAATCCTACTGACATTGAGCAAAGTGGATCACTTGATGAAGGCACAATCAACAGCACCCAGTCCTCAGGGGAGTTCATATAAGGTCCAGTATATACCTGAGAGATCTGCCCTCTCCACTCCTCCTTCTCCTCTCACTCTCTGCTTGGCTTTTTAGGACTTGTGGAGCTAGAAACATCAGTATCAGGATTTTGCCTAATTACAGATAGTTATAAAAATGTGTACATGCTCCCTGCATAATACTTTTTTGGCATCATCCAGATCACCTGAGGACTCATAATATTTCACAGGCAATTAATTATACAGAGGTACAATCCCTTTTTCTTTGGACTTTCAGTCTAAAGCGGTTCAACACCATCTCTTCTAGTGGCCTGCGTGTTTGCATTTTTCCAAAAGAAAGCAGCTAGTAAACTGTGAAGAATCATATGAAACGACAAAGTGGTGTAAAACTCCCCAAAACAATTGAATAGAAGGAAGTGCTCGTCACTGACTTTTTCCCCCTGTGAAGGCACATTTCCTTCCTAGCCTTCGCTTCACTTATCTGAGGTGGTTTTTTTTAAGAGAAGCGTGGGCAGTTGCTAGAGGGAAAATGGAGTCCTTAATTCACGTCCTGGTTTTTACCTGTCTTGCCTTGATGTTCTCAGGTAAGTGTCTCTCCCCACCTCCCCTCCACCAGTTCGCTCTTTCCGCCACTGAGCAGAAACCTCCAGGGCAGCTGGGGACTTACAGAACAGAGTCACTTCTGTGCGTGAGCTTATACAAGAGGAATGGGGGGCAGGGCCAACACAGCCAGTTCTGTTTAGGTTTCTCTTTCAATGCTGGATGTACCTCTTCTTGTTTTTAAGATTTCCTACTTGACAATACAGGAGATGAGCTTTGGGGCAATGTCTTTGAAGGGGAAACTCTGTTTTACTGCTACCCTGTATAACTTCCAGAGGCATGAGATTTCTGTAATGCTTAGTTGGAAACTACCGAGATCTGTAGAAACAGAGGAATGAAAAACCTCAACGGAGGGAAAAAAGCATTGATTTTAGCTGTAATTAATAAAATGTTATCACTAATTAAATATTGTAACTAATAACGTGTTTGAGTAAAACTGAGGGTAGAAAAATAAAAACATAAATAAGATGGGGAAGAGTGGCTGCATTTGAAATATTTGTGCTCCATGACATGTACTTTTTTGCTCTGGTAACTTCGGAGCTTTATGATAAATGAGTCATAGCTGTGTTCATTTGAATGCTTGTTTGCTGTATTTATGGTGGAACAAAGTGCTGAGCTGAAATGGATTAGAGTGGCCACAGAACTAACAGCTAGAGACATTGGAGTAAATCCTGTAAGAGTTGTACTTCCTATCCATAGAAAGTCTCCATTCTTACAAAGGCACGGGTACTGAGAGGTGTTTTTCTTACATGTTTTCTTCACTAACACTGAGAGTTTTGCTAAAACAATTTGCAAGCAGTAAATTATATTGCAGAATGACTGGGCCATAAAACTGAAAGAAGATTGAGAGATCTTGTAGACAGATGTCTGTGTTTTCAAGGGGGGGGGGCGGGGGAAGTGGGATGTTTAGAACAGGTATCTAAAGTTAGAAATTCTTGTATTTCTTTTATATCCGGTGTAGGTTTTTCTTCATTTTTACATACAATTAAAGTTAAGGTGACATTTGCCACAACAGTTTGCTATTTGTGTTTTGACATTACCATGAAAGAGTGCTCACATCATGTGGGCTGTACAATTGGGGTTCTTTCGAGTAGGTTAAACACATGGAGAGTTCATGAGTAGTTGAACACAGTCAGTGGGAAGGGAAATTTATTTGCTGATGTATTTTAAATCATTGTGAATTTACTTTTTAAATAACCATGTGTAATCTGTTGTATTTTCTGGGATTTTCCTCTTCCAGAAGGGTTTCTGATTATCCATGTCCAGAGACAGCAGTGTCTTTCAGAAAGGAGAGGAGTCATTATGGAAAGGTGCAGCATGAGCAGTCCCAACCAGCAGTGGCAATGGATGGCTGATGACAGGCTCTTCCATGTGAAATCTGGACAGTGCCTGAGCATCTCCACGCGTTCTGCACTGTCATCTCGCAGCATCATCGTCAATTGCTCCCAGGCAGTCAGGTGGACTTGCCACGAGGAAGATGGGCTCCTGAAGGTAGCCAACAGCTCACTCTTTCTTACCAAGCAAGGTCAGAAGGTGATGGCCAAGCAGAGTAAAAAATACCTTCATACGTGGATGCAGCTCGAAGCCAGCGAGATGGGAAAACCTGTCTATGTAAATCTCTGCTCAAAGCAAGGTGAGCTATTTCTTCAAAAAGATATCCTGGAATTTGGTCAGTTTGGTGGAGTCTGATAAAGCACTGGCACAGGCTGCCCAGATGGGTCGTGGATGCCCCATTCCTGGAGGTATTCAAAGACAGGTTGGATGGGCCCCTGGGCAGCCTGATCTGGTGGGTGATAACCCTACTCATGGAATAGGAGTTGGAACAGGATGATCTTTAAGGTTCCCACCAACCTAAGCCATCCTGTGATTCTATAAGTTTAGGTAACAAAAATGTCTCTTCAGTGCTTACTCATATGTTAAGAATTCTCAAGTGTTTGGTTTATACATAAAAACATCTTTTCATAGTAACAAAAAAGAAAAAGAGTTAAAAGAACCACAAAAGGAAAGCTGAGATTAGAGCAGTCTGTCTGATTATTTTTTTTTTTATCAGGATGTTCCCCCCCGCCTTCTCTACTCACAGTCCTAACATCAAAGTACTTACGTGCTAGCTCAGCTCACTATTCCTGTGTCATTTCCTTCTTTATTTTTAAACAGAAGTATAGATTATAATTCCATGTAGTTTTTAAAATATGGATGTGTGCAGGTCCTTCTCATTCATTGTATCATAAAATCTGGTTTCAACACGTCAATAACAAGGAAGTATCTGAAAATCAAAATACATTTATTACTCTGATATCCCCAAATGCATGATTGGAAGAGCCATATAGTCCACATATTTGTATGTTCATGCAGATTCTCTCTGCCATTGGATGGAACATCTATGAGAGCACTCAAAATCCTGAATATAATCTTAGAAATTCTTGCAGTGACACTTGTATACGCATGGGCCCGCGCACATGCTTCTAGATGTGTTGAGACACCTGTGTTACATATTACATATCCCCAGCAAAAAGGAAAAAGAAACGTTTGAATTTACTTAATAATGTTTTCTTTGACATCCTGTTGTCAGTCATTCATAACAATCCCTTTGGTATTCTACTTGCACACTTTTAAGGTGTTCTTTGTGGTAAATAAAGACAACCTGCACAGTTAAGCCTTTCAGTGGGAAACACACCACTTATTCTTATATTTACATGATTTTAAAAGTGGTTTATGGTTCAATACTTTTGCATCTGGCCAAGTTTTCAGAACATTTCAAACAAATTCCTTGTTCTTTCTAACCCGAGAATGTTGGGGCATGCTTGATAGCTGATCCTCCTCCCATTCCTCCTAAGGCTGGGTACCAACGTTTTTCAGCCAATCTACACTTGCAGGAATCCAGTCACAGCAACAGGACCACTGTGGAAGTCCGAAAGGAAAAGATGCATTATCAAGGAATGGAGAATTGGACAACATGCAGTCTTCTCATATATTTTAAAGACTTAGAAGGCAAAATAATATGAAGTTCTGTGTACCTGTGCGTAGACAGAGAGTTGCTTGCTTATTCAAAGACACCATGAAAAATTAAGTTAGATACCTAGGCAGTGTTATTTCTGCAGACAGTTGGATAAAGTGTTGCCTAACAGATTTGAGGTAAGCTTGAATCCTTTTCTTACTCATCATGAGAAGATGATTTAAGACCAATGAGTACTGAGCAATTCTCTAAGTAGAGAAGCCTGTTGATTCTCTTTAAGAGTCTCACTTTATTAGTTACCCCCTTTTTGACGGCTCTTAGAAGCTGAAAAATAAATTATACCTTGTGATCCACAATACCTAAGAATTCCAAGTGTTCATTAGTAGAAGTAATATGAAGAGATGCATTTTTTCAAATGAAAATAGTAAGTACCTCAAGAAGAAAACTAATGCCTACAGTGCTGATATTGGTGGTCATATAAATATCAAAAATTTCAATGCTGAATTCTTAAAATTACTCTCTTGAGCACATCTTCCTAAATTCAGCAAATCCTGCAGTAGATCAGTCTAAAATAACATATTCAATCTATGTTTAGATGAGATAGCAAAAACTGAGCACTCTTTGGAGCTGAAACGGCTGTATATTTTTTCTACTCCAGACTAATATCATGTTTGATTGTAATTTAACCTTTTTTTCATAGTATTTATAAAAAAAAACATTGTTATTTTCACAATGGAGTTACTTACTGAATTGAATCCCAAATATCCGCTCAGATAAAGAACATGCTCCAAACCCAACAACTGGAACTACCTCTTATACTGGAGCTAATTCAAATACCAAGCATAATTTGTTCTGAGGTTGGGGAAAGTCTGAGCTCAGATTTGGATTTCAAATCATAAATTGATTGTGCTGGATATTCGGTTTTTGCTACAATCCTAACCTAAATGACTGTGTGTGGAAATCCAGATGAGTTTACACATGTAATCCAGATCTGTTCAGTCAGAGATCACTCTAAATCTAACAGCAGGCAGTCCATCCCACACAAAGACATTGCTGATTGTGGCAGCAGGCTCAAACAGCAGACACAACAGAAGGCCACAAGGTATTGTCTCCCTTGAGGTGGTGGGACGTCAGGTTTCGGCATTCATGAGATTAGGGGCACAGATGCACAGACCTTTAGAGCTAAGGCCTTATTTTCACTTGCAGGCTCAGAACTTTCCTAAGTCTGGGATTCAGTAGAAGGAAGAGGGATGGAAACAAAGAGGACAAAAACATGCAGGAGCTGCAGGGCTAGAAGGCAGCATGATGAGGGAGAGTGCTATGTGAAGAAATGGAACATGCTGAGGGAGTGAGGTAGGGTGCTCACAAGAAAAGCAAACATCAGCTCATTAGAAGCATGTCTGGGACAGAGGGAGAAGTAAACCTTTCATGTTAATGAAGATCATCAATGAACAGTTGGAAGTGTTTTCATAGATATAGTGAAAGACTTAGACAAAATATGGTTTTGCATGCAAGAAAATTGGCAGACATGAAGGATTCTCAGGATCCGGTTTTGTATTTGGATGTATATTTGCAGAAGAATTTTGTGCACAGTAAATTATGTGAAATCTAAAATTAAAAATCACAGGCAATATTCTTCCGAAAGGAAGAAGGATCTTTACTATGACTGAGAGCAGCAAAATCTGTTGCAAGCAAATAACAACCCCAAGCACTGCAAATCTAACACAGTAATGCTGCTGTCTCTCTGGAGTTGTGTGAACAATCCTTACATGTCTCTTTTGCTCTGGAAAGGTTTAGTTTCGCTAAAATATCTGATTAGAGAACAGAGGCAATGCCTTGTGGCGCTTCAAATATTACCAACAAACCTTAAAACCACTTGAAACTGAAAATTATTCACTAAATTAAGAATTATTTCAAACAGGGAGATGAAAGTCCAGGCTGTATGCTGAGATTACTCACAGTGCTGTAGACTGACACGCGGCCTGTAGAGCACTCTAGTCACAGAAATTGACATGAGCTGTTTTGTAATGCAGTACTCTATGTCACATTTCCCTTCTGCTGTAACATATACAGGAAGGACATCTCCTAAAGTAAGTGTAGCTGCAAAACCCTAGAATTGTGGATTAAGCTCCATTCACAAGAGAAGCTGATTCTGTAGAGGGGCATGGCTTCTTTACTTATTGTTGTGTGTCAGGTATTTAAGAAGCATAGTAGGATCTGCAATGATATGAAACAAAATAGGCAAGAAAGTCAAACAGCACCTTTTTATCTCAATTTGTTTGCAGTCTGTCATAGACAAAATATCTGATATTATACATAAGCAAAATCCTGACATGCCCTCTGTCAATGACTGTTACCTTCACAGTCCTACCTCCGATTCTATCCTAGCTTCTGGTCCTGTGTCTCTGCTTCCTTTTTACCTTCCTGTCACATTGCTTTCTCTCTTCCCATTATCTCATTTTCAGTGGGGAAAATGGGAGCAGAGCAGAGCAGGGCAGTGTACACTCAGGGTATGCTCTGAACCAGGCGAGTAACTGCAGAACACAGTAAAGAAAGATAAGAGCACCATCCTGTTGGTCTTCTTGAAAAAGGGGAAAGGGGAAGAACACTAAAGAAAGGTGGAAGAAGCACTGGAAAAGCTTCAACTCCCACCCAATTTTGTGATAGTGTTGATATCTATGGGCCTTAACTTTTCCACACCTTAGTGTTGGTAATAACTGCAGCAATCCATCCCGAGGTTCCTAACAGGTTGGGTTTCTCTATGTTTCTGCCTACTCAGAAGGACATAGGTCTCCCATTGGCCCTATGAGAGCCCTGAGCAGCTGTCTCAGGTGCCCTAGGGCTTTTCAGATTGCACAAAGTATCAACATTCAGGCACCTGAGCCAAGCCCTGGGTGTCTACACAGCAGCTACTTTTCTAAGCTCTCTTCAGTAGAGAGCCATGGAGTTAATGGGGTCTGGATACCTTGCCCAAGCCTGAAGGCACTGCTATAGGGTTCCAGGTGCTTGACAAGGAACCAGTGATATTCACACAGCACTTTGCTCAGCATATACACAGAACTGATGGATCTCCTTTGCTTGTAAGCAGCCTGCTGCTGTGCAGATGGATGCAGTCTGCAGTACACCCATGGATGAAATATGCACTTAGTCATAATGTCATAATTTCTCCTGGGTGTGCTACTGATGATTACAATGGTATGTTCACACACTGTACATCATTCAGCCACTATTGATCAATGTCACTGTCAGTTCTGCAGTGCTGTTCCCATGAACAGTTTTATGACTGATTTCCAAAGAGACTGCTAGAACAATGTTAAGCACTTCTGAGAAATCCCACTGCTGCGATTCCTGTGTACTTAGCTGATAGCCACGTAGGAGGTGAGTTTTTTCTGGTTCAAAAGGGATAAAAGTTAGAAATTCAAGTTGTGTAGAAATCTTTTTGCCAAAGTCTTACAGTAAAGAGACTTCTCTTGTAAGTGCCTGCTGCTGAAGAGATGAGAGGGCCCTTATACTGGCACCCTAGCAGCTTTCCTTAGATAATTTAAACCTGGATCATGATACACTTGTTACTCAATAGTCCAGCACTGCATACATGAAAAGTGCTGGTACACATGCCCCAAGTTCCAGTACATCCTACTGCTACGCACAAGCCATTTCCATCTAAGGTTCACAGGTTTTCAGCCTCTGGTTGAAGGCTGAAGCTTGAAGAAAGGAGACAGGTGGGGCATTTACCAAGTGCCCCTTTGTAGTACCTCCCCAGGCTGATGGCATGGGTCTGATGACCTGTGATTTTTCTGGCAGTGGAGTTGGCCTCTCCCCTCTGTTCCTGCACCAGGGATACTGCTTATCCCAGATACTGGGTCCCACAGACCTTTTATGGAGTAGCAGCTCTACTAAAACACAACTGGCACTGGAATGTCAGTTTCTTCCTGTTGGAATAGCTGCTATTTTTCTGTAAACAAAGCCAAGGGTTTTTTTTATTTTTTTTAATGTGCTTTTAAGTTGAGTGTGTAAATCTATATTTAGGAACCCAAATGAATGGCCTTTTTTTCTATGTGGCTGCTAACCACTCAGATGTCTTTTTTTTTTAAAGCTGTCTTCCTATCAGTAGCTTACTCCCTGCTGAACTTGGAGATATTTAAGAGGCACAGAGCCAGCAGGCTTAATCCAGCCCAAGTCATCAGTGCTGGCACTTCTAGTTGCCTACCACAGGCTTTCATAGACCCCCAACTAACAAGAGATCCCCAGGAACAAAGGGTGACATGGACTTGAGACTAAGTCAGGACTTGTGGCAGCTGAAGGTTGGGTTCAGCAGCTGACAACAGCTTGAGCACAGGGCTGCCCCTGCCAGACTCTTCCCTGACCTTTGGATAGGGACCACGAAGGTATGTGATGCAGAACCACAGCAGACTTTGCACTATAGGCAATCTGATGACAGGACGAGAGGGAATGGCCAGAAGTTGCGCCGGGGAAGATTTAGATTAGACCTGAGGAAACATTTTTTTTCTCTGAAAGAGTGGTCAGGCACTGGAATGGCCTGCCTAGGGAGGTGGTTGAGGCACCATCCCTAGTGCTGTTCAAGAAGCGTTTAGATGAGGTGCTAAGGGATTTGATTTAGTAGTTGGGTAGGGATAGTGATAGGAGGATGGTTGGACTAGATGATCTTGTAGGTCCTTTCCAACCTTATGAACCTATGCACCTACGAACCTATGAATCTGCAGAGGACTCTGCAAACACATCACCAGTAGCACGAGGGTTGTCATGCAGCGTCGGAGCAAACATGAGGGTTCCTTTGTAAAAGAAAACAAAATGCCATCATCAGAATTCTTCTCCATGCCTTGACTTTGAAAAATATTTGATCAACAGTTTTTGTAATGTAATGGATATTTGTAATGTAATGGATATTTGGTCATTTTTATTTCCAGTGAAACGCAAATAAGAGGGGAAATGTTTCAGTAGGTATCATCCCACCCTGGCAAGCCAGTCCTTGATCAAGAGGATCCTGAACAATATACCTGGTGAACGCACCATGCTGTCAAGCATGAGAAACACTTGTAGGAAAGTGTCACTTACAAAGGTTACTAATCTCCCTTTTATTTCCAGATACAAAGGGAAGTACCACAAGTTTTACTAAATGGACATGTTTACATGCATGTTTACACATACACCAAAAATAAAAGAACCCCAGGAAAAAACAGTATTGACTTAATGGAAGATCATCCATTGATCCTTTGGGTAAAGAGGTAATCACATGTTGGCCTGCTAAGACATCGTAATTGCACACCAAGTACACCCGATTACATTTGGAAGCTTCTGCTGCAATTTAACTCAGTCATTATTTTTTTTTTTTTTTTAACAGGGATTGTGAGCTAAAATTATTATGAATGGCAATCAGCCCAGTGGCTCAGCAGCAAAACAAGGTTCTGTCATGTTGTAGAGCCCAGTTCAAGGACAGACAAAGTGTCTTGGGCATTGGGCCAACACACACTAGCTGTGCTCCAGCAATGGCAGGGCAGCTTTTTGTGAGGAGAAGGGGCCAGTGAGTAAGTTCAATCGCTTAGCTGAAACGTGATGCTACCAGATGTAGAGGCCACCACAGGTTGAACCCTGCCCTCACAGCCACAAAGAAAGGATATTAAATACATACCAATTGGGAGGAAGAGCCATGAAAATGTGGAGGAAAAATGTGTAGTAAAATCTTTCCTGCTCTCTAATTGCAACTTTGGCGTTCTCTGAAGGGTACGTGACTAAAAAAGCAAACCCAGAGTTATATTTGCAGACACTTTAGTGAAATGATACCATTGTTAGCTGAACCTTGGAAAGAGAGCAGTCAGGGGTTAGCGTGGTGTCTAACTTGGGACAGATATAAAATTGCAAGAGGAATATCACATCTAGGCACAAGGAACTTCATTACCATGCACAAAATCATAATCTGGATTTACATCAATAAAAGGCAGATGAGAATCTGTCCCATGTACTTACACATTGGGCTTTTTATTGACTGTATAAAGCTGAAATCATGCAGTCTGACAAAACACGTAAGTGAAAAAGCTATGTGTGAAAACATTGTGTTGTTAATGACAAAATACAGCCTTTCTCTACACTTTGGAGCCAGTGAGGAATTGCATTTAAGATGAGTGGTATGAAAGTTCATGGATATTTTGCGCAAACTTTAATGTTGATGCAAAATAATGTTTGTGCTGAAAACAAAAACTCCAGAACTGACAGGTGCACTTACACTACTTGGAAGCCATAACAGGCATCTATGGAACTGGTTATAAAAATATAGAGCTCATTTGAATTACTTTATTTGTCTTAGATCTCCAAGATGCTTCTGAATGGACTACTACAACTACATCCTTCCCTTTAAACACTACTACCTCAAGGCCTGACAGTCTGCTGGCAAGTAGCACAGAGATGTCCTTCAGAAACGTGACTGAACACTTCACAAAAAACTTCATTGAAAACCTCCACTTTGACTTGAAATCTTCAGCAACAGGGAAACCCTCCGTCCCAACTACTCCTCTGCAATACTCCAGCACTACAGAGGAGGTAAGGCAGATGAATTATTGATTGATTTTTATTAAGCCTGCTCCACTGTGTGGAGCCTGAGAGCTATTACAGGTGGATGTTTCACAGACTTAAAAAAAAAAAAAGCCAGCTGCAGGACTGAGCTTTGTTCTTTATTTTGATGGGATTCTTTCTTCATGCTGATAGTTCCCTTTGCTAGAAGTACATCTGGAGAAAAAATCTGCCCCTTCCGTACAGCACAATCGTGGTGCACACAGTGCTTTGGGAAAATGTCTAAGCTACAGGAAAAATGTTCAGGATACGTGAGGAGCAACGGAATGCTCATGGATGTGGCAGGAGACACGGGAGCTGACATATCCGTTCCCAGCTACTTAGTCTCTGCCATGGGTTTGTTGCACGACGTGAGGCTCTTGCTTTAACTGCATCCTAAGAAACAGTTTTATGAGCTTTTTTAGGATATTTGAGTTCTAGAATTGCATATATGGTTTATAGACTAAAGCAAGTGAAAACTCAGTGCTCTAACTTGCATTATGAGGAACACTGCCCTTGACCCTGGTCAGCTTATCTGGTGACTGATAGCCAGAGGGAAGACACACAGCTGCTCCTTCATCTACACTCTGTTCCAGAGTCCAAACACAAACAGCTCTGGCAGAGGAGGGGAATGCAGAGGAGGGGAATGCAGGTGCCAGCCCCATATCCAGAAGAAGCTAACAGTGAGCACTCAGCCCTCCAGTCTTCTGTTTTAGTGTGGGCAAGCCACAATTAAGTAATTTGAGAGCAAATCTGGCATAATCGTTGGCAAAACGTTCAGTTAGACCTAAAGCACTCAGGAGATGATTGGTCACTATCCTGCTATCAATACATAAGGATTAGAGCTGAAAATCCCTAAATCCCCCAGCTTTTTGTTCAGGAGAGCACACTGCACTTTATTTATTGGGGTCGGTGAACCTGTTTCAGTTATTACGTTGAGTGTCAACGTTACTGTAGATGAGAGTAAGAACAACAGGAGCCTTTACACATCCTGATTATTTTAAGGAAATCCTGCACAATCTGGTTTGAACAACATCACTACAGAACGTTTCAGACAGGGAGAAAGTAGAAGTGTTGCCCAGGACAATGTTGATGCAAATTACTGACTTTAGGGTTTATGGACCCTGTCAATACTATTCTAGTGCTGGCCACAAGGGACTGAGCTGATGATGGATGCACCGCACCCTAGTCCAGAGGTGATGGATGGTTCTTTCAAAATATCATTATTTGGGGCTGGCGCAGGCAGGCTGAGCTAATTACTCCATGTTCTCTGCTCATATGTAAGCCTCCTGCCTTAAGTATCTGTCTCCTCCAAATGGAAGCGCCCTGTGGAACAGGGTATTACCCAAATAGCCTCCAACAGTCCTACTGAATAGCCCCATCAGTGCTGCAGGAAGGTACTGTTTGAATTGAAGCCATTGCCTCCTGGGTTCCTACCCCAGCTCATCTCATTCACTTGATTTGCATTGAGCAAGGTCAAAGCTTTCAAACCAGATTCTTGAAGATAACCACAACAGAAAAGTATAATTATCTGTCCCTTGAAATGTCCAGCCTTGTCTAACCACTTGAACCTAGAGACCCCGTTTTTGAACATACAAAATTCTGACCTTCATCTTGTAGCTTTCTTGTCCTTAGAGTGGAATTAAAAACATTTTTGTCAAACTAGCAGACATATTTAAAAGAACAGCTGGAATTAACATGATACTTTGAAAACGTGTAGGCTAATAATTGCTATCAGGAAGACAATACCTTCTATGAACTGCATCTGCCCCAAGCCGGGTCCTCTTGTTTGTAAAATTAAAGCCTTGATGTTATTTGGCTGCGATCATGCCTACAGGGAAGGGGGGAGGGGAGGTGGACGACAATGGTGGCACTTCAATCAAACAAAATATTTAGTTTAGAGCAGCCTTGGTTTTCAAGTAAAACTGCAGCTTGCACTTTCAAGCCACGACAAAAACTATGCAAAGCCCATTTCCTCTTGATTAGAGAGACAGAGAGAGAGGCTGGTGTAAAGAAAAAAAAAAAAGGGCAGGAAACCTTGGGAAAGTGACTGAAAGAGACTTTGGAGCCTGCTATTAGAGACACATCCGGCCACTCCCAAAAGTCACTTCCAGTTCTTTTTTTTTTTCCTTTTTAATTAGTTTCTTGGCTTGCCACACAGATCGGTAAGTGTTAAAGACTGCATGACTGCTGATTTGCTAAAAACTCATTTATTCAATACCACTCTGGAAATAATTACTTGTATTACGTTGACTATTCTATACACATATATTACCTCCAGTGAATGAATGATCTCTCCTGCTTTATTCCAGTGTTGGCAGACATCTGTGGTGAAAATTACCTCTAAAGCAGCTTTGTATGAAATATAGAAATTCTAAAATCCATAAACCTGTGCTTTCTTACTAATATAACTAGCTCAAGGATTTTATGATGTTGAGAATAAGAGTTATAAACTAAGAACTTCTAATTCTGGAGCAAAGGCGAGAAGCAGCAGCAACATGCTTTTTCTCCATGCATTATCTTATGTTAACTGGAAAACACCAACATTCCCAAGAATCTTTAAATTTCCCTTTTGAAAAGTTACATTTATTTCCCGGGTCTTGTAAGTTTGCAGTAACATTACATCTACCTAACTAATTTACACATACACCTATACATCTGAATTAGAATTTCCCATGCGAATTCAAGTCATAAATATGCTGTTAAAAGTCCCTACAATACAAGCTCCACTTTCCAAGAAAATCAAGGTTGTTCTGAATATTCTTATTTTCAGAGAGGGATCTGAAGTGATCCAAACATCTCAATAAACGTTCAGATTTGCTCTTTTTCAGTGCCACAAAAGTGTTTAAGTAGTTTATGCCATTCAGTCATCAAAACATAATTATCTAAAAATGATTTTATACTGAAAAAATCTCTGGCTTGGAACTGATTGCATGATACTTATATCAGTTTAGTCCTGGCTCCATAATACACACACCATCAATGGATTATCACTGAAACAGCTCTTTGAGGCACAGTCCTTCCTTTTATCTGAAGTATACGAAATGTTTATTCCAAGGAAGATTTAGCACTGCAGTGAGCTTGACAATTACATAATAATCAGTATATATTTATAACATCAAGTAAGATTATTGATCCTGAAGTTAATGGTCATCATGAGTCTTTGCAGTGTAAAGCTCAACACTGTCTGTGCCAGGTCCCTAGGACCACGTGGGGAGCTGCACTGGGACAGATTAAAGTTTCCACAAGTCCAGGTCAGCACTCATGAATACTAAAACCTTTGGTTTCCCAGTGCAAGCTAAGGTTTTTCATATATCTGCATCGTATTTGAAGGCTGCAACAGCAGCTGCCATGAAAGGTGGACTGGCATTTTTAAATGGTAGCACCTTTTCCTCTTTGAATATCAAGATGGGGCAAAAGTGAAACAGGGATAAACTTGTTTGAGGTGCTGCTTTTAGAAGATGAAACCATGTATGCACGTACAGAAGGATGCAGAAAGGTGCCACTTCTATGTGAAAAACATGAATGTTGATTCCTCCCCCCCCCCCCTTTATGCAGCCACAGTAGCTTCTAGGTTATTGCCTATCTCAGTATATGACAGTCTGAAACAATTTCAACAGTGATTCTTTTCCCTCACTCCACCCTGCATCCACATGCATGTGAGTTTTAAGGGGCTGAAAGCTTAAATAAAAGGAAATGGGTGTGTGTGACAGAAATGGAGAGCTGTGCTGCAGCTACAGCCGAATTCAGAGTTGCTCACAGCTCATTTTGTGCTTTCTTTAAACACAGAGGTTTTTTTGCTTTCTCTGGTGTGTAATTTTAGCTTGAGAGTTATCCTGGGGAATATTTCAAGGACAGACGTTGATGCAGAGCAAAACAAAAAAGCTTGGCCCTTGGTACACGGGCTGCTCCTCTGTGTGTATACTGGACTGAAGGCAGTGGGTTGGTGGAGGGCTCTGCTGGAGCCGTCCTAGCCTCACGGTCCCTGCCATGGTGCTGCGGGGTGAGGGAGAGGATGGAGGCATTGGAGGCACACGCTGCACGCTGAATGCTCCTGAGCCTGTCCTCAGGACAGAGGTAGTGGGGATTAGCTGTGCCACAAAAGGCCACAAAAGGGACGTTTTCTCACTGAAAGGAGCTGAAAAGGACATAGCTGAAGTCTACAGGAGACGAGGCAAGGATGAGGAGAGAGGTGTGTGTGAGGTGAGGGGCCAGGTGAGGTGAGGAGGGCGGAAGGCAAGGAGAGGGAGCCCCGTGAGGAAAGGGGACAAGGGAGGAAGCAGGGAGGGAGATGGGGTGGCAGACAGGGACGAGAAAAAAGTGAAGAGAGAGGAGCCGGGAGCAGGGGGAGGGAAGGAGCCGGGGGCGGCGTCCCGGGTCCCACCGCCCAGCACGACCCGCACCCCCGGCCGGCTGCCATGAACCCCAGGGCGCCGCCCCCGCCTCGAGCAGCGAGGAAATCGCCTTTTGATTGCGGAAGTCCGCGGAAAGGGCTCCAGAGAAGTCAGCCCGGGTCAGAATGGCAGCGTGGGAAGCGGCGGCCGCCGCCCCCGCCTCCTCCGCCCCCCGCTCCTCCTCGGCCGCCGGGCAGCCCCCGCGCACCCCCCCACCGTCACCCCCCCCGCGGCCGCAGGGAGGCGGCGAGGCGCCCGGGGCAGCCCCAAGCGCATGCAGCAAGCGGGCGGCCCGGCGGAGGGCTGGCTGCGCGGCCGCCGCGGGGAGCCAGCCCGGCGGGGAGCGGGGCCGGGGGCACCCCGAGGGTCCGCGGGGCCGCTCGGCTTCTTCATTCCCCCCTCCCCTCCCCGCGAGGGATTCCGAGGATAAAAGCGGGTGGCGATGCTGAGCTATGGAGCGGGACTCGCCCTGTGCACGGTGCTGGCGCTCAGCGAGGTGAGGGGGGCTGCGCAGGTGGGTTTTGCCCCGAGGGCGGCGGGGGTTGGCACGGCACGGAGTGGCTGCCGGTCGGTGTCGCAGCGCTGTGCCCGCGCTCTCTCCACAGGCCGCGCGCGGGGAGGCGGCGGGCTGCAGCGCCAACCTGACGGAGCGCCGCGTGGCCGCGCGGAGCGCCTGGCTGCGCTGGAGCGCCGCGGCCCACGCCTGCGACTTCAACCTGACGGGACGCTCCGAGGACGGCCAGCCCGCTGGCTGCCGTCCCGCCTGCGACGGCAACGGCTCCTACGGTTGCACCGTGCGGGACCTGGAGGCCGGGACGTGGTACCATCTGCGCATCGAGCCGCTCGCCGACGGGGAGACCGCCGACGTCACTTTGCAGACAGGTAAGCCGCTGCCGAAAGCTTGCACGGCGGGCTGGAAGGAGGCTCGGCCGGCGATGAGCGCGATCTGCCGCTCCTCAGCCCCTCGAGCTGCCTGCCGGCAGAAGTGAGCGGTGGCATCCTTTCTGCCCGTCCGATCTATTGGCTTCGTAGTGCCTCAGGTGACGGCATAGTTGTGTTTAAAATGTGGTCGATGTCAACGACTGCTGGGTGCTGTTCAAGGTTAGCTCACCGTTTCATTCTAATACCACGTCATACTGTTTTTATCCCATCTCGTGAGTCTGGAAGTTCAAAATCTGAAATTTCTTGCATGTCCCTTTGTACCGAATACAGCCGCTGAGGTGTACGATGGGCCGAAAGTGTGCAGAGCATGGCAGTGCTGCATCCACGACTAGCTGTGAAAATGCTCCAGCAGTGCCCTTTGTGCGTGTGTGTTTGTGTGTGTGTGTGGGAGCAACGCAGCACTGTGAGGCCAAGAGCCACTCTGAGCAGCCTACTGTGGTAGCAGAAGAACGGGACTCTTTCTACATTTATCTGTTGTTTTAAGGATGATGATGTCCAGTCCAGCCTCTTACAGGTGCTAACACAAGCCTCAAAATGGAGATGACTTAAATAGTGTCTGTCATTAAATGCCTCCCTGATTTGCTCCTAAAATCTTCACATTGGAGAGGTGTTTTAGTATTTGCATTTAAGATTATGGCAGCACAACACTTAGCAGTTGTTTAAACACCTAGCGGTTGCTAGTTCAGACATCTCATTTGCTGTCATACCCTTTTCCCTGCAGTAACTACAAATAACAGTAAATACCCTCCATTTGTTTGCCTTGGCACCTGAAGTTAAAGAAGTCTAGTGCCGAATCTGCGGGTGTAATGGGTATATATTAAGCACAAGTAGCGTGTCTTGATGAAAACAAGTAATACTTTCTATACAAGCAGTGGTTTAAGTCCACATCGTATATAATCCCAACTCTTTCTAATACTGATAACTTGTAATTTGAAAATTGAAAGAGTGACAGGTAGTGAAGCAGCATCAGTGACAGGTACTAGAGTTCTAAGAAGGGATGCTTGAGATGGGGTAAGGATAGCACTTTAGATCACATTTTGGTTATTGCAAAGTCATTTAGGCAGTAGTTTGTATTTGTCACTTATGACTTTTTAATCAGTAAAATTATTTTGCAAGACTGAGATGATAAGTGACTGATACAACTGCTGATGTAGCCATACTGTATCAGCAATGTATGTAGCTGGTGTCAGAGTGAAAACACTGATTACAGTTCAAACTGAAGTACTACAAATTAGCTGACCGTAGTTGAAGAGGAGTTTGGGTTTGGGTTTGAATAGCACAGATTTGTCAAAAGCATGAAATAAGAATAGAGGAGCTGTGGTTTCCTTCCAACACAACGGGTCAAATTGTTCCATGGTTTCTCACATCCTTTGATTCAATTTCAACTCTTGCATTGCTTGTGTTTAAAGTATACATGTAGCTCCAGGATAACTTCTAAAGAATATATAGGGTTTGTTATACCCCTCAGCAACCTACGTTGCATTGTCTGTACTATGCATTTCAGTGCAGAATGAGATCCAATTCTATATTCCTCTGTGCGTTTCCTCTAGGGGCAGCGTTTAGAGCAAGTTTTCTGGAAGCTGTCTTCACCTGTACCATTACAAGTTGGTGTCAGTAGTTTTAGTTTAAGGTATATATTCCTGGAAACCATATGATGAATGTGGAAGCATAAGCAATATTTTCAATTGTATTGTAAACAAAATTCCCACTGATTTGAATGGTAGCGGAACTGAGCTATCATGGGCCATCTAAAAATATGGTGTCTGACCTTGCTACTCGGTGAGGTTCCCTTCCTGAGCACTATGTCTAAGAAAACTGTCCTTTGGAGGTGCTCAGCTTTTTCCACTGATTATAAAAGGAGCGTTAAGTTAAACTAGGAACCTGAAGTTCGAATGATGGAAGTGAGAGGGATCATATCTTCTATGGTTATTTTTACAAAATTAGTTTTTGAACACCTGTATTGCCTTGATATAGTAAATGAAGACAGATGAATTCATAGATTCATGTTTAGACCTAACTCAGAAACTATGATTTCTTCCCCACATTCAGTCCTATTACAATTTTTATGTACTTGTTCCTGTTGGGAGTTCACTTTTTCACCACATTTGTTACACAAAATATTGGAGCAGCTAAGCCTATGACATCCAAAATGCTTCATCAAATTTTGATTGTGATGTGTTCTGATTAAGAGCTTAGAGTGAAAGTGATGAATAATGCATACTGTAGTTGCAGTTGTCATGTAAATGGTTGGAGAGGATCAAATCCTTAATGTAATTTAGCCTTTTGTGTCTTCAGTTTTACAGTAAGATTGTAATTAGGACATATTGTATCTATGCTATGTACAAGTTTGATATTCCAATAGAATTAGCACGTAGTTCACCAAGACTACATAAGCTCTCATGTGATACCTTAGTATTGTTCTGTTCTACTCTATGAGTGGAGCAGCATCTTCCATTCAATATCTGAATGCATACACCTGAAATCTAATAATGTAGGAATAGTGATGGAGTAAAACACACTAGTCCACTTTGGTGGAGTCTGTTACATCTATTTACTCAAGAAAATTTTATCCAGAGATTATTCAAAGTGGCAAGTACTTAATCCTCTAAAGGGAGGACCAAAACTGATCCTCCAAAATGATGGCAAATGCAATCACTCACACAGTGTATGAACCTGGTATAAGCAAACTTGCAAACTCGTATGCAGTGTTGGCAGTTGTGCTATTTTAGTAGAAGAGGGAATGAAGAAAGGGCACTGCAGTTAAATTTCCTCTGGAAACCTGAGTTTACAGATGTTAGTAGACACAAGTCTGGATATTTAGTTTAGTTAAGATTAATATTTACCATTTGTTACGTGTTTTAGTGGACATATATTTATATAAAACAACATATAATGCCATGTAACTAGTCAGCATGCTTGACATTCTAAAGTTGGGACAACCTGTGCACCTGTTGATGTATTCTTGTCTTCTTTATTGATCTCAGTAAAACTCTGTTACTAAGAGCTGCTGTATGACAAAAGATGGTATTGTCCCTTTCTTGATTTCAGAGAAAATACATTTTACATCCTCAGTTCTCCAAATGTCTGTGCATCTGCATAACTATATTTCAGTAATATATCTTCAGGAAATGGCTCTAGTTTTTTTATTTATTTTTTATTTTTTTTATGTAAATCTGTAGTTAAAAGCAGTAGTGTATGAAGAGTTTACAGTTAAATTCATGAATTTTGATTCTGAATTTCAATTCAGAAATAAAATACTGGTCTTGAGAGCAATGAGAAACAAGTGGAGAATTTCTCTGCTTTCAAATGAATCTCCTAAAGTAGGCTTAGAAATAAGATTTCCAACTTTTTTTTTTTACATAAGTATTGCAGTGGTATATTTTATTACTGCTTAATCCATCTTACCTGTACTGAAAGAGCTATCAGGTAAATAAAATGTTGTCCAAACAAATTGCTAAATATTCAAATGAAAAGAGATTAAAATTTTTTACCATCTAAGAAACAGACTGGCAGAGTATTTTTCCATTGGGACACACAACTGTAAGTGCCAGAAGCGTAACTTGGCCACGTGTTCATAAATCTCAAATTATTGGGGATAAATCTGATTTATTAGCCATGTGTAACGACTGCTGTGACATGGCTCCAACTATAGGCTGTATAATCCTGTAATCCATAATCATGTAATGGTTGTGATCATTGTCTCAGAAGGTAGAGTACAAAAACAAAAGCAATGTAAATTGTTCTGAAGATTTTATATTGCATGTCAGCTGAAAGAAATGGGCATTTGTACTTAAAAACAGTGAAATGAAACCCTTTTGCTTAATCTTCAGAAAAATCTTTGTAAAGTAGGTAACATTTACTGTTTTCTGAAAACCTCTAGAGAACTAGATAAAATCAAATGATTTGGTAGGAAAAGAGATGAGACTGGAAGTCAGGAATTCCCCATCCTCAGCACTTACCTCAGATGGTTTTTTTTTCTCTTTACATAATGCAAGGGTGGTTTTGTGCTTACAGAATGGATTTGGGAGTCATGTCAAGGGGACTTGATGAAACTATATTGTTTCTATAAAATATCTTCATAGCAGTGGTGCACACAAAGCAGATTCTCCCTCCCAGAAGTTAAAATGAAGGTGCAGTTTAATTTAAGCAACATCAGATCTTCTGGACTTTGTACACCAAGAGACATTAATTCACATAGTATTAAATGGTACATAAATATCTTCGAAAATATTTTATTTCTGAGATACATCAGTGTTGTACTGTTGCCAGCAAAGAATTGTATAACAATGTAAATGGCTTTTTAAGTGTTTGTTTCCAGCCAGGGCTCTTTCAGCCCAGGCACTTCCCAATCTCATTGTTCCTTTGTTCTAACGGATGTACAAAGCACTGAGTGTTTTGTTTTCTGGACCAGATAGATTAGATAAAGTCTGAATTTCTGAACTTCACCTTCTAGGCACGCAACTCTTTTTTTTTTCCTTAATGCACCTTGGAAGGCAGATTGATTAGGATAGTATAAGTATTCTAAAAATGTAGGAAACGTCTTGTAGTATTTGACAAATAATGTGGATTACAGTGTTGATTACTTTTGCAGGACTAGTGATCAGTCTACCTTACTCTAATTTTGTCTGAGAGAGAGTTGAAGATCTTGACAGTTATATCATGACTGTTTTCTGGTTATTGGTCAGATTAAAATTTTTCCAGCTGTCTGTGCATCTGACCATACATAGCACTGGAATTTATTTCAAATTCCCCAAGTTTGACCTTTTCCAATTAGAGCATTTGCCTTCAAGCAACAAGGCCCCTCTATTCACTTTTGCCAACATAATAGTCTTTAGTCGCTTAGTATATTTTATAGGTGGAGCTGGTACTCTAGCCCATTGTTAAGATTTCCTGACACTTTTTATTAAAACCTTCGGTCTCAATTGCTGTAAATGGGAAGTTTTATTTGGACTGAATTTTGACGTGCTCAGTTTTTGACTTGAGTTTAATTTTTTTTTTTTCAGATTTAAGCAGAAGTAGTTTGCCTTAAAGAGTTTAAGAAAAGAAGATACCTGTTATTTTTATTTTTATTTTTTTTAATGTTTTGGTTTTTGAAGAGCAACAGTGTCTCTATGGTCCAAAGCAGGAATTTAAGCAGAGCATTAGAAGGCATTAGAAGGCCTTCAAGAAGGCATGGATATTTTCTTCTGAAATGCTTTGTTTGACAAAAGCATACCACCCAAACCTTGCATCATACATTCTCATCACAGTTTTGTAAGGAGCAGAGAAACCTCTGGAGAAGAACAGCTTAATGGCTCCTATCCGCATGATGTTCCCATCACTGTATTCCTAGAATGGGAGGTGTTCTCATACTCTTTCATTTGCCTTGATGAGGGAGCAGGGCAGGAATGGCTACATTGGAAAAAATGGTCTTAATCTGTGTTTAAAGCACTGTTGATATAGAAACCTCAGTTATCATCCTTGATCACAGAAGCACTGAATGATTGAGGTTGGAAGGCAACTCTGGAGGTCATCAGGTCCAACCTGTGTGCTCAGACAGAGCCACCTGGAGCAGATTATCCAGGTCCATGTCTGTGCAGCTTTTGAAGATGCTCGAGTCCTTTAATCATCTTGGTGGTCCTATATTGGCCTCTCCATTATGTCCATGTCTGATTTTTTTACTCAGTAGCCCAGAACTGGACACAGTACTCAAGGCATGGCCTCACAAATGCTGAGTAGACTGGAAGGATCACCTCCCTTGACCATTATTTACCTAATGCAGCCAAGAATACCATTAGCCTTCTTGCTGGCAATGGAACATTACTGATTCATGTCCAACTTGTTGTGCACCAGGACTCTGGGGTCTGTTCATCCTTTCCATCTGGATAGCCTCCTCCATGTACTGGTGTCTGAGTTTATTCCTCCCCAGTTGCAGGACTTTGTACTTTTTTGTTAAACTTCATGAGATTCTTGTGAGCCCACCTCCTCCACCTGGTTCCTCAGGATGGCAGCATGAACCTCCAGTGAGACATCCACTCCCTCCAGTTGCAGTCATCTGCAGATTTACTGAGAGTCCACTCTACACCATCATACAGATCATTATTGGAGATGTTAAACAAGGCTGGACCCAGTACTGACTCCTGGGGTACTCATTACTGGACTTTAACTAGTTTTTGTGCCATTGAACACTACCCTCTGAGCCTGAGCATTCAGCTGATTTCTTATCTGCTTCACTTATGTGCTTATCCAGCCCATACTCCACCATCTTCCTTGTGAGGATCTTATGGAGGACATTGTCTTCACAGACTTTAGTAAGATCTTTAACAATATCCACTGCTCATCCATCAGTTTCGGCATGATACTGTTGAAGTTCATCAGTTTGGTCAAGTGTGACTTCCCCTTGATGAATCCATGCTGACTACTCCTGATGCCTCTCTTCTCCTTTGTATGTCTGGAAATGGTTTCCAGGATTACCTGATCCATCACCCTCCCAGGGATCAAGGTGAGGCTGTCTGACCTGCAATTCCTCATGTTTTACTTCCTGCCCTTCATGAAGATAGGAGTGGTATTTGCTTGCCTTTGATCTTGTTGCCCTCCACAACCATGGGCAAATTAAATTCTGTTTGGGCTTTAGCTTTACTAATGCCTTCCCTGGATGATCTGACAATCATAGAATTATAGAATGGTTTGGGTTTGAAGGGTCCTCTATGTTTTTCTACTTCCAACCCCCCTGCTATAGGCAGAGACACCTCCCTCTAGACCTGGTTGCTTAAAACTGCATCCAGCCTGGCCTTGAATGCTTCCAGAGAAGGGGCATTCACAATCTCATTGGGCAACCTGAGTTGTCTCACCACTCTCACAGTAAAGAATTTCTTCCTGATACCTAGTCTAAATCTACCCTCTTCCAGTTTAAAGCCATTCCTCCTCATCCTGTTGCTACATGCCCTAATGAAAAGTCTCTCCTCAGGTTTCCTGTAGGCCCCCTTCAGGTACTAGAAGGTCGCTAAGAGGTCTCCTCAGAGCCTTCTCTTCTCCAGGCTGAAGATCCCCAGCTCTCTCAGCCTGTCCTCATAAGGGAGGTGCTCCAGCCTTCTGATGATCTTTGTGGCCCTCCTCTGGACCTGCTCCAATGACAAATGTTCTTCTTGTGTTGAGGGCTCCAGAACTGGATGCAGTACTTCAGGTGGGGTCTCATAAGAGCAGAGCAGAGATTGAATCACCTCCCACGACCTTCTGCTCACACTTCTCTTGATGCAACCCAGAATAAGGTTGGCCTTCTGGGCTGCAAGCACACATTGCTGGCTCATGCTGAATCTTTCATTAATTGACACTTCCAAATCCTTCTCCTCAGGGCTGCTCTCAATCCATTCTCCACCCAACCTGTATCTGTGATTGAGGTTGCCCCAGCCTAGATGCAGAGCCTTGTACTTGGCCTTGCTGAACTTGATGAGGTTGATGCAGACCCACCTTTCAACCCCATGGATAGCACCTCTTTCCTCTGATGTGTCAACTATACCACTCAGCTTGGTGTCATCTGCAAACTTGCAGAGGGTGCACTTGATCCTGCAGTACTGCCTCTATATTTCTTCCAGGTTAATTTTCCTTTTATTCAGCCTTGGTTCATTTTTGTTTTGGTTCATTTTTGTTTGAGTTTGTTCATGAGCTACTTACACAGGCCTCCTGGCATTTTTGCCCGACTTCCTCCCTGTTGGGATGCATTGCTTTTCAATTTTGGAAGAGTTGATCATCAAATATTAACCAGCTTTCTTTAGCCTCTCTTCTTTCTAGGGCTTTATTCTGTGGGACTCTGCTGTGCAGATCCCTGAAGAGGTCAAAGTCTGCTCTCCTGAAGTCTGGGGTTCTGAGTTTTCTTTGTGCACTCCTCACTGCCATGATGACCCTGAACTCTGCTATATCATGATTACGGTAGCCAAAGCTGCTCTTGACTTCACATTCTCCACCAGCCCCTCCTTGAATGGGGTCCAGCATAGCACCTCTCTTTGTTGGTCCCTCTGTCACGTGGAGAAGGAAATTACCATTAACACATTCCAAGAACCTCCTGGATTGTTTATGCCCTGCAGTGTTTTCCCTCTAATAGATACATAAGATCTGAACATAAGATTGCTTCTATCTGTCTATTGAGAGCCTCATCCACTTGGTCTTCTTGGTCTGGTGGCCTGTAGCATATCCTCTCTATAATGTGGCCTGTCCCTGTCCTCCCCCTAATCGTAACCCATAAGCTCTCAGTTGGCTCCCCATCTATCCCACAGCAAGAGCTCCATGCATTCCAGGTGGTCACTGGCATAGAGGATGACATCCCTTCCTTGTCTTCCTCTTCCTGTTCTTCCTAAAGAGCCTGCATCCTTCCACTACAACTCTTCAGTCATGGGAGCCATCCTGCCACATCTCCATGATCCCAGTCAACTTGTATGTTCCCCATACTGCATACCTTCGTGTACAGCCACTTAGGATACTTAACCCAGTATGTTGTGTTCCTAGAAAGTGTTTGCGCCATTACTCCACTCTAATGGTGCGCTGTAGACATATTCTTGCTAACCTGGACCATTTTATTGATATTCTGATCTCACTCCAACACATCAGCCCAAACGTAATGACCACGGAGTGTTTTTCTGAGAAATAGTTCTAATTAAATGATTAAATTATTATTATTATCATATTTTTCTTAAATTTTTGTCCAATATACTGTTTGGGTTTCTTAAATTTCTATAAACTATACTACACCAGAAAAGCATATTTAATCTATTGTAAGTGGTTGAAGATAATACAAAAAACAAAGAATTATGTGGTCCTTATGCTCATTTAGTGATAAAGTGTTTACGTGTGGGTTCTAGGAAGCTTGGAAGAGAAAGCCAGTGGTACCATTATATCTATAAAACTATATTATCCTGAGTCATTGAGTGTAATCTCTGGGTTTTTTTTCCTATTTTGATATTTCTTGTTACAGTCGTCGTTTTACAAGCTCATGATTTACATCCACAACTAACTGCAAGTGCTTTTTCTATTGTGGTGTGTATGTATATGAGTGAGTATATATACATATATATACACAGGTAACATTTCTAAGTTCTGTAGGAGTCTCTTGAAGGCACATTTCAGTAATTTGTTATTCAGAAATGGAGAAGACATTTGAAAAGCATTGACAGGATGATGATGAAAAGGGAGAGTTGTGAAAGTTTTTTATTTTATACAAAACTTCTTACAGTCCCAATGCAAGAAATACTGGTTTATGTTTTCTTCTTTTTTTTCTTTTTTTTTTCTGTTGCTGTTGTGTTTGTTTGTTTTTTGTTTTGTTTTGTTTTGTTTTTTTTAACTGCAGATCCTTTACCACCACCTCGTTTTGAAATTAACAAGGAGAAAACAACATTCACAAGCTTACAGGTTCAATGGGATCCCTCTCCAGGAAAGGTGGACTTGTATAATATAGTAGTATTTGATCACAGTAATACAAAGCTACAAGAAGCCTCCATACCAGGAAGATTTTCAAAAACTGAAAAAACTTTTACTGGCCTAGTCCCTGGGAGTAAATACAGTATTGTCCTTACTGCAGTTGCTGGAAATAAAAGCACCCCGGAATTTCGCATAAATGGATCTACTGGTAGGACTTCCTTCACCATAGTTCATCTAAGTAAAACCACTTAGAGTATTTTGCAGTTCTGTGCTTAGAAATTAGCAAATTCATATAATTATTCTACTTGGCTATATAATGTATTGGTTATAAATAAATATGAACATAGGAAACGTGCAAACATGCAGAAGAACATTACAGTAAAGGTGACGGAGCACTGGACCAGGTTATCCAGAGAGGTTGTGGAGTCTCCTTCTATGGAGATGTTCAAGACCCATCTGGACACTTACCTGTGCAACCTATTACCTGTGTACCTGCTATGGCAGACTGTTTGGACTTTTGATCTCTTGAGGCCTCTTCCAACCCCTGCAAGTCTGTGATTCTGTGAAGAAAACATGACTGACTAATGTAACAAAGTATTTGCTAGGAATGGAGGAATGTTGTTGTGATCTATTTGGCTATAAATCTGGGGTTAGATTGTTACTAACCCTAAATAAGCTTAACGTATTTCTGAAGTAAATCTGTTCAAAGTTGATGAAATTGTGGAGATGGCCATTAGGCCTAAAGCATGTGGTTTTTATGCTCCAACAGTGCCATCCCCTGTGAAGAATATCCATGTTATTGTCAAGACAGACAGTATCCATGCTTCTTGGTCTCCTGGCTCTGGGCATGTGGATCTGTACAGGCTGGTGTTATTTGATAATCATGGCACAGTTCATGAGAGTCATCAAGAAAATCCTCTGACTTCTTACACTTTTTCTGGACTTACGGCTGGACACCTGTATAACCTCTCCGTGATAACCCAAGCAGCAGGATTGGAGAGCACTGCTTTTCGAATAGTTAGGACAGGTATGATTTCAGAATTTGTCACAACAGAACGAGAAGCTTAGATTATGATCTAGCAATATTAGAACATACTCAAGTATAATAAATGGCTGAGTTAGCCTTGACAGGTGTTTTTCTTCAAAGGCTATAGAGGAAGTTACAGGCACCATGAGCTAATTTGGCTTCCTAAGTTATTACAGCAAAGTTAGCTGGTAAATTAGTTTTTAAGTTGTCTACAGCTGACTTACATGCTCAGCTTAGCATATTCAGCTCCATTAAACATTTAAAGTTATCAACAGTTTGAGCCCAACTGGAGCAGTGTCTCAAGTGAAATAAGTCCATCTAACTTCTGTATCAACTTTCTTAGTGAATTGAAACAGTATGTAGTCTGGTTATTTCACAGCACTAAAAAAGACTTAACTCTTGAGTGATTCTTACTTGCAGCCCATGGCTTGAACATGTACACTCTTTGCTGGGTAAAGAACTGGCTGGGGGGCCAGACCCAGAGAGTGGTGGTTTGTAATTTGGGCTAAAAATATTATCTGTGGTCTTTCTTATTCTGGACTGTGAAATAGCTGCATTTCTGAAAAGCAAGTGGGAAAGAAAAATGCAAAGCAGGTTAAGGACTTTGAAACTGAGAAAATTGAGAGCCGTGGTGGGGTTGTTTTGTTTTGTTGTTGTTGTTGTTGTTGTTGTTTTATTCCACAGAGAAGTACTTTGTTTGAAATGTTATATTCTCTCTCTTTTTTTTTTTTTAGCCCCAGCTGAAGTGTTAGATTTAACAGTGACTAATGATGACAGCTTCAATACTTTAAAAATTAAGTGGAGAAGACCTTCAGGAAGCATCGATTTCTATAACATCACTCTGTCTCATCTTAGATCAGTTAAAGAAGTCAAAACTTTGCAGCCAGCAGTCACAGAGACTCACTTTGACAAACTAACTCCAGGACGTCTTTATCATATTACTGCCCGCACTATCAGTGGTGAACTGTTTAGTGATAAGATGGCATCTGGCAGGACATGTAAGTCTTCTGCTTCAATAAGAACATTTCAACCAATGCTATTTTTGCCTCTGCTGTCCTTGTAGCAAATCATTTCAGGAGTCAAAATGATTTGGATTCCAGGCAAAATAAGATAAAGAGCTCAGTATTGTTCTGGGAGCACTTCTTCCTGAATCCTTGGCAACAGTTATGTGGCAGCCAAAAGCAGCTACAGCATACCTTAGGAGCAGGAAACAATAGTTCATTTTGGGATCTTACAGTTGGGTGAATCTGTTTCAAAATGGTTTTACAGTATTCCATGCTTTGTTTTCATCTCAGCATAGTGTATAAAATGAGTTACATTATGGGGAAGTCTGCACATAGTCAAATTGTTATTGAATTTTTAAGTAATTTTATATGTTCTAATGCTATCTCTTGCTCCAGACAAAAATTTACAAATAGGAAAACATTAGGTCTTAGCTTTCTTGCTGTCAGCAGCATGGACTAAGGAAGGCACGTGGCAGTCTGAGTAGAGCTGGATTATATTTTGTTTGCCTTCTTTCAGAAGTGTAATTTTCTTTCAGGCATCTCTTAGATGAGTTCTGAATTAAAAAAAAAACTTGGCATACTTCTCTGGCAGCACTATTGACCAGAGAGACATACCATCTCCTCCACACCAGCCTAACCCAAGTAGAATTTAGGTGGGAGAAGTATATAAGTAGATGAAGAAAACATTTAAATTGTTAATAAACTGAGAGCCAACAAATATAAAATGTGTGTATGAAAAAGAGTATTTATTCTAGAGAATATTTATAATTTGCAACTAAACAACTCCTGTGAAAGGCAGGAACGTCTTTGGCATATCTAGCTTCTACCTTGTTCTAAGTGCAGTAGCATGTGGTAGGATGGTACTTGAAAAGCTCAGAAAGTCAAGTAAGTACAAAGCAGGATCAGGTTTCTGTATGTTGATTTTGTTTGTGTAGCTTACCATTATTGACTATTAGGATTAACTTTTACTTCCCTTTGAAGGGAGAACTTCAGGTTCTCACTAACACCAGTGACCCCCAAATTTATGACCTCTGTTATGTCAATTTGTGATCCCCAAACCAGTACTTTAAAAGCTGGGAATGAACAAGTCCCTTTTCAAAAGATACTGATCGTGTGCAGCTTCTTCCCTTGACCTTGGTGTCTATGAAAAAGGAAGAGCTTTGAAAACAAAGTCACCTCAGCAGACACTTAGTGCCCTGAGGAAGGATTTATAAATGTAGGCTTTCAGGTCTACAGACACTGAAGGGGTGTGGACTCTTAGGATCCCCCTGTAACTCATATGGAGAGATGGGTACCAGAGAATTAACACATCGTACTATATTGAGAGAGTGCCTGTGGCAGTGAAACCTATTGAGGAATGTTGGGGCCAGGAAAATGGATGTCTCTAGGGCTGAAGCTTTGTATCATAAGGCTGTAATAATACCCAGCCAGTGTTTCAGGCCTGAACTTTATCTCATCTAGGTATAGTAGTATTCCCAGTGATGTGCTTAATGCTTTTATCCATTCACTCAGCAATTGAAACGTATCTCCCATATTTTCTGGGATGTGGAGATCTAGGTTTGATATTCAGCTATACCTGTGGGAAATGAAACTGGTGTATTTTGTGCTGTTGTTAGAAAAATCTTTCAATCATTTCTAGGTACTGAGCAATTAATTAAGCATTAACTAAGCCAGTGCATAAATGAAGGCATGATTCTAGCCTTGTGGCTTATAATTAATATTTAGTGATGGTCTCAGGGCTCCGAAGATCATCTTGGAGTGTTTTAGCTCTAAGTTATAGGTATCCCAAGCTAAAGATCTGCATCTACCAATCTCTGCTTGATGTGATTAATATTTAATTATTCCATGAAAATTGGAAAAGCTTTAGTATTCAGGGCTACCAGAGCCCTATTCCATTGAGACCTACGGCAGAAGGGCAGGAAGACTGAGCAAGTTCAGGACCCTTCAAGTGGAGGAACAGATTGAGTGTAAGCTTTAATGAACTGAGGTTAGAACCTTTTTGCCTTATGTGTAGGTGATCTAGGGCATACAAGGCGCTTGTGGAGGAAGCTGTCAGGCTTTGCATTTCTGTTGCTGAAAGCACAGTTTGGCCTGTAGTGAAGGAAATTTTGGCCTTAAGTATAAAAAATTGATCTACAATTTCTAAGTAAACGTAATTAACTCCAGGAAACAGCTGGGAAACTAACTGAAACCTTCAGGATGCATCTTAGAGGTGCATAGAAGAGATTTTTCCCTATGCTAAGAAGAGAATTTCTTTTATCAGAAACCAACGGTGAACAAGGGAGTCGTTTTTGTAAGGGGAGAAGTGAAAATGTCTTCAAAAATAACACCTCCGTTTGTTACAAGATCCCTCAGACTGCTTTAAATGATCTGAGTTCCTCTACAATACCTGTGCTGCAGTGTCCGGTTATGTCTTGCCAGAAATCCCCTGCTTCAGAATAACTCCCTCCATCTCTCTCTCTGTTTCAGTTCCCCAGAAAGTTTCTGAGCTGAAAGCCGGTGGAGGTGGCTGGCTGAGGACTCTGCGAGTGAACTGGCTGCCCCCTGCAGGAGACTGGGAGCGGTACCACCTGCTCCTCTGGAACCGCTCAGCCCTGGTGCTCAACACCACTCTGGGGAAAAACACGACTGAGCACCTCATCCAAGACGTGGGGCTCATCCCAGGCAGGCAGTACGAAGTGGAGGTCATTGTTGAGAGTGGTGATTTGCAGAGCAAGACTAGCTGCACGGGGAGAACAGGTCAGTGTGCTTATCTGGGAAGCATGAAAATACAAAACTTGGCTCTGTGGGCAGTCAGAAAGGTGTAGTGCTTGGGAATCTACAAAATGTCGCATTTAATAAATTAAAAAAGAGATCCTTTGTAAGCAAAGGAAAAAAAAATGTTATTTTCATGATAAATACATTGGTGAATCTTTTGGAAAATCACCACAATTCTGTCAAAACTGAGGCATAATGCTAGATGCACAACATTTCAGTTACATTTTGAATCTGTTACAGGTACCCTCTGTAGTTCTTTAAACATAGTGATATAGAGCTCCCTGAATTGTTCACCTGTATAATCAGTGGCATACAGGTTTTCTTGCAAATCTGGATGACTGATTAGTATCAACAATGTTAACCAAAGCTGACTATAGACTGTTCCATAGTATCCCAATTCTTGTTCTTGTGCTCCATAAAGAAAATGGTGTTAATTCAAGTCAGCCTTTCTAAAAGAAATCTTTATATGTTGCTGTGACATTAATGAAGTTTTTTTGAAGCAAGTTGGTCACAGCCACATCTGATTGCTTCAAACTTAAGAAATGATTGTTTATTGTTCTGCTCTGTGACCACAAAAAAGTGGAGCTCAGAGGACAAGAAGAATTGGAGAAGGAGTGTCAAACAGGAGTCAAGGCAGAGTCTTACCTTACAGGAGAATGCGTGATAAGATGGGACCACCCAACTTCATCCTCATCCTTTCTGGTGACCACCTTTCCTGCTATGCCTTTACTTATCACTCTGTGAGGATTTCATTTTGTTGATTTTGCACAGTGGGAAGATCAGTAGAAGCTGCAGAACTGAAGTTTTCTCTAACTTCTCACCAATTTGACCAACTATTTCCATTTTATTTATTTTGATATAAATTGCACATAACTTTAGCTGTTTGTGTTACTTTTGACTGGCACATCTAAAAGATGAGAAGATGGTCCAGTAAACAGTATATGCAGTGAATGTGTCACAACTGTGATGAATCCGCATTCAAGTACATAATGTACACATTAGAAAACAGAGGTGTTAGTCTCTGTTGTAATTTAATTTTCTCTTATGTCAGCCCACACTCTTGGAACATGAATTGGATTTCATTATAACATAGACAAAATCAGATTGGGGACTACGCTAGGTGACAAGCACCCCGTGTTTGTGGGTGCATGCGTGTATGCATACATAAACAAATTCACTGCAGAAAGGTCAACTTCTTTTATACAACTGTAAATTTGAAATCTCTCCCAACTTCACTGAGAAAAACCAGCAGAGAATCAATGTCACTCTGACCTTGTAATTTACATCCTTGTTTGTCACGGCTAAATTGACCTAGATGTATTTTATGGTACAAAAGTTTTATAGTCCTGTCTAACATCCATAGTTCTTGAGTAGGCTTACTGACTTCACTGAATTTCTATTCACACTCTTGTATATATCCTGGCATAAGTTTAAACCTTAAAACATTGGCATTGCATCCGTAATGCATTGTTGAAGTCTGCTGTCACAGCCTGTTGCTGAAAGAGCAGCACAAGTACTATATTTGTAAGACAGGCTTCCTAAGAAAGGTAAAGAATCTCCTCTGCATTAATTCTCTTACTATTACATTTATATTTTGATGCCTTACAGCAGCTTGAGATATGTACATGTGTTTACTACAAGGCATGTCCTTGTGATATTCGTGTATTTCTGCAGCTCCAGAGCCTGTTCTCCAGCTCCGTGTAAAGCATGCTAACGAATCTTCACTTAGCATCATGTGGGTGACCCCTATTGCAGAATGGGATAGCTATGTGGTTTCACTGGGAGACAGAGATCTTACTGTCATAAAAAAAGGGCTTGGAAAAGAAACTAAAGAGTTTACTTTCACCGAGTTGGTACCTGGAAGGAAATACACAGCAACAGTCACTACCATCAGTGGGATTTTAAGTAATTGGACTTCAGTGGAAGGAAGAACAGGTACTGTCCTGTCAATCAATTTTGATCTTTACTTCTGTTAACTATTATCCACATTGATTGCTTTGTAATGAACTGGATGAACTCAGTGTCTAAATATCAAAACCCTTCAATTTATGTTTGCTTCTTCAACAGAAGAGATGCGTTTCTAGTCTCTCATTTCTAACTCTTGCAGTATTTGTTCAAAGTTTTGGGAAAATAGATACGTAATTTCTGGCAAAAATGGTCTCTGAAATATGATGTCATATCAGATCAACCTACATTAGCAAAAGATTCTGAATAAGAACAATTTTCACTGCATATCTTAGGGAAGGTCACTTTCTTGATTCAAAGCGTGCATCATCTGGAAAAAAAAATACACAAAGGAAAATGTTGATTTAGGGGGAACATTCCAAAGTTGACAGACAAAAAACATATGTGACCTTGAAAAGATATTTTGATTCTCTCTGCTCTTCTGATTCCCAACTCCATATCTTTTACTTAGAATGATGATTGTGACACAAGTGAAGTCCCATTCCCACCCACTACAGGGTGCTAATTTTGTGCACGTGTGCAAGTTTTAAACCATATGTGTTCTTTTGCTCTGCTTGACTTATGCATTCTCCAGTGCTAAGAAGTCTTAAAATATTGCTTTCGTCTGTCAAAGCCCAAGAAAAAACAACCTGCTGGTGTATGAACCTAATCATGCCTGTGACTTGATAGTGGTCCTTACTGAAGCACTGCAACTCCTCCCAATTCCTTAAGAGTTTGACTTTAATTTCTCTGGTATGTGATTGAACAGCTAGGGTTACGCTTCCTTCTGCCTAATGCTCCTTTGGACGGCCCGTTTAGGCAGAGAGGTTACAGTGTCCCTCTTCACTAATACGAATTAGTGCCTGAGAACACACCAGGCAGGGGTGTCTTGTCAGCTTTACATTCAAAGCGATGAAGGAGGAACATCAATAAATTTGAATATAGGTCTTAATAAGCATTCCAGACCTCTGAATCTTCTTCTCAATAGGACAAACTATTTGACTTTCAAAATAATTCTGTAAGTATGACAGAAGTAGGTCTTACACAGTTTGGTCAGCTTTTAGCGTAGCCTTAATTAACAATAAAAGAATCTTTAGCAGAGAAATCTGTCACGTCTGTGTTTTGGTGGATCTCATTATGTTGTGACAATGTTAGAAAAAATGATGGGATTTTTATTTCCAGTTTATTTGACAGCATTTGTCTTTCTTCAGTTATGTGCCTGATTTTCTAGCTTTTGTTGATGATAGCTAATCCAGTACTGCATGTGCAAAAAGGCTGATATGAAACAAGAAGCTTGCAGTCATATTTCCCAAAGCAAAAGTATTCTTTATTTCAGTTACACTTGGTCATGTAAGCAGAAATACTTAGAAAAAGGTAGCTGTATTTTGAGTAGAATTTCTGCTAAACATTTGTTTTTCTTCTTCCTTTTTCCTTTTTGGTCTGTCTGAGTTCACCAGCTTATGCTTAAATAAAAGTTTTGCTTGTATAACAATTAATTCATCTTTTGATGCTAGAAAAGCTATTATCCTGTCCATCATATTACCCCCTGAAATGAAAGAATCTGACACAGAGCTCTGTGGGGTACAGATAACTCTCTGAGGCATTCATCAAATTGGTTTGCCATTTAATAGGTATAAGAGGTGAAGACAAGGAGGGCAAGAGGAGAGGAGAATGAAAGGCTGTATTCAAAATTACCTTCACAACAACAACAAAAAAAGATTTCCTAAATTGATGGCTTTTGCTAATGGTATTTATAACATGCTGCCTCTTCCAGTTCTCTGATCTTGAGGGATTTTGGTCTGACCAAGAAAAGCTGTGCTGAAGCCTGAAGACATTTCTGTATCAAAGTTTCCCATAGACCACATCCCATCAGACAGGAAGCAGTCTACAGATTATTTTTAGTCCTGTTGAGTCTGGCTACAAATTGGAAAGCTTTTTTGATGTACTTCCTCACTGTGACTAAACTTGGGTTATTTGGGGAGGAGTGTTTTATTTTGTTTCTCTTCAGTAACATGATGACATTTTGCTTTGCAGTGCCAGCCCAAGTGACCGGTCTGACTGTATCAAGTCAGGGATCAACCAACAACTTGTTCACCAACTGGACAAAAGCACTGGGAGATGTAGACTCATATCAAGTGCTACTGATTCACGAGAATGTTGTCATTAAAAATGAAACTGTACCCAGTGAAACCAATGAATACCATTTCTATCCCCTCAAACCTGGAGGACTCTATTCAGTTGTTGTCACCACTGTCAGCGGGGGGATATCTTCAAGGCAAACAATTGCAGAGGGGAGGACAGGTAAAGAAGAAGTACTCCAGCATACTCATTTTAAATTTTTAGAGAGCAAATTTATTTAAGAGAATGATCTTACAGCTAAGCCACTGATCTGGGACTTTGGATCTCAGTCTCTCATGACCTGCTCTTTTTCCTCTAACATTAGAGGATGTCCACCAGTGATACCTACTGTTTATGAGACCTATGCAGCATGGGGTAGATTTTACTATTGCATCAAATTCTGTAAGTTTAATAACTTGTGAAATGTAGTAGCAGTTCTTTGAATACTAAATGGAGGGAAAAGTTGACAACACAGTGCAGTTTCACCCTTTACATGAAGTTAGCAAAGGCCAGGAGTTCTGCAGTTTGTTCCATTGTTCACCTTGAAGACAACTATTTTCAAGTAGAGAGGAACATAAAAACCGTTGGAGAACAATAATACTAAAAGACTTAAGATACTAGATTTCACAAAGTATGTATTCATAATTTTGACTATGATTGCTGACAACCAGCTCCTCCACTGAGGTAAGTCAGATCAGTATATCAGAATCCTCTGAAGATAGAGCAGTTACTTATGGGGTAAGCCTGCCACTGTATAGTTTTGTACCTGAAACTGATGGAAATTCTGGCTGCATGGAGCTTTGATTTCACTTTGCTTGCTTGAAAAATAAATTACGTTCATATTTTGGCCACTAGGTGTCAGAGAACTCATTATAAATGCAACACATTCATACTTCAAACAAGCATCAGTAGTTATTGCTGCTGGTGATGGCACTTTCAGAGGTTATTTCATCTTGTGGAATTTTAGAAGTCTTGGGGTCGTGCCACCAAAGACTTCCCTCATTGTCCAAAACAGCAAATGACTGGTGGTGAGTGGGAATCAGTGCAGAGCTCCCTAGTCCTCAGATTCACAGGTGGCTTATTTTGCAGGGTTGTGTTCCAGACTTCCTTAGCAATAAGAATCGACTAATTTAAGTTCTTCTGTGTTGTTTTCTTTTTTTTTACACAGTTCCTTCCAGTGTGACTGGAATAACAGTAAATAACTCAGGTCGCAGTGACTACCTCAGTGTTTCTTGGCTGCCAGCTTCTGGAGATGTAGACAGTTACTTGGTAACGCTATCTCATGATGACCAGATTATTCAGATTCTCACCATATCCAAGTCTCTCAGTGAATGCTCTTTCAGCAGCCTTACTCCTGGGACACTTTACAATGTGAGGATAACCACAAAGAGTGGGAAGTATGAAAATTATTCCTTCGTCCAGGAACGAACAGGTAAATAGAGCCTTTGAGTAAATCCAGTCACTGCAACAATTTTGGATATAGTAGTGATATATGAATATCTGACCAAACTGTGATGCATGAGTAGAGAGGCTAGAGAATCAAACCATAGCATTACAATTTTACCGACTGGCTTATTCTTATATCCCTATTTCTGCTTTATGTCATACAGAATGACCTTAGTGTGAATAGAAGTTGAATGTCAGTTCTTGTGAATGATCAGAAGTCATGTCTGTTATGTCTCAAGTGCATTTTTTTTGTTTTTAACTCCTCTACTTGACTCTTGAAATATATCCAGCAGAGCACCCCCCAGATAAGTTATGCAGATGCAGAAAGCAAGGAATAGGAGCTAACTACTAAAACATTAATAAGGTGTCACATAAATGAGTAACATCCATGTTACTTCCATGTTGGTTTTGGTTATCCAATGCTCAGAATAGAGGTATTTCAGAGAAGGGTGGCCATAATGATGGAGAACTTTTCAAAACTTCCTCAAAGGTTGAGAAGACTGGGACTTTATACTTTGTAAACCAGTGGAATAAAGGAAGCATGGTAAGGGGTGTTAAAATCACCAAGACTATTAAGCTAGTGTAGTTAAATGCTATTTTAATCTTACAACATAAGTCCATGGTACAGCCATATAAATGAGAAGTAAATTCAGTGTCAGTGTGTGGAACTCACTGCTATAAGCAAAACTGACAAAGTTGTTCCCAGAGACTGAAAATTGGAAAAGCAGACTATTGATGTGTGATGTAAACCAGACTGAAAACTGTCCAGTTGTGATTTTAGAAGGTAGGGTGTTCCTTAAATCCGTGTTGTATGCTTTTTGCAACTTCCTCTGATAATTACCACAAATATAATCCAATACAGCGACTCCTTTTACTTAAAGAAGTTGTTACTTTCTGAATCTTTAATTTAATTTTTTTTTTCTTTCAGTTCCTTCTGGTGTTCAAGGACTTACTGTCAGCAATTCAGCTAGAAGTGACTACTTGAAGGTGTCTTGGCTACATGCCTCTGGGTATTTTGATAGTTATGAAGTGATCATCAAGAACAACAATGATTTCATCCAAACAAAAAGCGTCCCAAAGGATGAAAATGAATGTGTATTCACTAATCTGGTCCCAGGGAGGCAGTACAGTGTCACAGTCAGCACAAGGAGTGGGAAATACGAAACCAGTGAGAGGGTCTTTGGTAGAACAAGTAAGTAAATACCCCAGAAGCATCCTGTGACAATTAAGGATTTTCTTTTACTTGCCATACCTTGTTCTTAAAATTTTTGTGTGATTTTAACATAGGAGGAATGAATGTCTTGAATGTGACCTTGAATCTGTATCATTCTAAGGGTGGAGAGCAATATTGAGTTTATGACTGATTTTTAATTTAGGGACTTGTGAAAAGTAAAAAAAAAAAAAAGAGAGAGATCTGTGCTGTGTTCTTGGAGTGCTAAATCTTGTGACATGGAAAACGGAAAAACAGAGTTGTACATACTTCCACATCATCTTAGGACTTACGCTTCAGCTAGGTCAGAATGTATGCAACATGGATTTTCCTTGTTATGGTAACGTAAAAGGAAGAAGGTACACCTTATTCTTCCCAAATTGCCCCATGAACTGGAGTTGTTGAATAGCTTGGGGCACAAATGATAAGTTGACTGGTTGTGAGCCAGTAGGTACCTGGGTGTAACCTGACTGTCTTGACCTACTGATACGTGTAAGCTAATGAGCCATGCTAAGAAACAAGTTTATTAACACAGATGCAGTGCTGGGCAAGAATAACTGACCTGCGTCTGGCAGGAGTCAGGAACTGCACAGCATGGTGCTGCATCAACAGCCTTGCCTTAGATCTCTACTAGCTCAGGGCTCTTTGCACTACATTTGCTGTATGTAAAGACATCTCAAATTCTGTTGGCAGTGCAAACTCTGTGCCAGCTTCATTATTTGTGAGTTTAAAGAGGATAGACTGTGGGCTCCCTGTTTTGAAAGGGAACCTTTCTTTGCTATATATGGTCCAAGCCACAGACAACAAGCCTTTGAACTAAGAGCAATCTATTGCTTTTCCTAAGGAACTGAATGAAAAGGTGTAGCTGAATGAAATGGTCTCAGAGCTGTTATCTGTTTTTTGCTATGATCTCCTAAGAAGTACTGAGAAGTTTTCCCTTCTTTTCACTTCTTCAGTGCCAGAGTCAGTGAAGGAACTAACTCTTAGTAACAGAAGCACAGAAGATCTACAGGTAACCTGGTCAAAGGCTGAGGGTGATGTTGATAAATATGAGATTCAACTCCTCTACAATGATATGAAGATCTTCCCACCCATTTTCCTTGGGAATACCATCGAGGAGTGCTGGTTCACAGCTCTGACTCCAGGACGTCTATACAAAATTCTTGTCTTGACAATCAGTGGAGATGCACAGCGTGCTACTTTCATAGAAGGCCTGACAAGTAAGAAGTAACATGGTGTTTAGAGCTTGTGTTGGGACTTATCTAGTAGAAAAATAAAGCACATAAAATCACGGCTGAACCATGATCTTATTTGAGCTGCTGTAACATCATAAACATGGGAGCTCTCACTGAAAACCATGCCAGTACATCAGCTAACTTGATCTGCCCTTAATAAACAAATGTCACAGTCACCAGTATTTGATTGTTGGCAGATAATCTGATTTACTGCATACTAAGGGTATTGAAATGTCAATGTTAGGGTTTCTGTTATTCTCATGCATGCCAGTTGTTTGCTTAGTATCTCTGGTTAAATCAATTAAGCTATTTTACACCTCTGATTATCCACCTGCAATCTGTAGGTGAGATTTTAACTGCAAAGTGGATAACTAATTAAATGTGCATAAAAAGCTTTGATTTTCCAGGATGCCTCTGAAGTATCATTGTAAAAAGAAGGAGGTTATCCATATAAAGGAATGTTAGAACTGTTGTTTTTTTCTTTTTAACCTATTTATGTTTTCTTCACTATTGCTGTGAACACATGGAGTTGCTTTTCTGTAACATCACAATCCTACAGTTATCTTCAGCTTTACTTGTGTTTACCCATGAGTGCAATTACTTGTACTTCTAAATGCTCTTTGTACTCTGGTGTGTTTATTGTAGTTACAAAAAAAAAAAGGACTCAAAAAGAATGAACCAGGAACTTGGTGAGCAGGTGTCTTTGTGTTCTTTTTTTTAATTTTCAGTTCCAAGTGCAGTGAGAAACATTCATGTTTCACCTAATGGTATGACAGACAGCCTGAAAGTGAGCTGGACACCTGGAAGTGGAGATGTTGATTCCTACACTGTGACTATATTTCAGCAAAACCATCAACTTGATTCCAGGAGTGTCTCCAAAGATATCTCTGAGCAAACATTTCATGATTTGGAAGCTGGGGAGCAGTACCGGGTGGTGGTGCAATCGAACAGTGGTGCTTTACACAACAGCTTAGCAGCTTTTGGGAGAACAAGTAAGTTTCTTTTGAGGAGTGAGTAGTGTTATATTTTCCCAGAAGCTACTTGGGTGTGAGTCCATTAATGCTATTGAGTACTGTCACATGGTTAGCTTTACCTGGGTAAATGTGTGTGGGATTCAGATTCACAGCCTGAATTGTGGCTTTGTAAGACCGTGAAAATTTATCAAGATATTCTCTGTTAATTACTCAGTTATGTCATGAATGGTCCATATTTCATCTGGTGATGTTCATCCTTAATTCTTTCTTCTAGTTCCTGCCTCTGTCCAGGAATTATTAGCCGATCATGCTTACAGCAGTCATTCCTTGTTAGTAACCTGGCAGAAAGCTCCTGGTGTAGCTGAAAGATACGACATTCTGCTTCTGAATGAGCAAGGAGTCCTCCTGAGCAACAAATCAGAGCCAGCTACTTCCAAACAACACAAATTTGAAGATTTGTTAGCTGGCAAGAAGTACAAAATACATATTTTGACAGTCAGTGGTGGACTCTTCAGTAAACGAGCAGAAACTGTTGGGCGAACAGGTAATTAGAACGTCCTGGTTTATTTATAGTTCCCTTAGTATGATATAATTAAATGCGTGAATAATCTGTATATCTTGAATCTGGAAATGTTTGGTAAGAACGACTCCAGCTATTTATACCTCATTTTTCAGGTTATATGCTTCATATATGTATCTGAAATTTGTTTGCATAATGTGGGCATAGTTTCATAGTAAGAATACTAAACCAAACTGCAAAGTACCTACCTCATTCTGTCCGTTATGGAACAGCCTGAATTTTTGATTGTTACAAGGTTTCTCATTCACAGTCTCAAGGCTCTTAGCATAGGTTTTGATGTGAATATGCATCTTTAAACTTTGAGCCAAGTCTTGCAGTCTTTATTCTAGCAAAGCTTTTCGCGGAAATAAAAGGACAGTTCTGTGTGAGCATAGGCCAGAGAACAGACTGATTAGGAAATACAAACATTGTATTGGAGAGACTCAGTAGCACCTCCTAAATGCTCTTCCCTTGTTCCTGAAAATTGCTGTTGACATTACTTGGCTTCTTGTGGCTTAACTGAAATGTATTACAGCTATGAGCTATTACTTTATTAGAGGTTGAGCTTAGTGGGTAGACACCTTTCTGCTTACTCTTGCATTTATCCTTCTTTTCAGTTCCAGCAGCCGTCACAAATCTGAAGGTCACAGTGAATACCACTGACCAATTGTCCTTCAGCTGGACCACCTCACAAGGGGAGCTTGATTCCTATGACATCTTCCTATACAACCCAGACAAGTCCCTTCATGACAGGATTTCAGGAGAGCAGCACCTTCAGCAGTGTTCATTCCAGAACTTGCGGCAAGGCAGGATATATCGAATGGTGATTGTTACCCACAGTGGAGACCTTACTAATGAGTCATCTGTCTTTGGGAGAACAGGTAGGGACGTGTAAGAAAATCTATTTCCAGTGTGGCGTTCATGAGAGCAGCCAGTGAGCTAGTCTGAGTGTGATGCTCTTGCTAGATTAGGGCAAATGTCAGAGGTATCAATATTTTCTTGCATGTGAGAAATGTTAGATAGGAGTAAAATCCTAAGCAATGTGTTTACAGAAGGAAAAATACAACAGAAAAGTTAATTGTCTACATTGTACAATAGTCCCCAGGTAGTGAGGTCAGGAGAATGGATATCACAATGTGTGATGCATAAGCTTTAATGGAAAACACCTGTCTTCCTCCCAAAAAGGAATGCTGGTCTGTAAATGAAAAAGAAAAAAGGCAAAGAAAGTGGGGTTTTTGGAGCAGACAGTCAACCAGTGAAATAAAACTTGTTTCCCATGGGGAGTTGTAGCTGCTGTTCCACATTTGCTCAGTTGCACATGGGAAGCAGTTTCCTAAGCAGCAGTAGCAGACCTGACTTCTGTGAAACCTTTCTTTATCCTCTGAACCAGTGTATAGTAACATCTGCATACCACTGCTGCTGAACAGCAGCAGACTTTCTTCAGTGTCCTCAGAATTGGATGTTTCCAGGTACTGACTAGTAAAAAGCTGCTTAACATTTGCAAAAACGTCTGTTACAAACATTTCCAACCTTTTTCTGGGACAGTGGAAATTCTAAATAAGAAGGCAAACTGTTGAGATATACTTCCTGATGTACTTCCTAGGGTTTTGTTCAACTGTGGTGTCTGTGTAGTCTGCTAAATGGCTGTCATCATGTGAAACCATTACATCTGTTTCCTGTTTTATCTTGGTGCTGCTTCTCCTCAAGGATGTTCACTGTAAAGTAATGTCTACCCCGTTTTTTTCAGCGCCAGCTCCAGTTGTTGATCTCAAGGCATCCAACAGAAACATGACAGACAGTCTGTGGTTCACCTGGAGTCCAGCAGCAGGAGATGTTGACTTCTATGAGTTCAATCTTTACAACCCAAATGGGACACAGAAAGAGACATTGCAAGGGAAAGACCTAAAAGAGTGGCATTTCCGGGGGCTTGTTCCTGGCAGAAAGTACACTCTGGTTGTGGTGACTCACAGTGGTGACCTGATCAATACAGCAAATGCTGAAGGAAGAACAGGTAAGGTCCAAAAGCTTTGAAATTTCTATCCGTCGGGATTCGTATCATTTCACAACTATGCGACTAACATTTTCTGAGGAAGGATTTGTTATAAGAATCACTGAAGATCTAAAAGATAAAGGAATATCCTAGAGGGTATTAAAGCAATTGAGTATGATTTTGTTCAGAACTGTTTTTCACAGAATCACAGGATAGTATAGGATGGAAGGGACCCCTGGAGGTCATCTGGTCCAACTGTATTGCTCAAGCATTGCCATCTAGAGCAGTTCTTTCTTTCAAAGACTTAGGAATATGAAATGGCTCCGTAAGTAACCACCGTCAGCACAGTTGCAGAAACTGGGTGTGTGCACAGGATAATTTCAACCATATAGATAATAATCAGTGTTTCATCTTCTTGTGTAAAAAATTTGGTAAGAATCAATCTCTTATTTTTTTTTATTTTATTTTTGTGTAGCACCCAGCCCTCCTAACACTGTGTCATTCGCTGACGTTGCAAACACTTCTCTGTCAGTCACGTGGCTGGGTCCTCCAGATTGGACAGACTATGATGATTTTGAGTTGCAGTGGCTCCCAAAGGATCCCCTCACAGTATTCAATCCCTACAGCAGCAGCAAATCGAAAGTACGCATCATCTATGGCCTGCGACCTGGAAGACTCTATAAGTTCAGTGTCAGAACGGTCAGTGGTGACAGCTGGAAGACATACAGTCAGTCACAGTCAGAAAGTGTGAGAACCAGTAAGTAATTACATCCATTGCACCCTAACAGTCAGCTGGAGAAGTTGCAAAGCTGTTAAATCTTACTAGTTCCTTTCACAGTCAGTAATTTCCATTAATAAATTCATGAGTGAGTGGCAATGAATTCTGCTGAACTCTAAAATAAGCCCTTGCTGTGTGCAAGGTCAAGTGTTTAAAGATTGAAAACAGGCGTACATTTGCAAATGTCACATCCAGAGTGGAGCTGTTTGGTTGCAGAGTCTGAATCAGTCCATTTCAGGGATTAAATAAGGGTGAATACCCAAACTTTTCTGATTCTAGGGACAGTGGAACATTGAACTCATCAGTTTTTGAACAATCAGAGATAAAGGATGAATGGAACCCTGCTGTACTAGATTTAAAACTGGAAGCAGAGTGTTTCGTTGTTCTGCATTTCTGACAGTCGGTGCTTGTGGATCTTCATCAACTCTAGCTGTCTTTAGAAACCTCAGTAGAAAACTCATTTGTGGAAGTGACCTGGAATTGTAAAAATAACAGCCTTGAAAATTTTCATGTCATTTGGGATGGGATTCCAAATTCACACCATATTTCAATAAGCTGAATAGCTCTTTAGACTTCATTAACTGTATTAATTAAAAATGACGACGTAGTTTTCACCTGTATTTGACTGCTTAATGTAGGTAGGTGGCCGCCATCTGAAGGTGAAGTCCCATTCTTGCTACATGTCATGTTATATGTTACTCCAGTGTTAAATGGACAAAACATACTTCTCTAGTAGGCTTTAGTAATGTGTACACACCACACCCTATCCAGCAAACCAGATCAGTAATAACATAATAGTATCAGTATTGACTGATACTGTTAATCAGATGTAACCTCCGAATAAATTGTACCATGGTATTAGAAATCCATTGCTTTCCAGTCTTTCTCTTAAAACTTCAGCAAGTAATTTTGTTTGTTTTCTATTAATTACTGAAGCTTCATAAATCTACTGGGGCCAGTGTCAATAGCTCCTGTTTCAGATGGCTGAATTGAGTTAGGCTGCCTTGCCTAATAACCAGGAAGTGCACATTTGTGGGATAGAGAAATTCTGGTTCCTGGCCTCCTGCACTGATTATATGGTTGATGTTGAGTCTAGGGATACTACCTGAGCCATAGAGTGAAGTGTTTGATGCTGGCCCTTTTCTCACTGACTCTAAATTTTTCCACATTTCTGTAGAACCAGACAAGATTCAAAGTCTTCATTGTCGGCCCCAGACTTCCACTGCCATTGCGTGTTCCTGGACTCCTCCTGATTCTGACTTTGACGGGTATAGTGTTGAGTGCAAAAAACTGGACACTCGGGAAGTGGAATTTTCTAAAAGGATAGAAAAAGACAGAACTCTGCTCAATATAATGACCCTTGTTCCCCACAAGCGCTACCTAGTGTCCATCAAGGTGCATTCTGCAGACATGACAAGTGAAGTAGTTGAAGACAGCACCATCACAATGATTGACCGTAAGTGGAATGCAGAGTTGCTGTGAAAGGAGGCAGTGAGCAGCAATAAGCCATTGCTTGAGTTATAAGTTCTGAACTCCACAATGACCAGTGCGTGGAACTCTTAGTTTAGTAGCCAAAGTAGAGAGATTCTGTTATCACTGGAAGCTCAACCCCAGGGAAACACAGATCTTCCTAAAAATTGCAACCTGGCGCTATAGATCTATCTTAACTGAGCACCATAAAAACATGTTAATCCCTGCTATTTTGCTTTGCAGTTTACTTCTACTATGTCACTACTTAAGGTGTAGCTTTCTATCATACAAAGAACACTTCCTGAAGAAATTCTGCATTCAGTCTGGAAAATGGTTTTCTGTAGTTAAGTGCTGTGTCTGACTCAGTGCTGTTCATTTGGAAAGGAAAACAGAAATTTAGGTGCTTAAAGTAGATAACTTGCTGTAGTGAGTGGGCTAACTGGCTTCTGTATACCTGGTTTAGACTTGTGTCATCTTTAGCAGCTACGAATTCTGATTTCATAGATGTAGCCAGACTTTAATGCATTTCCAAGTGGGTTTCTGCAGGAATTCCTACTGAGGAGCTGCCACTGTTAATATGGTTGACTCACTGTTGGCTTGATTCGTCCTTTGGCAGTTTCCCTGTGGGAGGTGAAGATATTTTCTTGACTGCAAAATAACAGAATCAGAAACTTGGTCCAGTCATCTGAACTTTATTAAAAATTGCATTTCCTTTGCTATGTATGGCTCACAGCAAGTACATAGATAATGCCTTTCCATGTTTTTTTTCTTGTTTTGTTTCATTTCTCAGGTCCCCCTCAGCCACCTCCAGACATACGAGTAAACAAAAGAGAGGTGCTGATTACTAAATCCTCCATCAATTTCACTTTTAACTGCAGCTGGTTTAGTGATACTAATGGAGCTGTGAAGTACTTCACTGTGGTTGTCAGAGAAGCTGATGGTAAGTGTCATTCAATACCATTCACTCTATAGCCTGTATGATTTACACGCATAGGTGCACTCCCGTCACTACACAACAAAGTAATTTCTAATATAGTTGCTGAGTTTCACTGAAGTTTCACGCTCCCTAGTCTGGGATCTTAAGGGCTCAGTCTTCCCCTCAGAGGATCAGCAGGAACTGAAGAGCCTATCCAGAAGTGGCAGTTAGGTTCTGTACTCTAGGAGATGCTCTCATAAGATCAGAAAGTTTCCATGGCAGAAGAATTATGTTGTATGATAGATGCCATTGGGAGTGAACACAGAATAAATTGCCTTGCTGTGCACAGATCTCGAAAAGTAGACAACTCTTTTGGAGAACCACAGTGAGCCATGCAGAGAAGGAAAAAGTAGTGTGAAGTTTGCTTGCTGAAGAATATGACTTTGCATACAGATCTAAAAACACTGGTTTTAGGAGCAGCTTCATATATTGGTATGCTGGTGTTTTATGAATCTTGAGAAAATTTCTTAAGGTCTCTATCAGCACTTAAGTAAAAAAAAAAAAAAGCCAGAGGAAATATTCCCACTGTCTACTTTGTCATGCTTGAGCAGTTTATAGAGCTCTTGCAGAAAGAGGCTGCTTATTGCTGGGCTTTTGCCTGCTCAAGTCTTCTGCGTGCTATTACAGGTCTTCTTTCAGAAGACTCCTGTCATTTCCTATTTACTTTTTCTCTGCATACAGTAGACCACTCTTGTCAATTTGTAGGACTTTTTTTCTTGCTTTCCCTCCAGGAAAGGCTCAAAAGTTGAATAATAAAGATTTTGTTTATCAGCACCCTGAGTCTCTAATATTGCATTGCATTAATGGCTGTGATATGCACACCTCTTTCTCTGCACATGCAGGTAGTGAAGGACCAAAGCCTGATGAGCAGCACCCATTACCTTCCTACCTGGAGTACAAACACAATGACTCCATACGCATCTACCAGACAAATTATTTTGCCAGTAGATGTGCTGAAAACCCTGACAGTGACTATAAAAGCTTTGACATTAAGCTTGGAGGAGAAATGGAAAATCTGGGAGGAAAGTGTGATCCTGATCAGCAAAAGTTCTGCGATGGACCCCTGAAGCCTCGGACTGCTTATAGGTCAGATTTCTCTTGGTAATTGTGCTCTGTCACATTGTTAGGCATAGTGCTGAGTGCCTGATACACTTGAGTTTCTGAAGATTAATAACTGGTTTGTATAGTGTTCCTTGTGTTTCATATCACAATTTATAAAAGCTCTATCCATGCCCCATTCCATAGATATAAACCGTACTTTCACTAGCATGGGAACGATACCATTAGGTATGCATAGTAAGTTTGTTTATTTCCTTTTGATTAAGACCTTCCCTCTAGGTAGTGAGTCTCTCTTTAGAAACACTAAGTCATCTCAGTCAGATGATTACATAACAAGAGAAGGCAAGAACACTGCACTGAATTTATTTGGCACTACTACTCAAGGTAGAAAATCGTGCAGGTTGTTCTAACCCATGGCACAGTCCAGACACTCCAGAGCTAAGGCTGGGTTAGGTGTAGGATATAGAAGAGTGCTACTTCCAAGACCAGGCTCAGCAGTTGAACAGTCTGTGAAACCAAATGTGAACTCCAGTGCAGATCAGTCACACCCTTCTTGCAGGCAAACACTCTGCCAAGGGTTCTGCAAGATGCTTACCACACAGTGACATGAACAGAAGGCACGTGCCAGGCAGTGCACATCATGCCTCTTAGCTTCTTCACAGTCATGAACACATTGCTGTGCATCCCCTACCACTCTTTTCTCATTAGGGCACATTTCCCAAAAGTTCTGTTTGGGAAATACTAACATTACCAGGAGAACCCAAGAGGATTGTAACATTTCTCCATCAACACAGCCTAGCCCTGCCATGTGAAGGGAAAACATCTCCACTTAGAAGTATTTCTGAGTCCCCTCACCACTGCAGCTCCTGCTGACTGTGCTTCCAGATGCTGTCAGTCTGTGTGTGCCAGCATCAAGAACCCCATCCCTGACCTCAAAGGGTATTTCCATCTGTGGTAGCTGGGTTGGGATTTATATCACCCAGCTGTGATACTTATCTAAGGCACCTGTGTTACAAGCTGTCTGTGATCAATGGAAAGGTTTTAGGTATCTCTAAGAGACAAGTGAGTTCTTACCTGAATTTTTTTATTTTTACACTGTGGCTCTGAACATCTGATAAACGTAACAAGTAACTGTAAACTGCACTGGGATTTTTTAGGATCAGCATACGGGCTTTTACCCAGCTCTTCAGTGAAGACCCAAAAGAACTTCCTAAACCACTCTTTGCGGACACCTTCTTCTCTTTACCAATCACCACAGAGGCAGGTTAGTTTCAAGCTCGCTTTTCGGTCACCATAGCAAGTTGATTATATTTTTCAACTTAAAACACTCTGGTATCCAGAACTGTTTGCAAGGACTTGAACAAAGCCATGTGTTTTTGCTGTGCAGTGTCCTGAAGTCTTTGAAAATGAGGCAGAAGCCATGGCTTGTCCATGGCAAATAATGGCCACAGATAAGCCATGAATTTGAAAATTAAAAGGTCTGCTTGTTGGAACTGCTGACAGAATTCTCAGTGATGCTGTCACCAAGAGAGCTTCAAAGTACAAAATAACCAAATTCCTGTATGTGCTTTCTTTTATTGTGGTTGGGAGTGAAAAGTTTTTCATAACATTAGAAAAAATGAGGTTGGAAAACCGAGGCCTAGTTTAGTTGTTTAAACACTTTGAATTTCCGTGAATTTAACCAATTCCTCTAGCTGATCATAACTATTCTCTGAACACTGGTGATTCTTTGATTCTTCATATCTTTTCTTCAAAATGTATAAATTCACTGTTTTGTTTCTAGAGCCTCTCTTTGGAGTTATTGAAGGTGTGAGTGCTGGTTTGTTTCTGATTGTGATGTTAGTGGCTGTTACTGCTTTATTTGTCTGCAGACAAAAAGTTAGGTAAGTAGAGACCTTTTATCAGCCTTTGCTACAAGATCAGGTCATGCTGCTTTGATATAAGCAATGCACTGAACTATAAAAAAAATGATGTCTGTACACACTAACTATAGAACGAATGACTTAAATATCAATAACTGAATATATTCTCGATAGGAGATTGAAATATCCACTGATGTTAGTAAGAATTGTCTTGTACAGGATCCCTGCTACTTCTTGATTTCAGTAGGAGTCTGAATTTTTCTGAAAAAAAAAAAGTTTCACATGCAAACTCAGTATCTGTTGTAAAAAATGAAATGTTTTGAATTATTTTCATAACCATTTTAGATGGGAAGTTCTTGAAACTGTTCATTTAGACTTTGTTATTTCAGCTTAAAAAGTTCAAAGTGTGACACTCCCTGGTATCCAAAACACTAGTATCCAACACTTGGTATCCAAAACTTCACTTTTCAGTTTTCCATTGATTATAGTTGTGTATTTCACATCATAGATGAATTCTAAATAGCAAATTTTGAATACATTTTTAAAAAGCAAAATACTGTCCCAACTTCAAAAAATGCTTTATGTGCTGAAACCATTTTGCATGACTGAAAGAGATGCAGCATTGCTGATAGCACATAGGATGCCCTTCTTGATGACAGGCTGGGCTGGGAGTGTTTCAGGTGGGGAACAAAGTCTTATAGTCTGTCCCACATCACTAAAATTCAAGAGAACTGTGCCACAGCTAAAAGCAGTGTCATGTGATCAGAGCCCCAAATCAAACTTTTAGTAATTCCTTTCTCAAAGCTCACTACTTAAAGTCACACTATTGGCAACTTTTAGCAGTATTGCACTGTAACTGTAGAACAGAGGTGAAAATATCTTATTTTTTATTCCAGCAATGGCCATGAGAGACCTACAGCAAGGATGAGCATTCACAGGGACAAGGCACTGGCAGTCCATCTGAACTTGGGGCAAAAAGGGTAACATCATCATATTTGTTTCTAAGAGCAATATTTTAACATGGCATCATGGAGGAGCAGTCCAATTTTGTCACTCACTGATAAAGTGTTTCTTTTTCTTTTAATATTACTTCTAGGAACCGGAAAACTTCCAGGTAAAAATGAAAAGATAACACTTAAAAAAGCTTAAAAATAATGACTGAATAAATTATGACTGTGATTCATCGTGTGATATTCTTCCTCCTGTTGAATATTTCAGTCCGATCAAAGTCAGTCATTTTGAAGCACACTTCACCAAACTCCAAGCAGACTCCAACTACCTCCTGTCCAAGGAATATGAGGTGGGAACCAAATCTAGGCAAAAGACCTTGTTTTATGAAGGCACGGGATGGTTGAATCAATGGGTTCTTGCATTTGAAAGATCTGCTTTTGTTTGTCACACGCAAACTAAAATAAGTTTGAGAGTCTCACCTGAATTCCACTTGTAATACAAGCTCTTCGTTTGGCACAGCATCTTCTGGTTGGCAGCCTCTATCTGATACCTACCTGGCTGAGGTCAGGAGCATTCATTGTGTGCCACATTTGTGTGACAAGTCATGGATAATGCCTGTCAGCCATGTGCTTGCCTTATGCCATTGTGATTAACTATGTAATTTCATTTAAACAAAAACAAACAAACAAAAAAAAAAAAAACCCTTTTCCCCCTGTGTTGTCACATCCTTTAATTATTTTCAACTGACATTTTATTTCTAATATTTTGCAGGACTTAAAAGATGTGGGTCGAAACCAGACATGTGACATAGCACTTCTGCCAGAGAACAGAGGGAAAAATCGATACAATAATATATTGCCTTGTGAGTTTGAGTTTTGGTTGTGTAATATTACATCACACCAACTACTTTTCACTTTTTTCAGCAAGCCTGTTGGAAAAGAGAGTGCAGCCAATCCTTTCATTTCTGTCAGAGATGAAATACCTCTGCCACCTTAGTTCTTGGTGCTTAGGGGCATATGGTGTTTGGTCCTGAGTGGCTTCACGCAGCAGTAATTCTGTTATGCTCTAGAGGTGTAGTGACTGGTGCTCAGTCTAGACGGAAAAAGCTTAAGCTACTACAAGTTTTTACAAGCTATTACAACTCAGTCACTGCTAATAACAAGGATAGAAGAAATAACACTGGAGTTGTATAAATACAGGGTGTCATCCCTTCAGTGCTGACAGCCATGGTGACTCTGTTCCTTCTTTAGAGGTCAGCAAACCTGCTACACAGTGCAGTTAGTGTGGTTCTGCATTGTGGGACACACACGTGAGGTTAGCTCTCTTCTTTTGGGGCAGGACCTGTCACTGAAGTTGCCCCCTTTAATCTCCTGTTCAGCAGTTTTGGAGGTAACAGATACTGCGCGTGTAGGAGGAGCATGGTGCTCTGCTGCCACCTCACAGCATCTCATGTGTTCTGACTGCCATGCTGGGCTAGGGGCTGTGCCTCTGATCCAGGCCTCCTGCTTAAACCCATGCTATATTCCTACTGACTGTAGCTTCTCTATCACATGCCCATTCACCCATACTCTTCCCTCTTCCTGTGGCCTGCCATGTAGAAGAAGCAATACTGACTGAGAGCCATCATCTCACAGATTGGCAGCCTGGTGGGTTGGGCACTATGTACATCTCTAGCAGTAGAGATGCCACTGCTTCCAGGGAAGACAGTTGTCCTGCTCACACGGGGTTGTTCTGGGAGCTGTGAAGGCTGCTGAAGCACGGCTGCTCTTTCAAGGCCAGTGCTAGGCACTGCTGTCCACAACAGCATACTGCAGTCAGGTAAAAGGAGGATGCTTTTGTGGCTCTTTTCGTTGCCATAACAAATCGTGGGCAATTTAGCAGAGGAATTTTTGGACGTTCACTGCTTGCTTCTCATTTGTCCACCTCATAGTCTCTGAAATATTCCAGACCCCACCTAAGTGAAAGAGGCAGTACAAATGTAAGCAGTTATTCCTCTAAATTAGCCTTCCATAAAAGAATCCTGTGGTAGTCTCACCAATCCTTTCACAAATGCACTTTTTTAATGGAAGAGGGACTGAAAATCAAGACCCAACCATGAGCAGCTTGTAATCAATTTCTTCCTAGATGATTCATCAAGAGTGAAGCTTTCCAATGTGGATGATGACCCTTGCTCAGACTACATTAATGCAAGCTATATACCAGTAAGTGACTCAAGGATGTTATTTTACAGTCCTTCCTCGGTGGTTGTTTGCCCTTCATCTAAAACTGCATATGAACCTGGAGGCTTAAGGCCTCCCTGCTCTCTTTGTTTATTCATTTTAGCTAGAAGTCTGATAACTTGTTTTGTGGGTGTGCTAAAAGGCTCTGTCTGACTGCCATTAAGTTAGCTTTGAGTGATTCAGCCAGCTCTCAAGGACACTTCCTTAGGTTCCTATAGTTATGTAAGATAGCAGGTCTAATTGGCCAAGGACACATTTTCAAAGGTCACTGATTTTATACACTGTCCACAACAACTGTAGCTATCACTGCAGGTGGCATGCTCAGTGTGAAGCTGCAGCTCATCCTGACAGCTCTGGCACCTTGTGGGATGGTGAAACAGGATGAGATTACAATTATGCCATTTACTAGAGAGTTGATTGATAATAGCAGTACCTTTAACAATATAAATTTCAAGCTAGAACTTAGCTAATGTAGTTAAAACATCAGAAATGAAACAAAAATTCCTACTGATTCCATAATTGTTTGAGACTGCTCCAGTGTCCAGCACAATGCAAAGCTTTGACTGTCACAAAAGGAATAGTACACTGTTGCAATATATACACTGTTGCAGTCTTTTCCTTCTCTCTGCTTCTAGCAGCCTTCTGCTTTGAGGTCCAAGGCATTCAGGCTGTTGTCCCAGCAAGGGTATCATTGTTGCAGAGCCCGGGCTATAACCCTATGTCTTGTTCAGTTGCTAGATCTTTTTTTTCTGCCTTTATGGAAACTAATGATGCTTTCTTTTCTTACAGGGCACTAATTTCCACAGGGAATATATAGCGACTCAGGGCCCTTTGCCTGGCACTAAAGATGAGTTCTGGAAGATGGCATGGGAGCAAAATGTTCACAATATTGTCATGGTAACCCAGTGTGTTGAGAAGGGCCGGGTGAGCAGTGACTTTTCTTTATCAATAATGACTTCATTATTGCCTTTTTTTTAAACTTATAATGTCATTATTAATGCTTTAATATTTATACAGTGTTTATGCTTATTATTTGCATCATGCTGAGTGCAGTCGTAGGTAGGTAGTGTGACCATGTCCTGCATCTTCTGTGTAAGACACAGATTAGATCTGTTAAGAGGTTAAATCATCCTGAAGTGGTGTTCTTCTGGTGGGATATATAGGGATGTTTTCTTTTAGCTTGCTATTTTTCCTTCAAGTGGAGAAAACAGATGCAAGCCAGGCAGCAAGCTGTCTGTTACTACACCTGACTGGCTCACAGTGGGACCCCACTGTCAAACCTCAGAGGCAGGCAAGGAAGTATATGCTAGAGGCCTAGTCCTCAACTATGCAGAGCTCTGCGAAGAACTGTCACAGAAAATGTGACATCCAGAAAAAGACATCAGTGAAGCAATTTCCATTCCCCCATCACAAACATCGGAGATGAGAACTCCCCTTTTTAGCCTCATCCAAATTTCTTCCCATCCCAGTACCTATCTGTTGAGCTGACAGGGCAAAAGGGGGCACTGGTCTCTTAATTCAATTGCTGCTAGTACTGCCTTTCTTATACTCATGGAGAGTTTCCATTTCCCAGATGTCTACTGGAATTACAAAATAGCAAAGATGAAACAGCCTGTGAGATTCCTAGAGAGTATGGAGGATAACCTCCTGGCACAGGTGATGAGGGAGCTAGCTGGGGAAAGTACCCTGCAGGACCTGTTGAGTACATATAGGGAAGGGCTCGTGGGTGAAGTGGTTGTTGGAGTATGCCTTGGGCACAGTGATCATGAAATGATAGAGTTTTTGATCCTTTGTAAAGTAAGAAATGCAGTTAGCAGAGCTACTAGTTGGGTTGAAGTCTACCCTCTTGAAATCCAATTTAGAGACCTGATTGATAGAGTCAGGGCTCAAAACTAGGGTCAGTTTTGTTTAATATTTTTATCAGTGGTCTGGATCAAAGAGGATCAAGTGCATCCTTAGTAAATTTATGGACAATTCCAGGTCAGACAGCACTCTTGATCTGCTTGGGGGTAGGAAGGCTTTTCAGAGGGATCTAGGTAGGCTGGATCAAGGGACCAAATCCAGCTGTGTGGCATTTAACATGATGAATGACTGGATATGAGAAATGGTCTCAAAGAAGGTCAGAGAAAGTTTAGATTGGGTGTTACTAAAAATTTATTTATGGAGAGGATGGTCAAGTATTGGAATTGGCTGCCAGGGAAGTGATGGTATTCCTATCCCTGGAAGTAATTAAGAGATGTGGTGGGCGTGGCATTAAGGGATGTGATGGGACTTTGTAGGTCGGGTTGATGGATTGACTTGATGATCTTCAAAGTCTTTTCCACCCTAGATGATTGTCAACAATTTATGCATAAAACCATGACGATGATTCTTTGACTCTATGATTCTTCCTCCATCTTCAGGCACAGGAGGTCTGAAGCCTGCTCCTGCCAGGGCTGCATTAAAGCCTTGTTCCCAGCTTTCTTTGATAATGAATCAGTCTTTTTCCATGTCCCTGCAGGTAAAGTGTGATCACTACTGGCCCCTTGACCAGGATTCCTTGTACTATGGAGACCTGATAGTTGAAATGCTGTCTGAATCGGTTCTCCCAGAATGGACAATACGGGAATTTAAAATCTGCAGTGTATGTTTTCATTTTTATACATATAAATATATATATATAATTGACTTAAAAAAAACCTGCAAGGAAATTAAGAATGTTTCTTCTGCTGTAGCGCAGTTGCAGCATGCCCAGCTCATCTCTGGTAGTAGCTGTAGTGTTCTGAAATTGCATGGAGGCTGTGTGTCCTCATCTCATGGCTGTTCTGATGACCCACACCTTTGTACTTCAACAGGAGGAGCAGCTTGACTCAACAAGGCTCATTCGTCACTTCCACTACACTGTGTGGCCAGATCATGGAGTGCCAGAGACCACTCAATCCCTGATCCAGTTTGTCAGAACTGTAAGGGATTATATCAACAGGACCCCAGACACGGGACCAACTGTTGTGCACTGCAGGTATGTGCAGCAGCAAAAAGTCAGCAGCACAGAGCCTTTATGCATACCATTGTGGAGATCCCAAGTATTCAGTCACACAACCTGAGAGATGGTCAATGGGCATAGATCCCAAAGTACCTCTGATCAACGTTCCCAAGGCCCATGCAATCACTGTTTCACCCTGGAGATGCCCCAGAAACTACTGCGCCGTTTGGGATCTACTGGAGAGCACTTCAAAGTCTGAGCAGCTGCAGTTGCTCTTACGCTTTATGTATTCTTAAATTGCCTATATGCTGCTGGTTGTGGTCCAACATCTGGTTCACAAAAACATGTTCTGAACAGGAGGGATACCCAAGGATGAGTCTGGCTACATGTGGATGTTGAGACTAACTGACATAAAAGTCAGTCAGGTGCATTCTCTCAGGATATCTCAGTGCCTGAGTTGATCGAGAGCAGAAAGCCCAGTAGGCAGTATCAGAAATACCTCTTCCATTGTTGTCATTCCTCCTTCCAAGAACAAATTCCAGTATGAAGCATGTAAAGTCCCAGAGACATCAGTTGATAAGGAGGTTCTCATTCTGGAAGTCCAGACTTTACAAAAGTATTGCATGTGTCAATTTAAATCTGTTTAAATCTTCTGGGTTGCTTTCTTTTTCAGTGCTGGTGTTGGCAGGACTGGCACATTCATTGCACTGGACAGAATTCTGCAGCAGCTGGATTCAAAGGACACTGTTGACATTTATGCAGCAGTGCATGATCTAAGGCTTCACCGGGTTCACATGGTTCAAACAGAGGTAAGTTTTGGATAGCCTACAATATACCAACACCAGCTGCCTTTTATTTCATAATCTCTCATCTTATAGCCCTTCTCAGTGAAATACTTGTTAGATTTGTTAGATAGATTTAGAGCCTCAAGTTGGGGATTATTTGCAGTGGCTCACACAGTGGGTGCAAGCACTAACAAGCAGTAGCAATGCTTCCTGTAGATTTCTCCCCTTGGCACTCACCACTCTCACTCTGAGAGCACGTTGTTCTATTATTACAGTTTCCAGTAAATGAGCTCTGAACAGTGAGAACTCCTTTGGGTATGGGGTGGGAAGATGAACATAAGACAGGTAGACATAATGGGGGAAAGGAATGGAGAACGGAAGAATTAGGTATATGTAATTTTAAAACTCTAGGCACTGTGACTTGTGGCTTAAAATGTGTTCTTTATTGAGCTGCTCTGTCCATTTTCATTAATGGTACTGGAAATATTGGTCAGACTTCTAAAATACTATGCCAGAGGAAGTACATGTATTCTACAAGTGCAGAAAAAGTGTCTGGGATTTCTTTCTGTGCTTTTAAAAATGCAAGAAAATCACTTTACATTAATAGCAGCTAGCCACTTAGGAGCTGATTTAATGAAGGAGAGTTGTGGAGGCAGTCTTTAGATTTTGTCTGAACTGTTAATAGAGCAATCAGAATGTGTTTGATGGGTCTGCCTGTAGCTTGGTACTAATGGAGCTCTTTCTTGCAATTTGGAAACAGTATCAGTGGCTGAGCTTTCTGATAGATACAAAATTCACACAAGCATGGTTGGCACCACTGGGAATTTAAGAGAGATTTCCTGGAACTGTCTTAGTAACAGAATGCCTCTCTTTGAAGGGAGACAGATTCTCAGCCTGAGCTCAGCATCCTTAGAGGTGAATCTATTTCCCCTCCATTGCCACCAGCTGTAGTCAGCAAGGCAGATCGTGTAGGGCAGAGCAGAGTGTGCTCGCTTTCCAAGAGCCGAATCACTGAGAAATATGCACAGAGCAATAGCTGAATTTCTTGTAGAATGTAGATTGAAGATGTGAGGAGAGGAAATACATGCTTATTGAGAAATTAATTACGTCTTTGAGCTAGAGCAAGAAAGGCAGGTAGCAACAGGACGAGGGGAAAAGGCTTTTAACTGGAACAGGGTAGATTTAGACTAGGTATCAGGAAGAAATTCTTAACTGTGAGGGTGGTGAGACACTGGGACAGGCTGCCCAGTGAGGTTGTGCATGGCCCCTGCCTGGAGACATTCCAGGCCAGGCTGGTCTAGAGGGAGGTGTCTCTGCCTATAGCAGGGAAGCTGGAACTAGATGATCTTAAAGGTTGCTTCCAACCCAAACCATTCTGTGATATATAAAAATGCTTTGCCTAATTTTTGGGTACCATTCTACACTAATCACAAAACAATAATGACTCATTTCATAAATGACTAAGAGTAGCAACATGTGGGGATTTAACAGTTTCATAATGGTAGTCTGATAGTCCGTAACATCATGCTGGCCATCTCTGCATTGGTTGTGAATGTCATCTTAGCTCCCTTCTAGTGAAAAGCATTCTGCAGAAAGATGGTTATCATTCATTGCATATTCAGAAGCAACTTTATAACTTACATTGGATCAAAAAATGCTATTTAAAAAAAAAAATGGGGTTCATCAAAGTTCCGTGGAATATTTTTATATTTTAATAACATTCTGTTGAAAATACTTATTTTCAGAACAAAAAAAAAAACAGGAAGCTGATTGTTTCTTCCATGTGCTTCCCTTTACATATTAGTAGTTGCACATAAATTATACAAAGCCTTCAGAGTAGCAGCTATCCAACATAGCATTATGTCAGACTATGCCTTCCAGTCCATAAAGCTTTCAGTTGTGATATAATCAATCAAAACATGTGATGTTGAATTATATTTCAATTACACTATTTTTAAAAACAGGTTATCACAAAAGTTTGCTGTATTAGCACAGTGAAAAGGAGGTGACTTCTAGAAGTATATTTTCATTTTTAACACTGCTCTTGATTCTGTGTGAGGGAGTTAGCCTGTAATTGTTTTTCCCAGGGTGACTTAAAGATATGGGTATATATTTTGCAGTGTCAATATGTGTATCTACATCAATGTGTGAGAGACGTGTTAAGAGCCAGAAAACTTCACAGTGAACAAGAAAATCCTTTGTTTCCAATATATGAAAATGTGAATCCAGAGTATCACAGAGGTAAGTGGAAATTTATCAAATTATAAAGTATTTCAAATGTATTAGATCACTGACAGTGTAATTGAGTGTAATTTCACACTTTATGATTCCTGTACTGTTGGGTGAACTGAATCCTTTCCCTGTCCTGATACTGGCTTCTTCCTGTTCCCTTACCAGTGTTTACACCACCTACTTTTCAGCATACTGAGGCTGCTGGCTGGGATTCCTGGTCTCATCTGTCATCCTTGGTTGTTTAGCTTTTGTTCTGCATCTTCTCTATTTTCTGTTGACTGTGTATTGTCCTGAGGAAACTTCTGCTTGTATTAACTGGATTGTGTAGGTGTCCAAGGCTGTGCTCTTTTCTACTCCCCCAGCTCTCCATCCTTTCTTTCAGGCTCCTTTTTCCTATCCCATATCCAGTTCCTTGGTAGTAAGAATTTACAGACACACTTTCTGAAGTGCTTGAATGTTGTAGAACCCACAGATACCTCAGTGTCTGAAAACCCTCAATCCGTTTGGGTGCCCAGGGTCCCTGTAAAGTTTGAGAAGATGGTGCCGAGAAACTCAGTCTTACTTCCCAGTGGACATAGAGGAAGCAGCTGTGGTCACATCTTAGCTACACCTTGAGGCACCGTGGTTGGAGAGCACAACAGCTCTGAGTCACACTGCAAGAGTAGATTTCTTCCATGGCCTTAGGAATGATTACTTCAGACCCTGGCATGTACTGGGGACAGAGCAGATCACATACCCTGTTCCCATGTTGATAAATGTTGCACAAATGTTACCGTATATAGATAATGACCACGATTCCCATTATAGCCAATAGTTAACAGAGATCTGTTGTTTTCCAACAGTGTCCTAAACATCAGGTTGTTGGGTATTCCTAATAAGAGTTGGATCTTTCAGGACATTACAGTCCTGCTGAGAGCCTAAACTGAGGTGACCTGAAAAGTTCAGGTGGCTATTGTTGCTAAGGAGAAGCTGGGGACTGAGCAGGAGCTACCACTGGGAAGTCATCTTCCTGGAGTCATCACATCAGTGTCTGCTATCCCTGCCTTGACCTGCTGGGGCAGCAGTAGCAGACCCAGCACAAGCACTGTCCCTCACCTCCTGTCCTTGTGGATGGAGGACCAGTCTGGAGAGGTGAACAGTGGTGGCCTTTGTCTCTCTGTAGAGCTCATCCCTAAGGGTTGGTCCTGGGACTGGTGCTCTTCAACATCTTTATCAGTGACATAGGCCATGGAATTGAATGCACCCTCAGCAAGAGTGCATATGACACCAAGCTGAGCCAGTGCAGTCAGTACACTGGAAGGAAGGAAAGCCTTTCAGAGGGACCTGGACAGGCTGAAGAAGTGGGCCCGTGTGAACCTAAAGAGGTTCAACAAGGCTAAGTGCATTGCACTTGGACCAGGGCAATCCCAGGTGCTAGGAGGAAGAACTCCTGGAGAGGAGACCTGTGGAAAAGGACATGAGGGTCCTTGTGGACAAGAAGCTGGACATGAACCAGTAAAACACGCTTGCAGCCTGTAAGATCAACTATATCCTGGGCTGCATTAAATAAAGAGGTGGCCAGCAGGGAGAGGGAGGTGATTGTCCCCCTCTACTCAGCTCTTGTGAGGCCCCATCTGGAGTACTGTGTCCAGGCCTGGAGCCCCCAGCACAAGAAAAACACAGAGCTCTTGGAATGGGTCCAGAGGAGGGGCACTAAGATGGTCAGAGGGCTGGAGCACCTCTCCTATGAGGAAAAGTTGAGGGAACTGGGCTTGTTCAGATTGGAGAAGAGAAGGCACCGGGGAGACCTCACTATGGCCTTCCAGTACTTGAAGGGAGTGTATAAACAGGAGGGGGGAATGACTGCTTACATGGGTTGATAGTGATAGGACAAGGGGGAATGGATTTAAACTAAGATGAGGGAAATGTAGGTTAGATGTCAGGAGGAAGTTCTTCACTCAGAGGGTGGTGGTGCAGTGGAACAGATTGCCCAGAGAGGTTGAGGATGCCCCATCCCCAGAGGCATTCAAGACAAAGCTGGGTGTGGCTCAGCTGGTGACCCTGCCCACAGCAGGGAGGTTGAAACTGAAAGATCGTGATCTTTGAGGCCCTTTCCAACCCAGGCCATTCAGTGATTCCTAATGGCTTTTTAAAAGCTTTCAGGGTCAGCCTGCAGGATCACAGTGGCTTCTCAGAGCTGCACAGTAAAAATCAAGGTTATATGATGAGGAATCAAAACAGGTGTTGTTTTGGGTTTTTTTAATCTAGTCTGTAGAAATCAGTTATCAATAGGTAGACAAAGCTTGGAAGAGGCCAAAGACTGAAGTAACTGGAATTCAGCAAGCTGGGAAGTGCTAGCAGAAGTGAAGGTGGGATTGGTTCTTGAGCGGTCACATCAACCAACAGCATGTACCTCCACAGCCCCCTTTCAGAGCCTGTAGTGAGCAGGCAGAGGTGAACATGAAGCCAGCTGTGTTGTTTTGTTCTTTCTAATCCCAGTATTCCTTGCTTTCAGATGCTGTTTATTCAAGGCACTAAGAATGTTACAGACACCTGCTTTTGTGACCACGTGTGTTAAATAGGGGTTTGTTTGTTTGTTTTTATATTTGTATTTCATGCACTAGAAAGGTACCAGACCTTTCTATTGAAACTGTATTATTTATTGGTCTGGTGTTTTTTTTTTAAAGATATATAATTTAAGTGTAATAGATATTAATGTATATAATTGTATTTTGGCATTATGTAAATATGTATTTTTTCTATAATGTTTATATTAATATTAAGCTTCAGATAATACTATTTTTTCGTATCACAGTTTTTGTAAACTGTTCTACATAAACTATTTTAAATTGTATTTGCTAACAGGACTGCTGCATTTGGGGCAGATTATGTACTGACATTTAACACAAAGAAAAAAACCTACAAGAAGAGCCTCGTTAGTATTTTTTTTTAATTAGTTCAGTGTTTGTGAGGTGAAATAAGCTACTATTAAGAAAGGGAACAGTAGTCCTGTGTAAGAATTACAATGCTACTCTACACTTTAATCTTACTGCTTGTGAAATGGGTGAAATCCATACCACTATGGCATATCTTTTACAGAACTTGATAACAGACAAGTAAAATAAGGTGCACCTCACTAGAAGCAACTGTTTCAGTCTAATGTGACACAGTAGAAAAATATCAAACAACACACGCTGCCGTGAAGTCTCACTGACTTGCCCCATACACATACTTTGAGGGGAACAGGTCACTTTCTGATTTCTTCACCCTGGTTTGAGAGAGCAGAATCAGAGCACAGCATATGTGTGTGCATTTGTGCTTGCGTACAATAGAATAAGAAAGGTGTTCAAGAAAACTCCTTATACAACACTTCAGGAGATCTGTAAGGATGTGAAGGCTCTCAAATTCATTAAAACAGTGATGTACCGTGACTGCTTAAATTGAGAGAGATTACAAATGTACTGAAATAAAGACCTACAAAAACATAGATACCACAGTTTACACAACTGGCTTTGGCCTAACGCTGCCTGCAGTGTAGCTGCCTGCGCCTGAGTGCAGGTCTCCTTCAAGAGCTGTTAGTTTTCACAGAGGAAATGCACGTCCACTCGAGACTCCTCCGCTTTGATACCACCCAAGACTCCACTACAAGTGCAGATGGAAAAGAAAAAGGCTCATCTGTAACCCAGGAGATGGAGTCTCTCAGGGTGATTAGCTTGCTGTGCTAATCATCAGATGAACTCAGAGCATCCTGTGATTAGCAAGAAGTGCAATCCAGGAGCACCCATCAGGTATCCTGCCCAGCCAGGCAGTTTAGGAACATCCTCTTTCCTCTGCAAAAGAGGCTTCTTCTTCAAGGAACTGATCTGAACACGGTTCAGCTGCTCTTTGTCTTTATAAAATGCCCTTCAGATAAATAGAAGAGAGGCAACATGCAGTTCTTCTCCACAAGAAGGAAGTGCTTGTTAGTGCTCTTTTCATCTATCTACCTACTCATTACCTAGAAAAAAATGTGGCCTGCTGCTGGAGACAAGTGTCTGGATTCCACTTTTATTTTGGAGAGAAATCAGTATTTCTGAGGGCCTCCAGAGAGCCACCAATACATCTAAGCTGTGCCTCAGTTAGAAACCACAGTGGCTCTTTGACAACACTGCTGTGACTTCGCCGTGACTTATTGGAGCCATGCTCTCCCTGCAGTGGGAACACCTGTGTGACAATAGGTGAAGGAATCTTCAAGGTTTCCCTGACAGAGTTTTCCTAAATCCACACAAGTACCAGCAAGATTGTGCACTTCCATGTCGTGCAGGTTTTCCTGTTGAGGACACAACCCGACAGTGCCCCTTCCTTCTTGCTCCTGCTGGAGTCTCACCCTTTCTTGACCAAACACCCTGAGATGCTGCAGAAGCCATCTTTTCTTATCATCGCACATATCTTTTCAGAACGTGTAGGCTCATTCAGCCTCTTAGGTATCTGTGTCTGAAAACACTGCTCATTCCTCCTGTGCATCCCTCTTGGCCCTCACACAAACCTTAAGGTTCACCACCCCAGGTGGGATCTGAAGAAGAAGGGAATGACATTACAGCAAAAGCCCATTTCACAGAGGGAAGTGTAGGCAAAAGCACAAAGAAAGGGGCAAATTTTCTGCAGGCCTCCTTCTTCTCTGTTTCTTTTGCTACATAGACTCTGTGTTAGCAAGCAAGGTCAAAAGCATGGCAGCTTTAGACTCGTTGTTGGCTCTACTAATAACAGCTGAACTTAGGGCATCATGAAAATTGCTTCTGTGTGACGTGCACTGCATTAGTCCTTTCTTTTTGCAGCAGTAGCTGAGGAAAGGAGATCGTGTTACTCAGCAGCAATGCAATTACACTGTGAGGACATACCAAATGCACTCTATAAATTATCTCACACTGTATATATTACTGTGTCATTTTTTTATGCTGGGGGAAATGGAACTGGCTCAATAATACATGATTGGATGGCAGAAGTCGATTGCATACTGCTATGTTTGTATATTGTTAATTGTTTTCAGAAGGATGTGCATTGTTCTGCTCTTTATTTCAGTGTTCTCTGCTCAGTTACCAGCACCTACAGAGTTTACAAATCTGCACCTAAAATGATGATGTCGGAGCAAACTGTTCTTTTTGTCTTTTCTCTCAGCAAATAACTGACACAGTTCACACTTAGTAAGAGGGCAGATGACCTTACATACTCTGGCACAACGCTCTTGAACACCTTTACATCTCACGCAAGAGATGTGCGTACACCTTACTGCTCTGGTTCTGCTTTCTGGCCAATTCCAGTCATACAAAACCAGTGTAAAACAACTGAGAATAAGTTAAAAGTATATATGTAGCATTTCTTTTAATATGAGACACCTACTTGTCCGTGTCATTCATTGTATTTACTGTGCCTTTAAGCTGAATAACAGAACCAAAGGGAAAATGCTAGTGTCACAAGAACGGACTTGAAGGAGCCTTTGTACTGCACAAAGACAGCTCTTAAGGAAGACATTCTCTGGCAAAGAGGATATTTCTGCTTTGAACATCCGTGAATGATGTTCAAAATTCCTTTCTTGATGTTTCCCTATAATAATGTTCTAAAGTAAAGTAAGGCTGGTGTCATTGCTGATCCATAAGCTAAGGTTTGCACACTCGGAGCCCAGTCCTGTGAATCTCCTCATTGTCCACAAAGCTACCTGAGTACTTCTTTCATGAAACTCAACTGGAACGTCTGTCTGAAAAATACCATGCGACTTCTGAAGCACTTGTAGGGTTGGGCTTTCAGTTCAGTTAATTTTTTTTTTGTATTAAAAGTTATTTAATAATGAAAAAAAATATAATAAATGTTTTTAATCTGTGCAATAAAACTACAAGATCCACTACCGAGCATAGAAAAGAAGAAGATTTTGCATAGCTGGAGTTGATAAATGATATTTTTTGTTACTAGTGGAACACAGAAGTGAGTGAGAGAAAGGCATACTGTGAAGATGTCATAAAAGTGCAACTTTATACGTTTTTCTCTGCTGCTATAGTTATTTATACAGCTTATATACGTGCCTAAAATTGCCAGAAATATTGTTTTATACCATGATATGCTATGAATTTCCTTTCAGTTGTAGAACAGAAAAAAGAATCTGTGAGCTTTATGTTTATATTATGTATTGTATACAGTTATCTGTGCTTTGACTTAGAAGGCAGGAAGTTAAATACTGAACAGATAGGAGTACATGCCACGCTCCTCAGCCTGGGAGTTAATATGGGGACTAAAGGGATGAGAACAATAACCATCTAATCACTGCTTTAGCTTCTCCTCCCAGGGTCACAGAGCAGAGAAACACATCTGACGTTCAGAGATACAGCCTACAGCAGCCATACCAGGGAAGTGGCAATGCCCAGTGCTTGCATTTATTCAGATTTCCTTCAGTACTTCCAGGCGTACAGGTTTTTGTGAATAAAATGTTAAATTAAAACAACAGTCAGTCCCCTCACGGCCCTGTCACAGATGTTTGGGCTCTGTGAGCTCTGGGACCCATAGGCTGTGCCTTTGAATGAAAGGTGAGTGTGCACCATGGTGCTTGGACAGCTCCCATTGCACCCTGTGCCCTCAACTATCCCTCCCGAGCTGACAGTCAAACTCCTGATTTGCTGGAGGGGTCTGTGACCTCACAGATTAACAGCTGGGGTTAATGGGGTGTTCAGAATGGGGTGTTTTTTAAGACTGATAGGAAATACTGGAGAGTAGGGGCTACCTGCATTCAGCAAACACTGTGGAGTTCGGGCACACGATGCTGGTAGGTTGCTACACATGACTTTGTTGGTTCTTATTCTGTTTGAAAGCTAAAGAAATACTGTAAGTAACGTCAAGTAGCCAAATATATATTGCCCTCTAGTAGGGCTCATAAGAAAAAAACCCACAGTTTTGAAATACAGCTAGCCATAAATTGTTTGCCAGTGCCTGGAGGAACGTGACTGAAAAATGTCTTCAGCACGTATTCCATTCTCATATGGTGTATAATTACTGATATTTGTGCTCCTAACAAACAAACACTGGGTGAACACAGAGTTGTGCTACTCTTGTCAATTTAATTTATGCGTTTGTTAAGTATATTTTTATATTTTTAGCTGCAGCCAACAGATCAAATATATTTGAGGGTATTTTACACATTTTTATAAGTAGCTCATGAATAAAACGTTCATTTAAAAAATCACGTCTTTGTCTTCTGTGTGACTGCCTCTGCATTATGGATTTTGTTGTCCTGCTGCTCGCAGGAAGGTCGTAAGTGAGTTTGATTTCAAGTGAGATGGTCTTCAGAGAACATTAAACTCATCAGAAGCCTCGGCCTATTGGGAAAAGGGGGTTCTGCTGTTGCCTGCTGTGTGGATGAGTGCCCATGCAGAAAGATGCAGTTGTTTCCTTCGCCTCCTCAGTCCTTCGCCCTCATCCCCAGACAAATATTGTCTGGATTACACAGTGTGCATTTGAACCAACAGCGCACCTCGGGAACTTGAGCGCCTCTTATTTTGGAGGCATCATCTCACAAAGCCACTGCCCCAATTGAGGCTGCTCTGGAGCTACATCACCATCTACCACTTGAGGGTCTGAACCGTGCTTTATAACAAATGCAGTTCTTTCTCTCTCCCTTGCCGTGATGCTTGAAACCCATTAGCATTCCTGCGGGCTCAGGGTGCTGTGCAGCAGCATGCTTATTGCCTGCCCTCTGTGTCTGAGTTAGTCCTTACTTGTCATCAGAAGTGTTAAGGACAAGTTTGTTTAAAAGGAGGAATGATGTATTACGCTTTCTTTTGTACTGGGAGCTGTGCACTGAAAGCTACAAGGGAGGTGTTAGAGGCTCTTTGTGGTACAAAAGCTCACCTCTTAGGCGTGCTGTGTCCCAAAGCCAGTGTGGGTGCAGAAGAGCAGCAGTCATGTACAGTTTGTGTCCCCACACAGGAGAAACATGGCCAGCACTGCAGACAAGAATAAATACAAGTGGTTTTACAAATCACAGAAGGGAACTGCAATACAGAGGGTGTCCAGCTCCTCTGCTTTACCAAGAAGACTATGGATGGGTCCTGTTGAAATCCTGCCACAATTTGCTGTTTGTTTAACCACATCAGGGCCAGGAGTGGGGCAGGCCCGGAGCCAGCTGAGGGTGTTCAGACACACACAGAGCAGCTGAGGGCAGGGGAGGCAGCAAACACCAGCGGTATCACATCTGATCACACACACGTCTCTAGAGCAGGGATGTCTGTCTGGGGTGATCATCCAGGCTTCCCTGTCCCAAAATATCAGGTCAGAAGTCACGAAACACACAGAAAGCGGTTAGATTGACTAAACAGATTTCTTAGCAGGTGTCTGCAGTGCCTGTGTTCACATCCATGGGCTTAAGTGAACCAACAAAATCCCTGCATGCTGTTGTCTGTGCCGGGGGATGGACAATGGGTCAAGCTGCCTCACCCTGCTGAACAGAGGTCCTGGGGCTGCCTCAGGACCTTCAGCCCCTCACTGTTTCACAGAAGCCACATAGCATTTCAGAATGAAGCTCTGAACTCACAGCTGGGGAAGAGCATTGCCAGGGGTCTCTTCAGCGTGGACTCCAACAGCTGCACTGGGTGACGCCATGGGACACCAACGCTGGGTCCCTGCATTGGTCTGTGAGCAAATAGGGCAGGAAAAGAATTTACTTCCCAGTCCTTGACACACGCACACACACACATATCAGTAAGGATGTGGATGTATTTCAAACCCATTTTCTTGAGTTGTCAGACCCCTGCTGGAAGGTGCAAAGTCGAGAAGATTGTCTCTGCTTGGCAAATTTCATATTAGGAGAAGTTTTTAAACTATCTGTTGCCACTACAATCCTACTCTCCTGCTCCTGTTGGGCACTTTGGGACAAACGTCTGGTTTTAGCCCAGAGCAGGTTTGAGGCTGCAGTGCAGCCCACAGAGAAGGAAAGCCCTTCCGTTCTGTTTTCCATCCTACAGAGAATAAAGAAACCTGAAATTAAAGGGGAGACTCGTGGAGTTATGGATAAGAACAGCCACACTTCCTGGGAAGTCAGACACAAACCAGATGGCACATAGTAAAGCCACCAGAATAGCTGTGGTATGAACTGAGCTACACTGTAAAAAGACAGAGTAAAAATAATCAGACAGACAGTAAAGCAAAGGTGGTCGGCATGCTGCGCCCAGCTTGGCTGGGGAGGAAAATGTGATGCAAATAATGAAGAGATAAAGAGAAGTGCTTGTGTTAATTGGGGGCACTTCTCTTGCCTGTCACTGACTGAAGCCACAGTAACGAAATTGCTAGGAGAAAAGATTGGTACTTGAAAAGGTAATAAAGACTCAGATAATGTCCCAAGTATCAAACAGATCAGTGAAGATGTGCTCAATACACTAAGCACGATAAATGCCAGCATCCTGTTATCTTATCACTAGATCTAAGAAACACCTGGAGCCAAATTATTTGTGAGAGTCCAGCTTGGAGAAACCGAACTGGCAGACAACTGGAATTAATTAATGCCCTACAGATCTGCACTAGAAAGGTTGAGGAGCACTAAAAATAAATGAGGAGCCTGTTTCTTACACATCACGCCAATTAGATCCGGTTGGGTTGTGACAAATCTTCTATCAACATCCTGGCAAAGGTGCAGCTCCCCCGGTCCTCCCCGGGAGTTCCCAGGCAGCCGAAATCTTGCATTAAGTTGCCCAGAATGTCAGTAGCAAAAATAGAGGGGGACAAAAAAAGCAAAAGAAAGCGCTGGTGTCAAGTCTGCTGTGGTTGATCAGCCAAGACCCCCATCCCAACCAGGCTGTCACACGTCCTCGGGCCTTGCCCTGGTCCCACAGCCTACGGGGTAGTGCCTGGCTGCTCCTCTGAGGCCCAGCAGGGTTCCTCCAGGAGAGGCTGTATTCTGTGAGGAGCAGGGATGATGGATTTGGAAAGCAAGGGGTCTAGCTAGCCCTGACTTTCTCATAGGTGCAAGTATGGCTGATGGGTGGGAACTATCCTCCAAGAACAGAGCAACAGAGAAGGGGAGGGAACGGATCTGGACAGCAGGAGGACGCTGGCTTAGGGCTCATGCTGTGTTATGCCCAGTGCATGAGGCCTCAATGCAGTGGAACTCTGCTCCCTGCAGATTTCCTCCACAGAAATGGGGAGTCAGAGTGTTTTGTTCGTGTGATCAGGTTTTGCTTTGTCCTTTGCTCCCGAAATGCCACTGCACCTCCAAGTACCCCCACAACAAATGGGAGAATCTGACACAGAGCCTTCGCAAACAGCTTTCATTTACATACATCTCTTGTATGCATCTCTTTTGCCTGCCCTCTCTTGTACTTCTCCCAGCAATTAAATTATGCAGCTGAGGAAAGTGATTGGGAAAACAGATGGCATGCAAGATGATGTAGGAAACAGCGGTGCATTTTAAACTTTCACAGCAGATCTGAGGGCAGATTTGGGTGCTATATGGGCCTCGAAGCAGCTGAACTTCAAAGTCTGCTTGGGCAGCAGCCTTAAACCAGAAGAAATGAGGGCCCCTTTAGCATCCAACTAGATGCTTACAGCTAAGATCAAGCTTTTCCATGAGCACTGAGGCCAGTCTCATTGGCCACACCAGTTGGTGAGATCTATCCAGTGTTCCTGGTAACTGTCAGTGACAGCATCCATGGTACAAAATGTGGGATTTGGGCAAGATGGAGTCTTGAAACAACTAGTTTATCCAAACCCAGTAGCAGCCCACAAAGCAAGGGAGAATGATGAAAGAAAGAAAGAAAGAAAGAAAGAAAGAAAGAAAGAAAGAAAGAAAGAAAGAAAGAAAGAAAGAAAGAAAGAAAGAAAGAAAGAAAGAAAGAAAGAAAGAAAGAAAGAAAGAAAGAAAGAAAGAAAGAAAGAAAGAAAGAAAGAAAGAAAGAAAGAAAGAAAGAAAGAAAGAAAGAAAGAAAGAGAAAGAAAGAAAGAAAGAAAGAAAGAAAGAAAGAAAGAAAGAAAGAAAGAAAGAAAGAAAGAAAGAAAGAAAGAAAGAAAGAAAGAAAAGAAGAAGAAAGAAAGAAAGAAAGAAAGAAAGAAAGAAAGAAAGAAAGAAAGAAAGAAAGAAAGAAAGAAAGAAAGAAAGAAAGAAAGAAAGAAAGAAAGAAGAAAGAAAGAAAGAAAGAAAGAAAGAAAGAAAGAAAGAAGAAAGAGAGAAGAAGAAAGAAAGAAGAAAGAAAGAAAGAAAGAAAGAAAGAAAGAAGAAAGAAAGAAGAAGAAAGAAAGAAAGAAAGAAAAGAAAAGAAAGACAAGAAAGAAAGAAAAGAAAGAAAGAAAGAGCAGTTAATCTGTGAAAGCGTGACATTAAGCAGTTGTGAGACATCTCCTTTTCACTGTGACATTTCCCTCTTTACTGCAACAGCACATCCCAGATGGGCCCCCTCCTTCAAGCCCCATCCTCTTGCTCCCGTCTTTGCCTTCATGTTTTAGAGCACTGAACAACACGATGAGGTGAGGAGCAGCTGCACCCAGCCCTGCTGGCACTGCCCCACGCAGTGGGAGCCCACCACTGCCCTACCAGCCACTGACAGGAGGAGATGGACAGAACATCCACCGACTATGGCCAAGGAAGGAGCCATGCCCATGGCATCTGCTGCTGAATCAGCATCGAATGTGTCTTTGCTCAGAGATTAGATGGAAGCAGAGACTGTGCTGGTGCGTGCTAGATGGGGCTGCTGCCTCCTTCCAAAGAAAAGGCACAGCCATCAGCTCCCAGTCTCCAAAATGCTGCAGTAAACTTTCTTGTCCTCTCTATCCTAGTAATGAAAACCATCACGAGAGGAGCCCTCCTGGCAGCTGCTTCCGCACCGGGTGTATTTCCACATCAAGCTGGAGAGACTAGTAAACTGAGCATAAAGAGTTTAAGCCATCCAGTTAAATAATGACAGATGTTTAGGGGAAGAGCAGGAAGAAACACAAGTATCACAGCGCCTGGAATTCAAAGAAAATTAGTTCAGGATGTGAAGGCATTGTTCAGCTGAACAGCAAGGGGGCAGTGCTGGAGGTGGCAGAGAGGCAGCTGCCATCACGTGCCTGTGGGCACAGCTCTGCTGGAGCACCTAGCAGGGCAGCAATAGTGAAGAAATCCTGCATCCCACTGCAACACGTGCCTCTTTCTACGGATGTTTTTCACCTGATGGAGCAGGGACTGGGGACACTGGGATCCCTGCATTTGTGTCCATCTCGGCTGCTGCTTCATGGCACAGCCCCACACACAGCACCCCAACCCCTGCACGCAGAGGTTCTGCTGCCTGTAAGAGAACTTCTCACCTCCTGGGATGTGAGGAGACTTTTACAGGCCAATTAAAATCCCTACTTGAGAGAAGCTATTAATAATAACCACACTGCCAGCCTTCTTCTTCCTCACCCAAGGACAGAGCTGGTTTTAATACAGCACATTTGCCAGAAATGTACTCTCCTAAAGGGGAAGTAAACCTTTCCTTGCCAGGAAGGGCTGCAGCACTTCTTGTGTGGGTCTTCTTTGCACATTTCATAGGGTGCAATAGGTACTACCTTAAATCTGAGGGCCAACTATCGGAACGCTTCTGAGCTACATAATGAGCATTCCTAATAGCAGTGCTTGACTTGGCAGCACAGTCTTCAAGGTTACCTAGTGGAGAACAGAATGTATATCGAATAAAGTGATTTGCAATCTGTCTTTGCAAAATAAATATGATACTAATCAACTTGGCATTTTGCTTTGCATTTTGCATTTTCATCTCACCTATCAATAAAAGCAACCTTGAAAGCGCAGATTAAGGCAGGAGTGACAGAGAACAATGCAAGGAGGGGGGCGAGTTTGTACAAATGGTTGTAGATCATTATAAAGCTAATTATTGAGGGACACAGCTCCGTCTGCATGAATACAGAATAACGATGAGTTATTATGAGCACCCTTTCTGGTGCTGCATGGCAGGGAAGCAGCAGAGCCAAGCTGGGGCACATGCAGCACCTCAGCAGCAGGACAGACAGCAAGGAGTGGTGCCCAACCCACGTAATGCTGTGTGCTGACAGTTCTTCAGCCCATACTCTATCTCCCTGAGCTTGTTGCTAACCTGATACAAATTAATTTCTTAAATGAAATCTGGATGCATTCTTTAAAAGCAGTCCCTATGCTGTATTGCTTCCCATGTCTCCATTAGTCTCCACTTTGACTGCAAAAAAAGTAGCAAAGTTCACAGAACACCACTTGCTTTTAAGCAGAACCACTTACAGCCTGGGATGCATTCATCTGGATGCTTTTAGGTCCATAGCACACATTCAGTGTATTCAACAAGGATTGAAAATTAATCTATCAAAAACCCATCAACAAAATCTAGCTATTTATTTCCAGAAGTTGGATTATTTTTAAAACAGATTGATATTTCAGGGAAAAAAAAAATGGTTGTTGGGATCAAGGCTACCTGACATTTGGACATAAAGACTGTTGGATATGGAGTCCTTTCAAACTTTCCCCTGCCTCAAAACAGCCTTCCTGACAGCCTCAGGGCACCTGTCAGCTGAACAAGCAGCTGTACAAAAAGCTTAATATACTACTTCTGGGGAATGGTGGTTGGCATGCAAATATATAAGGGGACAAACCTTTTGATAGTCAAAAGTTATGGGAAGTCTTATGTGAATTCATGTTTGAAACAGCATTAACTCATTAAATTAAATTACAGGCAGATTACTTCTTATTTTTTATTTTTAAGCAATATGAAGGTGATTCAAGCAACTCTCATCACATTTCTGAGAAAGTAATTTCAAAGGGATTGCTGTCTGTGCTACATGCTGTTGGGAAACTGTGCGTTGTGGATGTGAGGGGTGTGTGCAGTTCACTGCTTTGTCAGTATGTACTGCAGCAAAATTTTACATTTGTGGAATCATAAAATCATAGAATGGATTGGGTTGGAAGAGGCCTTAAAGCTCACCCAGTTCCAACCCTGTGCCATGGACTGGTTGCCACCCACCAGCTCAGGCTTCCCACAGTGCCACTCAGTGTGGACTTGGATGTCTCCAGGAATGGGGCATCGTGCCAGCGTCTCATTCCCCTCTGAGTAAATAAGTTCTTCCTAACATCTAACCTAAAACTCCCCTCTCTTCGTATAAAGCCATTCCCTCTTCTCCTGTCACTATCCTCTTCCATGAGGTCACTCCTGTCTTTAAAGTAGTTCTGGCCATTTTGTCTACAGTCACCAGGGTCACTGGTCAGCTCCTGCATTTGCAGTGCTGAGCAGCTTCAAGTAAGACCCAAACCCCAAACAACAAGCATTAGTCACATCCTCAGTGTTCCTCCCTCCCTGGAATAGCACCTTACCTACAAAAGGTTTTAAGCATTGGCCAATTTTCCCCTTCACTTCTCACACCAGCACTCAGAGGGACAAGCTGTGAGGGTGAGCTGTGCTTGTGCCAAGGCTCGGAGTGCCAGCAGAGCTATGCAGTCCCATTGGGCATCCAACTCCTACAAGGTCATCAGAGAAAGATGCTGTGACAACAAACTGGTTTAACTCCTCTGCATGGAAGGAAAAGTGGGGCTTGCTAAAGCTGGGAGACAAAGAGCATGAAGGAGCTAAACTTCTCAAAGCAAGAGTGCATAAATCTTGAATACATGCAGAAGTCAGCTCTGCAGATGGCTCCGAGGAGAGCAGACGTGTGGCTGAGCCAACACTTCAGAGAATACACCACAAAAGCTGGAAATACACAAAGCCAAAGGGGAATCAGTGAATAATCCTCTGGAAGGAAATCCCCGGCTTCCACCGGGCACAGGGATTAGAAAGACTTGTCTGAACCAACAAAGCACAAGCTGCAGCAGACGAGCAAATTTTAGTGTTTTTTTTCTCTCCACATCACATCTTGGCATGACAGAGGTGTGTCAGCGGCAGTGTTTAACTTGTGGTGCAGTACCAACCCTGCAACCACGACTTACTTCCAGAGGCCCCTGCATGCCACGTTTCTACCACATTTGGAGACACAGCACCCGATGGAGAGAGCTGAATGAGCTCAGTTTGCTTCCTGCCTTCCACTCCAAGAACCGGCCACGCAATCCAGGCACAATACCTTCTGGAGCAGAGACAGAGAGGATTTTGTTAATCTGGATTTGTGAGCGCCCTGCTACCGGGTTGGCAATCTGGGTGAATCTGTGTCAGCACGCACCTCCTCCTTGGGGAAAACAGGGAAATACACTCAGGCAGCAAAGCACGGCCTTTCCCTGTACGTGTGAGAAGTTACCCAGTATTAAATTAGGGGAAAAAAAAGGAAGCAACCAAACCTTGAACCACACACACGTGGGTGATGTTTCAGAATCACAGAGAGTGTGAGAGCACACTGAGGGAGCTCAGCAGCTCTGCTCATCCTGGCAGTACGTTTCGTGCTCCTTTCTGCAGCGTGGAGTGGGCCCTTCCAAGCAGCAGGCATCCCGGAGCAGAGGGGGCCCAGAGGATGCTCCTGCAGTCCCCTGCTGCACACTGGTGAAGCTCTGAGAACACTCATTTAGGTACAACCACACCAAGACACCACCACGGCTCCTTAGAGCCCTGGGAGCATCCTGGAGTGATGGAGAGGGGATGAGACTGTACGGACTGCTGAGGCACTTAGGGCGGATCCAGTATTTAATTGCCTTTTCCAGGTAAATATTTTTGGGAGGTTTTTACACTTCCTCACCCTGAGCAGGTGACGATGATGGATTTCACCTGTACGGAAGTGAAAGTTTGAGTTCTAAAGTGAAGGTTTCCTACTCAGTGACAAATACCGAAGCGAGCTCGGTGGTGTCTTCCTCACAAAGCTTTTTAAAAATAAACAAATAAAACAAAGGTATAAAAACAAAACAGCCAAACTTTATTACTTTGGAAATACAGTCTATCATAAAGGAAATAAATATCTGATATTAAACGATAGCAAAGATCACTTTGCGGAGAATAAATGAGCCAACGGCAGAGTTCTTAGAAACTGTCTCTCGACGCCGCTAGGAGGCGGGCAGTGCTGGTGAGGGCGGACAGAGCACAGTGTGTTGGTGCAGCGTGGAGTTTCGGTAGCGTTCTCATTCAGTGCCGCAGCAGAGGAAGCAGCTAGAGCTGGCGCTGGGAAGGGCGGGCTCCCAGGATGAACCCTCTGGCAGGAGCAGCTCCATCGGCAGCCGGGATGTGCGGTGCCAAGCCTCACAGCGTGCTGAGCCTTCCTGTGCGAGCGAGGCTCCCTGGCGGCCCGCAGCCCCGCTACGAGTGCTTCTTCCTCTGGATGGCCTCTGCCCTTGCAGCCAGGCTGCGGGCGCAGGCCGTCAGCGCCACGATGAGGACACCCACCAGGAAGGTGACCAGAGGCCAGAGGAAGCAGTGCAAGAGGACGGTCTCGTCGTGCGTGCGCTTCAGCATGACATCATCTGGCCTGCAAAGGGAAGGAGCGTGAACACACCCAGCGCCATCCATGTGGCACCAGTGGAATGCATCCGGTGTGGAAGCAATAAAAAAAAAAATCACAGGATCACAGAACTGTAGGGGTTGGAAGGGACCTCCAGAGATCACGGAGTCCAACCCCCTGCCAGAGCAGCTCCCTAGCCCAGGTTGCACAGGTAGGCGTCCAGGCGGGTCTGGAACGTCTCCAGAGAAGGAGACTCCACCACCTCTCTGTGCAGCTGTGCCACTGCTCCGGCACTGCACTGGGAAGGAGTTCCCACGCACATTTGTGTGGAACTTCCTATGCTTCAGTTTGCGGCCATTTCCCCTCATCCTATCACCACACACTGCTGAGAAGAGTCCAGCCTCATCCCCTTGCCTCCCGCTCCTTAGATATTTATAAACGTGGATCAGCTCCCCCTCTGAGTCTTCTTTAAGGCTGAAAGGTGTCTTATGTGCATATTTCTACCTGAAATGGCCACAGATACTGCACGAGGGATTCCAGGTGCAATTACAGCTCCCCTCCCAGCTGTGAGCCTTGGCTGCACTCCAGGTAAAGCAGCCCAAGGCCTGAGTACATCCCATGGGGGCCTGTGGGGACCAGCCAGGACCTGCCCCACAAACCTCTGCAGTGGTTGCTTACATGGCTGTGCAGTTGAAAAAGGGAACAGAGGGAAGGACAGACGAGGGCAGCAAGAAGGAGGCATCTCCAGAGACTTGGGAATTCAGACAGGTCAAGTGTGTGACAGCTCAGTGCCCACCTGCCTGCCTTCCACCTGAGCCTGGGGGTCAGTGTGGGCCCACACAGGCAGGTTTTTCTCAGCCCTAGCTCTGCTTGCTTTCCCTGCAGTTTTAACAGAGTTATTAAGCCTGTCTCACAGCATTTGCACTTTCTGGCTGCTTTCCAGCTCCAGCCAGAGGCAGGCAGTCTGCTGGAAAAACCATCTGCAAAGCAAGGAAGCAGAACTTTTTCCAGTTAGACAAAAACACATTGTTGGTCTCCCCTTTGTCAGTGCACCCCGACTCTCCTCACAGCCCCAGACCAGCAGTGGGCTCTCACTCCTGCCCCAGGATCTAAGCATGGCCACAGGCAGGAGCAGCCACCAGCACAGCAGCTCAGCACCTCGCCCACAGTAACTCCATCCCACCCAGAATGCAGCCCTGAGGAACCACCTCCTGCCAGGGGAAACACAGAGAATCCCCTCTTGCTGCAATAAGAAACTAAAGGAGATGCCTGCACAGTGGCAGATGACAGCATCTCTGTGCTAGGAACGATGATCATGAGCAGCTTGGCTACATAAAAGCTGACACTCAGCTACATAGAAATCGATCATAAGAAACTCAGGTGTATTCAACAGCAGAGATGTGAAGTCTGCTCAGCTGAAATCCTCCAGACACATCATCAGGTCTCATGGAGACTGCAATGTGAATAAAGCAACACAACGTGATATGCACAGACTCACCATCATCCATGCCACTTATCTGGCAGCACCCAAACAGAAATCCCTTCCTGAGAGGCACGGCACTGCTTCTCTTCTGTTCACTCTTTCATTACCTATGGTTAATGAGTGCTAATTGGCCAGGAGACCATATACAGACTGCACTGAGTTCTCTCGGTTCTAAACTTGCAAAAGACACTGAATTTAAAGTTTGTGCTTTTTTATTACTATTTTTTTAAGTGGGTACTAATCAAAGAGTTCAGAAACAAAAGGCACACTAACAAACTAGAAAATCAAATTCAATTAAAGAAAGAAAGCGTGGTTTGGGGAAAGCAAGATATCCTTTTAATTGAGTCTTAAGAGATTTGGGAAAATATCCGATATGACAGAAGTGATGGATTCCAACCACTCACTGCAGGTGGGACTGTGGCTCTTGCCATCAGTCATTTGTAAGGGTTTCCCTTTGTGAAAACAGGTGCCATTAGTGAAGATTCAGGATTAGAGCTGGTTTTAGTTGCGTGCTATTATTAACATCAGTTGCAGCAGCAGTCCCTGTCTAAGTCATACCTTATAGAAAGAAGCAGTTCCCTGTAAACTGCTCACAGCATCTCTGCAGACAATGCACACTGCAAAAACATGGTGCTGCTCATACAGTGGTGGACACACAACACCACCAACACAACTAAACAACATAAAAAACCTACAGACATCTCAACCTTAACTCTGAAAGTATACCTTTCCCTTTCATTGCCCAGACAAGGAAGGCAGAAATCTGTATTCGCTGTGAAAAGGCAAAACAGCATTAATTTTTAGGAGGACTTCTTGCTGAGGGTCACAGCCCCTCTGCCCTTGAACACGGCTGCCTGCATGAATGGGCACTGAGTTAAGCAGGTCTACACCAGACCCCGTGGAGCAATTACCATGCATCATGCAAAGAACTGCTTGCTAGGGTTACCAGAATGTTGTCCAGGACCAAAAAGCTACAGGCATGTAAATGCCTCAGTTATCATTTATTTACTACACCATGCAATTTTCTATGACACAGCAGAAGCCACAGAAAGGAGGGTGTGGGATAGGGAAACTTTACATACATTTTTTGTACTCAGTGAAGTCTAGATTTAAATATATATGCAATCTGCAGGCACTCACGTTGCCCACAGGGGTTCACATGCCTTCAGCTTCATTACAACAAGCACTTGTTAGTGGTTTTTTTCCATTGCTGCAGGCAGGGGCAGTGCCCTTATGGCCCCCTGGCCTGAGCACAGCTCCACAGATGACACAGTGGAAGAACAGTGTGTACCAAAGCAGAACAAGATTTCTGTTCCACCCTATATGGATGAGCAGCCCCATGGTTACAGCACCCTTGGCTTCTGCAGAGAGCTACTCCCAGGGTAGGCCCAGCTCCATACAGGTGGCCACTACTCACAACTGTTTGCTCTCCAAATTAGATCTGTGAATTTGTGTGCAGCACCATGCAATAACATTGAGAGACATAAGCTACACTACAGAAAAGCAATCACAGTGTTCTTGTGTACTGGATAAGCCCAGAGCTGAAGAAAATCACCATTTAAACTGACCTATGTTCCTCTGTCCATCTCTGCATGATGATTGAGGGGCCTGAGCTGATGGAGATCTCTATCACTTTTTGTCACTGTGGTTGGCATCAGTGAGACTTATAACTTGAAGAAATTAGTCATAGAACCACAGAATCAGAGTTTGGGTAGGAAAAGACCTTGAAGATTGTAGAGTCCAACCAGGAACATGACCTATTGAGTCCCATCACTAAATCACGTGCCTTAGTGCTGTATCCATGTCTTTCTTTTTCTTCTCAAACAAACTGATTGAAGTGTGCCCCACCAACCTACAGGAGTTGCCCATCAGTGAGCTCCACATGCAGTAACAATTCTGACAGTGTTATCAAATTAAATGTTGTGAAGAGGAGATGACACCAGCTCATTTCTCAAGAATTTTATTCTACCACTTCAAGAAACCACTGTTATTGTAAATACTACTCTATCTAAGGGTCCTACCACTACATTCTATATGTCTTACGCAGGCTGACAAGAAGGATTTAGCTGCACCACACTGTTCACAAAATGCTGACAGAAGATTTGCACATTTCTTTTCTGAAGTGAACATATTATTCCCTTTGTATGATTTTTCCTGCTTGGCAAGCTCTTTAATTATCGTAGCTCCAAGAGTATACCTAAGCAAGCACCCTTAGTGTCAGCAAAACGTATCTTTCGAAGCGCATTCCTATCTCCAGAAGAAAATAGATGGTGTACACATTTCAGCTTAGACTATCTTCAAGTATCTCTGGCAGGGAGCCTTTCTTCTGCTGCACAGAAATTGCTGTACAATCAAAAAATAAAAAAATTAAAAAAAGCAGCACTTTAAGGCAGCCATAACATTTGGCAATAACATTTAACAATAAAGGATTCAGCAAATGAAAGGAAAAAACCCTGCCTGAGTGCTGCACAATTGGCAGAGAACAAATGGCAGACTTTATGCAGCACACAACCTCTTTGATAAGTTTGCCTCAGCCTCACCTGCAGATGTGATGTGAGAATCAGCTCACCCACCCCAGCACACCTACCACCTGCACGTCTGCAGCTGGGCATATTGCCCTGAGCCTCGTTACAGGAGACAGACAAATACCTCTGGGCATCCACCATATCTCAGGCATTTATTTTAGGTGAGACGAAAAGTTCCTATTTCTCTCCGCTGTCACTAACACCTAACTTCCACAGCATCTTGCCCACTGTCTCAGATGAAGCCCATTCACCATGTCTCCTGCAGAAGATCTGAGCATCCCCTACCTGGTGAAGCCGAAGCCATTGCTCAGCTGCTGGTCAGCAGAGCCAAGCACCCTTCTGGTCCACCCTGTGGACCAAAGCTGCCCCCAGCAAGGGCCAGGCCAAGTGTGATGCCACTGCATGGGGTGTCCTGAGTTACTAGCCTCCAGCACACACCCCAACCTGCAAACTCTTGACATTTTTTTGCCCCTACAGACCATTCTCCTGGGCATGCCAACTAGGCCTACAGTATCAGCAGGGAGGGGACAAGAAGCACAGCCAGATTAGGAGAACCTGAAGGCCTGAGGCATCCAACAGGCTGCCCAGGAGTCAGGCTTCTCTGTGCCTGCCAGAGTGCTCCAGCTCTCCATGCCAGATCCCTCTGGAACTGGAGGTTAAGCCCTGCAAAACCTTGGCTGATCTGAAGACCTCTTTCCACCTCCTCATCTACATGGATCTGTCAACTCTTTCATCGTTGTTCTCTCAGACTCCTCCAAGTGTGCCCTCACACTGGCACTGTCACATCACAGCCCTCACATCATCATCAGAACAAGGCGAGCAACAGTGCTCCCTCCTCTTCCTGTTTTCTGAAGGAAGGAGACTAGACGTCACCCTGTAAGTCATCTAAACCACACCAGCATCGGGAGCAAAAGGAAGAACTGAAACAGAAGTGGTGATACTTTGCGTTACAGCTTCCTACTTTGCAAGCATGTGTGAAAACTGACAGTTCTGTGAACATTTACTGGATTTATCTGATCTATTAATCCACTACGAGCACGATTCCCAAGTTCATTTACACTATTTACTGATCTCTTTTTCTTCCAGCCCCTCATGAACACAAGGGGGTTTCTCTCTTCTTGAGATAAGAAACTTTAACACCCAAAGCATCAATCTGCCATCAAAGCATTAAAAAAAAGATGCCTTCCTCCATAATATTGCACGATTTAAAGGGAACTTTCCTTACAGTTTTGTTTTTTTTCTTACTTCAAGTGGTAAAAATGCCTTTTCATTCCTGTATATCTTTTCACCAATAGAGCTGTCTCACAAAACTCCTTGCATTAAGCCACATCACTACATGTACGTACATGCGTATTATGCCAAAAGAACCAAGAGCACTTCCATCTATGCAAACATACATTACTTACCTCAAGTGCTGATTAAAATAGCATGTAAATGGTTGCGAACCCACTTTCTCTTTCCAGTATTTCTGCTTGTATGTGACATTCTCAGAGTTCTCCTGATCATCTCTGGCGCAGGGAGGGATGTACGAACACTGTCAACACATGCAGCAAAACAGAGTTACTTCTGTGCTTCAGGACACCAGGCATCACTTCCTCTGCATTTTCCTATTAATCCCAACGTTGGTTAAATGTGCAAAGAAAAATCAATGCAAGCTCCAAAGAAAGAAAACCAATAAGTAAGCTGAACTCGACTTGCTAGTTACTGCAAGGCACTGGGAAAGAATTAAGAAACAAAATCAAGGATCTGTCATGTTTTGTTTTGTTATCAAACCAACCTGCCATGCAACACCTATGGGTTTTTGGTTTGTTTTGTCATCATGATGAATGTAGAAACAATCAAAATATTCCAGCAAATTCCAGATGATAGGATACCTGATACCTAGCTGACATTCTTAGGCATGAAAAGCTTTTTCTGCCACTTCTACAACACGAGCAGAAAGCAGCACAGAGAGTGCAAAGCCTCATTTCTGCAGAACTGTTCAGTGTCTGCTTCCACCATAGAGAAGTCAGCCACAGAGATACTGGTTCCTGGGATATCTGCTTCAAAGCCCAGCAGATGAAGAGCAGTCTCTCCACAACCTCAGCACACTTGAGACTGAGCTTTCAGAGATGCAGCCCTGGGTCACTCACAACCCACTCACAATGTTTGCAAGTCTTGTCTTTGACAAAATCACAGGATGGCTGAGGTTAGCAGGACCCTCTGGAGGCCATCTGATCCAACCTCCCTGCCCAAGCAGGGCCACCCAGAGCAGACTGCCCAGGACTGTGTGTCTCTGGCACACCACTCTTCCATCCCAGACACAGGGAACTCCACAAGAAAAATAATAAAATAATAATAATAACAACAACAATAATAATAATAATAAAAACCTGGCACAATTGCTCCTGTCACTACCAGTCATCCATACATGAGATCGTTACAGGAGATGTTGAACCAACCTGAGTAACACAGTTCAACTTACCCCCAGATAACAAAAAGCATGGACAGTATGACCACCTTTGCTGGCAAACCTTTCTCTGGATCCTTCAAAGACCTTCCACATCCCCTAGCTAACTTGTGAATCCTTCCCAAGCTTTATAATCTGGTGAAATATTCTTTATCTCCATCCTGAATTTCAGACTTATAAGCAACTGCAGAGATCTTTTCCAAGAGAAGTCTACCAGAACGGATAAGCAGCTAATTATATTTTTATATAACAATAAATATATATTGTTATAGTCTCCAAAGGCAGACTCATCACAGAGGGCTTCATTTTTTTGTGGGTTTTTTAAGAGTAGTTCTCACGCTTTTATCTCTGAAAACGCACTAGATTTGTCTCCATCTCTCCTCTCTATATCTTCATGGGAAAAACACACAGGAAACAGGCAGAAACTTGTCCAAAATCACCGGGATCTTGTTGGTTGAACCTCTTGAGAAAAGATGACCTCAAAGAAAGGAGTAGATCTCAGCTGAGGAAAAACTGTCATCGTATGAATCCCATGGGTCCCCCTGACACATCTACTCAACCCATAAGGACCTTCAGCAGTGGGCAGCACCTCATATCCAGCCCCAAACTGGATTTATCACCTGCTGCACAGCCACTGGTGCTCATTTGCTTCCCTGAGATGCCATCAATAGCTCTGACTAACCCAGTGTTCGTTTTGGCTCCTTATGACCAGCATAGGTGGTGAAGCTTTCTATACTTAGCCTCCCAAGCACACTTCTTGAGCACTTCACTTGATCGGCTGCATCACCCTCCAAAGCACTGTTAGCATGAGGATAGAAGGGAACAATAATCTGGCAACTTCCACTGCCCTGAGCTGCTGGATGAACCTGGGATGACCTCCAGCTTTGGCAACAGGCAGTTTCTGAAAGGTTAATTCCACAGTCCTCCCCCACAATACACAGTGTGAAATCCTACCGTCAAAATGTAACTAAATGCCAAGAGTCTGAAAGCAGGCTAAGGTGCCTTGTGCTTAATTGCAGCCCAAGAAGCAACCTCCATTTTCAGCAGAAGAGTCCCACCCTATAATAGGTTGGTGTTTTTTCTTAAGCCAGTTACAAAGAAGTTGGAGAACAGCGCTTAAGATTAGACATTCAGAATAAACCTAATGATGTGGAGACCTTTTCATAGGATCTATCAGTACATGGTGCACCTCCTACACTGTATCACAGCAACAATAACATTATTATGCAATTTAAATGCAGTCTCAATTACACAGCTCAAAATCAGTACCAAGCTAATAATCTTCACTCTTCAGTCAAAGCTGCTGTTTGGATAGATGACTCAGGACTCAATACAGTGGAAGTGTCAAAGAGCAGCTAATACAACTTCACACCACGGTTTTTGTAAGCTCTGTGTCTGGTGTGTTTGCAGCTGGATGCTCCCCCACCAGCATCTCTGCAGATGCCTGAAAAGACTCCTGGTTGTTTCGAATGCTTCGCTGGAGCATTTCATGGAGGAGGAGCAGAGGCACGAGCTCTGGCTCAGCTTCCAGTTTACATTTCATACTTTAAAAGACCAGTTCTTGCCTAATTCATTAATATTTTTATTAAAAAGAAGTCAGACCTGGTGAGCTCTGAGGGGAGTTGTCTCAAGACTAGAAGACACTGTCTACATGAAGAGGACAAGAAAATCTTAAGTGCAAACAGGTGCTAGGGCCCAAAGTTCTACGTGAAGACAAACTGACAGCACAAGTGAGCAAACCTCTGGCCTCAGCCTCCAATGCCTCATCAAGGACTGCCTTCCTGGCAAATGGTCAACTGCAGCACTCCCTGTCTGCTGAGGACGGCAGACAGCATGGCACTGCAGTTTGGGAAGCTTGCGGTGAAATGGATTCAGGTTGAGGACAACATCAGGTGGGTGGCAGAGGGACCCATCCTGCCTCCACCACGGGCTCACATAACAGACAAAGCCCCTTCCCCCACCCAGTGTCCACAGGTAGGAGCTGTGCCAGCACCAGGCCCCTCAACTGCCCCAGCTCTGTGAGTCAGCTAGTGGGGCCAATGATTCACAACCACTGGAGCATCCCTGGAGGAATCCCGACCCCACCACCAAACTGCTGTGCTGGCATGAAGCAGACACCCTGTCCACACTCTCTCTTAGAAATGAGATGAGGACCAGTCCCAGCTCAGCTTTGCTTCTACAGATCTGCTCTCGGCAAGTACCACTGAAAAAGTACAACACTCCCTCAAACTAACAATTTCTGACTCCTGATGAGCTTCTCCAGACTTGTGCAGGCACTCCCAAACGTTGTTTTGGGTTGTTGGGTTGCTGGGTTGTTTTCATGGCCTGGAAGTACGGAAGTGATGCCCTGACCATCCTGCTGGTGAGGAGCAGAGCTGCCTAAGCACTGAAAACTATGTCCCCAGGCTCTGGGCCTGTCCCGCACCCATTCAGCAGCATGTCCTTCCAGAGTAGAGCTCGATGGCAAGGTGAAGGGTGAAACCAGGACAGTGGATCCATCAGGCAGCTGACATGCTCCACCATCACACTGCCCAGCTAAACCCCCTGCCCAGCCCCACGCTGCTGTGCGTGCTGCCACATGCTCCATGGAAGACATCTCACTCCACGGTCAGGATGTCAGCGACAAATTGACTTCGCACTTAATCCCCCTTAAGCCTTATCTCAGAGATGATTATTGCTATCAACGCAGCTGAAGAAAGGCTACCGCCGCTCTGCTGAGATTTCCTCCTTTGAGACAAAAAAAAACCAACCAAAAAACAAAACAAAAACAAACAAACAAAAAAGGAAATCCACAAATCTCTGAGAGCAAAATGTAATCGTGTGCAGCGCTTCATATATACATTTCTGGATTAACTGTGACCCAGCTACATAATCTTTTAAGAGCCAGAATGAATCCCGGGCCATACAGCGATGTGATCATCTCAGGAAGCAAGAGGAAAAGAAGTCCCTTCCTGCAGCTGGAGCTCACCAGGACAGGCAGATGCACTTATACACCAGCCCACTCTATTACAGAAAGGAGAGCATTTTAGGAGAGATGTTTCTGGTGGAGAGCAGCCAGCGGCCAATTCAGTACAGTTGTATGATGTAACAGAAAATACACTTTTGTCACACTACAGCTTTTGCAAACAAACAAAAAGAGAGCCACCCCGTGAGGAGAAGCAGCCAAACGGAATGGAGAACACCAAGACTCCCAAACAGAAATGCTTATGGGTTTTTTCCCCTCCCACCCATCAGTGTGCTGTGTGCCTGAGTCCATCAACACGAGTGGGTACACTACAGGAGAAGGGTGGGCAGGAAGGGATAAAGGGCTCCACAGGTGCTTGCTCATAAATATGTGCAGGGCCCAAACCAGGAAACCCAGTGGATCCGCAGCCTGATGCTATGACCAATCTGTTTTAGCACAAAATTCCGAAAGCTCTGGAAGATGGTGAGAGTTCAGGATGCAAATAAAAAGGAGGCTGTGAGCACTCAGCCAGACGGGCTCGAATCCAGGAGACAGAACAGAACCATAGCACCAGCTGCACATCCTTCACCTCCCTTAAGAGGATGTACCATCCTAAAGAACTTTTCTTCTCATTTTGTTCTGGTATTGCGTAAAATCCGTGAGGTAAAGGAGAAGCAATTGGACAACGTTTCTTTCTACGTTCTTTTCCACTCAGTTAAACCCAGTTACAAGCAAAGGACACCATCGCACCCAAACGACATCCTTCCTGCTGCTGGGCCGGGTTCAGCCATCAGCCGGCGATACCGTGGGGCACACAGCCCGTACGTGGGAGCGGTCCCAGTGCCAGGGAGCGCACGCTACGCGTGTGAACACACAGGCGGGCGGGGTGCGGGGTGCAAACACGGTGCTGAGTTTCAGCCAGGCTTCCAGAAGGACGGCACCGCGGGGATCGGCACCTCGGGGAGGGAGAAGTTCGCAGAGCTCGCTCACCGCCCCGCAGCCACACGGCGGCCGAGCCGCTGCTCCATCCAAACCCCGTCGGATCGCGCCCGCGAGCCACCGATGGCCGAAAAGCGGCACGCGGTGCCCGGGCGCGCCAGAAGTTTACCGGCACCGAGGAAACTCCCACTTCGGCGCATCCCATCCCCACCCGCTGAGCGCGCTCCCCGAGCGGGGTCCGCCCCGCGCTCACCTTGGGGTTGGTGCGGAGCTGCCGCTCGTCCTCGTGCAGCAGCGCGGGCGCGGCGGAGCGGGAGGTGCGCACCAGCACCTGCAGGCACGGGTAGCGGGCGGTGCCCCGGCAGGCGGCCCCGCACGAGAAGGTGCAGGCGAAGCGCTCGCCCAGCTGCCGCACCGCCAGCACCGTGCAGTTGGCGGCGCCGCCGCCGCCCCGCTCCTGCAGCGCCGGGCGCAGCCAGCAGCAGCCCAGCCCCAGCAGGGAGAGCAGCCCGGCGGCGATGAGCAGGAAGCCCAGCCGCATGCTCTTGTCCTCCGCCTCCGTGTACTCGTAAGCCGCCCGGCCACGCGCCATCGCCCGCCTGCCGCTCGCCGACGGGCAGCCGCTGCCATCGGCCGCGGCTCGGTGCACCCCGCCCGCAAACCTCTCGGCCGCTCCCCCTTCCCCGCCTCCTCCGGGGCCGGGGGCGGGCGGGTAAAGAAAGAAAGAAAGAAATAGGGGGGCAGCGGGTAAGGAGAAGAAGGGCAATCGGGAGGCGGGAACGAGAAAGTACTTAAATAAGTGAAAAATTAGTAAGAGCGGGAATTAAAGTGTATACGGATAGGGTAAGAAAAGAGGAGGAGGAAAAAGAAGTTGTGATAGGAAAGATAAGTGAAAAGGGGGAAGAAGGAAGAACAGAAGGAAGAGAAAAAAGAGGAAAGGAAAAACAAGAAAAAAGAGGAATAAAAAGAAGAAAAGGAAAATGGGGGGGAAAGGGGAAGCAGGAGGAGAAAAGGACAGGAAAAAAAAGGAAAAGAGAAAAGAGGAAAAAGGAAAAGGGAAGGAATAAAAAGAAAAAAGAGGAAATAAAGAAAACAGAAGAGGAAGAAACGAAAAGAAAAAGGAGGAATAGGGAAAAAATAAAAGAAAAAAAAGAATAAATGAAGAAAAGGAAGAGGAAGGAATAGAAGAAAGACAAAAAAAAATATGAAAGAAAAAAAAAGAAAAACAACCAAGGAGGGAGGAAAGAGAAAAGTGGCAGAAAATAGAAGAAAAAGGAAAAAATAGCAAATAATTGAGTTAATATTAAATGAACGGCAAAATAAAAATTAAGTTTAAAGCAAAATAAGTTATACGTCTGTAAAAACAGAATAAACCGAATCAAAATAAACCAACTGAAACAAATCCCATTAGCATCAATTGGGAAAAAAAACGTATTAAAAAAAAAAAATAGCCGAGAAGATAGCAGCCCGGCTGACCTAATTCAGGTCCGTCTGGGGGCGGGGGGGACAGCTTGCCATGGGATTATCTGCCCCGGGGAGATTTGCTGCAGGGAGGCTGCCGCGGATTAGTGCCATGCAATGTGCAAGGTGCAGTTGATGTCTGGAGGGGGCTGCTCCCCTGTAAGGCCGTGTGTGAGACCCCAGCCCAGCGGCAGCGCAGCCTCACGCTGTCATCCGCAGGCGACAGGGGGTGGGCGTGAGGCAGGAACGGCGCTCAACAGGAAGGTGTCAGCCTTTCAGAGGTAGCCCTGAGACGTGCCCTGTTCTGGTCCAAGGGAACGCACTCGTCTCGCAGATCAATGTGGCCATTACCCAGCATTACTCGCTGCGGCAGCTACCGCAGACCAAGCGCCAAAGTGCAACAAGCAGCTGTCACATTTTTTATTCTGCGGCCTGTGTCACGGAACAAAGTGTGACAATTTCTGCGATGACAGCTGAGCCTGGTGACACAGCAGACGAGAAGGTACAGAAACAACAGGAAAAAAAAAAAAAACCCGCGGGAAATGACGCTTTCCTCCGGCCACGTTTTCTCAATCGCTTTTCCACCTCAGAGCGCAACGCCAAACTTTTAAAATTAAGAGTTGGTCCCTAAGTTCTCCGAATGGAATATTGAGCTGCGGTTGGCAGGAGGGCCATTAGGCCACGTACTACACGTGGTACCACGCGTACAGCTTTGCTATTACAGAAGGGTCGCTTTCAAGCGGGTAGATACGTTACCTGCCGTGGGAACTCCAGCCCCGGGTCCCAACTACCCCCACCTTCTGCTGGGCCGCAGCGTGCAGGCTCCGTGCCTTTGTTGGTTTGCTTTGTTGTCACCCAAGCCCTCTCACTAAGTGCTGTCAGCTGAAAACCAAGGCCACAGCTCACTGGGCAACACCGTAACCTTGAGAGCCAGCATTCCCACACGCATCCAACCCTGAGCCGGAGCCCTGTGCAGATAGTGGGGCTGTTATCTTGACAGTTAGAGAAATGACCACTAATGCCCAGTTTGGAGAATGAAGCTGGGTACGACAGCACCCAGCTGTCCTACTCGGGCCCTGGGATCCCTTCCTAGCCCTGCAGGCCTCTGTGGCAGCATACGGCCTGCCTGGACAGCACAAGCGATGGCGTAGGCTGGTTCTCCACAGCCATTTGTGAGAGGGTGCCCCGATGCGTATGACGTGCTGAGAGGGGGACTGGGATGAGCCCTGTGAGGTCACGCACATTTCTTTGCTGGAGCCTGTGACGGCCACAAGGGAGATCGTGCACAGCTCTGCCAACAGCAAACTGCCTTTTTAAATTGTACACGTACATATGTATGCTATTAAAAAAAGGCATTTTCAAAACCAGGGCTGTGACACCCAACAGGAAGTAAACTGGGCTTCAAAGGGCGGAAGGTGACAGCTGGCTGCTACAAGCACAACCCAGGGCAGGGAGAAAAACACCACCAAAAGAAACCCTTTGTACAAAAATACAGCTGTAGAGAAAAACCAAGGGGCTTCCAAAAAATTCTCCAAGATCTGCGCGAGAAAGAGCAGCTTCAGGCTGCTTCCCTTTGCTCCTGATCAGGAATGTCTGACAGGCAACGTAGGATGGTGCAGGCGGTGGTGAGCATCAGCAGCTGCAGTGCAGGGCCACCTGTTTGTTAACCCAGAGGCTGCTGAGAGAAGCCTTTCTGCAGGAAGTTGTGACAGACACCTACACACAACACTGCCGCGGTAACACCGAGATGGCAATGGCAGTATGAGCTGCAGAAGACGAACCCACGTCTCAAAAAGCAAGATCCAACGACACTGATTAGCACTGCCGATTCTGCACTGTCTTAAGACACATCCAATGATGGCTTTGGGACAACGCCGATTCAGCGTCGCTTTCAAAACGTAAAAATTCAACTCACATAGCAAACTGGTTTTAAGTAGTAAATTACTGAAGTAATTCAGAGCACAGTTTCAGAATTACTTGTCTAGCTGTGTTTCCTCTGGACTTTTAAATGTACTCGAAGCTCTCAGATTTGCAGAAATGAGAGCACGTGTGTTTACTAAAGGAGATGGGGAGAAATGAAAACAGCCACAGAACTTCAATTCCGGAGCTGTGTGAAAACAAAAACATCAGCTGTCACTTCAGCTTAACTGCTCAGGCTGATCTGCATCCTTCACCAAAATTCAGATTCTCCTGGTGTAAATTTTAGACAGCAGTAAGCTTAGACACGAAGCATGGAAAATAAACACATTCAGACACCTTAGAAGCAGTAGCAGTCAGTAACTCATAGCACTGTGCAACTACCCCACACCTCAGACCCCAACTGTGCATCTGGAAGCTCTTCTGAGTGTGGCCATGAGAAGTCAAGTCCTCTTCCTCTGCTCCACTCAACATCCAGCCTTTCAATCAAATTATGGGGAATTAATGTCAAATATATATGCACGTTTTTTTTCAACCTTCCTTTTAGGTGATAAATACCTTTAAAGCACTGCCATTCAGAAGCCCAACACCTTCTCCAAGAACTGTTGCCACCTCCACACCACACAGGATGGAGCTGAGCACCGCACGGAGCTCCCTGCCTGCCAGCACTCCCTGGGTCAGACCAAAGATGGGTTGTGGTCTCTGTTGGGTCATGGAAAGCGCCCATCATCACATGATAAGCGTTCCCCAAAACCATTTCATGTCTGACCACAATACGAGTGCTCTATCTTGCTTGGTGTAGATTCTTTTTACTATTTTTTTTTTCATGGATCTAAAATGGAAGGGTACAAAAATAGTTTCATAGGTGCAGAGAGGATTTCAAACATGGCATGCAGCAGAACGATACAACCCTGCATTCTTGTACCACACAAAAGCCATGCCCATGGAACAGTGGTGCAGTCAGAAGTGAATGCCAGCACGCTTCCAGCTAACACTAAATCATGGAGCCGAAGTCACGCGCAAAATAGTTTTAGCCACGTGAGCATCTACAGGATTCCCCGGATTATTTGTGGATTCAATTAGACTAATCAAGCACCTGAAGGTACTTAAAAGCACATGTGGCACCAGATACTAAAGCAGAAATTAAGCCCTCAGTGCTCTTTTGGTCATTTTTGAACACGCAGGTGGCACGTGCTTACCTCCTTTGGGATGCCCTGCACCTCAGCTGGCCCCACAGGCAGGGCAGGTTGAGGAGAGCAGAAAGTCCAGCAGGTGGTGATCACTGCAATGCTAGAGCTGATCACAGCATCACACAACTGTAGGGGTTGGAAGGGACCTCCAGAGATCATGGAGTCCAACCCTCTGCCAAAGCAGCTCCCTAGCCCAGGCTGCACAGGTAGAAAGACACACCTGTCCAGGTGGGTCTTGAACAGAGAAGGAGACTCCACAACCTTCAGGGATGCACCCTTGCCATTCAGAGTTCTGTACTTTGAGTAACACTGGGCAGTGCAACTGCCTCTTACTGCACATAAAAACAAGAAGTAGGTCAATCGAGTGGGTGAAAGCCACTTTCCCAGCCCTGGAAATTCAGGGGAGCAGATTACCAAAGGAAATGGAGCTATTTAATGATTCAAGAAATAGTTATAAACAAAATGTACTAAGGAGGGACGAGCGTCTAGTTTCACAGGCCAAAAATCAGAGTACTTGTGGTTGTTTCCAAGAATGCTGGTTTTATTTCTCAGAACTTACCTTGCATGTTGTACACCACCATAATTATGGGGGAAAAGCACCTCAAGTAAAATTATTTTTTGAAGTAGTGTTCTAGTCTCTCTCATTAGTTTAAACCAATAGTGAAAGAGATGCAAGAAAAGCCTCAGAGCTTTTCTGTTGGTATTAAATATCTCCAATTCAGTAGCCAATTTGCCACGTGTATAAAATGAGGCTTTAGGTTTTCATCTGGATCAATCAGTGTGGTATCGGGCTACAGAGAGCTTCCTTGTTTGCTATATAAAACTGTCTGTGCTGCTTCCACCCACCCACCTGGCATTCATTTCCATGAGACTGGCGTTGCGAAGACAAAAACCAACCAACCGACCCTGTAAGAAATAAACTCAAATGATCCGAAGCAGTAAAAATTGTCTCAGGAAGCCTTCAAAAAAAAAAAAAAAGAAGTTAAAAAGAAAGAAAGAAGGAAAGAAAATACTAGCATTTATCATAGCAGTAAAATTATGGAAGATTTTCCTTTTTAACATTTAAAGCTGTATATGCCTGAGTACTCAAACATACGCCTGCATCCTCTCTAAGAAAAAGTCATATTTTTCAGCTGTGTTAGTCATCACCCAGATTATAAACATCCCTTATCTAAGAATGCTGTGATAAGAAAAGATGATAATTAGTAGGTTTATATTTTTATGTCTATCATCTTAAATTACACACAGAAGTGTAGAATCTAAAATCACTATATACCTGATATAGAAAAAACAACAATATCATGAACAGTCAGATTTCCAAGTAGAGTTCATTTGCACTATATAGGAAAATGCCTAAGAATAAAAACAAACCATAAATAAAAAGGATTCATGGGCACCGTTTTTCTGCTTTGATAATTTCAGGTACTTTGAAATGGTTAGTATCACCAGAGGCAGCTCAGTGGGAAGTTCCAGTCGCATCGAGAGAGAGGAAGCTATCCCAACGGTTCAGGTTTTTCTTCCTCCACACTAAAGAGCAGTCGTAGTTTTTCCACAAGCAGCACGGGTTCACGTTTGTTCAAGTCTGGAAGTTCAAGCAGTAGTGATCATCAAATGAAATGTTTATCTGTCTTAAGAGGGCAAGTGCCAGCTTGGGACTAAGCTAAGATCAGCTCTAAGCCACGCTTCTCACGAGTTCTCCTTCTGACATGAGTTCATGAAGCACCTTTTTAACATTTGAACTGTTATACCCAACCCCCAGTGTAAGAAGGGTGTCAAACCAAGATGACCAAACGTTTTGGCCTACTGTGCAGAAGAATGTAAATCTCAGTTATAAAATTACTTGTCAGCAGCAAAAAGACTCTTCAAGTGCCTTAACCACTGTACAGCTTGATAGCTTTAATGCTTCAATTTTTTTTTTCCATTATTCATTGTTGAAGAAATAATTTCACAATCTCAAATCAAAGTCAACACTGCAGTGAGGAGAGCTTTTCTACTTTATTACAAAGAGAAGAAGCCTTTATGTGGTCAGAAAATACAAGATTGATCTTTTTTTTCTCTTCCTATGAAACGCTGCTGTTCAAACAGCCAGAGTGAATTGTCTCAGTTCACTTAAGTCCCATCACATTCACTTGGGTATGGATGTCCTTGGCTGCTGAAAATCTGGCCCTTTAGTGCACAGGGCGACAAAGTAGTCCCCTGACCAGCAGTTCCAGAATGTCCCGTTTTCATATATTGCATCCATGCACACCTCCTAAAAATGAGGTACAGCAGGGCAAACATTTTCCAAAATAGATGTCATATATATAATATATACACATTCGTACATACATACCTTTATTCATGTGATGTCCAAAAATTTAAAAAAAATGTACACATTTATTACAAAATCGTAACAAAGACTGGACAGTGTTTTGCTCATTCTGGAAAGATGAAGCTCAGTAATACACAACTCTGGAAACTAACCAGAGACTGTGGCAATATCTTTCTTCTAAACAGTCAGATATTCTTGCATTAAGCTTGGCGAAAACTGCCTTTCAAAAACAGAAGGGGAAGTAAAATGAAGGAAGCAAACCTTGCTCATCTTTCCAAATGAAATACGAGAAGGATCTTCACATAAAAATGCACAAACATTTTTTATTACCAATAGTGCTACAATGAACAATGCAAATTTTGTTGTCTAATTTTTTGTTGGTTTTTTTTCTTATTTTTTCGTCTTTTTACATTTTGGAAAACTAAGTGGTAAACTTTTGTCAGTGTACTCGCTTGTCTTTACAGACCCAAGCTTGTCTGCTGGCAAAAATAAAACAGAAACAAAAATTCAGACCCTGCTCAAACTAAAGAAAAACAATTACAAATTTAGTTGTTGGGCAGCACATAATTAGTAAGGCAGGACCTCAAATGGTGACCCTCCGCATGAGCCAATTGCCAGATCCTCAAGGAATTAAAACCAGGATGCCTGAGCCACATCAGTTCTGCAGTTATGTTGAGTATTGTGCTGAGACAGCCATACCCCAAGAAAAGGGAAGTCTTTAGAAGGCTTGCTGAGCAGGGTTGTAGTTGAAGGTTGATGGCAGATGAGGCCTTTCTTCTAATTTGTCATATTCCAGATGGAACTCCTACAATCAAAAAAGAAACAAACAAAAGAGACAAAGCCAAATAAAACTACGTGTCATTCAACTGCTGAAAAGTGTTTTCTACACGACATATTTGAAAAGCACAAATACAAAAGAGATCAAGCCCTAGTCTATCTCGAGGCAAAAACACATGGTTTCACTATCTTGGATTCTGTATTTTCATCAGAAAAAAGCCAGCATCCTGAGCCACTACACCTGCAACGCGTGGCCTCGCCTCCACCATTTTTTTGTTTTTAAATGGTACTTTACCCTCAGAACCCTCATTCTGATCTCAAATAATTATACTATATGCGTACACCACACGCTCACCAATCAGCTCATATCATGACTGTATTATGAATAAAGGTTCCCGTTGTTCCAACAATTCAGACGTACAGAGACTTATTCTGTATGATCTGAAGTTTTGAGGTATTTTGAGGTATTCTCCCAGGCCCAGTTTTCAGTTAAACTAGCTGGCTTACAGCTTAGCACAACACTGAGGAACGTGACTTAGAATGCTAGAGACAAACTACTGAAACCTAATTAAGCTGGAACTGAAGACAAATAATCTACCACATTTTTACACTCAAATTTAACCTTCAGATTTACCCAAATCCTAGTGTGTGTCCTGAGCTCCTTGGTGGAACGCCCCTCCCTGAAAACATCTTTCACAAGAAATTTGCCTGCTGTTTTATAAACAACCATTCAGAATAAAAACCTTTGCCCACGTACTCAGATGCCACACAAGGAACTGATGCATAAACAAGCAGCTTCACTGTCTCACCGGCACACCCACCTGACTTCTGTCTGAGGGGGTTTGGTTTGTCTACGTGTAACATACCTCAGTGAAGCAGCAGCAATTTTTAATCTGACCATAGCGACTACTACAAATCAGACTGCAGCTACACCTGATATCTAAATGCATCCTGAGTATTACACTGAAGAAAGCAGCCTTTCCCTCCGTGACCTTGCACACAACCCTGAATTAGTACACTCTGACATTTGGTGCTCCTTCCTTCGTCCATGCAGTTGCAAGGAATTACTGAAATCTGGTATTTTTCAGATTGTTCCACAGCTTAACTTCGCCTCGTCCCCATTTTATCTTCATTCAAGAAGTACAGCCAGTGGAAGCTGCACAACTGTTTTTCAAGGCTACTTCCTTTCAGCACAACTGCTACACCTCGGACACACACAGTCATTTATTTCGCCTAGCTGAACGGGGAACCTCAGCAGATGTTCATCTGTATCTATGGAGAAGAATTAACCCCCCTCATTTAATACATACACCGGTTAAAACACTAACAGTACAAAAGAGATTACTTTAGAGCACTCCCTGAAGTGCTTAAATAGTGCAGTATTTCAGCTTTTACAGGTAGACAAAACTAAATTAAAGAATAAATCAATGCAACATCAGAAATAAAATTAGGAAAACTCAACTCCCCGATCTCTCTCCTTTAAAGCAAAACAAGGTCTAACTAGCACAGAAAGAACATTCAGCATGGCAACAAAACAAATGAGGGAAAAATGCTAGGAATTCAGTACATCTCTCTTCCCCAGAGAATACTGTACCTAAACCTGGAAAATCCTAGCAAAGCTGGTATGTGAGGCTACAAGTGCTGCATGTTTGCCTCATTTTTGTTTTCCTGCTCTGCTTCAGCCAAGATGTGTTTCTTTCCTCGTTTACTTTTTCACTACACTTTGCGTGTAGCCTTTATGTTACACATACAAGTAAATTGCTTTTGGCACTCCTGATTAACACTGTATGCCAGTTGGTGTATGTTCTCCTCTTGTGCAGATCCACACATGTGCTGGTAATGAAGGAATGCCTGCTCTCTCCTTTTGTCAGCAGCAAGGTCAAGGTGTACAAATCTACACAGGAATTCTGGTATCAAAAGCTGGTCTAGGTTGGCTGGATCTTCATAATTCTGAAGTCATTTTCTAATAGGAAAAGTACCTCTCAAACTTCTCTCCCATTCCTGGCTTTCAAGGTTTCCATTTTGCACATGATCATGGAAGGATCTGCAGATTACTATTTATCTGTAGAGAAACTGCTTTTTTAACAGAATTGTAAACAAAAGAAAGAGTTAACAATAAAAGCTCAGATCAGTTACCTGAGCCTCCACATGCTCCGAAATGCCTTTGAAATTACACATGGGAAGCAGGTACTTAAACTGCTATGATGGTATTGATTACCAATAAATGGGGTTTCCAAACTTACTGTGGCTGTGTGCTACTGCTGCTCCCGTCTGAAGGAAGGGCTTGGCACCTTGAGCAGTGCTTTGTGGGCCACAAACTGGAAACCCTTCATTTAGAAGGAGGAACACTATTTCCTACCAAAGCTGCTTTAGGAGCATATGAGTTGATGCTTCAGACTGTCACTGATTTTAAAGTAAAAAGGCTTAGAAGAGCCTTTTTTGACTTACACATCAGCAATGCTGAAGCCCAATATCCAGCAGTGTTTAGTAATACTTCAAAATTAGATTTGACAGTGCCAAAAAAAGAACTCACTGACCAAAATTTGTTGAAAACTAGAAGGCAATTATTTATTGTATGTTGAAAAATACTTGTATTACATGTTTTCACACTTTACATCTTTCCTTTTGATTCCAGGGGTCACTAGAGTTTAGGATGTGAACAGCATCACTGATATTTTTAAATATAAACAGATACAAATAAAGTGTAAAAATGCCACCTGTGCACTGACAACTATTTGTTATGCTGCTTACTTGACAAGGAAAATGAGTACTGTGTGTGCAAACTTAGGGCACATGTGCAACACTAAATAAATTTTCAATGCAATTAAATCAATTGCTTCTCGTGTCATTCTGAAAACTTGCTTTGATGGCAAAGTTACATCAGCCTGCACATAGACAGACAGTAATATGTAAGAATACTCAAGACAGAATTGTTTCAGGTGACCCATAGCATTAATGGAGTAAGCCAAAGCAAAGTTAGCTGAATACGAATTGCCTAGAGCACTAATTGTTACAGACTTTGCAGTCCCATCAAAGGACTGCAAAGAAAATCCAAGTGGGATCAAGAAAGCAGCATTTGTGCTAGCTTAAGAATGGGTGCAAAGACCCAAGGTTAAGTTAGGAACTGAATTCCAGTGCTACGGCACATCTCTGCTGGAAGAACAAATTTAACATTCTATTATTTTAAGATGAATGTTAATTTTAGTACTTTTATAATTGCTAGAAAGTCACTCAATACAGGTATCAACCCTTACAAGAAAACACTTGGAAATTTAACCTCTATGTAAACAACTGCACACTTTATAGATACAAAAATCAAACTATGTAAGTTATGTTATTCTTTGCTCTCCTTAAGTGGGATTAATTATCCTTACTTTTCACAGGAGAAAATCCAGACAGTTTACTTCAGACAATTTAAATCAGGATTTCAGTATATGCGCAACTGTAGAAGGCATTTTTGGTGTCATATCCACTTCCCTTCCTCTCTGAGTCTCTTTCACATCTCCTCAACAGAAGCACACTACAAAGCCAAGTCCTCAGTGAAATATCAAAGTGTCTTTAACCATACTGTATTTTCTACATGCCCTAGGGATGAAAAACCATATACAGAGACATATCTGTAGTCAGCATTTGCCTGTGTTCTGTTTGACTTTTAAGGTGAATTTGAAATTTACTGTCATTAACATTTTCTGAATATTTAAACTACTTATCTATGTGGAATTTATACAATCTTAATAGATTAGGAACTATTATTTTGTTTAGAGACTCAGCTTATTTTTTAATTATTATTTTTTTTGCACTTTCTTCTTTTACAAAATGGAGTGTAAGGAATAGAATATACAGCCTATTCTTTAATTAAAAGAAAAAAAGAATGAAAAAATGCTTTCATGAAAGTACAAAGTCTACTTTACTGAAATATGTAAAAAAAAATCTAGGATACTATCACAAAAATCTACTAAACCTTGTTTTTTGTTATTGCAAACTTAGCTGTAAGTTTTTATAAAGTTATTCAAAGTAAACATTTACATTTCACTATAATGCAATATAATTTTAATAACTGAGTTATACATTTGTAGATACAATAAATACATAAGCTAATAATTGGGTAATGCAACCTCTGCAAGGCACAACACATTAAAATGTGTTGCCCTCTCAGCATATACACTAAAACAACAGACAAGTTTATAAAGTACCTTGAAAAATAATTTAATTTGCATATATAAATAAGAGAGTAATTTACCAGAAATAATTCTTGTTTGACTGCTTCAGAAGAGCACTAATGAAGCCATTAAACAGCAATTACTATTGTGGCCTTCTAAGGAACTGTATTCCCAATACTCACTCATAATGCAGCAGTTACAGTAAGAGACTGCTATTTATAAGAATCTGGGGAAAAAAAGGATTGTGATATTCTTAATTCCCTGAACCATTGATTAATACTTCTGTGATCTGAAGTTACGTGGCCATATTTTCCATCATTTTAGAGGTCATCACATACTGCCATTCTTGTTTTACTCCTCATCAGAAAAGTCTATTCCAGAAATTGTCAGAGGTAACACCATCACCATACAGCGCCAAGATCACACTTCACATATTTATAAAAGTTCTTATTCACTGATCATAGGTGGAAGTCTCACAAAAGTGTTTCCAGCAAGTGATTCCCTCACCGTACCAATTTTCCCTTAAATCTTCCTCTAGCATCCTGTGATCAACACTTAACTTGTCTGGTGCACTTTGCACAAAACTAGGAACAGAATCTGTACAGATCCTGGGCAAAATCATTTGGAGAACTCATTTTGTGTATCTCCCTTTCATCCCTACAGCCTTGAATACCTACCATACAAAGCCATCTCTATTCTTCAGCAGAGGAAGGATGAAAGGACAAACAAACCACTCAAGTACTGGATGCTGAATTTCAGGACAGTACTTACAACTCCCAGTAGAGAAAATACTGTCTTCAAAAGTAGTGTTTAAGCATCAAGTAGTAGCTTGATATGCCCACTACAGGTAGAAAAACGGGAAACACTAAGAAGGTTACTGTTCTTATACTATGGGTACCACTTCCTTCTAGTAAAATAACTTTTGGTTTCCAAGTACAGCAAAATATCAATCTGATCTACTGACATGGATACCTACAAGAGACTTTAATTGTTCATTAACAAACAGAAAATACTAAGCTGACTCCAAAGAAGAAACCTATCCTTTCAAAAAGTAATTACTTCCCCTCTGAAGACCTTAAGAAATAAAATAATCTTAAACAGAGCTCTGGGATTCCTAACAAGCTATATCAAACAACAAATCAATAATTCAAACAGAAATTAAATTTTCTTTTTTGTTTGGGTTGTCCTTTGAGGGGAGAGGTGTTTTTGCTTAAAGGTCTTGGAATCACCTTGTATATATACATACATATATATAATTAATGGCACAAGCACAGCTTGTTATTAAAATCTTCCATTAGGAAGTTCTAGCTTTGTTATGACCATTGGAAAAGCACTAAAAGCAATGAGCCAAATGTGCAAATGGACTGATGAGTGCCACATATCATTGGAGATGACTAAAACGTACATTTCTCAAGGGGCTGCACAGACTGAGCAAGTTTATTCAGTAAAAAAAGCAAATATTAATCTTCAGGTGAACAAGAACACTGAATTCTAACCCCTTTAATTTAGAGCTGATGTTTGAAAACACATCAACCAACACATAGCTATTCAATGGAATACTTAATAAGTATGTAGATGCATCTTGATCACAGAAATGAAATACCTTCTGTGCAAGCAACTCAAGAATTTTGGCTCCAGGTGAAAAGATTTTCAATTGAATGAAATACCTAAACAGGTAGAACATGCATAGTTCCAGCATATAGGAATCTTGTTTGAGGTTTCAAGATTAATTTAGTCTGATTTGCTATGTGATTTTCAGAAAATAAAAGAATAAGAAACAGGTGTATGGTACCACACCTACTGAACATCTGATGCTCTCTAAGTTTCATTGTAAAGAATGAATCTGCCATGCTGGTTAAAACTTGGAGGAAAACCATGCCACAGCTAATAAAATTCCATACAATAATTCCATAATTAAATAGGGACTCCGATTTTTTGGTAAATTATTCAACTCAGACACTATCTAGGTGTGATGGCTGTGTGCATATTACGTATGTATCTTTCTCAGCTTGAACTAGAGCTGAATGCACTTCCTTACAGGGCAGGCTATTTTTTCAGGTTAGTGAATTGAATGACAACACTCCTGATCACTCGAATGTTCTCGCACATATATGCATTAGAAAGGATTTGTTTTTGTGGGGTAAACAAGTCATAAGCAAGCAAGGAAAATACATTGTACAATGTGGTTTTGAAAGCTGAAAGACACTAAAATACTGAAAAGTAATTATCTCTGGGGGAGGGTGGAGAAAAATAAGCACAGTTCCATACATTGCAAATAAAGGGTGACCAGTATTGACAGCATTCAAAACAGAAAGGAACAAAATTATTGCAAGCGAAAAGGGAGAAGACCGTTGTTCTTTTTGTGTTTGTTTTTTTTTAATGCCTCTTGGCCTAGAATACAGAAAACAATCGTGAAAATACTTCCTCCCTAAGAGAAGCAATCTATTTTGAAGTACGTGAACATTCAAACAACAGAGCAATGATGTCCTACATTATGCTCAATGAGACAATATCTAGAAAACAAAACAAAAAAAAACCAACAACCCAAACCAACTCCTCCCACCCTAACCACCTGTTCCAAATCTGAAGATTGATGTGGTAACTCTCTACTCAACTTTCTAACACAAAATAGTGACATCTGCATGCATAATTTGTAAAATGTAAAATAATTATTTTTATTCTGGAATACTGTACTTGAAAGAAAAGCTTTCAGTATTAATAAAACTTGTGATGAAAGCAACAACCTCCTTTTAGTTCCCGAATAAATCAGGAAATGGAGAAATTGCCACTCCTTTTCCACAGACGTGCACATCAGAAACTAAGATTATGAACTTAAATGATATGAGGTGAAAAGCTGAGATTGTGGGATGGACTTTGGGTTTTTGTCCTTTTAAAAATATATGGCTGATCGATTTGAAATATCCTCACAAGGGAAAAGATATACCTTAGCTACTTTCCTCCAGTTAAGACAGTCAAAGAAGTAATATGTTCCCCTCTCGTACGTATTGGTTTTCATCGTCGGCTCCATTCCGGGTGCCCTGGTGATCCATACTCGTTCTTCTTTGTGGTATCTCCAATCCCGGTTAAATCTTTCATTTTCAATAAGAAAGAAAAAGAATTTTTAGTATTAGTTGTTTTAATTTGTCATCACAGACTACAATTTTAACGTTTTAAATACAAATTATACGCTGCATTAAAAACCAGAACAATATTCCTAAGACATCATTACAGCTGCTATCACATACCTCTTCCATACAATGATCACACCTTAACTTCAACATCACACACAAAACTTCAAGAACTCTGGTAAGTTCGAACAACAGACTCTTTTTTATGACTATCTGTTATTTTCCATTTAGTTGAAGATGCTCAAGTTAAATGGTTAATAACTAATTATGTTCACATACTTCTTTTTTCACACCACTTTATAAGAACGCTACGTTTATGGCAGGCATTTTACTTCTGCTATATGAATGAAAAAAGTGCAAAATGGAACCAATGTTGGAGGAGGTATTGTAAAAGTTTTCCAGCTTTAGACTGCCTACGCTTCTCTTTTCAATGTCTTTTTTTTTTTTTTAATATTACATGCACTATTTCATTACTGCAAAAGATTAAATCCTGTTAAGGCTGACAAGAGTAGTTTGAACGTACAGCTCTACTGCTGCTAATAGCTGTAATACATCTCCTCCATTCATGTAATAGAGATAAAACAGGAGATCTTCTCCATATCGGCCGAGTTTTATTGCAGCCAGCTGCAAAAGATTGAAGAAAATGAGGATGAAAAACCACAATATATAAATGTTTTAAGACATAACATCCCACTTAAATAACACAAGGACACACCCAAAACGTGCTTCCATCCTATGCCTGTTGTAAATTATAATCTAACAAGAACAATAATTATTAGAACAATCATTTTTCTTCTTTTTATTAACCTTTCCAACTAACAGGAAGGTACACAGTAGGAAAATAAACAGAAGTAGAGAACCAGCAAGACAAAATTTTATCCCTGCATCTATGTGTATCCTCTACCTTTTTTATTTCTTTGAACGCTTGAATGTATTTGCTTATTTCACAGCCTATTAAGTAATATGAGCACAGATTCTTGCCATATTTCTCTGCAGTTCCTCCTAAGGAACTACAGTATTTGAAAGAAAATATACCTAACAAGAATTCCTATCATGTACACATGGGAGGAAACAGATGAGCATGACAATATATTCAATCACAATTCTCAAGAAAAAACAATTTAATATGGCATTTGAATATTAGAGTATACTGAATTACACTAAACTTGCTCTTTGCATAAAGGACATAGCAGTATAAACATAACGTGTTTGTGAATTCACTATGATCATATAGTTTTTGTTTTCCCTTCCTTTTCTAAGGTGGGATAGGTGCATGACATGTCTAATTAGCCAGATAGCATCACTCGATCTTAAAAAGATCTAGAACATCCATTAACTGCACTGGATTTGGAAAAAAAAAAATCTGTTTGAAAGAAAATTTAGAAAATTACTGGTAATAAACTAACAAAGAATACACACACATACTCACCTTATCCCTAATGTGAATGTTAGTTAAGTATTCAGATGGAACATGGAAGTCTAAAAAAGAATCGGAATTGATGCAACTATTAAGACTTGTAAATGAGTACCATTTGCAAATATTAATACTGAATTAAATAGCCATTTTTCTCTTACCTATGTCTTGAGGTCGACAAGGTGATGATGCCCAAGGTGATGCAAATTTGGGATAAAGATTTCTGAGGAAAAAAAAAAATACAACTTTACAACAACAACAATAGTAATAAAGCAACGAACATACCACGCAACCAAAATCACTCCATATTGGGTGAGAAGTAAGGAGAGAGTGAAATTTCCAACCTATTTTCCTAAAATTGTTATATTTATTCATTTTCATTTTAATATTCAGAGAAAGGGTGCATTTAAACTGTCTTGGGAATATCCAGGGCCAAGATTTCCTTTTTTGATCTATAATTCCTTTAACTTAAGTGTCAGGAATCCCAAGCCTTTTTAGGAATCCAATTGTAAGCTGAATATTTTTATTGTTATTATAATTTTTATTTGACCTGTAATACCTGCTAAGAGCCTGGTGGGTTCTGATGTATTAGCCTACAATTTAAAAGGGGGAAAAAAACTTATACTGACAGATTCACTTTTTTATTTTTTAAGTGACCAACGAAGATGTTGTTTTAAATTTCAGTAACTGCAAATAAACTGAATCCCAGCACAACATGAACATACGTTAATCAAGACTTAATATTTTTCTTTCCTATAAATTTTGCTAGCATCTCAAAAATAAAGACCCACCTCATTCTCTTAGTAAAGAGAAAATGATGAACTTTCCAGCTCTACTACAATAATGATGCACCAAGGAATAAGTTTTCTATTTAACAGATAATGCAGTGAAAAAAGGTCCAAGCTAAAATACACATTTTGCAGGTAGCTACAATGCACTTTCCACCCAAGACAACACGCAATCCTAGCACACTGTGAAAACATTACTTGTGTTAGGGTACACCCTATTCAACCCTTGCTTCCTTCTAGTCAAAGACTTAATAGCTGCTACCAAGAATCTGAATCCTACAAAGCTATCCCAACACAACCAACTTCCAGCTGAGCCATATGGCCTACACACTACACTGCTAAAATGGTGTTGGTCTCACTCTAACTAATCTTAGAGTAAAAGTGAAAGTTTCTGCTAGAGAACCTGCAGGAAGTTTCCAGTAGCAATATCTGCTAATGCTGGAAATTACTGAAACATTCTTTTGAAAGCCTGGATAATCATTGCCCAAGGAGAGGAGCTTCCCATTGCTCCATCACATCATGCATGCCCTAGCAACCTCATGTCCTAGGGTAAAGAATTCAGGACTTTTACTCCAACTGCACCATTTAATGCAATAAAAACAAGGTTTTGTGCAGTGTCTCCTTTATGACACAAGTAAAACGCTACTAATTTAACATTTTGCAAGGAGCCTATTATATATATATATATGTATAATACAGCCTATGAATGTTAATATATATATTATATATATAGCACAGCCTATTAGTGTTCCAGCCTGATGAGTACTTCAGAAAGCTTCTGAAAATGAACTGCTTCATAAATTCTAAAGAACCAAATGAAGAAGTGCCATTTTTATTTTCAGTTTCATTCCTGTAGAATTTTATGTTATTTTTACAGTTAGTTTAGTTTATATCTAAGCTAGGAGAATTTAAGAAACGAAAAGCATTTGTCTTAAGGAAATATGGGACTGTATAGGCAATATATCAACAGTGAAATAAGTGTTAACCTTTCTATACAGAAAAGAGGTATAAAACTAGGAGTTATAAGGGTTACTTCAAATCAAGATATATGCAGAATTCTAAAATTGCATTTCTAAAAGCACACTTATCGAGTGTTTAAATGGGATAAGTGTCTTTAATATTAGAAGCATCTCAAGGCAGAAAAACAAATTTGATTTCCACATGCAAAATGCTTTTATTTTTTCTAATGACAATTTGCAAATCAAGCAAAGGATGTTTGACATAAGGCAAGACATTAAGGATGGCACAGGCTGTTTGCTAAACTGCTCTGTAGTACAAAATAAAACCAACTTTATGACACAGAACAGATTAAATATTAAACCTATTCCCTCCATCCAACACATTAATATCTAATATACAGTAATTTTATATTAAAAGCTTTTTAAAATCCTGCTGTTTAACACCTATCTGCTGAAAAAAAAAAGCAGCAGCATGTCATATATACTGTTTATGTATAAACATACACAATAACAATCTGGATGTTGTACTCAGAAGCTGTACAGCATAGCTATAGGTCATCCCAAAGCAGAATATCATGGAATGGTTGGAAGGGGCATTAAGATCATCTAGTTCCAAATTCCCTATAGACTAAAATTCCCTATAGACTATTTAATAGGTGGGTAAAAGTTAAGTCTTATTTTAGGCATTAAAACGAATGTATAATGTTGTATAAAGTATCAACTAGTATCACTAGAAGTATCATCCTGCTACTTTTGTGTGCCAACTGTTTAACTAAACGATGTAACTAGATTTCACCTGTGTTGAGGAACAGTAAGACAGAAGCTCAGGAATTCAGATGCAGATGTACTCTATTTTACGAACAAAGGCATTCTGTTTTCAGCTGATTATTCTCAAATGCTTTTGAGCAATTTGTACTGAGAATAGTAAATTAACTTTAGTATCAGGCAGATCCAGGAGATCCATCTCCCAGTGAGTGCTAGAAGTTCTGAAGCTACTGAGGAAAAACAGCAAACTGTGATCAGTCTAACTGTTCTTAGTGTATTCTCAGCGTGCTGAGGGAGACTGGTAAATTCCATAAGGGAAGGAGCTGTGAGCCTAACAGAAGCAAAGAAAATACTATGTTCAAGTAACACATTCCACAAATAAGTACATGCAATCGTATCAGAAGGCTGAGTCTGGGAGGTGGTTTTGAAATAACTTTTGAAAGGACCAATATGACAATTTGTCTATGTTTTGATGAAAACATTACAGAAATACTCCCATTCAGAAATCTTTCCTGCACTCACACCTTCAGAGTGCAGCTGTGTACAAAATTCATGAACAATAGAAAGCCTGTATATGTACTGTTTTACACTGCCAACAAGGTTAATATTACACAAATCTCTGCTGATACAAAACATCACAACTTAATCCAAGGCACTTAAACATCTCCTTTTCCCCCCCCACACACGAAGTGCCACAACAGAAAGAGAAGTGACTAAGGCTGATTTCTGCATTTTCATTGCTGAAAGATTTATTTATATAATGTAAGGAAAAAATTCAGGACATAGAAAGATTTTATCAAAGGATTAGGTCAACACATGTTACCTATCAACTGTATTTTACAGATTAAGACAAACTAAAGGCTTGTTGCTCCCCCTCAGTACCTCCCTCAGTGAGGAAGCTATAAAATTCTTCACAACTCAAGACTCACTTAGGGACATTCTCAGCTGCAAAAGTACCAGAAATTCAATTCATGTCACACTACTGTAGTCACAAAGATAGGCATTTTTCCACAAACTGGGAAAAAAAGAAAACAGTCTCCTTCTCTAACAAGTACAGAAAAAGAGGCTTTCTGGGCTGGTGATTCACCTTACTGATCTTAAGAACTTCTCTTAGCACTGTGAAGTTGCTAATTACCTTTCTATCCATTGCCTCTACAGGAAGCCTAGCTGACTGAACTGAGGTGAAATGAATGACTGGAGGTTAACTGTAACACTGTTTTTTCATCTTTTGTGCTGAGCAAACTCTGTAGATGCACTAGTATCTATCCGCCAAATTCCTGATATCTATATGTACATATCTTCAAGGAATACTATTACTAGAAAAACAATATGTATCTGAAGTTTATTAACAATGCACTGTCAATTTCTTGAAGAAAATCCTAAGAAGGTGAGAGAATAAGCAAAGCCACTAGGTTTACTGAAAGCCTGCTAAACAAATCTCAGTATTCCTTGAAGGACAATTATCTTGTTTATGAAAGTTTTATTTTACTGTCATTATGTTTTCAAATTTTATTTGGCAAAGCATCTTGTGGGTTTGATGCTTATGTGAACTAAGTGAATCTATTATTATGAATGACAGCATAATAAAAACAAAACTGAAGACAGTACTAAAAAGCAGAAACTTACTCAGGAGAGTTGAGATTGAGACCTAGTGTTGTTAAATCACTTCCTAACGCAAGATGTACCATTCCTGGATCTGTCTCTGCTGCCCTGATGAATGTTAACAAGCCAATCATTCCAAACTGGTCCGTCACCATCCCTTGAGGAATGTTGGTAACCCGACCTGGGCAAGAAGAACACATTAATTTTCTCCTTTCAAGAAGTGAAGAAATCAACATGATGATCTAAAGGACTGCAAAAACTTTTGAAGAGCACAAAACGGAATGACACATACCATCAGGTAACACCTGGATCCCTTTTTTCTGCTGGTTGTTGTTTTGCGTAGTTGAACTTTTATCTCCAGGAAACTTGGGCCCATCTGTGCTGGATGATGTTTTGCCTGATGTATTCAAATTCTATTAAAAGTAATTTGTATGGTTGGTAAGATGGAAAAAAAAAAATCCAAAAAAGAAAAGACCGGTTGACCGCATCTTTCAGTCAAGAGCTCTGAACTTCAAGTCACACTAATATATTAGCTACTAAAATGCACAAAGTTCTTGCACCCTGCTGACAAACTGTACATAACACTCAACACTTCACAAAATACACTTCCCATGCAATAGGAGCTACTAGCAAGCCTACAGTTTGCAATCTTGGGCAAGAAAACATTTCATCCTTGAGTCTGAATACACAACAAATATCCCAAGTATCTGTGTTTTTTCCAACAGCCTTGTTCCTGCAGTCCGCAACACTGCAGCAATAGATAATATGCCGATTTCAGGTGCAAACAAAAAAAACACTTTGCACCTTTGCAACTATCAGGAAAGAGATGTAAACATTATGTTTGGCAGGAAAACTGCAACAGCTCTCCAGGAGCCCACATACTGACAAGAGGTACCTTCCACAAACATTATTTCTTTAATACTCTTTAAAACAAGTCTGCAGTAATGCAATATGATCATCTTTAGATCCTTGTTCCTTTCTGTTCTCAATTCCAAGTGTATCAGAACGTTCTCTACACCATAATCTGTCCACAGTCCTCAAGCAGGAGGCCTAGACACCACCTTTCTTGAAGTGACATTTTCCAGTTTTCACGTGAGTTTGTGGGCACTTCTAATACCTACCTGCCAGTACCTCTGGCAGCCTGATTAACAAATTCTTACAATTCTAAGTAGTAAAACAATCAAACTAGAACACTTTGTCCAACACTGCAGAACGCTGTTCTCTGTCATCCAAATTTTAGTACATTTCTCTCTAATTTATAATTAAAAAGTGCAATTTTTAATTACAGACCTTTCAGAGTAAACAATAGGAAAAATCTTAGAATCTAACACACAGTAATTAGAACAATACTTAAGTCCAACTAATCTACAACATAACCACAAACGTAATATTCTTTATTAAAAGACCACGTTCCCTTTGCTTTCATTTTCTCATCAAGAATTTTACCTTGAAGTAGTATTTTATCACCTAACATTTAAAGGACTTGACAGCTTTGAAAAAGATGATACAGTGTGTAAATTACTACTACTGATGAGGCACCAACAGTGAAAACTGAGCTGGAATTGGCAGAAAAAGAAGTTACGTATTTTTAAAGTCTTGCAATTCATGTCAATTCTTGAAAATAATTCTGAAGCATTCTCAAGAGTTCTTTCTCATCCACTCTCACTCTAAATACACGAGGATATGCAGAACTCTTACAAAATTAAGAAAGCAAGGTCACAGTGACTGTTGGAACAAAAGAATGTTCTGAGAAATGCCATTTACATCATCACAAATGAAATCCCACTTAGGTAAAATTTCTCATATAGAGGAGCAACTTTGAAAATCTTACATTATAAATACACTCCACTGCCTGTTAGAAAACTTGAAACAAAACAAGCTTTAAGGTTACAGATACTTACAGATTTATTATCATCATTACTTGATGTTGGGTCTTTGTAGCTGGAGCCTGGTAATGCTGGAAAATCTTCATTGTGTATTGAAAAGTCCTGGGACTGCTCACTTGCTGGTTTTGTTACCATCCCAACTATTATCAAAATGAAAGCAGGAATAACATTGAACAATTACTAAGTATGGAATTTTCTGCTGTTGATCTTGCTCACTGCTCATATTCCTTATGTGCACATTGTACAGCAGAAACAACTTAAAAAAACAACAACTCTGGTAAAACAATTCGAAGCATATTCAATTTAAAACATCCACACAGATTAGACTAAAGCCTCTACTTAAGTGAGCTGAGAAACATTCTGGGTTAAATTCATAGACAAATTCACTACTTTAAGAATGAAGCCCCAAACTTTTATCGAGAAAAGCACCTGTTCTGCACATCTAAATAACATCACCAACAAAAATTCTTTACAGGAGTTACTGAAGTATTTTTTAAGAAGATCCACTGATGAAGCAAGGATACACTGCTTTTAATATTACACATTTTTCCTCCATTCTCTAACCTCCTAAGCAGGTATTCTTAAGAAGGTCCCCAGCTAACTTGCAACAGGGCAAATCACCAATGAAATACTTGCCTGTGACATAAGAATGACTCCCACTCTCAGTATGGAAACTGAAAGCATTTAGCCTGCAACTCTCGGTGCTCTGACCCTGATTTTAAAAAAGTAGGCCAAGTCACATTGGAATATGGATTCTGACTACTGAAAAGCAACGTTTTTTCTATGCCAGTTCAAAACAGAACAAAACAAAAATCCTCCACCAGACACCCAAGGGCAAATATTCTTTTCTCTGACACAGAGAAGCAATACACTAACTTGTTTGCAAACTACACCACTGTAGTAAGAGATGGCAGAAGCAAGTCTAGGGCCTATTTTTCACTTTTTCCTCAATAGATAATGTAAGATCTAAAATGACTCAATAGCTCACAACATATATGGCTTGGTATTGTATTCCTAAGTTAAAGGTCAATGATCTCTGAAGAGAAAAAGAAAATAATTTTGTTTCCTCTGTAATTCCTTTGCTTTCATAGTTATTATGATTTCTATCACTGGGAGAACAGTACTGATCATGAATTAACTGTATAGCATATTTTCCTTCTATCTAAGAAATGTTTGAAGGTTTATTTTCCTAAATAAGCTAAGCATAAAGAAAGCATGCCTCAGCTCAGTTTCAAACGTTTTTCTTGACCACAAGCAAAAGCACTCTCCTACTTTAGTTGCTGAGACAGTGGCAAGTACATCCCATAACACTATTTATTGTTCCTACTGTGATACCTGTCCCCTGCATTTAGCAGATGCTCAAAATAACTCGTCAGACAGGTATTTTTTTCCCTAGCTCACCACACAACCATGCAAACAGGTATGCTAGTACCACAAATGGGGAAACGGTGTCTTTTTTTGTAATGCAGCAGTACTGCTGAATATCAAACTCCAGGCCCATGCGGAAAGTACACCTACATAGGACTTTCCTCCTGTCTTCCATCAGTTTTCCAAGTAATGGCTCTTCATTTTGAGACGGACAAACTCAAGGAAACTACAAGCCATATTAGCTCTCTAATCTTTGTGTGACTTTCCAGCATCTTCATAAGGGCAAGTGACTTCTGCCTGCATTTTGGAGCACTTCCGTTTGACTTCTTCAGCTGTTTTTCACAGCTATCTCAAGCAGGTCTTGGTTACACCCAATCCATGAGGCTACTTTCCCCTGATAATGTAATACCTATCATTTCGCTCCAATTCGAATTGGAGCTATCTCTGAAGAACACTGGCTTTTTTCAGCTGGAAAAGACTAGGTTATTTTTAGTTGGAAATTTGACATGTGTCACAAAAATAAGTTATAAATGCAACTTTTCAGAGCAGCTGATGCAACATGCATGACAAAATCTACTGAAGCAGAAACAAAAAATAAGTATCGTCCTTCATGCTAAACTTACCCAATTTTTTTTCCAGACCCACATAGTAAGATTTGTATCCACCCTTATGTTTTTCCTTCTATTATTTTTAAGCTGTTCAGCAAGAATTATATAAGACACAGATCTGGAATCTGATTGACAATAGTCAGTGCTTACAGGCTACATTTTTTTTTTTTTTTGAAATCTGATTTCATCATAAGAATTATGGATAACAGAATTACACCAAGCACTACCAATAAACACTGAAAATAAATGGTACGCTTACAAGTGCTCACTTTCTACACAAAAAACATCTCTAATAATCAAGCATTATTTCTAAAACGTATTATTCAGAACTGGACAGTTTTGCATACATGCAACTAGAAAGCAAACTATTGCCTTAACTTTTGGAGTGTGAGCAGTTTTAGATTAATCACAGTATACAGACCAAAAAAGCTCAGCAGCCACTGTTGGCAGTGAACCTAAAACAAGACTTCACATAAACCTGAGAGGAATCTCCACCTATAAAGACACTGATTGTTGATTTCCAAAAAATGAGACTTAGCTCAAGATTCTGGCATTTTTGAAAAGGTTTCCTATTGTCTTTAGAACTGAAAAGGATGTATTGAGCAAATAAACATGTCACTCATCCAAAGGGTTTTCAAAAATATAACCTTACCATAGGGAGCCCTTCCAGCTAAAGGGTTTATTAATGGAGTTGGATTGCCACTTCCTTCCCTTCTGTTTCTGTCTGCTAGTGCTGGAAAATCTGAGAGGTCCAGTCCTGTCACATTTTCACTTCCATCTACAACAAAAGCAGGCATTTTAATTTTATTTATTTATTTATTTATTTGCTGTTTGATTTATTTATTTTACTTCATTATGCACAAGATAAACGTTAGATATACTTTTCCTCCTTCAAATTTGTCTTGTTACTCTTACATTTATAAATACCACAAAGGCATACAATATCTGTGTGACAACACTCTAAAAGAGAGCCTAAAGATTTTCTTTATAAAGAAATGTAGTCTGTAGCATTTGGTAACACCAGTTGCTCATTTTGAGCAACGACACAGCACATGTAAGATAGAGGCAGACTATCAACACCACAGCATCAGGACAAGTAGCCCGTTTACAATGTAAGGAGCTATCAAGGAAAGATTTCAGAGAAGATAATCACCCATAGCTCTTTTCTCCTTAGGTAAGACAAGTCAAGGTAAAGTTAAAACCACTGCAGAACCACTGCAGTACAAGCAACATGGGAGGATTTTTCAATTCACAGTAAAAAAAGAACCACACAGGTGAGGAAGACATCACAGCTCACAGCTCTACGAGGATGTCACAAAGCCATGGGGATAGCAATCCCCTTGGCCGGCCCCCTGTACTGTGACATCATCAGCACCTCTGGGCTGGCAGCCATCAGCAAACCAACACCAACAGCGAGGCCTACAGCACTGTTACGCTGATCTCCTTCTAATTCATTAAAGTCAGGTGAAGAATAATTCACTGGGAAAAATCTCAACTGAAACACCTGACTAAAAGGATCAGTTTGAGGTCTCTAAAAATGCTGTCTAATGTGTTTATGCTCTGTAACGTTTGAAACTGTTCTTCTCCAATTTCCTTTCCAATTCCATCAGCTACTTTACATTTCTAACTGAACAGAGACAACTTCCAGCCATGCAATGTACAGTGAGTATTCTATAGCAGACTTGTATTTTGCCTTTCAGAAGTATTACAAGCCACTACACTGAAGGAATAACACCAGATGGTATAGCACTGTTTTTGCCACAGGAAAACAAACAAACCATTAATACACTTACTACTCCAAAGAATCTTGGAACTAAAATAAAATCCTTTTTCCACATTCACGTCAGGTTTACAGAATCTGCTGAAGAAGATGCAGAGTTGCTCTCTAAGGGAAGTACTTCTGTGCAACAACTGCACTCAAACTACTTTCAACCTTATTCCATAAGAAACAAAATCTTTCTCCAGAACTGTGATATCAGTATAAGTGACAGTAAACTCACCTGTTCCATTAAAAATGTTACTTGATAAGGAGTTATTCATTCCAAATGCCTGATTTCTGTTCATCCCAAATCCAGACATACTGTGAAAAAAATCCAAGAAGTCAGAGAAAAGAGAATAGAGACTTTCATAATTTCCAGTTAAAGGCATTAAGGAAAAATGCAAAAGGCACTTAAATTATTTCATCTTAAGCAACCTATTTTATCTTATACTCAATTACTTTCCTTTATACCTTTGAAAATTCTGAACAGCAATGAGCACTGCTGAATGAAGACATTTGGAATGACTTTGAAATAACGTGACTTTGTAATAAAAATCTTTTTTTTAACAGTCACAACTCCTTTGATATCTGTCAGCCAACAAGTTATGATAGATGTGCATCTTACTCAGTAATTTCATATATAAAAATGAATTATCAGTAAAAACAATAGCAAAAAGACTAGAGAGCATTCATTTGCAGGTGGAAGCTGAATCATAGATGTGATCAAGTTTGTCATGACTCAGTTAAAAACTGTAAAGTTATTGTGTGCAACCATCACAACGTATGGTCTCTGCCACACAAGGACACCGGTACTGAAGTCTCACATGGACAAGCAAAAATATTTGAAGTCATCTAATTAGATAGGACTGCTGTGGTCTGACAACCACCCGAATGATCTGCTCCATTCTGTGTAGGCTGAAGATGTTAAGCAGTCACAAGGTAGCTCAGAGCTGAGTGAAATTCTGTATTTCTGCCCCGTGGGAAACCGCAACATTCATTCTCCCCTGTAAGGGGACAGAAGTTGATATTTTACAAGTTTCTGTTCACAGAATTGTCAAAAGTTTTCCTCCTAGGATTTTTATTTATATGACTTTCTCACATTTTCACAATTTCAAGCCCTAAATACTATGTTTTGGATTGAGATGTCAAGAAAAGAAACAGTCAAGAATGGTCCCATTCTGCTTTGCTTCAGCAAGATGATGCATTTGAAAGACATCCAAATCTTTCACTCTTCATACACTGGAAGAAACATTTCTGGTATCCTCTGTGAATCTCAAGACTTGGTGAGAGCATCAACCAAACTTGAGGGAATATAACCTTGCTTGGTCACAGACAAGCTTCTCATGCAAGGTATTTGTTTTGTTTGTTTTTAAAGTAATCAGAATTAACTAGATCAAGACTTTCAGTGATAAGAAAGGGATTAGGCCACCAGATGTGTACTTCCCTATACTTACTTGTAAACTGTTAACCATTGTTACCTCGGCTTTCAACATGTTTTACTGATGTAACTAGGAGAAAGTTGCACTATTTTGTGTTCCAAGATCTAAAATCATTTTTTGCTCCAAGAAAGGGAACGATTTTCAGAACACTTTACAGAAGCCACATAATTCATACACCTCTCAAGGAAATAAAAACTCTTTTTTCAAATGTCATTATACCATTTCATTAAGTACAGTCAATTAACAACTGGATATGTACTATACTTCTGTAGGCTAGTAAAATGTGGAATAAGAACTTGTCATTGTTCCAGTAATACATCGTTCTCAAATTGAAAAAACTGTAACATCATTAACATGAGCTATACAACGCAATCAGCAAAACAAGAGGGTTCTAATTCAAATGCTCCTACAGAATAGGATTTCATTATCTCAGCCCTACAACTGGATGTTATTTAAACAAGTACTTCCTATACATTAATTTCCAGAATCATTATTGTCTACACGTACGTTTTTCTTATACAAGCTCAAGTTTTAAAAACACTTCAAAGTATAAAATTATCTTTTTTACATTATCATCTCCTTTGCTTGGTGCTACACAACAGGAAAGAAAAGGTCAAGACACATGGACTGCTCTTTAAGTAATGCCTCCTATTTCACTATGTTAGCCCACAACATCAGAGGTGGATGTTGGTGGTATGGCAATGGGGGGTCAAACCATCCCACCAATATCCTGTTGAATGTTGTTGCCATGTGACAGGTGGCAGCAGAGGGGCCATTTCACACAATGGAGTCTGACATAGAAGTGTGGATAAGCAAAGGGGTATCACTGAATTCCTCCACATAGAGGAAACAGCATCCATTGGCTTCTGTTGAATGCTTATGGAGACCAAACAGTGGACGCGAGCACAGCGAGGTGGTGGGTGGCGTGTTTCAGCGGTGGGTCACCTCAACTGGTGCAGATTTTGATGAGAGTAGCATGCAGGCTCTTGTTCATCACAGGCAAAAATATGTAGCTAACAGTAGTGACTACGTTGAAAAATAGTGTTTTGTAGCTGGGAATTTGTTCTATCAAATTGTGTTGTTGTGCTCTTTGTATCTGTTGCGGTTCCCACTGAAGCAAATAGGAGGCATTACCTTCAGAGTGGCCCGTGTCCAAAGTCTTCTCACACTCCAAGAACACAAATTGCTATTACCAAACCTCTAGCTGTGATTTGGAAAGAGATTATTTAATGCCTATATCATAATGCAAAAATACAGAACTAAATAGACTTGATCAAATTAGTTCTGTAACAATACTACATCAGGTTACAGGTGGCATCTGACTGCCAGGAGTGTATCGGTGCTCAGTTCTCTAGGCTAGGGCATGAAGCAAGAAAGAAGAACAATCTGAGTACATAGGGATCATGAGATTGTGGTAAAAGAAGTCTGGAAAACAGTCAGCTGCGTGAAGCTGACTACAAGCTACGTAATCAGAATTGACACACATTTTATTACAAGGTTATCAATATAAACTAATCATAAACATATCAGCAACACCATTCAAGAACAATGATTTCTGATGCCACAGTCTTGCCTGGAGTTAGAAAATTCTGGCATCAAAATGAGCACCAAAACATTAGGTGAGTTGTAAACCACTGCTTTCCATATTATTCCAGAATTTAAACAAGTAAAATATGAGTTCTCCATTTTGTCCAAATCAGTTAACTGTTCTAATAGGATGACTACTTGGCAATAGTTATTCTGGATTACGTCCTGTCTTAATTCTTCCCAAACCAACAGATGAATAGTTTTCAAAATGTACGCACACAAAAACCAAGGTCTGTTTCAAAAACAAACTTGGGAACACACTAGAAATATCACATATTTTAAAGAAGGAGCAGTAAAAATCCAGTAATCAGAAACAGAATCTAGCTGTAAAGGTTCAAAACATCTGCACAAGCACTGACAGCAGCTTTGAAAGTTAGCGTTGAGAGAACAGAAGACACAAAGCGGTACTTACAAGTTTTATTCTAATGGATAAAAAAATAAGACTTTGAGAGCAGCACTTAAGCACACCCATGGCTGTACAGGGATGGTCTGACCAAACAGCCTTACCTGTTCACAGTAAAAGGTTGTCGAGAGGGTTGCTGCTTTGGCATACATATTATGCTTGGAGAGCTTCTGTTGGGGCTGCCTAACCCTGAACTGCTCATGCTGTTTGTCCTGCTGGGAATTCCAATGCCCTGACCAACCTGGGAGTGGTTCATCATATTCCTAGGATTCATAGGCAATATCCCCCTGAAAGAGAAAAACCATCCACAGAGATGAATCTGTACAGTAGTATTTGGTTACTCATTTAAATTACTCATGTAGGATAGACTTCGAGTTGTTGCAACTTAATTTGTGCTTAGATTCAACAAAGCACGTTTGGATTACTCTCTATAATTAATGCAGTTTTGGATTTCTTCAGAAACACCAGATGACCCATTGCGTACCAATCAAGTCCTCAGACAGGCTTGGATAAATACTTAAGTACTATGCATTTGAAGAGGCGTTACAACTCTTTTTTAAAGAGCACTTCAGACCTACTACCTTAATATTCTCACACAGTGTAGGACAGCCATATAAAAACAGTAACCATTTGTTTACCAGAACAACCGAAAAACAGACTCTTATATTCTGAAGCAGAATTTGCCAGCAACTTATCCTTTACATACAAAATCAAACACTGTCTTACATTAAGTCATATCCTACAGCTCTACGGTATTACTTACCTAACACAGGCAGTGGTCAATAAAAATTACTGTTTTTCTTTTTTACTTAATCAGTCTAAAGTAGCTGTGGCACGATATGCAGAACACTTAGTTAAGTGCTCTGCTGAAAGACACAATTGCAGAAACATTGGCTATCAATAAATACCTGCTCGGAGATGGAGGCGTGTGAAGTGACATTGTTGGTACCCCTGTTGTTGGCGTTACGTGGCTCGGTAACTGAGTGCCTTGTGATAAGCTGCGATTTAACTGAGGGGTATTGTTGCTCATTCCCCTCATTGGAAGGCCTAGTGCACCTATTGAAAAAAAATTCAGAGGGGTGGAGATACATAGCGATCCGGAACAAAGTCTTAGCCATCAGGTGTGGATGGAAACAATTTATGCTGACAACTTCAAAAAGTGTAAAGACTGTAGGAAAGTGCAGTGTAAAATGAAGTCCTTGCTTGCGTACTACAAGCCCAGTTATCTCACACATAGCCCCATTCTTGTTCATCTTGAGAAAGGCTCTTGACAAAATTTGTCTTTAAGTCACTAAAAAAATCTTATTCCTTTGAGATGTGTTCTGAATAGAACAGGGTGAGTTTTTGGTTTTGTTGTTGATAAGGACCTAAAAACCTACACATTAAATTTAAAAAGTCAGTGTTTTTGAGAAAGTGAATATCTCCATGGAATAAATAGGTTATTACATTTGAATGAACTGATAAATATTTGGCCAGCATTTAGAATGTCAATCTAGCTTGTTAAAAAATAGGCAAACCTGTAACTAAAAAAATGAAAATAGGAACATTTCTTAACACAGCTTTCAGGACACCAAAATGAATCTTACTGGACACTTCTCTGTAAAGTTTAAGTTGCTTCTTTTTGATAAGGCAATTTCAGTGTCCCAAGTCAGGTTAAACTCAACCCTAAGCAGGATTTTAACCATCCTCAACTAGTAATTAAAAGCATACAGGGCTGGTTTGGGTTTTTGTTTTTTGTTTTATTTCTTTGTGTTTTTCTTCTACATTCAAAATTATTTTCTACGCAAGCATTTGGGTGCAATATAATAACGTAAGCACTTTATCAACACACACAAAAAAAAATCATCTCAATTCAGAAGAACAAAAACCAACTCGTCTCAAAATGTCGGAATACTTTATGGAGTTTCTGATTATTTCCACATTCCTTTTCTGTATTCATGAAGTTTTAGAATTATGTCCAAAGACAAGAAAAAAAGTCATTTAGTGCAACATATCAACAGAAACACACTTGCATCTAAAACGTGATAGCTATAAATAACAGTCCTATCGCTTTGGTGTGAAGCTGCTGAGGAAGCCTCAGAGAATTTAAACCCTTATCTTGCAGACAAAAGGAAGAAAAATGATGACGAATCAGCACTCTCCGATGATAGATCACCCCTTCAGCAGAGCTGAGTATGTCAGCATAGGACATGATGAAATACTAAGAATGCAAAGAATGAACACAGCATACACTTCAGTTAATACAACAGACTAGGTCTGAAGAAACCTCCCAGTTGTTAAGCTCTCTCTCGCTCTTGCAGAAGTGCTGTCTGCCCTGGTGTTTCTGTCTGATTCACAGCAAGTCTGCAGTGGGAGATTTTGATAACAATCTAGTTTATCTCTATAAATTGAGATTAAGTAGTAGTGTGACTCACTATAACAAGCCTCCTAAGATTTCATTAATTGGTGATTATATCAAGGTGTTCACTGTAAATATTTTGGCAATGTGCTGCATCAGAATGACTTCAGTGAGCATAAATATAAGTTATAAAGAATATTTCACACTGATTAACAAGGTGGAATTTAAAAAAATAAAATGGTTAGGAACAATTCCCATACTCTTTCAGTGATGGTACATGGAAAAATGTGATTACTGTATTCAGACTGATTTTGTGCAAGCATTTGTTCAAACTTAGTCAGCTTTTCCACTAATAGTTTTTCTTCTAGTCGTTGACTTTTCCTTAATCAGAATTTTTAACAAGTACTTCTGCTACTGTATTCCTGTGGCTGACAAGTAAGGGCAGTTGAAATATTTGCCATTACATAGAAATTCCAAATGAACCAAAAAACGCAACCAAAAACAACCAAGGAAACCCTCTCTTATGCTTCCTCTTCTATGCTTTTCATTTAAGATGAAACAAGAGATCCGTCAACTGTTTCATAAAGCAGTTAATTTTAATGACTAAAATTAAGTTTAACTTAACTCTTTAAAACGACATCTTGCTACAGGATTGATAGTTATCAATCTAAAAGTACCTGGACAGCAGCTCTGTCTCTTCCAGAATATTTTAATCATAAGAACTTACATGAATATAGCTGTTTCTCCATCTTTGGATAAAACTGAACCCTGGAAATAGTTACTTTTGAATTTTCAGCCACTCAAGTCTCTGTGTTCAAGAGATTATGTCCTAGGCATGACAAACAACTGGACTGAACGACCAAGCTGATGAAAAAAAAAAAAAAAAAAAAAGGAACCCTAAAAATAATCAGCTACTTCAGTATCTTTATGCACTTGAGCCAGAAAGGTTCAGCACTGCCAGATTCAGGACTCAAAAATCCAAACCTGACTTTTGGACAGGCCAGAAAAGTCCCAGCCGTGAAATCAAATACTCACTGGTATGACACAGTTACTCGTCATCAGCCATAGGGACAGCAAAAAATGAAAATAAAAATCACTATCCTCTTAAGTCTGTGCCATGAAGGTCATGCACTTGGGAGACAAAGCTTTCAATGTTTCAGTTAAAACATCCACATTCTAAATATTCTTAAGACACCTTTCCTTAGTGTCTCTGACTCAAGTCAGATAGACTTGGCCAGAAATCTGCAAACATTCAGAAGTGTGGAGTAATGCAAGGTGTTCACAAACCTGTTTTACTCGTGTAACTCTATCTAACTCAGTCATTCTGAGTCACTCTCTGCATGCGCCCCTCTTAACTACAGATTGGTTCAGCTCTCAACTCCAGCACTTATGTCAGGCCTAGCATTGCATAGTGTTACTGTTCCTGTATATCTTTATTAGCAAAAGTGCATAGGTAGACTGCCAGATGCAAGTCAAAAAAAACAACTTCGAGAGATGGAATGAAACAAACAGTGGAGCAGAAGGAAATATCTCTTGATATCTCTTCCTTCTATATGAGTTGCCAAGCATATAGACAAGATTTAATTTGCTCTCATAAACCGTAAATTATAATTTCCTTCTAGCCCTTAGATGTTTTTCTGAATGAGGCTCGGTTTGGCCCAAATCACCTTCCTTAGCTTTTCTTCAGTTACTTAAGTCTCAGACATTTTTTTATAAGATGACTATATTTGGGTGTTTAACAGCTATATGGAGTCAATACATAACACCTTGTATACTGAACACTGCAAAAATGGATGACAGACAAAGCAAAAATGTGTTATCCACAATAAATGTAATCACACATTCGAGAGGACAGTCTTCTTTTGGTGATTGTGAAAAGCCTACACACATTGTCTATCCAAAAATCCTACATACATTGTCTATCCAAAGAGCATGAAACTAGAACATCTAATAAAATCAATAAAAGTAATTCTTACTTTGTTGCCCGTATAAACTTGCCCCAAACTGAGACAGCTGACCTGATGTTGATGGTGATGCCAGCATCTAGAATTTTAAAAAAGAATATAAGGTTATTACAGACACAGAGATATGATGGTAGTTTGGAAGTTTGCTCTGGAAGTTTGCAATAGCATATTCTTCTGCTATAAAAGTGACTAAAAATCCCCATCTTTTTTTCAACCATCATATCTGCATAGTTATAACAGTACATCCCGTGTCAATACATCTGACTCTGCATGTAGAAAACCAGATTTTCATTAACTTGCAAAAAATAGTATAGAGGGAAAAGATGCAGAAGCTTTCATTTTCCTGCCCTGGCAGCTACGAGAGCCACCCTTGCAAAAGAAGGAATACTCAGTTATTTAAATCAGATGCAGGGCTTTTTTCCCCACAAAACATGCATCATACACACAGATCTTCTGTTCAGTTCAGAAACAGCAAGTGCAAAGTTTCATATTACCAGCTGTAAATGCAAACAGTGGGAAATGAGCGCCGAGGTTGCAGCTGCCATACAGAAACAGATTTACACATTAAGCATGATTCAAATATTGAAATAATAACACAGTAACCCCCTAAAAAGAACACATCATGGCTGTAATGCACCATACGAACAGCCAGAATGTACAAACATCAGATGAAGTAAAATTTCCTGCTTCATCATGCCTACTTTAGAGATACTGCATGTTATCAAATATTTCCATTAACATTTTTTTATGTCCACTTTCAGACACTACACATGAAATGCGACAAACTAGAGACCCTCAAGAAAAGTAAAATATTAAACAAACAAACACAACAAGATATCAGAAGAAAGGTTCCGTTTTTGTACGCTCCAAAAAAGGAGGCAGCTATGGCAGGGACAAGATGCCAGATTTTCAGTCATAACTGTGAGAGGAAAAGAACGAACTATTCACCGTGATGCTGTAGAAATTGGATGTGTTAATAATTTAAGTTGTGGAACAGAATACTTAGGCTAAACGTTTAGAGAAAAACCTCTGCAATCTCACAGCCAGTTAAGCACTGGATTAAACAGGTTCCTTCTGCCAGCCTCCATCGCTGGATGTCTTTAAAGAATCAGACTGATGTTTGTCAACATTAGGTCTGGCTGGTTTTCCCCTAGAGCAAAAAAGGGGTAATTAGCTGACCTGATCCATCCAGCTCACATAATACTCATACTTAGTGATCCACAGGAGACATTTGTGTGTTTAGTACTGTAGTCAGGACCTGAACTGAAAGATCCAAGGAAACGGATGCCTGGATTCTTACATGTACTCTCATGCTCTCAGCTTGAGAGTAAAAACATAATAATAATTAAAGTACATGATACTGTGGTAAACTGCAAACTGTTTTGTTGACTTAGTCTAGACAGATATAAAGCTCAAACAAACCTTAGGAAGTGTCCAGCTAGGTGTCTGTGATGGAGCCAAATGCAGATGGCATAAACAAGAAATAAAACTTGCAGGGTAGACACTAAATGTCAAGAGCAGCTTTGATGTCTATAACTTACATAAAATATTTATGACTTTTTGAATACATACACAAGGCATGAGAGGAAGAAGTGCAGCAGAAAATATCTACTGTAGGAAAATGTATCAGAAACATTACCTCAAACTTGCATAGCTCACACTATTTTGTGCATATGTTTGGTAGAAAGCAACCACAGCAATAAACATGCATACCTGCATACGTAAGAGGGCTGAGCTACTAAGACAAAAAGTTCCTACAGAAAAAAAAACTGTAGCTAAAATGGATCCAACTTCTCCCTTCTTACTGGAGGACTGGCTGTAGACAAAATAACACTTTAAATAATCAGTTGCATCAGCTCAGCAGTCCACATCAACAAGTGATGTAGCCAGAGATGCACGTTTGTTAAGCAAAAAAGTTGATCCTGAGGTACTAACGTACATTCTGAACATTTCTAACTTGAGTTTGCCTTGTCTACCACACCTAACCCCGTGGTTTGGCTGCCTTTGCCTGTGAGTGAAAAATGTTTGCTGCACTCCAGGAGCATCTCTGCAACCCAAAGAATCACACTGATCCACATTGTGACCACTCTGCAATGTGAATCAAAGTGGGGACACCTGGGAGGATGGACTTCCAAAGCATGCTCCACATCCAAACTCATATTTGTTAAATATTGACAGAACAGGCTGATACAGTAGTTTCACCTCATCTTTCCCTTCTTAGAATGGTTAGAAAAAAAAAAACAAAACACGTTACAACTTGACAAATTGGAGAATCCTAGAATGTGATGCAAGTCACAGCAAATTCTAAATCCATGCAAGAAAAAGGAGTTATGAGAGTACCTCCAAAACAAAACAAACAACAGCAACAAAAACAGAAACCGAGACAGAAATAGCAATAAAATTACTACCAGTTTGGGGTTAGACAAGCAGAACGGTTATGCCAAAAAGAAAATCCCACAATAGCTGCTTAGGTTATGTAAAAACTGCCTGTGATGTAACAAGTGAAAGATGGTACAAACCTCAGCATAAAAAATAAAATCACAGACCTAGGAAGTACTAAATTACTTGAAAGTGAGGAAAATGAAATGTACCCTGAGCATTACTTGATTTTTTTCTTTAATTCAGTTAAAGGAAAATGAGTGGTAAACAGTATTTAATGAACAATGCTTATTAAAAATCGGGTTTTCTTTTTGAACTATTTCAAAGTAGGTCACATGCACTGTCTCATTTGCTTTTGTAGGAAAAGCTACACTCATAAGGACTTGCAGTGAAACCTTTCTAGAAGAGCAGAATAAAGGCTAAGTATTAAATTCAGCAAGTCTAACGACTCATTTTAAGGTCACCACGTATCACCACATACCTAGGATAGCAGGGATAATAAGATTCAAGAAGAAATAGGAAATTCAGGAGATGCGTTCTAAGCTGATTAAGTGAAGTACTTCTAAAATCTCATGGAGAAGGAGTATGTTGCATGGGTTTCTCTCTTACTCTGTCTCATTTTGTTTGTGATATGTCGATATACACATCAAGATATTTCTGACATTGTAATCCATCACTAAACCTCACCAAACGTTTTTCACTTATAGCTACGTTAGGAGCCATTTACAGTAATTTTCATATCACTTTCATACCACTTAGGGCAACCAAAAAATTACTAGATTAGCCAAGATCTTAACATTAGCTACCAAGGCCTCCTTTTTACACAACAAATCTCTGAGCAACTCCGAGCAACTCTCCTCAAACTGTCTATCAAAGATAAAGATTCAAAGTGAATGCTATTAAGATTCCTCCCAGCATCATTTATTTTATTTGATTGGACTATCAGCCACATGATACACAAAACAGAGCAACTCTCTAGGAGCATACTTAAAGGGTGCATACCTTTGCTGCACACATATAGAATCACATATAGAATATCACTCTCCAAGCTGATGCATTTCAGTTAAAGCAATCTGCTGGTGGTCAACAGCTATAAAACCCAGCTGTGCTAAAATATGGCATTTCTCTATTCTAAAAAAGCACGACTTAACTATACGAATTATTTCAAGTGCCTTTCCTCTACAGGTTGTTAGGCGACTGAGGAAGCCTAAGGGGCTTGCGTCTCCCTTAGGGCCACAAGGCAATGCAACAATCCTTTGTGCAACATCAGGACTGCCTTTTCTGCAGTAGTGAACTGAAGCACAAACATCCAGCACTGACAGACTGAGTTGCTGATCGTCAACTCAGATGAGAACACCACTTTGCTCACAAGTTTCAGATGGTCACAGTGCAATTCTGACCATGTAAAGATTTTGCTTCTAAACTTGAATCAGCTGATTATTCCAGCAGACAGATCAATTTCTTTGGTCTGGTCCACATAAAACAAAAAACAAACAACAAAAAAAAACAAAAAACCCAGTAAGTCAATAATATACTATCAGACTATGTACCACTCCCAGTGATGAACTAGATTTTACCATAACTACTTTCATTAAGTATTGATGAGTTTTCTGCAGCAAGTTGATCTAGAAGTATCCTGAGAAAAATTGCTTGAATTTGGCAGAGCTGTAAAAAAGCTGTTCCATTTCATAATACGTGAGGCCTAGACCACAATCTCCTGATGTTTCAGCACCTTGGTGTGGGGAAAAACAGCTCTCCTGCAAAGGCCACCATGCCACGCAGTTACAGCCTAAAGCCACTTCCTTTAACACAAAGCAAGCAAGCCTCAATCTACTCCAGAAATTGAGCTCCTAAAAGCATAAGATGTTAGAATAAGCAAATAAGTGCATGAGTAACATCTGACTTGATAAATGATGCCTTTCTCACAGGTGCAAGCATCAGCATCATTTCATATTTGCACTACTTTATTTCTGGTAACTGCCATCTGTGCTGCACTATTTAACAGAACAGCTGACCCACAGCATCAAAAGGAGAAAGTGTTATAACGGCATGCACAAAAACCCCAAGATGACAAATAACTGATAAAACACATGTTTTGCTATGCCCTGGACAGTTCAGTATGCAGTATCAGTTCAGTATGCAGTATTATTATTAGTCCTCTTCTATATTACAAACTGGTTTTTAATACAGTATTCATAAAACTCACACTACAACAAAATATTTATAAATCTCAAAACTGGAGAACAATAAATACATTTTGAATGTCTGGCAACTGAAAGGAGTTATTTGCAGGCAAAAATTTTACTCATCTCCATTACTTGTGAAAAATAAAAACAAATACAATAGCAAAACAAAACAAAACATGAATTTGCATTCCGTCCTCCAGACTTCATCACTTGAGGTTGTGGCCTCTTGTCGCTGGTGGAACCTGGGAAGTACACGGGGGTGAGGAGCACACCGTTAAGCACCACCTTGCAGTTAGCAGTCAGCTGCAACTCTTCTCCTGTTGACAGCAGTACCTTAAGGTCTTATAGGCAAGATATTGCCACCAAGTGACAGTGATGTTACTGACTGTCATTCATTGTTAATGACAGAGGTTAACAAGGCAATTCAAGTAAGACTATAAAAACAAGTTCTCTCTGGGTAGAAACAAACCGTTTGATGTTGCAGCAAATTAATACCCCTAATGATTACTAAGAACTTGTTGAAAGCTATTAAAAGAAACGCCATAAGACATGAAGATCCAGGACAGCAAGGAAATAGTTTGTTCTAATTGAATATGCGCTCGTATACTGAAAGCAAAACCAAAAAACCACCCACAGATCGATGAAGTAAAACACCAATATCACAACACAATCTGTTCAGTAAACAGAATCCCTGACTGAGAGATGATACCTTTTCCCTTCTACAAGAGGTAAATAATTTTATCATGAGGTTCATCTGGCCCATGGAGCCACTTCAAATGGCTATGCTGACACTCAAGACCTATCTTGCATTGTTGATGTACATGAAGATGTAATGAAATAGTGCTTTTAGAGAAGGTGCTGAAACATCTATCACAGTGATTCTTTTTTCCCTGTAAAAAATCAAACACAAACTGAACAGTGTTTGCAATTAAATACTACAATCATCAATAGCAAAATTAATTTTGTTGTGGTAAGTGATGTGAAATAACTAATTAAGCTAATTCAGATACATGCTTCTTGTAAACTGTGTGACAGAATATGAAAAGCTGCTTTTCTAACTCTTCTTGCATGTTGTTTACTTTGATAACCCCATCCAGATACCAACTTACAGTGAAACAGATGAAGAGTGCACTTTGCATTCTTTATTCTTTGGTCTATTATGAAAATGCAAGCTGTATGCAGCGTGACAATAAACTCTGAAAAGGCACACTGCAAGAGAACTTAATAAATAAATAAATAAAATACTTCCCCTCCCCCCCATCTCATCCAATGGAAATCATTCCACCTATTTTCAGTTTATGACATTGCAACATTTATTTGTTAAAAATGTGTTGGTTTTTTTTTAGTTAAAATATAGCACACACAATAAAAACGCTAAGTGTGTTCAGTCACTTTGAGAAGGAAAAACACAACTCCATTCCTTTGCATCTTACACTTCAAGGAATATATTTCATAAAGCAAGCATGGCAAACAAATATTCAGTGTATCTGCCAGTATGATTACGTGTATACTGTTAATACATACAATAATACTCATTTTCCATTTAAAATAGAAGACATTTAATATTCTCCTGAAAAAGCTTTCATTTTTTGCCCTTCACAAATCAATCAAAGCTGTTCATATTATGGAAGTTATCTAATATAAATCAGCTCTATTAGACCAGTCAGCATTAGCTCCAATGCTTCTGCTGCTCTTTCTGATATAAAAGGATTCCATTAAGTGCAGCATCTGAAGCTAAATTATGACCAACTAACCTAACAGATTCTCATGCAATGAATAAGTGAAATGCCAGGCAAGATATCTTGGGAAACAAGACATCACGAGTTTCCTTAGAACCCTAAAGAATAGGATAAGAAAGTCCATAGTCAAGCTGCAACAGTGCAATGGTGTTCAGCAACCATAAACCAAAGCTGTTTCTAGAAGAGTGATGAAACCCTTCCACATTTGATTTTCCAAACCTAGCAAGATTATAGATCTCCATCCCCCTGGTAAACTCAATCTTATTTCACAGGTTTTTATCTAACATAAAACTCACACCTATATATAAGGATATATATATTATTATTAACAAATTACCTTTCCATTAAAGCTTTTGACTGCATGTTAATATTATCACCCTGTTCATTAAAAGGCTGACAACTCTCTTCATGCAACTGATTCTGCAACTGCCTCATGAGAGAGGAACACCTGAATTTAATCCACTGTGGACATACTTCTGTCATGTAAGGAGGAATGAGTCCTCTGGAAAGTGGCCCCTCAGAATCAATAACCCAATTCACTGTGCTCAGCACCTAAACCTAAGAGCATCTTACTTCAGGAAAGGTATTGTCATGCAGCCAGATTAAGAGCTGCAATGAGCCAAATCTAATCTGCAGGACTGATGTTACTTGATCACGTTATTACAATGTATTTTCATTTCACAAGAAGTCACATTGTGAAAGAACTGAACTGCACAAGAGCTTCATGTCTCAAATGAGAAAGTCCAGAATCTGTTAAGGCATTAAGGTTCCTTTGTTCATTTTTAAGAAAAGAGAATAAAGCCCAGCAAACTAACACACTGGGAGTGCAAATCACTTGAACCCTTAGTCACCTACTGAGCAAGTAGGGAAAAAAAAAATCAAAGCAAACCAAAGAACAAACCAAAACCCAATCACTGGGCTAAGAAATGCAAACAGAATTCACCGCAAACAAACTTCTGTCATAATTTGGACAGATCTTCACTAAAAGGCATGGCTGCATACAACCAAATCCACGCCTGCAGCTGACAGCAAAAGAAGATACTTCAAAAAAGAAACATATGTCTGTTTCAGAACTCCTTACTACAGAAAGATTGCTTCAGATATGAATGGACAACCAGTTGAAGAAAAGCCTACCACAAGATTTTGCAGGTAAGGGGATGTCACTTATTTTGTTGGGGGGTTTTTTTGTGCTTTTTTTTTTCCTGAAAGTTCACACTGAATAGGTCTGAAGTTTATTGCCAATATTTCCCCTCTTATTTTGTGATCACAACATGCACCTGGCTGCCAATACAAGCAACAGAAACACATTTGCTTCAAACCAAATCTAAAACTACTTTTTTCTAAACTCTTATATTTTCAACAAGAGTGATAAAATATCCAAATTATTCAGTAAAACATTTCTGACCTGGTTATCACACTCTAGATGCAGCAGAATTTGTAGAAAGAGCATTCGTGGATACACTTTGTTCCACTTCCCTACTTAACCACAGCAAGGCTGTGATGACTCACAGCAGAGCCACCCGTTTAGTTAAAGAGTAAGCACTGGAGTAAAATCAGAGATACCACAGTCATGTGCCTCCCCCCACTCCCCCCAAACAGATCCATGCAACACACAGAGGGTTTTAAAAGTAACTGTGTGGATAAGTAACATGCAAATTCTTCATTTCAAACAGCGTGGAAATCCTGGGTGTCTGGAACTACATCCCCCAGTGAAAAAAGGCAAGTTATGAGAAAGCTCTTTGCTTTCAGCTAAAATGAGGCTCTGAAATAAAAACATCTCCTAAATTCTGTGCTACTTGTTCTCACTTGTCAAAAGTCTTCAAATTCTGAGATATGACTTCAAGAGCCTTTACTCATTTCACTTTACCTTCAGGTGAAAAAAGAAAAAATCTTTTAAAATTCAAATTAGCCAAAGAAACAAGTCACAAGAATACCGAATTAGCAAGTGCCGTAAGAATTGTTTATTAAAAGGCATAAAATGCTTCTTTTTCCTCCCACATCTTTTTCAGATAGCTTCTAGATGCTTTTTCAACCCTAGTAAATGAAGAACTATTTCCTAACATAATACAATGAAAAACAAAATCTCTGGCTTAGGTGTTAAAATAAACTACCAAAAACTCCTGAAAAAACCCTCAACCCAGTAAAATTGTGTATGTGATGAAGCACGTGACTGCTCAGGGGTTCATGCGCATAGATGGTACATTGGAGGAAAAAAAAACAAGAAAATATTTTAAGTCTTGTAGCTAAAACCCACCACACATCAAACAGAAGTTTTACCTACTCTGAATAGATATGAGATTGAAAATGAAAAAACAGCTATTTAAGTTGCATAAAACGGCGCAGCGTATTGACAATTCTACTACTTAAAAATATACATTTAAGATCGTAAAGATGTTTTCAATAAGGACTGCAGTTACAAAGAGATGGTGCATGCCAGGTTTTGGACTTTTTAGTGTCAGTTGCATTTTCTGAATATATAAGTGACAGTAGCCTCATTTTCCCCCTAGAGGTCTTCTACCTTAGTTTATAGTACACACACACGGAGAAAATTCCATCTAAGTGTCAAACAAGAAAGACTGAAAAACATTTCAGGATCAAGAATGCTAGAAGTTTTTCCTCACAGGTGTTCATAACACTGCATCCCAATTTTGAAACATGATTCCTCATTAGCTTACTCACTGGAAATTCTGAGCAAACTGATTTTTGTCTGTCAGTGCTAAGCATTATCCAAACACAAATGCAGTCAATAAATTTATTGTGCCCTCATAAAAAGAATACCATCTTTCATAGAATTTCAGTTCAAAATCTATTTAAATACACTGTTATTTTTCAATGGAAAAGGTTTTCGAAAGCTGCAAAATTGATGGGACAGCAGTAAGCAAACCATGAGACAACCATCTTTGCAGATGTTCATATTTGTTGTGAGACAAATGAAAGAACAAAACAGCACATAATACATACAATAGACTTAGCTATACATCAGTGATCAAAGGTGCACAAGACAATGTAAATATCACTGCTTCACATTTATTTTGATCACTCTTTTTAAAAGTTGTTACAAAAGCATGTAATAGTTTAAGATTTTATGCATAAACTCAGGAAGTTGTAATGGTAAATAGTGAAGCTACGCAGGAAAAAAAAATCCCTTAATTATTTGGAAACAAAACTTTTTGCAAAAACGACTTCCATCTCCTGTTGGTATGACATCTCTGTTCTCTGCCAACTACGTCAGCTTCTATTCCCCATTTCGTCCACTTCTCCCACACAAGCTTTCAGGATTTCTCATTTGTCATTCCTGGCAACTGCAACACCCACCTTCCTTCTCTCGAAGTCCCATCCTAAGATCCACTTCTGCAACATTGCCTACAGAAAGAGTAGGCAACTAAAACACTCATACTCTATGTCAACAATGTGCCAAGCATCAGCTTTCACTGTATATTGTGCAACATAGTATCTCACTTGACACTCACTTTCTTACCACATCTTAAATGACTTCCCCCTAAACACATCAAATCTAGTAGAGGAAATTTAGTAACTGAGAACCAGTAAAAGTGATGTCAGAGTGCTCTCTGCACCTCTAGGTACTCACAGAAGAGAAAGCATGTTCAATGTTACGCATATCTCAGTGTGCCTGTGTGCATCTGTGTTGTACACACATGTAATGAACACAGAGATAGAAAAGAGGAGCCTATTTAATATTTTTTTTCCACTTGCTAGCTCGCCTCAACTTTCTCATCAAGCTCATGGAAACAACTTTAATTAAAAAAAGGTCAAAAACGTTGTTCAAGCATTTTTTGTTTTTTCTTTAAAAATTCATGATACTTAACCTATTTCCTCCTATCCTTGAAAATATTAAATTTAACTGACAGCCTATAGAAAGTATTTACATTTAGGAAGGTCAAAGTCCGTAAGACCACGCTCACTTTGGTATTAAACAATTACATGCATTATTAAAAAAAAATGTTTAAGAATGGCTGATTTTCTATCTTCTATTACAAAAAGGAGTGATGTCTAACTTAGGCTACATGAGCAGATGAACAAGCTGTGTGAGGCACTGTCAAAAATGACCAATGAAGATAAAAAATGCAAAAAGACAACAAAAACAATTTAGACAACATGTAACCATTAGATACAATCAGTCATCTAGTTTGAGCTACAAATACAGTTTTTAAAGATTAAAAAATAAAGCCTTGGCAAGGCTATGATTGAAGCTGTCCATATATAAATACATAACATATAAATATATAACAATTACCACTGAAGATGGTTATTCACAGCTTAAAGCCTGATGAAGCCTTTCCTTACACACATTTAAAGTACTCGAAACCACCTCACTATTAAAACGGGAAAAACAGTTATTCAACTTACATCTTTTTCTGACCGATGTGGGAACATCGATGATTGGCTGTAGTACATGTTTTCATCGTGGTAGTCACCATCAACCCCCTCTACAAACTTCTTCCTTGAAGCACCAAACATGCTGTTTGTCACCTACAGAAAAGAAATGATATGTAAGACTGAGCTCGCTGTACACTTCAGTATTACACATTTTAAATACACGTGCGAACGGACTGTTAAAAATTACTCTAGAAAGCTGAAAATTCCTCTATAAATCTTTTAATAGATATTGCCAGTGTAATGACTCATCCATCCAGGATTTTCATCTGACGAATACTTATTTCAGAAGGAACTAGGATGGGAAGTGATTAGATGGTTTGCTTTGAGGAGGAGTGTATGTCCCAGTGCCTTTCGCTCAGGTTTTAATTACAGAATGTCAGACAGCAAATTAGTAATTTTCTCAGTTTTCTCCTTTTCAGAAGAAACACTGTATCTAAAAGAAGAAAATAAAGGAATGTTCTTTAGAGTACAACCACATTAAATACATATATAAATAGTGAAAAAGGAAACAAGGAAACCATGAAATCACTGACATGCCTCAACATCACAAGTTTGGGGAAAAAAAGAACCAAAACAACTTTCTACTTTTAGACTCAATTACCTCTAGAGGTCCCTTCCAACTCCTACAATTCTGTGATTCTGTGACCCCGCACGCTGAGACCCATGATGAAGTAAGAGCAGGTTGAGCTTAACCACACTTAATAGTGACATCAAGATTGGCAAAATTATTGCAGGCATCCATAGAAAAACATTTAGATTTTATTTTGCCCTTAACTCCCTGAGGCACTCACGCACACACACAGCTGCTAAGTCAAGAACTTGAAACTGAAGAAAGAGCAACCATGCAGCTGTTCACAAAACCCTAATTCATAAGAAAATTTCCTCCCACAGTAAGGTCATGCAATGTCACCACAGGATCTACCACATACAGTGCATATTTACGCACCTGACTTTTTTATTTATATAAAAACACATACCACTGTCAAATCTCTAACCTGTCTGGCTACAAAACACCGTGCCAGCGCAGAGCAGGCTAACCAACAGGTTAATGTTCAAACCAGATGAATAGCACACTCTGGCCAGCACTGTGCAGCCTGCCCAGTTCCTCTTGTGGAATGGAAGACTGGAGAGGGGGCAATGGACCGGGCAATCAAAGCTGAACTGCAGCACACCTTCATTCACACGGATCTGTAACATCCTGAAGATAAGGACGGTAAATTGCAGCTAGCTTATGAAATGCTCTGAGCCTGAAGACTTACTGTCATCACTACTGACAGCATTAGCTAAGCATAAGACTTCAGAAGAAAAGTGTCCTTTTATACCACCTTGTGCTTACAATTGATGCTGACCGAATTTCAAAACACTTTTGCTGGTCGGCTGTGAGAAGAGTCACTTTCAGCTCAAAACTCTCTTATCCTCACTGACACCAATTTACTCAGGTATTCCCCATAGTGTGGCTTATTCAAATTTCAGCTTTACTGAAAAAGATTTCTGAAACTGACAACACAGGTGCGCCTATACAACAAACAATCTATCTCCACAAGTTCAAAGTCACGGCACTTTTGAGCAAAAGTGGAGCACTTAGGATGCACACATTAAGGTTACCATCACAGAAATGGCCCAAAATGTTCAGAAAAACAAAATCTTATTATGCTTTTCTCAGACAAAAAAAAAAAATCAGTTACACAGACCCACAGACTGACGATGTCAACAAAATTTCTATGATGTGTCAAAGGTATATAAAAGCAACTAGAGGTACTGCGAATCTTTTCCAGATGAAAACTGCTCGTTTCTGTGCAATACCATAAAACACAAGTGTAGAGTCCCAAACTGCTTGAATGTATCCAGCTGACTTTCACACTTGTAGTGAAGCTTTCATTACACTATAAGCATATCCCACTGTGCTAATCCCCTTACAATGCAATTATCACCTACCAGATGGAATGGAGCATTTAACAGGCTAAGGGGATTATCTTGTCCTTTGCTCTGCCTGAATAAAGTGCAGAGAAAAGGGTAGTTAGCTTTCACCACTGCAGAAATGATAATGAAATGTTTGGGTGAAGCTATCCCCTAGAAGCTCCGCTTATCAGCCGACCACAGCTTTGAAAAGGTAAAAGCACAGCTCCTCACAAGTCCCTAAGGATTTTTCAGAACTCTTAACAATACCTGGGATAAGAGATGACTTTGTTGTTGTTGTTGTTAATTCTAATGAAAAGATGTATTAGAAGCCTATATTTTTAAAAATTTACTCAATATACCACCTCAAAACCTTGTGACCAAAAGCAAATCAATGAAGCATATACTGTAAGGTATAGACATAATATGTTATTCAGAACTGCAGTACAGGAACTATAGATGGGAAAACAATTCTGACTTTGACCCTGTAAAGCTCTGGGTCTCATTTCTGCAGACATATACATGGCTAGCTACATACACACACAGCCACTGTAAAGGCTTCTGAGGCAGTGGGATAAGGTCAGAGCTTTGAGTCTCAGAACAATTTTAAAGCTGCAGTGAGAATGCTGGTGGGCCAGAAGATGAAGTCCATATGTCAAAAAGCTGGAAGATATTTTAACACTTTCTTCCAAATTCTAAGTGTCTAGAAGATTATCTTCTACACTGATAATTGTATAAGAAAGTGGCACAAAAACTAATCAAGATTATGCCCAGAGGACTGACAAAACACACTGATACTAATACAGCCTTACAACTGCACGGTTATTAAATATAAGTGAAGAAAATTTTTCATAATTAGGCGGATAAAATATTGATATTTTTAACGGCAATCCATATTTCTACATGGTAACTTAAAAAGACAGGGCTGACAAAATTCAGGGAGCAGAGCAGCACTATCAGGATGCAGCAGCAGGTGGGACAGGGCAAGCCTGAATGAACCCTACCTGCAACTCTGTAGCTGCACTGCAGCAAAGTTCTCCCAGAGTTAGGTAGGACCTCTACCTTTTTGTGAGCGCTGACATCTTCACAGCAGCCTGAGGGAAGTGCTACACGCACTGCAGGCCCCACTGGCAGCTGCTGGGTCTCAGCAGGGTTTCCCTGAGCTAAGAGCTGGCAGTTGTTTTCAGAGAACATCACCACGACCCAGCTCTCCAAAGCCATGCAGCCACTGAAGGCCAGTGAGTGGGATCAAAGGCTGGACTGCCAGCAAGCAGCTGGCACGCCCCTGAATGAGAAGATCTACCCCCGTGCAGAACTTGGTACTGTGACAGAGGGGTTATGCAAAGACAGGATCTGCTTGTAAGGTAGATTTACTAAAAACTCTGACTTAAGCTGCAAAATACCTTTATAATCACTTAAAAAGTGATGATATGACTGTATATTACATTAGTTTAACAGCTCAAAGCAAATAAATTAATTTTATTGAAGTATGAAACTAATTCTGCGGCTGCTTTGCAGTACTGCTATAGGTAGTGCCCAAGGACAGCTCATGACATCAACACTAGCAACTCAAAACTAGGAGGACACTGTAACATCTCCCTAAAGAATGAATACTTTTTATTTTGTACAGAGCAGAAAAATCAATCACTGAGTTACAAGTGACTTAACTCCTCATCACTGTAAGAGCTGAAAACTGTATGAAATAATACAAATTAAAAAAAAAAGTCACTTTAGGAGTTTGGGCAGCATCTCCTCTGTCCTGCTCCTCAAATGTCAACAGTGTTTGCCAGCATACACAGTCACTGTGAGAGCATAACTCCAGGTTACAATCTCAGCATTAGCTTCCACCAACCCACAGCCCATGGCTTCTGTAAGGTGTTGCTGTTTAGCTCTTAGCAAGCAAAGTCAACGATTTGCTCTGTTTTTATTTCTCATTACAAATCAAAGCTTTCAAATAAGGTAAGATACTTAAGTGTCTACAAAACAATGAGCCTTTCCATGGAAAGCAGGTGTCAGTTCCATTAAGTATCACAAGTTACACACCAGTAACCACCAAATCAATCTGCAATTTAAGTCAAAACACAGAATTTGTAATTCCAACAGTTGGTACTTCTACAAGATAGCATAAATCTTATTTATAGGAAAAGCTAACATTTATTACCACATTTCTCAATGTCAAAAATAATTCCGATTTGTCACAAAGTGGAACTGATACACAATATAATGTATACTACTAACTCGTTTAACAAGGAAGATCTCTCAAATCCCAGCCCTTTGGTGGAATACGCTGAGTTATTTAAAAACAGAATAAAGCACAAAATGCACGTGAGCACAGAATTAAAAACAAATAAATAAATACATATTGTCAGGATGAAAGAGGAACAGAACTTGAAGTTGAGACATTCCTCCTGTTCCCTCATTTAATTTCACAATTGCAACCAGTTGGTTTCCCCAAGGTGATGCTAATTGAGCATTCTCCATGCTTGCAGCATGGTACTCTTTCAAGTAACAATTCTGTAGTATCAACTGTATGTAAACATGGAATAAGTAACATTACACTGTATTTCTTTTTTACGTAATAAAAGCACAGATTTGCACTCACTGTTAGAAAACAATAAAATACCTCTTTTGTCGTCCACCTTCATCACTGGCTTTATCTTCTTCTAATTTACTTAAATATCTTTAAATTGAAATATCAGAAACATGGAAGTCTGAAATGAAGACCACAACATAATTGAAACAACTCTACCAGAAACCCTGACGGTTGTGCAGCAAGCGTGCATCTCTGCTGTCCATGAGCTGTGCAAGTGCAACTGCCACTAACACCATACAAGCCACAGAAGTTCCCCTGACAAAGACCTCCATCTTTAACTATGTTTAACTGCTATGAAATAACCATTTTAAAATTGTCCTGAAATAAAAAAAACACGAGGGACAACAAACATAACCCACAGTAAAATACAATAATAATCATCAAAATCACTAAAGCTAAACTTGAAAATTTACAGTGCAAGGAGCTCCAACTGGTTTCACGACCTGGCTGACATCACACACATTCTGGGACAGACGTGACCTGACAGCGGCCTTTCAGGATCTAAAGGGGAGCTACAGGTAAGAAGGAGACATACTCTTTAGCAGGAGTTGGTGATGGAGCAAGGGGAAATGGCTTCAAGCTTAGGGAGGGTAGATTTAGGTTAGATATCAGGGAAAAATCTTTTACAGTGAGGGTGGTGAGGCACTGGAACAGGCTGCCTAGTGTTGTGTTGATGCCTCATCCCTGGAGACTTGCAAGGCAAAGCTGGATAGGACCCTGTGCAACCTGATCTAGCTGTGATGTCCTTGTTCATTGCAGGGCAGTTGGACTAGGACGCCCCCAGAGATCCCTTCCAACTCTAAGGGTTCTATGATTCTATGTCCTGCAGGTTCTGCACACGTCTGGAATTTGGAAGATAAAAGAAACCAAAAGTGGTTGGGGATGTGACTCTTCCCTGAACTGCGCAGATGCCTTCTATGGATCCGATCAATGAGGTGTACTCTCAAATAGAGGATAAAGACCAAGAAATAATCTTTGGGCAAGCCAAAACATTACCAAAAGAAACACAGAACATCTATTTTGAAGATGTGAGAAGTAGCAAGTGACCAGACAAAGTCATCAGAACAAATAAACTAGCACTCCAACAGGACTGCCCATAGAGAGAAAACAGGAAGCTGCCAAACCTATTCTATGTTACTCAGTGATGCGACCCAAGGAGACACAGGAGTGCCTCTTCTGCAGAAGACATGACACTGAAGTCCCAAGTTCTAACAGCACAGGTGTATTCACACATGCTGCAAAATGTGCAGCTTGCAGTTAACAATATACCACTACATTCCATCAACTATACAAAAAGGGAGCACATATACCTGCTTTCTTCTCGACACCTCCAGCCATTTGAAGGATTTACAGTCCACTGAAGACTAAGATGGGTTCTAAACTAGATTTAACGTAGTACTTCCAATTTAGTATTATAAAATGCTATACACTTGCCTGTGAAATGGCCTTCAACTCATACGTGTCACCACAAAAGTGATGGTTTAAAAATAAATGTCAATGGTGCCAGTAGCTAACATGGCCTGTACACTGGCTGAAATAAACAAAATTCAATACTATTTTAAATATGTATGCATTGGAAAAACAGCAATACTCTTATTTTAAAAAATTATGTACTAGTACACTCTTGTCCACTACCCTGTAGTGCTCACAGACACTGTATATAAAAAAAAATTATTTAAAAACCATTTGCAGTTGATGACCCATCAAGAAAACTATCAGCTAAACATACACTGTATCACACCTATGTGTGAACAATAATTTCTCTTAGTTGGAGACTACTCCATCAAATAGGAAATAAGAAATCAACCATGCTAAGAAACCAAACCTAATTAAAATTAACTACAAAAAAAAAAAAAAAAAAAAAACCAACCACAAGCAGCTGAAGTACCTATATTGTTAAGGGAAAGCAAAATAAAACCTAACAATCAAGGACTTAAAATAACCTACAGGCATTCTTGAATTCCTAGAAAATGATTACAGTGCCCCCTTTCATATCAGTTTTGAAGGACAACAGCTGGAGTCTTAAAACTAAAAAGTTCATCTGCTACATTTGTAAACAAAACAACAAAAACTACAAAATACACATCAGTTTCAGTTCACAGGTCACCTGGGTCTTTCAGCCTACCCACACCAACAATCCCTTATTTTAATAGGAACAGTAAGGAATTGTGCTAATCAAAATTACAAGAAAAATGAATGAGGTCACGAAGCAGTGCAGAACCACAGCGTCGCCTAGCTCAATTCCGTATAAGCATCACATCTGCTTCCAATATTCTCATAACAACTGTAATTCTACAGTGGCACTTCTCCCAGACACTCAAAGTTTATCCTGTAAGTTTCCCTCCACTAGAATTTGTGACTCAGCCATGAGTAAAACTTCTCACTGGAAGACATCAGAATGATAACTTCCATTCCTCATCGTGTACGATAATCTGAAATTCGCTCCGTTGTGTAATTCAGAAATGGACTGCTTGACAACTGCTTGTAGTTTTGACTAAAAGTAGATTTCACAATTGAACATTTCAATGTCAGATGGACAGCACCAGAGATTATTTTTCTGCAGATACAAGTTCTGCTGTATTTCAAATGGTTCCTTCGCACAGCAGATTAAAGATATTCTGTTACTGAGCAAATTAATCTATTTGAATTTTATCTCCAGTTTTATGCCTAGACTCATCTCTAAAATAAAGAGATGGATAAATAAACAAATAATGCAGAAAAAGGCATTTGGAAAGTCTAGAGCCACTGAGATGTGCTCCGGAGAGTTTCCTAACAGAGCACATACAACAGTAAAGCCCATCTTTAAAAGATTAAGAAATAAGCGCTGTCATAAGTGCTTCAGAAATATCTAAATGCTATCGTTTCCTCAAGTCCTCAAAGAAATCAGAGTACAGCATTTTCTTAAACATTGCTATATTCAGCAAACAGATAAAAATAGATTCCCTATTCAGCAAATTCAGCTGCTACAAATTCTGTATATGGTCAAACTCACATCACATACAGACAACATGAAATCTATATCCTAAAGGCTGACTTACAAAAATCTCACTACCAGAAAAGGAATCATTCCCACTAGTTCCTCTCAGCCACGAGCATCACATGGTGTCAAGGCATGAACAGCACCACTCCTGTTACATAAGGTGAAGGCAAATACTAAAATGAAAACATGAAGTAATAGGGAAGTAAGAGGCTACCTAAGTGAATGACAGTCCTGTGACAGAGCAGAGAAGTCAGACTCTGTAAGGCTAGGTGCCTGCTGCCAGCACAACAGCAGTCACCTCAGACTTCTGGGCTCTGCAGCCCTCAGCCACAACTCAAAGAGCTCAGACAGGTGTGGGTAGAAGAATCACTACCCGGAACGTGCAAACACGAGATAATATTTACCTTCCTCAGATGACTCACAGTTCCTGTCTTGTTAGCTACAGCAGAGCAAGTTCTTGACTTAAGGTTACTCATTTGTCAACTGCTACAGCACATTAAGAAACAATCCCACCTTCAGATACGAAACCAAAACACAAGCACTTCAAAGTCAGCTACTCAAACTGCATCAGGAGTTGCCCATCGATTCACTGTCACTACACAGACCCAAGTGTTGTGGGTTTTTTTGTTGTTTTTTTAATGTAGTTTTTTGTTTGTTTTGTTTTTTGCCTAAGAGGATAATTTTAAGAAGCATCTGACTTAAGAAATAACAAAAAAAAACAAGCTTCAATGAAACAACTGCAGCCTCAAAGAAGATCACATCACCTCTGAAATTTTATTCCTATCTACATGTACAATCCATCTTCTTGTTAATGCTGATTTCTGACTTTTCAAAGGGACAGGTGTTTTTCTGGTAAGAAACGGATAGGAAGGTGTATGAATTACACAGGGAGCTGTCTAAAGAATAAGAGATTCCAAAGATAACCACATAATACCTCAAGTTGGAAGGGACGCTCAAGGATCATTGAGCTCATCCAGCTCCACACAAGACCATCCAAAAACCAAACCTTCAACTCCAGCACTTGGGGCTGTGGCTACTGCCTCAGGAAGTCTGTTCCCTGCCCACTGCCCTCTGCATAGCCTGTCCCTGACCTCCAGCTGCCCCTCCCCTGACACAGCTCTGTGCTGTTCCCTCGGGCCCTGTCGCTGTCACACAGAGCAGAGCTCAGCGCTGCCCCTCCGCTCCCTGGGAGAGCTGCAGCCGCCAGCAGGGCTCCCCTCAGCTCCTCTGCTCTGCACTGAACACACCAAGGAACCTCAGTTGCTCCTCACAGGTCTTGCCCTCCAGACTCTTCATCTCTGTACATCTCTTTTGGTTGCTCTCTAATAGTTTTATGTCCTTTTGACATTGTGGCACCCAAGCTGCACCAAGTGCTGAAGGCAAGGCTGTGCAGCACAGAGCACAGCAGGAAAACACATTCCTTTGCCAGGCTGGCAGTGCTGGGCCTGGTGCATCCCAGGACACGGCCCTTTTGGCTGCAGGGCACTAGTGGCTCAGATTCATTTTGCTGTCAACCACAACCGAAATGCATTTTTTTTTTCCAAGAGTTGTAAAATGTCAGCAGTAAGGCATTCACACAGCTCCTACATATTATGAGCTTTAACTGTAGATCTCCATTTATCCATAGGACAGCTGCAGCTACATGAACAAAAAACTGTAGTACGCATAGCCTTACCCCTCAGGCCCAGATGTGCTTAAACACAGCTCTAAAGGGACAAACAAGCAGGAAGTTCCCGTTTTTTCTTTCTTTTTAGCCATTACAATACCCAAACCAGTATCCAAATGACTTTTTACAGCATTACTTAGGAAGTATATTCCAGTCTGTTCTTAGGAAATCAGTCTGGAATTTGCTTCTCTCATCCTACCTCATAGCTTTCCTTCCAAAGTATGTCATCACAAACCACTACCTACCCTTAATCTGCTCCCTTCTATTCTCAGCTGGCTCCTTTTCACTTCAATTTAGTGGCCAGGAAGAGCAAATTTTCAGAAAATATTTTTCTGTGTATGAAATTGTTAAGCAAAGCAGGCATAATTCAGATGATCAGACAAATTAACCTCTTAAAAAAAATAAAAACCCATACTAAGCTTCAAATTGCTTTCCTCAGAAGCCTGGAACTGTGACAGATTCTATGCATTTCTCATGAAAGCAATAAAAGATTAGTGTGCCCAAAAAGCCATGAACAGAATGGAGTGGGTCAGATGGATCTACAACGATCACCTAGTCCAACTGCCTGACTGACTCCAACTGCCTGAGTGCTGACCAGATCTTATACTACTGAGGGCAGCGTTTAAACAGTACTTGAGCACTGACAGGCATCCACCACCACTCTAAGAAGCCTGTCCCAGTCTCTGACCACCCTCACAGCACAGAAATGCTTCCTGTTGCTCAGCCTGACTCTCCCCCAGCAGCACTGTGCTGTTCCCATTCTGCCATCGGTTCCCAGGAGCTGAGCTCAGCACCTCCCCCTGCTTCCCCTCCTCAGGAGCTGCAGAGAGCTGTGAGGTCACCTCTCAGCCTCCTCTCCTCCATGCCCAGCAGCCCAGTGCCCTCAACCCCTCCTCAAAGGACATGCCTTCCAGCCCTGGTACCTGCTTTGTTGCCCTCTCTGACTCTTCTAAGGATCCTGGTGGTCTCCTTTTTATAAAATGAAGACCAGAACCACACACAAGATTCAAGGTTTGACTACAACACTAAATACAGCAGAAGAATCACCTCTTTTGATCTATGCTAGCTCAGATGGCTATTTGGGGTTTAATGCACCCCAAAACGTAGACTGCCCTCTTGGCTGTCAGAGCACACTGCTGACTCATGAAATGAAGCAAGTCTTAGAACTAGTTATACAACAATGTTAGTAGCTTCAGCTGAAAACTCAAAGAGTGCAAGACAAGGAGGAAAAGCAGATGCTGGGAACAAAAAGTTTCAGCTTGATAAAGCTGTTGCAATTTTATAAGCAACTGAAAACAGAGTATTTCAAGAGGGAAATGCCAGCCCACTGCTGATGTATCAGTATTATCAGCTGTATTCCTCTCCTCCCCTGGGTTGCACTGGAAGAATACAGTCTGTTAACCAGCATATATTCCATGGGCTGTGTATGGGCATGCAGATAAGGGAAAAAAAAAAAAAGAAAAATAGAATTAAAAAAAAAAGGAACCTCAAAGGGCATAAAGGAACTCCTGTAACAGGACTTAAGCAGGTCAAGGGATAATCAGATAGTCAAGAAACCAGATCTGAAATCTAATATTTAAATTTATGGAGTCCCCATGCAGGATGAGCATGTTTCTTGATGAAAAGTTCAGAATATCTTAAGGGGAAAAAACAGAAATCTTTACTAGCTCCTCACTTGTACCTGGTAGTCATGACATATTCATGAAGCTTAGTTTTGCTTCATGGGCTTTTTTTGTTTGTTTTTCTTAAGAGGGATTAGAACAGGAAGTTAAGTAAGACAGCAAGCTAGACTTCTGCTTCACCAGGAAGAGATCCACTATGCTAAAATGTCTCTTCTCTAAGAGTTACAGCTTCAGTACCAACACCAACATGCTTTACCATCTCTGATGTTGAGTATAACTTGAGCTAGTCATTACTTTTCCAGTGGACAACACAGATAATCCAGACAACGGACCAACAGAGATTAACCCAGAAAACAAACCAGGTGTTAACCCAGGCCAAGTGTGGCAACTGCTTGCATTACCTGTACCTCACAAGTGGAACCATAACTGCGCCCAGTACTATGGATATTATATAAAGCTTTCATTAAAACAATTCTGCTTTGCTCCTTATTATAATGGTGAGTCCCCCAAAAAGTTGTAAGAAAACTCACACTGACATGGAAAACTTATACTGAAATAAGGTGGTAATCATTTTTCAGAATAATGCCCACTGTATGCTAATAGCTAATACTTTTTACAAGAGAGTCTGTGGCTTTTCCAGAAGCCAACCATCTGCAAGGTACAACTTACAGAGAATTAGAAAAGCTATTTGCCTATGTGGAAAACAAATTTGATGTTCAACTTCACTGCAAACAAAGCATCTACTTTTCAGTGCTCTGAAACAGACAATGATGTGCTACCCTACAAAATTGTCAGCTTCATTATGCTCTCCATTTTAATGTATATACATTTAGTTGTATGTCCGCCAAGTGTGACACTATTCCTAATTAAATATGTATATACTTAAGCCTCCAAAATGGTAAGACATAACTTCAGGAAGAAGTGGTACACTATAGAAACTACAGTTTGCATACTAATAGCCAAATTCCTTACTAGTTTTGTGCAAATAAAAACTGCTTTATTCTCTCGTAAATTATATCTTACTGATTGAAATCAGTATATTCCAAACCAGAAAATTCTACAGTAGAAAGCTGGAGGTGGGCAGAACACTCACAGAAGTCTGAGAGAAGCTTCCAGGGAACATAAAAACAAACACCAGCAGCAATAGTTTTGTCATAACAGGGGACAGTGGCATGCAGTTTACTCCTTATCCCCTCTTGTCTCAAGACAGCTGGAGCTCACAATCAAGGGAAGGTGGTTGCTGATACGGCAGCTAACAGACTCTGGAGCAGTTAGTTGACAGTATTTGCATGCTTGTCCATAAGCAAGCAAGATCAAGCACCTGCTCTGCGTCACTGGAAAAATGTTCTATCCTTTTACAACCTGATGTGGTCTCTTGCATCCCCCTCAACCAAGGAGAGCCCAAATCTCTTCCTCTGTCCTCTCAGTAGAAGGGTAAACCATCACTCAGGATAGGACATTTTCAAGCTGATTCTAAACAGGCTCGTCTTTTCAAGACTACTGCAGGCGTAGCAGTTTCTGTTGTTGCTGTTGTCCCCCCACCAAAACAATCAATTCAACAAACACTTAAAAAAAAAAAAAACAACAGCACTACTGCAACCTATTCCTTCCCAAACACAGCCAAAACTTTCATCTTTGGTTCATCTAAAACACTGTACTTGAACGAAGCACAAGTTTCAAAAGCATTTCCTGCAGTTAAGCACTATACAGACAGACGAGGATCTGACGAGAAGCAGAAAGAGCAAGGGGTTTTTTCTTTTATTAGATTGATGGAGTTTGTTGACATTGAGTAACTCCATACTAGGCAAATTGCTACTTTATTTTTTGCCAGGAAAAAATAATAATAAGATTGTTGCTAAAGGATCATAATATAGACTGAAAGACAGCACGACTAGTTCTTAAAGAGATTAACAGTATGTTCACACATACAGTATTATGGTAAGCTGCAGACCATTTGTTTATAGCATCATTAAGAAAGAGGTAATGCTACTGTTTTTATTTTATATCGAACTTGAAGAAAGGTTTTATTTTAGTTTGGGTTTCCTTTGTTTGTTTTTCTTTTCACCTCCAAGATATTTAAAAAAAGAAAAAAAAATAGAAGTAGCTCAGAATATTTGGGCCAAGAAATTCATTCTGCACATGCAACATATCAAGTTCGTTTTACCTCAAAATACAGCTAGAAAATTCAAAACATTAAGAATGTTTAATACTGAATTTTTGGAGAAAAAGAAATCTTCATGAGCTGCCATGACTTCCTAGCAGCATCAGTGAGTGACTCCTCCAGGCGTTGCGAGCACACTGAAGGTAAACACTGCAAAGGAAGAAATATTTCCCAAGAGCACAGGCAGGTTAAACTTGAAGGCATGTACAACTTTTTAGCACGTCCTCCTAAAACACACTTAAGAGAGTCTGTGACTCTTCAGGGCAGACCCAAAAATGTGAAGTTAATCAAAGGATAGGAAAGTTTGGGTTTTTTTTCCTTTTAATGAAAGCACTAAGTTGCTTTAGTAAGCACGTTTCTATAAAGTATTCCAGAGCTTGTTCCTTGTATCCTTCTCACTACAAAGCCAAGCTGTACTGTGATTACAATCATACAGGGTTCAGCTGTAAAACAAACCATCACAAAACAGCTCTGATGTTCCTACATCGTATCTGAAGAACAAGGACACACACAGCCTTAAAAATAAAAATAATTGCTACACCTATTGTAAAGTAGCAGACTTAAACTTAAGACTCTGAACTGCAATTTTGCACTGATGTTTTTATTTAGTTATTTTAAACTTTTTTTGTGCGTGTTTTTAAAAGTGTTAATTGCTTTTCATAAAGAATTTTCAAAGTTAGATCCTGTTCCATGTTGGAAATGTGATATCCCTAGCATGCCATCAAAACTACAAACACCAAGCAGAATTAGGAAAGCAGCACAATGGAAAGACATGATAGAAACAGTAATCTTCCAGACATTCAATTTATACCTATTCAGTCACTCTGTCCACCATTAAAGTTGTCCAAAAAAAAAAATCAATTAACTAGCTGTTCCATGCCCTCATTTAAGCAGGTAGATTTCAGTCAGATCCTCATATTGTAAACCATAGACTCGACATGCACGGCAATCTCTGTTTAAAATATCCAAAACTGAAATAACATGCCATTTTTCATCCTAAAGCAATTCTCTTTTGCAGTGACAGACTTTATGCCACAACATTATAAAACAGACTGCCAAGTGGGGGTAGCTCTATGCTTAGAAGGCAAATGTTGCTTATACCTGGCCCAAGTCCCAGACATGGGATGATACCCCTACATCTCATACTTTCCTCCCAGTTTCTCAGAAAACATTGTCCTAAGTACTCAGAGCATCAAGACAAAACGTCAGTTTTCAGTACCCCAACAGCCCAGTAAAACCAGCAGCAATACAGTCCTGCCTATTACCCTGATCCCATTAAAGTACTTTATTGAAAATTGGATCATTCAGCCTTCAAATATGATTTATAGTCTTGCTCACAACACATGTTTTGTTTTTGGTGAAGTGCCTGCAGAATCAAGACCTCAACTTTCATTCTTTCTTTCCCTACAGCTGGTTTCATAAAATTCAAAAATCATTCCTGGCCACCAATATTATTACACTTTCATCTAGGGCTGCAATAGCAATGCACTCCCATCAATTTAAGTCTCAACCAGTATTGCAGATGGGAAAAATGTAAGAATTTAAATCACGATGCTACAATCTGATGCCAAATTCTTTCAAGTCTTCTCAGGGTCAGCCAAGTCCTGGAATAAGTTCTTGCTTCTTAAACAACATAATCCTTCCCCCCGCCCAGCACAATTCTGAAGCAGGAATCATAAAAGTTTTGCTTTTAAAAGGAGACACAGTTCCAGTGCTAAATCTTGTTCAGGAAAGATAAGTGGATGGAGAAAGAACAATTTCTTCGCCACATTTCAGGCACTAAAATAAATTTCTGATAACACTATTTAATTTATCTTTGTATTAAACACACCAAAAAAGGAAGTTAAGATTTGCACTCAAAATCCAAATTAATACTTCAAAGGCATGGGTATGTCTCCTCTGAGCAGCAGGCTAATAAGAATATGAAAGGTGCTGCATTTTGTCATGAATCTATGTACAGAATAACTGGAAGCAGTTGCGAGTTACATAAATTGGTAACGTAACAATTTTCAAATCAAACAAAACATCACCTGCATAATGCAGCTCTTCTCAACAACTGGGAATATACAACAACTGGCTCTCCAAAACTACAAGCAGCAAAAGCACTTACGGGTACTGAAGCATTCTTTGGGCTGCATTCCTTTTGTTACTGTCATCACTTTAAAAAAATTGATTCTGAAGAGCATAAACTCTTGTACTGCATCGTTAATTCAGTGTATCCTTTACCACTTTTGTTAAACCCTACCCCCCAACTGCAGAGTTTATCTTCAGAAAGTTAACTTAGAAACAGTATCTTTAATGTACACTGTTTAGAACAAAATAGCTTAAAAGCATCTTATGTTGCCTGCATATGCACATTACATCAAAAGTCCAATGTTTATAAACAGGAGAAAAAGGGGAAAAAAAAGATGGATAATCCACATTTTAAATGGAAATGTTGGAAAAAATGGAGCTTCGTCCAATTTCTTGGAAACCAGATTTAAACAATTCTTAAGCTAATTTCTTTTATAGGCAAACCCTTATCTCCAAATTTGGAGATTCCCTGAAGGAATCAAACATTGCATCAGAATTTTGTTAAACAACAGCAAAGAGAAGTCCAACAACTCATGACACTGAGTATCTGATGAAAGCTTTGAAAGCAAACAAGGCAAGCTATCATACTGGTGGCTGGAGGAAGCAGTTTATTTCACTCAGAAGTGGTGTTTGAGAACAGGAACACTGTTCAATAAGTTCTAAAATCAGTTTTTAAGCAATACCAAGTCTGCTGCAGGGTGAAATACAAACTGCTGTGGTCTGCAGTTGTAAAAAATTGATGGTAAGCAAGTTCTTTGGATTTTGATGTAAGAGAAGTCTTCCACGCATTCAGTGAGTCTTACGTTGAGGGAATTCACTACAGTAGAAATCATCACTGGCATCACTGAGCAGGATTTTCTCCACAAGACATAAGGTTTCACAGCAGCAAGTGTACTGACACAGTACTGCTCTTGGCTAACAAGTGAAAGTGTCACTGACTGGGCTTGTTCCATGACTGCAGAATACCACACCATAGGGAATGAGTTAGGACAATGACATTACCTTAACTGCCAAGAAACTGTATGCCAAGGTCAAAGCATTAAGGAATAAAGCACTCTGTTTTCCAAATTCACTTTATCAGAAGAATGAACTCTTGACAACTGCTGCTGATGGACAGAGAGCACTGAAAACATCCAACAAGCATGGACTGCATCCACCAGTGGACTGAACCAGGGTGGCACCTTAGATCTCAAAGGGCTGCTGACAAGTCACAGAATATGAACAGCAACCTATACCCTGATTAATCCCTGATAGGATGCACTGCAATTAGCATGGCACCCTGTCCAACCACGCACAAATCGACAAAGAGTATGTTCACACTTTTAGTTTTCCTCTACCTGCCCAACTGCCTCCACACTGAGAAATTGCAACAACAACAAAAAGCTCTTTCTGAATCCTAAAATAATATTTGCTGTTACTTTCACGCTCCTCAATAAAATTGTAAACCCTCAACCTATAATTTCATTTGGAAAAACTTAAAATATTGACCAAGGCCAGTTAATTTCTGTTTTGGGTACTAAAATAAATGTTCTGTGAGAAACATCAGTGCCAAAGGAACAGTATCTGCCAGCAAGCCATGAAGAAGTAAAGAGAAGAGATGCGTGATTTGAACTGCCAATAAGTAAGAAGCTAGATAGATAAATTTGTTAAGCTTTAGAATAAATGCTTAGATAACTGGTTTGGTCATGCATAGTCCTAGTTAAGCAGATAAAACTGAGGAACTATAAGACAGAAGCTGTAAAAGAAAATTTTGAAGTTTCTACTTCACTTCTACAGAACAAAATAATGTAACACATTTTTTAGTGTATTATGACCTTGAATTTTAGAAGAGCTCTCTGCATCCTTCAAGCATTCCTTTTTCTGGATTTCCTGTGAAGTCTAGTCCAATTAATCAACAAAAGATCGAAGAGAAGCTGCTTAAGCCTTTCACTTTCAGCGTAGAAAGTTTACCTTTATTCACTTCTTTCCTCCTTTTGTTACTGTTTTCCAGTTAAACAGGTTTGGGGTTTCTTTCTAACCACAATTCTGATGACCTTCAGGAAAACATTTCTTCAAAACTCAGTTATTTCAAGCGATCCAACAAACTTCAAGAGGAGAAAAGCTGGGACTTAAGTTAAAAATTCATGATAGCGCAGAGAAAAATATGAACCCCTTTGGGAACTTCGCAACTCCTAGCATTTCTTATCTATTTTATTGCTCTGTATTAGTGCTTGCTGATTTCTTCTCATCAAAAGGTGAGCACGTGTGCCGTTCTTGTAGAGAACGGCACACAGCTCCTTGCTGAGCTTACTACATTCTTCACGTGCATTCTGAAAGAATTAAAAACTTTTAATTAACTGGTCATGCCCTTTGCACAGTTTGCTTCTCCCTCTGCTCTAGTACTCTAGAACCACACTTACTCATACAGGCTGCTACATCCTTTACATGTTTCTGAAACAGAACTGTATCATTCTTGTTCAAAGCACCAGACTTCTTTTGATAATAAAAAAGAATGGAAAACATTCTTACAAAAGCATTCTTCTATGCTCTGCTCTGAAATACCTACTTTTAGGGAAAGAAAACACACAGTAGGTATAGCCCTCTATGAGAGTATTCTGTAAAATTCCTTGTTATCCTAAGTGTTAGAGACACTGAAAAACAGAAAGAGAAGACTGCAGATTTAAAATAGGTTTCCTTTACGAGACAAAACCATTTTAACACTACAGAAAGAAGAGAGCTGACAATTATATGCAATAAATGAGTGACTTCTTAATCCAGTATTTCAAAACAGGTCTGTCTGGTACTGCTTTATAAAGTATCAGATCTAGCCCAAATTTAAATAAGCAGGGCTAAGCAGCCACTCCTGCATCACATGAATCATGAGCACACACGCTATACCAGTCCTTAATCCCCATGCCCTGATGTCTGCATTCGTCTCAAGAAGGGATTCTATTGCCTGGCTCAGAACAAGTAAATTATAAACAATGCAAGTCACCCGTCTGTCTAATCACAGCTGCTACGATGGATCTTGCCTTCCTGACACACAGCTATCTAAAACTAAGAGCATCAAAATTCCAGTTACCAGTTCACATGTTTCAGTGCACTTTGCTGGCTCACAAAACAGAGCCCCCACCTAGATGCAGAATTGTAATCCCACCCTGCAGGCTGCTCAGGCCTCAGCTTTTTCCAAGCAAGCCTCTTGTGAGAAGGCACACTCTCTTACCTGGCTTTGCACTAGGAAAGCTAAAACAACCTGGAGACCACCTCGGAAGCAAAAGCAGGATGCTGATACGTTATTTTCATGTGTAAGAAACCAACCTGAGGCAAGCAGAACTTTTCCCCAGCCCACCTGCAATGCTGGGACAGGAGCTGGGAGCTCAAAGGAGGGAAGCCCACAGTCACATCTTCAAATCCCAGAAAGGAAAGCTGAGTGTAACAGCACACGGCAAAAAGCAGAAAAAAAAACTCCTCTGAGAAAGACTTCCGGGACTTTCCGCACTACGGCATTAAATTCAAACACGTATGTGCCAAAATGTAAAACAGAATCATCACAAAAGCAAGCTATTCTCGAGGCTCACAGACTCCAGTGCTCATCTTACTTCACTGAGTTTTAAACATGTCATGACACGTTACTGGGAACTTGCCCATGCTCCTTTAACTTGCTGTTTGGCAAAACCCAGAAGCTAACTCCTGAGTTTTTAAACTTTCTGTCTTTTAGATCCCGCTTTCTCCCTCAATAATTTGTAAGCCCTAATTAGCTTATAATCTGCTGAAATTCTTTTCCCACTCGGAGCAATACATTTTACATTTAAAATGGCATAATACCTGTTTAGAAATGTTTATTCTTTCCTTCTCTACTTTTTAAGCCACAAATGGAAAACCCAGCCACATTATATAGTTTCGAGGTTTGTGACCTTCCATCAAAAACTGAAGCCACTGACTTTCCAACTCTGTAATGTCATGGTACAGCAGCAGGAATCATTAAACTAAACTTTCCACCTTCGCAGGCAATTCTACTCAATTACATGCAGTACAATTCTGAAGTAGCCTATATAATTCAACATGTCAATTCAGGAAAAAAAAATGTTTTAAGGGTTGTTGTTTTGAAGTCTTTGCCCTTTGAGACAAAGAAACCACTGAGGTTTCCCAGAAAACATTTATTTGCAGAGCTGACTATTTAATGTGAAAAATGTAGATGACTGTCACCAAGATACCAAAATGCAGAACTCACCCATCTTTGTTCAGGACTATTACTGCAAAGTTACAATCATGGGACCCTTAATAATTTTTGCTATGATTAGAGAATATTACAGTAAATTCTTCTCTTTTACAATGTAATGATTTCTACGCTGTTTTTTGATGCATTAAGGGTAGCAGAACACTGACAGTCAACAAAACAGAGAAACCCACACCCCATCCCCTTATGGTTTACATTACTGAAGCTACATCCAAGCACGGGAAAGCTGTCAAGAAGAACAGCATCTGCAAATCTTCAAGAAATGAATTTGCAGCATTTTAAAAAGCACATACAGAAGTAAACACAGTTGTTTCAATTTCTTCTGAATGCACAGACACATGCATACATCATTCCCAGGTACTTTTAAATAAAAATCTCATTACAAAAGTGCTGAACACATTACTAACACTTCAAAGCTATTTCCTTCAACATCTCCTCGTTCACTGCACCGCCTATTTTTTAAAGAGCAGTATCATTGTTTTGATGGCTGTCCCACTCCTTTAGAACAAGGTTCTCCTGGAGGAACTGTAAGTGTACTAAAAATAGCTACCTACCTACACACTGCACTTTTGCCCATTAATTTTTTGTCTCTGCTGAGGAAAGCAAATTTTGACCGATGAACGCTTCCTGGAAATGAAGTAGATTAATAAAATGTTACTAGTAACAAGATACTGTTACCTTCCGAACTTCATGCTAGTCTTATTGTTCCACAAATGGGAAAAAAAATCCATTTCAATACACTTAGTGCACTGGAATTAATATAAGCTTAAAGTAAGAGACTTCTAAATGGAAGGGCTCAGATGCCTCGATCCCATCAAGTTACTCTAAAAATAATATAGAATTAGTCACATAAGAAAACCACATAAGACACCACAAGCATCTCCCAAATTATTTTTTAACTGTGTGCATCTTTCTGCTAACCCCAGTTAGCGTGAATGCTGGCTAACTCTATTATCCAGCTTCAAGACAGCTTTACCCTCTTAGAAGAAAGAGAGAGATGCTTCCAAGCCACCCTTGAGACAGTATGGGAATAAGCACTTCATGCCTCAACAGTTCTCAGAGATGACTGGAAAAACAAACAAAAACAAACTGGAGGCACAGAATCCATGTTTCTAAATTCAAAGCAGAAGGAAGGAAAGCAGAAGAGTTCCTGACAAAAGCTGTGGTTCACTGAAGGAGTAATGGAGAAGAATTAAAAATAAAAATTAAAAAAAAAGGAAATGCTCTGGTCTTTCAGGATGCTCAGAACCAGTGCGTCCTGGCTTTAAGTGGTCCAGGAAACAGAAATTATATCAGAGAAAAAATACATCATCCAAGACTTATACATGGAGCAGTACTGTAGGACTTTGGGCTAGTGAAATAACCAGATACCCCCCCATACAGAGACAGAGTTAGATCTCATTGCACCGTGAAGCCAAAGGGGAAGTTCACACTGCTAAAGAGGCCCTGCACAACCAGCTGTGCCTGTGCAGCTAGAGGACAAAAACTCCTTTAACAACACTGCACCATTCCCTTTCACAGTACTTCTGTAAGATTCCTCATCTCAGAAGAGTGGCAAGGTGTCAAGGAAGATCAATCCAGATGTGCTTATTCCACAAAGCCTTTACTTCAGATGTTAGCAGTCCAACACTTACTGAAAATACCACTGAGGCACTGCCATGTGAAGGAACCTAGTCTACGTCTACTGCTGAACACAATCTTAGTGCCCAAGAAAAGAAGCTATGTCCTTCAGATCCACAGCGGTCACCCTACAGTGCCTGAGCCATTTGAGCGTGCCCAGCACCAGGCATGCAGCACACACCCATAACAGGCATATAAGAGGCAGCCGTGAGTGATGGGAGGAAGTCAGATCGGAGAGGCCCTGCAGCACATCCAGCCTGGACACATCCCACAGAGACAAAGCAGGATGCCAGACAAGCTACTGTTCTTCTGCTTCCAAAGAATGCAAAGTCTGTACGCATTACCAGTAAAGTCAACAGAAAGCTTTGGATTCTGCTAGTCCTAGGTCTACATGAGGTGATGTGGAGACACTCTCCCTCCTCCAGCATCAGCAAAGAGAGGCAAAACTCACTGATGTGACCAGAACTTAGCACAGCTAGTAGAAGGATGTGTCTGACAGCTGAATCTTCACCTGACAAAATAGAAAAGGTACCAAATGCTGCAGATAACCCAGAAGTTTACATACTGAGGAAGGGAACTTTATAAGAATTATGTTCACCACAAAAATGCAGACTGTATCGCTGTAAACTTACAGATAGACTGATCCCTTCCATCTGACAAGGGACTGGATCTCTAGAGAGCTCCAGCACCATAAGACAAAACTTCAGAGTTTCCAAGGCCCCCCTTCCCTTCTGTTTTAAACTCACAATTTATTATCAGAAATGCTGGCTTCTTTATCTGTTTTACAATTCTGCACTTTAAGTTCGAACATTAGTGCACTTGACAACATTTTTTTTCCCTGATGCTATCATCATCCAGACTGTACTGTTTCCTTTAATTTAAATTCAGACTTGCAACTTGTGGAATGGTTCTTGCACTCTATAAAACTACTGGTGGGAGTAGGTACTAAACCTGACATGTATAGTAAGCAATGTAAGAGAAATTAGAGAAGAGTTATGGTTCCTTTCCTGTATCAGTATTACAAACTTAAGTCACAGCACAAACAGCTGGATCTTCTTAGGGTAGTATCAATAAACAGTATCATAATTTTAATTCAAAATGGAATTTTTCGCATTTCCCTTGCAAGAAGGGTTGAAAAGACTCTCAAGGCAGTGCCACAGAAGTAGGTGAGCTTCAGCTTCTCCTGCATTTTTGTACAGCATCAGCCAACTACACCACAGCTCAATGGAAGAAAGATGTCTCTTGCCATTGTAACGCAGATCTTACCAGCTGACTAAATTAGCACCAAGGAAATTCACAACACTCCAGCTTTGCGGTCCCTGGGATGGTGAATAACGGGATGGTGAATAACAAATGAGACCTCACTCAAGTACGAGGGTATTACTTCAGAGAGCTCTAGTCCAAACAAATTGAAAACAGATACATTTTGAATGAGAAAATGCCAACTTTCATCATTTTGTTACACATGTACACAATGTTACATTGAGAATGAAGCTTGTTAATACAAATATTAGCTATTTCATATATACACAAAACCTACATCAATTAAAATCAATGCAATTTCACCTTATTACAGGGCTTTTGTTCTCCATGTTTTACTAAATGAGAATTCTTCCAGCCCACAGGTTGTGCATCAAGCTACATTCTTCTTCCCCAAAGTAGATGTTAATTCATTGATTACTAATTTTGTATGGAATGGGAAATTCTGCCTATCAAAGACATATCACATTTTCAAGAGAGACTAGCAGCTGATACACGTCCTAGACGTGACAGCAGTTTCTGGTTCCTCCTGAGCTCTGATTTCTGCAGAAGGTGGGAGCCAGTGTGCACTGAGTAACAACCACGCGCTGCCAGGCCCACAAGAGACCTTACACAACTTCCTGGACGAGTCTACTCTGAGCCCAAATGCACTTCCCAAAATTCCTCCCAACCTTCTAAAAGCCCTTTGTACAAACTTCATGACTATCTTATCTGTTCCCAGAGGGCAGAGTAGTTTTTCTTCTCCCTTTTTTTTTTTTTTTTTTGGACTCTTGAGGCACAGTCTCTCCTTTGTAATCTCATTCCCAAAGGGAAACAGTTTGAGTTCAATCTCTCTTTTCTTGTGGGTTATCTTTCCTAAAGCCATGTTCTTCCTCAGTGTTTAATGTACTTTTCTAAGTACAGTACTCCACATGAGGTCCTAACACCTCTGAACACAGCACTATTAGGATTTCCCTATGAATTCTACACAGGCACTCACACAGCATGGAACAACAGCTGCTCCCTCCTGTCCCTCAACAACACACTGCTCATTTGAATGGCTTATAACACACTACAAGTGCTTTTCAACTCAAAGTGAATGTGAAACCTTTACCAAGGAGTAATCACCATAATTTCACAGTGAAGTACTCACATGACAGTTTTCAGTGTTCCAGAGTGGCTGAGGTTGGCAGGGCCCTCTGGGCCCATCTGCTCCACCCTCTGCCCAGTAGGGCCAAGTCCAGGTGCCTTCTGAAGACCTCCAGGGAGGAGACCCAAAACCTCCCCGGGCACTCTGTGCCAGTGCTCATTCACCTGCACAGCACAGAAGTGCTGCCTGCTGTTCAGAGGGAACCTCTGTGCTCCAGCTGGTGTCCACTGCCTCTTGTCCTTGTGCTAGGCACCAGACAACTTGTTGAGAACACACCTCCTTAGTTTAGTTATGCAGATCATGCACGCGTATGCCAAAAGCATTTCTCGTGACACATGATATCTACTGCTTTTCCTGCACTCAGACCTTCTGCCTCATCACAAGATACTTTATTCCCTTAGTTTTGTTTTATACTAGATCTCCTTCAAAATAAATTTCAAGAACCCAATATCCAAGCCAAATTCAGCCTACAACATAGCTTTAGTTTCTCTGAGCTCTTAACCAGGAGGCCGACCGTCCCCTTCCAGTCACTTTGATGCCTGCAACACAACTGGCAATACAAGCCTGAAAGCAACTGAGGAAAAGATTTGCTAAGTGCTTAAACAACAACAACAAAATGACAACACACACTCTAGGAACCATCATTCCTCGTGCAGAAGAATAAAGGTCACAGAGAAATTGATAATATGTTAAAAAAGAGAAAAGTGGTATTAACAACAAATCTGACAATCACAGAAAAGTCAAACTTCCCTTAGTATTAGCCTCTGTCTTTAATTTTCATGAGTACTATGCAGGATCTGTACTGAGTCAGTCTGAATCACAGAATCACAGGGACCTCAAGAGACATTGAGGCCAAACTCCTGCTAAAGCAGGTACCCTAGAATAGGTTGCACACATATGTGTCCAGAAGCGTCTTGAGTACCTCTACAGAAGCAGATTCCAGAACCTCACTGTGCAACCTGCTCCAGTGCTCCCTTACTGTAAAGACATTCTTCCTCATGCTGGTATGAAACTTCCCATGTTTAAATTTTAGGCCACTTCTCCTTGTCCTACTGCTACACATCACTGAAAAGAGCCTGGGCTCATTCATTTGTCTCTCACCACCCTTTAGATATTTATAAACATTCATTAGGTTCCCCCCCCCCCCCCTAGCCTGCTTTTCCCTAAGCTGAACAGACCCAGGTAATTCTAGACAACATAACTACATAACTTGGACAATATTGCCTCCATATAAACTAATTCCAGTTTTAAACACATATATTCTATCATATTATATATCGCATTATATATATTATACATACACTTAACACCACTAAAACAGGAAAATACTTCATCAAGCTGAACCTCAACACAGGTAATGCAGAGCTAAGACAAAGATGCCCTGATACTAAGTCCCTAAATTACATGTAGTACTGGACAACCAGAATTACTTGACAACTGGAAAGGTTTCATTATTTGATCTATAAATCCCAGCAAAAATGTCACAGCAGTGTTCAAACTGTAAAATGAAAATTAAAAAAAAATTAAAAAAAAAAGCACTAATATATACACACCATTTTTGCATAACATCCCCCCTCCACAAAGTTCATAAAATACAGTCTAGCTCTATTTGTGATCCATTAGTTTCATATTTGCATGTTAAATACTGGAGAAGGACATCTGCATTATTCCCTGCAAAGGCATTACTTTGAAAGGTATTTTCTCTGTAGTCACATACTCATTAGTCACTAGACTTGTACTCATTAGTCTGTAATGACTGACAGTTTCATTATTTTCATGTTTGTTTTGCTACCTCTACAGCTTATTTCAGCATCTTCCTTCAAATCCTGATATTCCTACCCTGCTTTGACTTTACATACTCAAAAAATCACCAGCTGATCTGTCATCCTAATCCCAACTCCTTCAGGTCATTTTCAGGAACTAATCATTCACAAAGAAATCCCTCTCCTCCCATCTGCACTAACCAAGAAAGAAAAAGAAAAGCTTCTTCTAGGTAGTGAGGTCCTTTTGGACACTCCACCAAACCAAGCAAATCTGCATCACAAGGTCTCTCTCGGTAACTTAAAAGATCATAAGCAGACAGCTGCATGAAGACTCCTGCCTTCAAAAGTAGCACTTAAGTTTGCTTTAGAGTCAGTCAAGAGAAGTATCAGGGGAGGGACAATCCTCTACTACAAAGGGAGCCTAAGCAGGTGGGTGAGCCAGATTTCAAACTTGCCGGTAACAAAGAAACCAATGCAGACCTACTTTCTGCATCCAGCTGATCTTACTTCCCATTTCTTGTGATCCTCCTGATTGGAACCAACCAACAACGAACTAAACACGTGCAGCAAACTAAAACCACATTTGCCTTTTCCTATATCTATCTGCAGCACATACACTCTGTTTCAACGGCATCTTATTATCCCCATTTCATGCAGCTCTAAATTGCCATTAGTAAATCAGGATGCAGCACTTGAAACCTGAAGTAGAACAGACACCAACAATCCACATTTGAAACAATGATTTAGAAAGTGCTCAGATACACACAATTTTGGCAGGGACTCAAAATAACTACACAAAAGGTAGTCAGCAGCAAAACATTAAACACAAAGAAACCATAATCTTGCCTCATCTCTCGACACAGACACTGACAGCCGTCTCCTGCTGAAGATAACAGTGGCAAAGCAGAACCACCACGCCCTCGTGGACAAGTTCACCTATGTGACTCAAATGTCATGCTTGATGAGTACAGGCACACAGAAATAGACAAGTAGGCTTCTAAAACTTCCTACTATGCAGGTAAAGTGAAGTACGGAAAACAAATAACATTTGTTCTATTACTTGTTTCCACTTTAATGGCTTCAGGAATTAAAAAGACCACCTTTACTTCTATATAATGGCCTGAAATAAAGCAATTTTACATTTAGAAAAAAAATAATCCGACTTTCACACAGAAAAATAATGCAAGGAAATTGTAATTAATAAGATTAATAATATCACTTTGAGAGATTAATAAGAAAATTACCCAAAAGCATTCACATTTCTGAACATTATTCTGCCCAGTTGACTTGACAAAAGAAAACTTCGCTATTCAGCACCTTACCACTGCATTCTTGTTGACTAGCAACAAGCAGCTGACAGAACAGTCTCAGCAGAAAACTTGGATTTGACCAAGGTTAAGGGAAGGGGGGTTCAACAACCCATGCAAAGATACAGACAATACACAAATATGTGTCCACACGCTATCTCTACAAAAGGCCTCCCTGCTGACAACAGATTTTAAAAGGTTTCTTAGCAGCCAGCACCTGAAGATCACTGTGTTGTTTTTTTTTTTTATTAACTCTATAAATAAGTTTTCTCTAAGTTCCTGACTCTACCTTTCACCTCTGGAAAGATCACAAAAGAGTAATGGAAAGGTATTCAAAGTTATCAAACCCTAAGCAGATATTCAGTTTCTTCACTATCAGTAATGTTTTTCAGGTTGCTCCGATTTCTGCACTAGTCTGTATGATCCGGCAACTCCTTTTTATCTTTCACTTCTAATTCCTTCTCATATTGCACCTCAGATAACAACTTTTACAACCACTTCTCATATCTGTGCACAAAACGGTGCCTTTATCAGTATCTGGGAAGGGTATACACATTAAAAATTTGATCTGAGCTGGGGATTTCATATGGAAAGACCATTTGCTTTAAATAAAGACGATTATAAATGGTGAAGTACTCAACTCAGATTTCAGACTGTCAAGCTTCTAGACAGGTTTTAAAAGGTTAAGTGCACAAGAGCACACAAAATTGGGGTATTCCAAAGACACCAGCTTGGGTCCTCTCTGAACAGACTATGACTGACTGCAAGAATGAACACTGGCAGTTTCTTCAGGTGAGATTTGGACAAGAAAGCAAACTCTGTGCAGTATATGGGAAAAGCACGCAATCATCTGCCCTTCTTGTTTTGAAAATATAAGCATTGTGTCTCACAGTCCTGCAGATTAACCCTTGTGGGGGAAAAGAAGAAAAAAACTGCAATTTCTCATGCAACACTGCTTAGGCTCACTTCCAATAGAGTGAATAATAATCCTGCCTCCATTAAACTTGCATAAAGGGAAATCCTTCTCTAGAGAAATTGTCACAGAGTAGAGATTCAAATAATATACTTTCAAAACTTAACTCCAGATATGTCTTCACTGTAAGATTCCTTTTCTACAAAATTATTTATATGCATACAGAGTCATTTCCAGTGCTAAAATAACCCAAAATGAATATGACCATGCATATAAAAAAAGGAACCTTAGACAGTTCTATGGCCAAACAGGAATGAAAAAAAAATATCTATAGTAGTTGGGCTATGTTTACAGTGTCAATGAAATGACAAAGTTTCTCGTTGATGCTACAAACTTCTTTGGTCTCACAGATTGGTTCTGTTACCCGGAAATTACAAGTACCCAAAATATTCTAGCTGTTTTTCCAGTGGTTCTCCTATTAATAAGGAATCAAAACATCCATTGCAGGCAATCATTATTTTAAATCCGAACTCTAATTCAGGAAAGATTAAAATTTGAAAACACTACTGTTGCTAACAGGAAACTAAAAAGTATCTTCAGGTTCCCCACAAGAGGTCAAAGCACCAGTAGCACTTATGGGAGTGAGCAGCCTTCTCCCCGGCCTGACAACAACTCTTATCCTCACAGCAGTGCTCTCTAAGGGGATCAAATCCCAACACACATCACTGCAGCACTGAAACCAATGAAACCAACATTTGAGGAACTTTGACTGAATAGCAGACCTAACAAAGGTCTATCTGTGGATGTCCACCTCTGACCCAAAAGCATTAAATCCCAGACTTTTGCTACTGTATTCAGAACACACAGAAAGCAAACTGAAGATGAAGCTGAATCCTGGTATAGTAATTATTTGGCCCTGGTTAACAGCACGTGGCACCCTCACATTTCTTTCATTGATGTTGCTATATATATCAATACATACCATAACCATATGTTTCGAAGCCACTTCTCTTTACTTGAGAGTTCCAGCAAACTGACGAGACATTTCTGCTTCCCTGTAACGAGTAATTCTGAACTGCAAGACCTGTGCATCCCATTTTAGATTAAATGAGAGTGATTCAAATTGCAAGGTGGAACCAGTTCCAAAGACAATCCTAGGGGACACCGCAATGTAAAGGATTAGTTACTAGGCAACTATATTACTGCCAAAACATAATGGTCCTGAAACCACCACAGCATAAAAGCCTTCACAGATGCATCTGCAATCACCCCAGTTAGCTGCATTAAACTGACAAGATGTGAACAAGATTTCTGAGCGTTTTATATGTAGTTTAGTTTTCAAGAGACAGAAGATGTTTCAAGTCGGTAATGCAGTTTTCTGAGACCCTTAAAAGATTTGTTTCATTATTACAAAGCAGGTAGCATTAACATAAATGAAAAATGACTGACTTTCTGTTAGTAGATCCGCATCACTACAGAATACAGACACTTCCTCTGTGATGCTTTCTTCCTTATTTCCACTCCAGTACCTTAAAATTAAGAGATACCCCAATTCCTTTCCTGCCTGGTCCAACATAATTAGGAATAAGGAAGGGAAAAGATAACCCCTCAACATCTATCTCCTCCTTTTTGATATTAGAACAGGCTGCAAAATTCTCTCCCTTTGCAATGTCTTTTCCCTCTGCAATGCAATCAAATTTCCTTTAGTTTCACAATCCACAATCTGATTCCATAAAGGGTAAGGCTGTAGGGACCTGCAGGACAGCATCAGTACCCTTGAGACATGTGGCTAATGTATCAAGAACAGAGCAGAGGTTACAAAGAAAAGGCTTCGTGAGAAGAAGAAACTGTAGCCAGGCAAGATGAAAGGGTTGAGATGAAGTGCTGGGACACCTAGGGTGATATCAGCAAAGGGAAAAATGCTGGCTCATGGGTACCAAAGGTAATGCTTCTGAAGTCCTTAACACCAGCAATATTCTTCTGCAAGTTTGAACAAGGAAAAACTGAAGCTGAAGTTTTCAACCAGTGTAAAAACTGTGTTACTTGGGAGGAAACAGGAAAAAACAACAACAAAAAAAGAGGCAAACGATGTTCAGTAACTGAACTGTAAAGCTGCCCCTATGTCAGAATGACCAATCATCAGTTTCAGGCCACACTGCAGGAGTTTACTAAAAGGCTGCTACTACAACAGCTACAAACATCTTGCCAAACACAAACATATTTGCATATGAGCATTTTTATAGCAGCCAATCCCCTAAAATCAAACTATTAAAACTTCCTCTGGTTACATCAAGACAGCCATACATGAAAGGCAACATCAAAATTCCTTCCAGGAAGCTGGAGCTTTCTTTTCATCAGCAAAAGCAGCACAAGTCTGCAGAAAAGAAATACAGCTGTGATCATGAAGGCCACAGGAGCAGACAACATCTCAGCTACTGCAGAAAATCCTTGAGATTGTGGGACACCTCCCTTCCTTCTTCTGTGTTTAACACGGAGGACGTTATAGCCTACAAAGTACAGCCACTACACGAGCACCTGGGGCTGAAATACAGATGGCACCAAGAATACTATCTGAACACCAAGCACAGAGAAGTGGTGTCTAGTGTGGGGAGCTGTGGGCAAATGAGGATGTCAGTGTAATCACTAAGCTTGTGCTTCAAAGGAAAAAAAGAACTGCTACAAGAAACAGCAAAAGCAACTTATCCTTTCTTGCACTGCTAAACCAGTGTTACATTCAATATGAAAGCACAAGTTAACCAGATATTCCTCAGCCTGCCGGATGCAGTGCCCTTAAACCAGGCTGCACAGCACAGGCCGCGCTGGCACCACGGCGGCTGTGGAAATGAGCCGTGACTGTCTCGAAATGACAACGCAGCACTGCAGGCTGCAGTTAGGGACACGTTGGACCTGGCCCCTCCTGGCACTCTGCAGCACAGTTTATGGCTCTCATTTGAAGGTTTCCAGCACACAGCATTGCAACTACATCAAATTTTACACAAAAATTGAATTTCCTTCTTTCTACTTCCTGCAATAAATTAGGATTGTTTCAAGTTTCCTTCTCCTTGTTTCTTCAACCACTGTGTTTAGGTAGAGCTACAAGATCACAGCTGTGCTAGCTGAGCAGAGCCAAACACCAGCGTACTCATTTTGCTTCGCAGACAGATGCTACCATCATTAAGGCCACGGAATCACAGAACAGTTTGGATTGAAAGAGACCTTAAAGATAATAAATTCCTAACCCCCGACCATGGGAAGGGCTGCCACCCACCAGCTGAGGCTGCCCAGGGCCCCATCCATCCAGGACTTGAGCACCTTCACAAACAGGGCATCCACAGATTCTCTGGGCAGCCTGTGCCAGGGCCTCCCCACCCTTGCAGACAAATGTTTCATCATCAGCAAAAGTTACTGAAAACACATCAAATATTTTTGTCTACTGAGTTTAAAAGCACTTTGCAGATAACCAGTTTCTCTCTTAACGGTGCTTCCCCAGTCCCACACGCACGCTGTGTCCTGCTCCAGCACATCACTCGCCCCGAGCGAGCGCAGCACTCAGTGGCACCAGCAGCAAAAACAATCGACCCCAAAGAGTCACCCGACAGCAGAGGACACAAGGAGGAGAACACACAAAGTATCTTTGCAGAGGAGTTTTTGTAGCAGAGTGAAGATCAGCAATGCAGATGCAAAGAGAAAAAACGATTTGAATAAATATGCCTCATGACAAGATACTTAAAATGTCTTATTAGAACACATCAACGTGAAACAACCAACGATGCCCTTTCAATCACTCTTCTCTATTTTACTTTTCTACAACCTACTCTTCAACTTGAAACACTATGCACACAGCCTCAATGAAGTCAAATGACAAATGAGTACATCTTAAATCAAGTGCAGTTGGTACTATGTTCAGTGTGGGATTGGGGCCAACCTCTCGAGGGTGTTTTGACACACTGATCCTACTGGTATCAGCATAGCTGAGCTTATTCCAAAATTAAAATCTGAATGTTACGTTGCTTTAGGAGAGCGTAAAAGAGCCCTTTTCCCTTCATTTTTCCTTCCTCTTGTTTTAAACATATAGCAAGGAAGAAAAATCCAAAGGGGAAAAAAGAATAACAAAAATAACTACAAGAACATCATCATGGCCTGAAGCTCCTTCATAATAACATTCCTCTCACACAAGAATTACAAGAAAAGCTGGTTTTCACATTAAATAATATAGCACATTCATTCCTAATTGAATGGTTGCCCACATAACTGTCTCTGGCCAGGTACACTCAAGTCCCTTCAGCTTCAACACTTACTTAAAAATCCTCACCAAACATAGCAGTCTTTTCAGAGCACCTGTATTTATCAAGCACAATTACAAGAACCAAATTAATTGTAACTGCACTTTTACATGCTAAACACACTTTTCCTAAGGCAAACTCTTCTTTTAAACATTTTGTAGATTATAACACAAGAACACTTGATGTCAAATTATTGTTTCAGGAGTCTATACCACTAAATACATTTTTTTTTTTATGATGGACCACAATAGTATTTTGTTCAGCAGTTTTTAAGTGGGATAATAAAACTTAAATGACTGCTAAAGAAAGAAGCTCACTTTCTGGAGTCTAAAACCAAAGGGTCTTCTACATTATGAAAACATGCCACTGTGCAAGCACCTTTATAAGCAGAGCTACACTAAGATTTATTAGTTTGCAATATATTAACAGCCATTCCTTTAAGGAAGGATTCATCAGAACACTTACTACTTTACATCAATTTTCAATATTACATGTTCTTCCCTTCTCTTGCAGTATTTTACTCAAAATGAATTATAAACTTGCACTGACAGTACCAGATAGAATATAACCAGCTGAGGACAATAACACAAAGTTATGGGTACTTATGAAAGCACTTTGTCACCATCCAAAACCACCAGTCCAGGGCTTCTGCTTTGTACCAAAAGGCATACCTTCCCTCCTTCATTCACTGCCTATGGATACAATGTAAGGAATGCAGCTTCTGTTTCTCTGTATGAAGATCCAGAAGTCAGACAAAGGAAGCTCAGAATAAAAACTGTTACTCACAGAGACATCAGTCCTATGCTAACAGCTACTCAGCCTGTAGCACTAAATACCAAATTCTGATCTGACGGAAAGGGACACGCTCCATCTCCTGGAAACATTCACTCAAAGATGCTGAGAAATAGTTGCACTGCTAGGAAGATGGCAGAAGGCTAACTTTGGTCAAGGCATACATAGAGGAAAAACCAAGTCCAGAGCACAGTGACAGAATAGATTTCAGATTTCTCTCCTGTGATGCTTCTTTTACCTCCTTTTGCAGATCAGTACCACCAAAAGCCTTTTTCTATTCTGAGTTAGTAGCTTATCAACAAACTCATTAAAAAAGTAATAGCAACATGGAAAGCAATGGGACCTTTCTGCCCACTTGCTTTTACTGGCATAGCGCTCACCTTAAAGCAGGTACTAAAGCAGAACAAAAATGCAGAAATGGGGATGTGCAAAAGTATGCTTTCCACAGTTTCAGAAAAAAACATCCTTCACCTTGACTCAGATAATTTCCAACAGATACTCAGAGAAGTATTCTTTGTGTTGCAAACAAATGCACAGCTCTCTTCAACAACACCTTTAAACGAGTCCGTGACCCAGGATCTTGCTTCATCTATGACACATTCCGCGACCTCCAAAAAAATCAAATTTTCTGAGAAGGATCTAGAAGAGCAGTAGCTTCCTACATAAGGTTATGCTGGAGATAAGCCCAGCACACTACCTGAAAGATCTCATTAGAAACTAGTTCCTGTCTCTTCCTGGTGTAGCAGTTCTCTTTAATTCAACTGCCTTGCTGGAAATCAGAGATAATTGTTAGAGCCTAAGGCAAAGCTTGCAAGTTGTCTAGCAATGAACACTGAAAAAACGACTTTCCAGATCAATTGGAGCAGCCTCTGCCAACCAACTTCTCCACTTGTTCTCACAGTAACTCTGCAGCCAGTTCACAGGCTGGCAGGATCTCTCTATTTATTTGCTCATCTCCCCATTGTACATACACTTGCACTGGCTGGCCACTGTTTGCCAAGAAGCTTTTATGAATGAAGGTGGGGTTAGGGGGAGGAAGAAAAACCAAAGTGCTTTACAGCAGTCATGATCATAAATTTTCCGTTTCTGTGACAGGGGGAAAAAGTTTACTGCTCATCCCATGGAATAGTGATCTGAGACACCAGTTGCAAGAAATTAAATTACATCAACAAAGAACAGTTTAAAGACCTTTCAATAGTGTTTAGATAACACACAAGAGGGTGTCTCCTGAATGGTTCATCCCTTAGTGACATCTTCCAAGACACCTGATCTACAAGATGAGTAGAAGAGAAAGTGCTGATCCTGGGTTTCTGAACCCTGCAGCAACAAGAGATTCTCTGGATCTGAAAATAAGGGGACAGTCCCAGGGAAAGGTCCTAAAAGAGGAAAACTAAAGAATCCCATATCAAAGGTTAACAATGACATTACCTGGGGAGTTCCACCTGTACTTTTCAGCACCTCAATTAATACAAAGTGCTTGCTTCACAGGTGTGCATCTCGGAGCAAATGAAATACAATACTGCCAATCTCCTGTCTAGACACAAACTAGAGAGATATGTTTATGAGAACGTAATTATTTTACACTCTATTATCTCCCTTACTTACCTATCTGATCCTGAGAACAGGATCAGACCCTTCTACCATAGCTAGGGATATCATGGGCTGTTCTCTGCGCCATTAAACTGCCACGGTGTGATTCGACACTTCTCAAAAGAAGGAAAGCTTGAACAGTTCTAAGAAGAATATACAACAAAGACATTCGTTTGAGGACTATCTACTGAATTCAACAAGAAAGCAAAGGTAGTAAAAGAAACACAGTACAGCCACAACCTTATATTATATACCATTTGTTCTGAGGGATTATGTAAAATGATTGCCTGATTATAATGCGTACCTGGCAGCACCTTGCCAGTTTTGGAGAATGTCTGTAGCACTGCTCACATGTGCAAAACAAGAATGCAATTATCACTGCCGAATTTAAAAACTGGAAGTATTCCAGAAGACTCTAGACTTCTCTCTAGCAGGGGAAAGAAGGCGAGGGCAGGGGGTAGGAAGGAACAAAAAAACCTCACCATCTTATGTATTACTTGTAAGACTGAGAAACTATAGGCAGCATTAGTAGTGAAATGATGCTTAGTGATGCTGATGCTTAACACAAGAAATTTACCTTTTAAAAAGAATTGGGACAATCAAAAATCTTCAGAAAGAGCTGAAACATTAAGCTCAAAGTTTCCACCAAAGCATGAAAGATCATAATCTTTTCTAATTGGCATAATTACTATTTTATGCCATTTAGAATGGCTCCAGTGTATAAATTAAAAAAAAAACTTTTTAAAGTAAAAGTTTCCAATTAAATTCAATTAAATTACTCGTACTTCTGTGTCAGAGTAAAGCGTTCCTAAATTATGACCAAACATCCCAAGATAAAAGCATAAACAAATGCAATTGTTTGAGTAGTGTACTCCTTTGAAGTACATCATGATTAACATGTGTCAGTAACATGAAGTATATGGGAGCAATATGCTTCTGCTGCATTAATATAGACTCCCTTAACCACTTCCATATCTTCCACTTTTCAGAAAATGAGACTTCTACCATTGCATTTCCTACTGATCTAGGTTTTAAAAAGTTTTTACAATAGAAGTTTGCAGTGGGTTTGTCAGTATTAAGCACATTCCTAGAGTCATAAAATCTAATGGAGCGGATCCTCCTGGAAGCCATGGTAAGAAGCACGGAAGACAAGGAGGTGATACAGAATGACTAGCACAGCTTCACTTAATGAAGGTTTTGACTGACCAACCTTATCTCTTTTCATGATGACATAACTGTGTCAGCCAACAAGGGAAGAGCCACAGCCAAACGTCATCCATCTGGACTCCAGTAAGGTCTCTGACGCAGTCCCCCTTAACATTCTTCTCCCCAAATTGGAAAGATACACATGTGATAGGTGGACTCTCTGATGGATGAAGAACTGGTTGCAAAATCATACCCAGAGAGTGATGGTCAATGGCTCAGTCTCTGGATGGAGATCGATGTTGATCAATGACAAGTGGTGCTCCTCATAGGTCAGCACTGGAACCAGTGCCCTTTTTCATCAGTGACATCGACAATGGGATCGAATGCAGGTGACACCAAACTGTATGGTACAGCTGACATGCCTGAGGGACAAGATGTCATTTAGAGAGACCTAGATGGGCTCAAGCAGTGGGCGAAGGAGGACCTCTTAAGGTTCAACAAATCCAAGTACAAGATCTTGCACATGGGTTGTGGCAACTCTCACTATCCGTACAAGCTGGGGGACATAACAACAGAGCACAACCCTGGAGGTACAGGTGGATGGCAAGATAGACAACAGCAAGCCAGCAATGCCAGTCACAGCCCAGAAAGTCAACCATACCCTGAGTTGCATCAAAAGAAACATGGTCAGCAGGTTGAGGGAAGTGATCCTGCCCCTCTCTACTCTGTATTGGTGATACCTCACCTGGAGCACTGGGTACACATGTGGAGTCCTCAGTACAAGAGGGACATGGACCCGTTGCAGCGAGTTCAGAGGAGAGCCACAAAAATGATCCAAGGAATAGAACACCTCCCCTGCAAGGACATGCTGAGAGATCTGGCCTGTTCTGTCTGGAGAAGATAAGGCTCTGGAGAGACCCGAGAGCAGCCTTACAGTATCTAAAGAGGGGCTGTAAGAAAGAAGGGGACAGACTCTTTAGCAGGATCTGTTATAGGACAAGGACAAATGGTTTCATAGTAACAGAAGGCAGATTTTGATTGGATATAAGAAGTTTGCCCAGGGAGGTGGTGGATGCTTTGTCTTCGTAGACATTCAAGGTCAGGTTGGGGGGGCTCTGAGCAACCTAATCTCCTGTTCATTGCAGGGGAGTTGAACTAGTCAACTTTACAGGGTCTCTTCCAACTCCTATGATTCCAGTTGCTCATATAAAGAACACACACACCATAAGGAGAAATCTAAACACTTCCAAAGCTCTGTCTTGATATGGACAGATGAAACTTCAACTAAATAAAAAAAGAGACCAGGTAGCCTGATTTAGAGCTGTGCTCAGACACAGAAGTCAGTGTCAAGAACTCTACCTCATTTTTAAAGGAGATTTTTATAACCAAGGCTAGTACCTTAGGCTAACTTACTGCTGTTGGCGTCCTGACCCAGTGACAGCTTTTTCACAATAAATCTAGAGATAAGCACATCTGAGTACACTGAATTGTTTACTGAACAAAAATTTCATGGTTCACATCTTTTTCTTCTGCGTGTTTTACACTTAATCCAATTAATACTGTTCCAATTCTCTAAACCTAAGCACAAAACTGTAACTTGAAAATATTTATAGCCTAAACTGGCACTAATTTATATATGTATGCATCTGCAGGGGGGGAAGCACAAATTAAGTGTCTGCAGAGTTTACAAAATTATGCACTAACATTACACACCATTATAAGGTTACACATTAAAATTTTATTACACTTTTCAGCCAAGAGAATCTAAATAAGTTTTATAAAATACAGCCCATAGTATCCCAAGACAAAGAAGGCTTAGGAGGAAAGATCCCAGAGGCGCTACGCCTGAGGTGGGCGCAGCAGCAAACAAAGCCTAATTCGATGCAGGCCATTCGCTGAGGAGGACACAACCACAACACAGGCCTGACAGAGCAAGGAGAAGAAAGGAAGAATCCAGAACTGATCCGTTACAGGGAAATATTCCAACCGCAGTCTAATTTGTAATCTCAACAAACACTACTCACGCAGTCACACAGAGGAAGAGCTCAAAAAACACTAATCCCATAAGACTTCTGGTGACTACACATTGGGGTGGGTCGTGTTTATTTATTTGTTTTAAGATGATTCAAAAGCTTCACAATTGTTAATAACTAATGCTGTAACTGCTATAACAATACAAAACGTATTTGGGCTGCTATGCCTGAGCACCATTGCTACTATCTATTTATACAGGAAGATTTCAACTCAAACTCTGGGTTATGGGCAGAAAATACAGCTGCATTAGAGGAAACAAATCCCTCCACCTGACAGTTAAAACATAAAAAGGAAAAGCAATTCAGTCCAGCAATTCACAGCGTCAGAATGACACCGTGAAGCCCAACCTAGTGAGGATTATTGATTATTTGTTATCTGCAGCATATTTGCATAACCACTTTGCTATATTTGTATTGTCACAATTACAGTCTGGAAGAGAGGAAAAGGGTTCAGCACCAGTTATGCTGACTGCATAATGTGTGAAAGACATGACAGTAATACACACTGCTCAGTTATGCTTATTCACCCAGAGAGTAGGATGCTCATTTCTGGCTTACATGTGTTTTCAAGGATACGCATGAAGTTCTTCCTTCCTCTTTCTTCATTGGTCTTGAAGATTCCTATACCTTCTAGCCAGCTAAAGCAAGAAAAGAGAAATTTCACCTCAAGCAAAGAAATATAGTGCTGGAAGATATCTGGAATAAATCTGGATTTTAAATTGATACTAGAAGATTTACAGTCAAGACTAGATATTAACTGCCTCACTTGTAAAACACAAAGAGGAACAGAAAATGAGTCATATATTACTTGAACATCTATCATTAAAACAGGGAACGTGTTTTTAATGCAAGTGAACAAACCAAATAAAACTAAAATTCACCTCACCAGAGAACATTCACTCCTATTCTAATGAACACTTCTTAATTGCATCACCCCTTTTTCTCCTTACATAACCCTCCAATGCCCTGACAATTCAAGTATCTTCACTTGCAACAGAAAGACAAAAAAAACACCTCTACCAAGGATGGTGAGATTGCAGGCTTGTTTGTTTTCATCTTCTTTAAATGTAGCAATGCACTCAGTCCTTACCTATGATGGTACAGCTCCCCACCCCTCTGCTTTCCAGTCCATTCTCATAAGTGTCAGTAATCTTCATATGGAGCTGCAAGGTCAAGCTTGCTCCAAAAATAAAAGCTTTCTTCTCAAGTGAAGACTCTTTTCAAAAAGCAAAAAACACTTTCAGAGCAAATAACTTGCTATCAAAACCATATCATGTTTTAAAGTTAGGAATTCTGAAAACAACTCTATAATTTGATGTTAGCGCAACACTTTTGAACCACAGATTTTCTAGAAGTTTTCTACAGCCCTTGCTGTATTTCATATTCAAAGAACTGCTCAGCAATTTGCATGCATATGATTTTTTTTTCTAGGCCTTATTTAAACTGCCTACAAATGCACTGCTTTGGAAGACAAAGATTTGGTTTTTACCTTTAAGAGCAGTTACATTACACAGCTTGTACGACCCCCATGTTTATTCACTTTGCTCAACTCCATGAAGCACAGGCCCTACATATCCAAATACTTCCTGTAACCACCTCTCAGGCTGAATTCATCAGTTTTAATTTTTGAAAGCAGATGAGATGGCTCAGTCATTTTGGAGTGGTTTTAAAAAGAGTAATATTCCATGCACCCTTTAGCACCCAGCCATAAACAGTTTAAAACCTGCTGGGATGCTGCAGCTGTTACAGGCCGTGCAGCAGTGCAGAGGAGGTCAGCACCAGTCCTGGTGCGTGCATCACAAGGGAGAGCTGCTCAAGGCTGGCCCAGCTGCAGGCTCTGCAGACCCACCCTGCTCGCACAGGACACAGAGAGACGTACAGGATTTCACAACTTCTCCCTTCTGTGACACCACCTCACCAGCACAAGTAAGGACACTTCATCCTAGGAGCAAGAGAGGCAAATTCTCCTAAAAAACTTGTGTGTGTCATCAAGGACACAGCTAGGATGCAGGCTAGGAGTAAAGTAAAAAGAGGAATTAAAATTAAGGATCAGAACAGGAACAGAAAAAGAAACAGCAGTGAGAAGGCAGACGTGCAAGATGTGGTTGGCGGGCAGCCCCGGAGATGCAGCTACTACAGTGTGCGTAGCTCCAGAGCTTGGAGCCATACCCACCACTGCTGGATTTCCTCAGCCTCCTGGTGTACAGCCAAGTGACCAGGGATCACTGTCAAGACGCCTCTATCTACTTATAATTAATGAGGCAGAGGACTAAGAAAAAAAAAAAACCAGAAAAAAAACCCAACATGCCTGGCTAAAATGCTTAGATATCATATATTATATTGATTTTAGGCCTGACTCTTAAGACTTCTTTCTTTTTTCCTGTATTTAAGGAAACATTTGGAAAGCCACACAAAGATTTCCAGAAGTGCTTTCTGCTCAAAGTAATTCAAGAGTCCGTGCAGAAGCATTAACCTTTCACAACTGTGAATGAAAGATTAGGTATTCCAGTTAGCAAATATTAAGAAACCTCCCCAGTATGCCAATATCTCTGTTTCTCTATTTGTAATGCATGGCTGTCACTTCAGTGAGGCAACACAAAGATAGATATTTTTTTATATTATAAAGAATTTTATGTAAAACTGTAATGAAGAAAAACCAGGAAGGAAATGTTAATCCAGAATTTACTTATGATTTTGGATGGTCTCAATAATGGAATTTAAAACCCTTAGTATCTATCCAGTGAGTGAACACTGCGCATCCGGTCAAACAAATGAGGCCAAAGTCCCTTGGGAAAAAACAGCATTTGGTCAGAACACTGCAATAATGCTATGCAGATGGAACCTGACTCGAGATGGGAAAGAAAACCTTCACTCCAGCATTTCTCAAATTCAGAGAGCCCAGAGTCTGCAACTTTAGCATTCATTTGAGCAGGGTTTTATGTAATGGCTGAGGGAGGGGTTTGTTTGTAACACTCATATAATGCTCATATAAACAGTATGCTACATCCCTCCCAGTTTATGATCTTACAACATAGCAATACAAAGACTACACATGATGAAGAACAACAGAAGAATCCAAACCACTGCTTTTCAATCTCAAGTTGCAGTTAAGGCCAGTAGAAGTGATCAAAGAGAAAAAAAGAATAGATAAAAAGGTAAGAGACTTACAGGGACAACAAAAACAACAACAAAACCCAACAACAACCTCACAACAAAACCTCACAGAAGATTACAGAAGGCAGAAAAAGGACACAGAACTTCTGAGAACGTGGGAAGGGGGGGGGGGGAGGAGCTGAAATCTTTGGTGTTTATCTAGAACACATCTTCAGATAGAAATTATACTCATAGCATCATGTGTATACTAGCACTCGGAACACCTTCACGATGCTTGAAGGAACATAGCTCTTCCTCTCTCAGTTTATACGGTAAAGCCATTTAAAGCTCCTTGCACTAAGTGAAAAAAAATGCAAATCTCGAATAGCTAAAGTTTCAAAGCACATTTGAAGCTGCAAAAAAGGGATTATTACAAAATGAATATATAAAGGATATGAGCACTTCAGCAGTGTTACACAGATTTTTAACACTAACATGTCATCAACTCTAAATTCAATTTAACTCCTCGTAACACAGGCATAATTACAAAGTATCACCACGAGTCTCAAGGGAAATGTTTACATTAGTCATTTAGTCTTCTGTATCACTGCTTTTCACCAGTTTTACAGTGGCCACAGAGGTCAGACCGCTAACAGGAGCGGGACATGGATATCATGAGCTGAACAACACCAACGTGCCTTGGAATCCACACGGAACCCGTTTCAGCAGCAGCCCTCTATCTCATTCCAGGACAGCACAGGTACCCTGACAGGAGTGGACTGTCACTTGTAAGAGAAAAACACCAAGTGGTTCTTCAGAGGAAGAAAAGCAAGTAATAATCATGTGGGCAGAACAGCAGTAGCTGCTTTCGGAGAGACGCAGCACAACACCAGAGGGATTTTTGCTTGGTTAAACAAGTCAAAACTTGATTTTTTCTGGCTTTGACACTACAAAGCATGAGAATAACTGGTTAGGCAAGACCCCCATTCATTTTTTTCTGTTTCAGTATTACTGTTTAGCATTGACAACAGGATTATGATTAAATGCTCTTAATGCGCATCAATTTCAGAAGCTTACTTTCCAAGTGAAATCTGTCACTCTTACAATTTTTCCCTTTGCAGTAAGAACAGTAATAGATATTTTAATGTGTCACTACAATTATTAATGACTAAGAGTTTCCACAGAAAACATGCTCACAACCCAAATATCCACACTTGGTAAAGATCAAAACATACCCACACAATTTTATGAAGTGCCACAGCAAGGGCAACATTAGAGGGATGTGAGCTCATTCTTACCCTGTGTTACTCAATGAGAAGACCGTCCATTCGTTCTGCATGCTGTAATTCAAATTCAGCCATTCAAGAAACCCGATGTGTGTCACAGTTTTATCTCATTTAGAGAGGGAAGTGGGAGCAGGATATCTTCCACAAACATCTAGAACTTTGATAACAGCAAGTTGCGTGAGGAGTGTTGGATAAATGCCTCCACCTGCATCACCAAGGTTCCTTGAAAAGACCAGAATCCAAAGAGGCAGAAACTTCGCAATCAATGAAGCAAAGAACAACTTGGTGTCAGGCATCCTGCTCCTCACTCGCACAGGAAGGCCCCAGGAACTGGAGGCCTGGCTTCCCATCAAGCATTGAGGGGGATGGCATCCCCAGGCCTCCACAAAGAGGGTACAGAGTTCACCTGGCTTTTCCCCAACCCACAGGTGAGGGTGAGAGGGTTCTCTAAAGATCTACTGCCAAAGGGAGAAGGTACAGGGTGACAGGCTGGGCAGCACTTTGCCATGTACCGCCTCTTCCCACCCTGGTCCACACAGAAATGCTTTGTAACCATCCATCCAAATATACACACATGCTGTTTGGCCTCAGGAAGGACAAAGTTAATCCATACTTCACCAAGGGTAACCTTCACAGTGAAGTACAGGCCACTGGTGCAATAAATACCATGCATTACAATTATTATTTTTAATCTTTCCTGATGACATCTGCGGTTTACAAGGAAGTCTGAGGACTGACAGTACTTCCCAAGCCCCAGAACTTTGAGGGCTGATCTAGACACTGCTAGGAAATTAAATTATTTGAACTGCACAAATAAAACAACTATCAAAAGAATCTAAAATGCTCAATTTATTCTTAAAATTGGGAGCTACGGAAGCAACTGTGTTTGTTTAGTTGTATGATTTCTTTCAGCCCTCATTTACTTGAATTTACTCAACTCTGAACTCCAGGAACCCTCAGGGAAGGAGAAGGACCTCATGAAATGAAACACTTGAGATGCCCCTAAACAACGCTACAGAAAATTCCGTAAACACAATATCAGAGTAAGTAATAAATGTCTCTCTGCTTTGGCCTCATATTTTCAGATTCAACTTTTGATCCTCTCCTCTGTAGTTCCAGCTGTGCTCTTATCATAAAAATACAGTCTTACTTCAAGAAGCACTGAAAAATGAGAATCAAGTTGCTCCACTAAAGCTGTAATTCCTGACACATCCAATTCTTGTCCCATAAATTGTTTACATATGACAAGTCTGTTCCGTACAGGTGCCACCCCCCAGTCAGCAAGATATAATGCATTCCATCATTTAATTTAACAAGTTATTTGTAGCCTGAATTCAATTCATAATTGAAAACAGGATAGTGGCGCAAGAAGCATGATAGATGTCACATTAAAGAGAGCATAGTGAAGGCTTCAGCAAGAGGCATCAAGTATCTAAGAGAATAATGCCATTTGATTATAAATGTAACCTGAAATACTAAAAAAAACCCTGAGATTTACTTCTGAGCATGCTTTAAATTTGCCATCACAGCTGCGTTAATACAATTAATGTCTTTTCACATGTGCAGCATCCACACATTTTCATAACCATTGCAGTCCCGCTGCAGAGATAAGATTATGCGAGATGCCTCAGAAAGTGCATGCAACTGTGAGCAGGAATCCTCTGCGCTTCCTTAAATTATAGGAACAAATGCCTCAAGTACAAAACAGCTCTTTCAAATTGGTGGTTCTCTCAGAAATACCAAAATGATACTGCAAGTCGGCAAATGGAGGGGAATAACTCATCCAACTGTGCAAACCAGGTTCCAGGTTGTTGGTACTCCTGAAACACAAAGCAAAAATACTCTATGGCCACAGCCACTGTCAGGGAAAACATTTCAGATTTAAATACCCACACTGAAAAACTCAGGTAGGATGCAATTGTACTTCGCACCGGTGGGGATGAAGCCTCTAGGTGCTAACAATACAAGAGGTGTTACATAAGACTAGGTGCTTATTTTTAGAAGCACATTACAAAATTAAGTACTGCACTGGAATCTGTTGCCGAGCCACGGACAGTTACATCAATGCACACAAAGAACAACTGCTCAGCTGAAGCATGGTATTAGATGAGATTCCCATTGGAGTTCTCTCCTGCCAATCCACCCCAAATACCCAACTAGCCGAGACTGAGCAAGTGAATTTGTATCCACCAAAAAAACACCACTGATCATAAGCTCGGACATATTTTCTAGGAATGGCAGAGCTAATAAAAATTGGTCTCCTGCAGCTTTCTTCTTCTGTTGCTTAATATTTCTCCCACACCACGATGACCCTCAACTTCCTTCCTTCTTCCACATCTCTTCATGAGTCACTCTCTCTCCCTCCTGCTCCAGGGAAGAGAGCAGTGGTGCAGACACTCTGCAAGTCTGCATCTGCTCACAGGCTGCAGGATCTGTCCCGCATCAGCTCCGAGCAGCTCCTCTCCAAGAGGCTGCAATAATTTTGACAAGTTTTCTGCACCCGATTACAATTTTATGAGGCTTGAAGGACCACAATTTGAAATCTAATTCTTAAAGATGAAAGTTTCCATGTATATAAGTTAAATGCTTCATTTCTGAGTGAACTTTTAACTACGTGAACTTCACAAACATGTGTGCACTTTTATACACACACACACACACAGCTGGGTAGAAGGGACAGACAAATGAAGCAATCCCACAGGTACCATGAGAAAAGCTGAATCAAAACTTCTTCAATGTTTGCTTCTTTAAAAAAGAAACAAACAAACTCAGTACTGCAGAACAAAGCCAGCAGATATTTCCCTACATTCAGCTTTGCTCTTCTTTCCTCACCAGCTCTCATTATCAACGGTCCTCTCATTTTTACCTATTTAAAAAAATAGAGTAAAATTAGAGCTAACTTCATGGTCACGTAATCACAGTGTTCTTCAAAACAATCCCACCTGAACACTGCCACCCTTATTTCTTGCAGGCAGCCATGAAACAATCCATTAAGTGCATCCTACTATCAACAGATTTTACTACCGCTGTTTCTTCACTGGTAGCCTACGCTATTCCCCTCCAGGCTCTTTGCTAACGACATTAACAGCACGGCCTGCAGACGAGGCTTAGTCTGCTGAGCTTTAAAACACACCTCACAAAAAGGTTCTGCTTCAAGAACCAGCCTGCAGACACAGGTACACTGTGGCACAGAAGGGCCCAGCATTGCTGCAGGCAGGACTGCACACACTGACGGTGAGGCACAGCTGCAGCTGGCTCCTCGTGGCAGCTCACACTTGAGTATCCCAGTTCGAGATTTATCAAGCTGCTGCTAGAAAAGCAACCTTATTTTAGTATTAAGAACCGAGTCTACAGTCAGGACCCTAAAAAAAAAAACAAAGCCTGCCAGATGTGTAAGAGGCATCCTTTAGAGTTACACGTCCTTCAAAGAAAAATGAAGAGGACCATGGCTAACACCAACATTCTGCAAATTCTTAATTCAATCATTCTGAAAAACACTACTTGTCATCAAAGCACTGACAGCCATGGTCCGCACCTACTTGAGATGAGAAGAGCTCAGAAGAGTACCAATCCCTTTAAAACTACAGTTCATCCCTCCAAGAAATTTTGAATACTTCTTGCTTGCCCACTGACGTCCCACAATATATGTTTTTATATAACTGAGCTCCCGTGAATCAGAACATATAAAACTCACATATTTACTGCCCAAAACACATAAGATTGAAAGTGACAAAAAAAAATCCCCATCCCACCCCACCCCACAAAAAGATGTTAGCTCCATATTACAACAGCACGGGAACCCAAATTTCCTTCACGTTTTCACTATGAAACAAAGCAAGATACAGACTCATTGTAGTGTACAAACCTGACCTTAATAAGTTTGATACTGAAGAACTCACTCACTGTAAGTATGCCTCCACACACATAAATCACCAAATTAAGATTTCATACAAAATACTGTACAACAATTCTTTTGACGTGTTGTTAAGAAGTACATCACATAGCAAGGTGTCAAGAATAGTACTGGCATTGCAAGAAAGTCATCAAATAATTCGTATTAAATGCTCCTGGCTTTTTTTACTGGAAACAATTCCACAGCTGAGCACAGTATTATACAGGACACTTCCAACATTCAGAATTGCTCATCATCTATCTCTTCAGCCTCTCAAACACTGGTGCTGGGCAGTTTAGACTTCTGTTTGAAAACCTTTCTGATTTACACTTCTCCACTCTCCAAAGCATGGTATATGCTTTCCAGAAGAGAAAAGATCCTCTTCTATACACTGTTTACCCTACGTGGTCATCACATAAGATAACCTGCTTCACAGCTCATTTCCTGCTTTAACATTTGTATGCAACAAGTACTTTCTCAGTACTTGCACCTCTACCAAATAGTGGAAGACACAAAGCACGTCTGAGTGAGTCCCCCACACACCAAGGCAATGGAAGAAAGGCTGGCATACCCTTTTTTCACCATCATTTTAACTCCTTGGCAACACTTCCTTCAAAAGAGTAGTTCTCATAATTAGAACATGGAAAATGTATTCAAAATAGATACAAAGAATAATCAGTAGTTCAAACAATGAGGAGTTTCAGTACACTGAAGATGGAAAAATACTACTCCACTGAAAATTGAAGAAAAAACTCATACAGTCATATAGACAGTTTGACAAGTGCAGTCCATCGATAAAAGCACGAGTTATTTTGCTCTATGACAGGAATCTTCAGACAATCCTTAGAAAGAAATGTATGATGATATTAAGTTATCATTGTCTGTGTTACCAAGACAGCCTTAAAAAAAAAAAAAACACCTCATTTGCCAAGAAGTTGCCTACAAAACTAAACAATAAGAGTTTATAATTTGTAACTGTTGAGGTTGTTTTAATATAATTAGTCATATGGCTTCTTTTTGGTGCCTGGAAACGTACTGTTTTCAAGTACACATATCATTAGATTGCAATGAAAATGGCACTGACATAAAATTCCGATACGCGCGAGGACAAAATACAACAGCCACGTATGGAATTTAGCATAGGACCATTTGGTGTTTATCAACATTACTTCAGCTACATACACCAACTACTGCAGGTATGCAGTTGCACAGAAGCCTGGAACCAACCAAACATTATCCTGATACTCCAAACCAGAACGCAGCTAGAAATGGGTTCCGTTACTCAGCACTCACACACCACTTCAGGGCTAACTCTGACAGACAGACAGACAACGCTCTCTGCCTCCATCACCCAGCCCCCACCGGTCTGTCTGCACAGTGAGAGTCACACCAAGCGGGAGTTTCCGTTTCATCTCCCACAAACACAGCAGTGTTTATAGTAGTTTTCATTTAAAATAAACTATAGCTTTTTACAGTTCAGACTTCTATGTCCACCCATCGCTGATTTTAGATGCACAAAGAATTTGAAGATAGAGCCTACTGACTGCAGTCAAAAAGAACTGTGAGATGGGGTACAGGATGATGCTAGAAACACCACCATGAAGGAAAGCAAAAGGAAACTATGGCATTGATCAGAAATTCATTAATAAGTACAGCTCTTGCAATGTAACTCACCACAAGAAGGATGCGTCTGAAAAAAAATCTTGATTATAACCAGTGTTAAACTTACTACACTTGTAAACAGAGTGGTCAGATATCAGAGCAAGCCAAAAGGAGAGAGAGTAACACCCTTGTTCCTGTTACACTGCTGATCACTAAAGCTACCTCAAGACAAACTGAGGGAGCGCAGCATGGGGGGCCCAGTACCCTCCTGGGGCAGGGGTCATTTCCATCTCAATTTTGGGGCCCAAAATAGCTCAGCCCTGAGCTAGTATCAACTACCACAACATAATGTATAATTTGCAGCATAACAGTATAAAGGAAAGACAGAAAATAAATTAAACACAATCTGAAAACAAAAGACTGTAAACTTATTGCTGAAATAAAAGCATAAATACTCTAATTCCTACACAGAAATCTCTTACTGATTATCACAAAAACATACACTGGGAATACAAACACCTCTAAAAACAAATTTCCATAAGGAAAACTTCAAACATCCCACTGTGCAGTGATTTCATTTGATACAACCCCTTCTATGCTGTCACAATGTTCAATAAAAGTAGATTGAGTTGTCAGCATCCCAGCCTCAACCTCTTACATCAGGGCTTTCAGGGTAAACTGTCAGCACACCAGTGGGTGCTTTTAAGTCAATGAGACTACCCACAAAGTTTCAATTGTTCGTATATTTTTACAGGAACCCGGGTCAGGAGACCAATGCAACACACAAACAGAACGTGGGTGCTGAAGCTCAGCAGAAAACAAACCAAGAAAATAAAAATGGTCAACCCTTATTTGGGAAACAATAAGAGAAACAGGTTGTTTGGAATTACTCTGAGATATCAGGATGAACTTCCAAGAGAAAAAGGAAAATAGGGCCTTGCTGCGTGGAAGAATGTGTACATACTTTTTTGCTGTAAAAGGTACTTACTTGCACCTCAAAAACCCAGATGAGGTAAGGTTAATCCAACTTGAATTTTCTGGCTTTTGTCAAGAAGCACTGTCATTTGTGTATAAATTTTATAATTAATAACAGTAATAAAAATAATTTTAAAACTATCATTGAGAGGGTAATCCTTTCTGTTTGTGCCCAAAATACTGCTTTGACAGTGTTGTGCTTCTATAGAAGCTTCCTGCCAGCACATATCTAAGCTAACATTTAGAAATACACAACAAATACGGCAAAAAGTTGAGAATTTCTCTATTTATTTAAAAGCAGCGTTTTTGTTTCTAAGTTTTCTTTTTAAGTGCTTTTGAAATCTGTATTCAACCACATTATAGCTTTACAGGAAGAGATAACCCCCAAAAAATTAAGTACCAGAACCTACCTGAGAACAAAGATTGGGAGCTTAGGCGCACTTCCTATGCACCCCATAACAAAACAAGCAAGTCAACGTTTCCCTTAAGTTTCCAGATCAAGTCAAAGAAGGCAGATGCAAACAAATTCTATTCTAACTAATAGTGTACTTTCAATTATGCTCAATTCTGGAGTCTGAAACGATTAGGTGCAAAATATTTTCTAACAGTTAAGGCACACAGTTGGTTTAGAAGTAGAGTGAGGTTACAAATCCTGCAATGGTCATACCACACCTGGCCCTTGCACCAGTGCAGAAGTACAAAAAGCACACAACAGAGACTCAAAATGCAATACAGTTTCCAACTTCTGTCTAGACAGAAATACATTTAGAAGCACAGCAAGTACAGCAAAAAAGTTCACGAGAGCTACCACTGCCCAAGAGGCACACAGAGTTTTTTGGGGCTGACATGAAGACCAAGGCTTTCAGGTGCTAACACGCAGCCAGGGGACCAGTTCCTAGCATCAAACTTCAGGATGCATTAACCATCCCATTCTTCCCAGTGAATACCAATTCCCTGCAATTAGGCTCTTTTAAAGAAGACTCATATCATTTTTAATAAATTTCAATGGTTGATGTTTTCTTGCTAGCCATGGGCTTTTGCTTTCACTGCTGGAAGAACCAACCCACAGATAGGTGACAGTAATAATGATGACTTTGAGAGCGACGTTACCTTCCTGGAAGAAACACACAGCGCAGGTTTAACTGACAGCAAACTCTTATCAACCGCTTCCTCAAAACGAAACAGAAACACATTTGCAAGCCAGGTGGGTCAGATACTGGCACCAAGTATTCAAACCCTTTCCTAAGATCAGAAGCAGTTGACACCTTCAAGTTTTTCATGCCAGCTGAATTCTCATCAGCAGTAGTAGGGCACTGAACACAGCCTTCAAGATTATGAAACAGGACCTTGCAAGTCATGTTCTACTAAAACACTATTATAAGAGAAGTCCAGGTACCCCAGTGCACACCTAACAACCTGTACAGGTCCAGGTAGAGATGCCTTTGCAATGCAAACCTAAACACTTACTCTGCTTTTGCAAGTCTTTACAAGTTTTAACAGCCTGAAACAAATCCAAGTTTCCATAAAGGCGAGGATTCCTGAAGAGTGCTGCGACAGCAGTTTGAGCATCTCAACTTCCCTCCCCAGGCTGAGGGGCTCTGACAGAGAACCCCTACAGTACCAGGATATCAATTGCAGGGAAGCATGAACACCACCTTCACCCACGTGAGTCGCATGTGTACACAGGCACACATACAAGAGTATAACACAGAAACTTCTGATCATCCCTTAGGGATAACATTGTGCAAAGTTGGAAACAAGTTCTCTGATAAAACAGGCTTGTGGCAGATCCACACCTAACAGCATGTTTTCACCATCTCATGTTACAGAAGCCCCCAAAATAAAGTTGCCTGGAACTTCATTGAAGAAATGAAATTAAAAACCAAGAAACCACCACCAACAACACAGGAATTCCAACCAGCAGTGGGTGTACGCAAACCCCTGCTTCTGTCAGGGACACAGCTGCAGCCTCACACCCAACTCTACAGGCTACCGTCCCGCGTCCCACCCCCCTACCCCGGGCCAGACCGATCACACGGTGATGCACGCAGGCTAATTCTTGCAGGGGATCACTCCGTTTCAAGTTTGTTTTACCAACACGTCTAAGGGAATACCAGAACCTGTTTACACATCACCTTAACCACCACCAGGAGGAGAGTGTAAAAGGCGCACAGATGCAAAAAAATATATATAATATGTAAAACGAAGCAGGCCGGCAGTATCCCCGTCTCACCCCGTTGCTCACCCGGGGCCTCGCTGGAGGCCCGGCGGCGCAGGCCGCGAGGCCGCCTCGGCAGCACGGCGCGGCCCTACAGCGATGCCCGGCGGTACCCGGCAGCGCGCGGCACAGGCCGGGCTGCCCCAGCGCCGGGCCCGGCGGGAGGCAGCGCGGAGACGAACGGAGCCCGCGCGGCCCTCGAACGAGCTCGGTGGGGGAAAGAGGCGGCGGGCGGGAGCCGTCCCGGACGGGCCGAGCGGGCCGCGGCGGCGGAGCGGCGGCCGCGGGGGATGCGGGGCCCGAGCGCGGCCGGACCTCGGCCTCGGGCGGCCCAGGAGCGGCTCCCGGCGGCCTCCGCCGGCGGCGGGCGCGGAGGAGGGCGGGGGTCGGCGGGCCGGGAAGGGCCTGCGGCTGCGCTCCGGGCTCGGGCGCCGCGCGTCCCCCCCGCTCCCCTCGGAGACAAAAGCAAACGGAAACCCGGCGGGACGGCCCCGGGCCCGCACGGCCCCGCCGCGGACCGCGCCGCCGCCGGGTCCCCCCTCATCGGGCCGCGGGAGGGCTGCGGCGGGGAGTGGGGCCGCGGAGGGGGTCGGGGGGGGGGCGGCCGGGGCCGGACTCACCGCATGAATTTTCTTGTCCCGCGGATCCAAGATGGCTGAGTATCCAGCACGGAGGATGCTGGGGGAGCAACCTTTACCCTCTGACCCGGCCGCCGCCGTGACCCCGCCGCCGCCGCCGCTCGGCCCGCTGCGGCGCTGAGGGGCGGGGAGAGAGCGCCGCGCCGCACCACACGGCGCTGCGGAGCCACGCAGGGCTGCGGGCACGGGAGGAGGAGAAGGGGGAAGGAGAAGCGCGGCCCGTTCCGCTATGCTCCCTCCGCCTCCCGCGGGAGAGGCGGCCCGGAGCCGGCGGGGCACGTAGGCCGCGGGGCCTTCGCGCCGCTCCGCGGGGCCTGCGGTGGGCGGGAACGTCCATCTTGTGAGGGCAGAGGCCGGCATCGCGGCCCTGGGGCCTTCGATCTCTCTCCGTGCCGGGGGGTCACGCAGGCACAGCCTCGTCCTTCTGGAGATGCAAGATGGCCTAGGAGGGGTCTGGGTCAGGAACCAACATCCTGATGAGTGAAATTGTGTGGAAGTCTGAATCTGTGGTGTTAGCGAGGTCCCAGCGGACACGTGGGCCTTGGTGCCTGTGTTATGATTAAAATAGATGAGTTACCTAGATGATACAGTGGGACTTTTTAGCTTGTTACAATGAAAATACGTGGTGATATATCATATGGGTCAAGTACAGCAAATGCAGATGCACAAAACACTTGTCATGCAAATAATGCCCTTGAAGTCAATGGGACAATGAATCAGAGAATTGTAGGAGTTGGAAGGGACCTCCAGAGATCATGGAGTCCAACCCCCTGCCAGAGCAGCTCCCTAGCCCAGGTTGCACAGGTAGGCGTCCAGGCGGGTCTGGAACGTCTCCAGAGAAGGAGACTCCACCACCTCTCTGTGCAGCTGTGCCAGTGCTCTGTCACTGCACTGTGAAGAACACATATTTGTGCAGAACTATCTATGCTTCAGTGTGTGGCCGTTTCCCCTTGTCCTATTGCCACGCTACCAAAGCTAGGCCTGTATGCAAGTAATTACAGATCAAGGCCTTTGTTATCTGCCAAACGGCTTCTTCATCTGCTAATGTTAATTCTGTTTTAGTTTTGTTAGGAAATACGAAGTTGAAAAGTGAAAACAAAAAATTAACATATAACACTTTGCCAGGAATAGTCATCTTCTTTCAATAGCTTCGCACACTTGTTACCAGTCAGGTTTGGTTTTGGAGCTCCAAACACAAAAATGGGTATTGAGTTGGTTACACAACACTAGTATTTCACAGAAACATTAGTACTTGTGATGATGCATCTGTTAGTGTCTCCTGAAGTTGAAAGAGCAGTTTTCCATCTAAGGTGGGAGACCAGCTTCTGAATGTCACTGCCTATGAGCCAAGCATAGGTGTAATGTCACTATAAAAATTGTCTATACACACAGTCCAGGAAAATGCCATATTTTATTCTAGTTTCTTAGCCTTTGTGTCTCAAATATTTGTGCATTTACTGTACAATTAGAAACTATAACAAGTTATGAGTGACGTCCTGTTATGGGGATAGTATCTATGAGATTCTGGAGTTCTTTTGTTGATTCTAAAAATGTGTCCAGTGCAAGACTGGAGTTTGCATGCAAATCAATTGGCATTTATGCAACAGAAAGCCTCTAAACTTCAACAGATCCAGAAAATATATATATAAAAAAAATTAAGCTTTCATGCTGTAGGCTGGTTAGCCTAGTTAGCAATCTTGTTGCCTAACTAGTCATCTCAGATTGTATAAATTGTGATGTGAATTATGTTGGTGAAACTAACCTGCCCCTCTGCCTAACAGTGCGTTTAGCTGCAGGATAATATCACTGTAGCTGGCAGTGTGTATTTGACTTCCTTGCTTTTTTTATTAAGGTGAATGTTGTCAGCTTTTAATGCTTCAAAATAATCTCTGAATCTGATAAAGAGGACGTATTAGGCTGTACATGTTGTGTTCCTACATTTGCTACTTTTGGCTTCATATATTTTTCTATAATGGTGAGGCCTGTTTTGACAACTGGTTATTGCTTCTACTGATATCCAGAGAGAGCTGAAAGCATGCAGCATCTGTCTGGATCACCACTGGTGTGAACATTTGGGGGGAGAGTGCCAAGAGAAATGAATGTACTTATAATCCCTAAATGCTTTATCATGGCGGTTCTGCATGTTCACAGGCAAACCTCTGCAGTGTTCCTTGACCTCTGCTCCAGAAAGTTTTTAAATGCTCTTTGGCCCCATTCAGCATCACTGATGGAGGTGGGCAATGCAGCCACAGATGTGGGAGGAAGAAGAATTGCCGGAGTACACACAGGACACCGTTAGAGTGCTCCATTTGCTTTACCATCAGCTGTAGTAGGGCCACTATCCTCAGCCCTGAATGGAGGTGGAACAAGATGAATAACAAGGATTGTGGGGCACTTTCAGATACAATCAAAAAGCATGTTGGAGTGCATCAAGAATCCTTCCGTCTCCAGACTACAGTATTCCTCTGGAACAACAAATACAGTGCATTTTCCTAGTGCAAGGGTTAGCAGCTTTTCAGTGCTGGCAAACTAGGCTGTGTTTTCCTTTCACAAATTAAGGTGTGAAGCCATTGATAGGAACAGCTGGGACTAGGAGATAGTGTTCCTTACCTGCAGGATGCATTTGATTAGCCAAAAGAGTGAAATACCACTTCCAAAGAAGGCAGAGGTTTCTGATTTCTGCTGAATTCACAACTGTACAGCATTCATTAATGTGAACGGGAACTTTACACAGATGTCTTACTACACTGATAAGAGTTAATCTTTGCCTTAGAAAAACACAACAGCTTATTTTTTCTCCTTTTTTTTTCATAAATACAGCCTATTTGATTTGTTAAAATATTTCTTTAACACAAAGGTAAGGGTGTGTCTATCTTACCCCAAATCTGATAACTCAAGATCTCCCCACAGAGGTGTGTTAAAGCATTTTTCTCCTGGCATAATAACACTAAGCTCTACTATTTTTTTTACTGTAGACTTCTGATTATTAAGTACTTCACTAAAATAGAGCAAAAAATAGCTAGATTTGGCAGGATTTGGTTAGTTATGTCGACTTGTGCAAGTTAGTCTCCAATTTCTAGGGGGATGGGGAAGGGGGAAAGGGAAAGGAAAAGGGAAAGGGAAAGGGGAAGAGGGAAGGGAAAGGAAGGGAAGCTGCTTCTGTGGCTCTGTCCTGATCTATCCTTTCACTCCTACAGGGATTTCCAGGGATTGCTGCTGGCAAAGGAAGCCTTGGAAGTGCAACTCTTTTACTTTTCAGTGTTCTAACATTAAAATGCATCACAAGGTATCCACACAGATGGCCTCTCATCTGCTGGGTTTGTAGTTTCCAGGAGAGAATACTGGGAGCAGAGGTATCTTTATCTCAGTCTCTCGTATTTTTACTATCAGGAAACTCTATCCCAGCTTTCTGCTGTGTTCCCTTTAGTGTCTGATTTAGAGTTAATTACACCAGAGCACCAGGACCAAAAAAAAAAAAAAAAAAACAACCTCAAAACTAAACCTGCCAATTCTTTAAAATAATGTGACCTCACACAGGAGCCAAAATGTAAGGTTTTTAAAAAATAAGATGGTTCAGTGTGATAACTGAGAAGTCTGCCAGAGTGCTACTAAGTAAGCAGATAAATCAAGAATCAGATACCTATTAAGAAAAAGTTAATAATGCTACAGGTGAAAATATATTTTTCAAAGGAGAGGAAGTACTAGAGAAACATAGGTATGTGCCCAAGAAGATGCTAACTGATATCACCAGGTAAGAGTATCTCTAGAGAGACAGGAATTGCTGAGGTGGTGACAGGGAAACTTGTCCGATCTCAGCTCTCAGGAGTGCAGCCAGCGGTGCTTCTGCAGGCAGTCATTGGAGAGCTGCTTGCTTAAGAGGTTTGTAAGTGCTGAATTCTACTTGTTGTGTTTTGACAGTGTTTCATGTTTGACAGACAGCATTATTTAAATAAATAAATGAATGTCACTCTCTCCTAAATTAGTGTTAATGAGCACAACAAATGAACTCTGGCTGCAGCAGTTGATGGTGTTACAGGACAAGGCTGTTTTCCTCATCCTTTCCTCAAAGGTTGTCTCCTCTGAAGCAGAACTGTTAGAAGTGAGTATCTATGTGCTTGTACCTCATCAGTTCACACTGGACTTGCATTTAAAGAAAGGTGTCCTACCTGGCTGCTCACACAGTGAGTGACTAAGCCAGCAGTAGGTAATTTAGAAGGTGATCAGGCCCACACAGCTCTGAGGGGCCACTGACCCATTTTTCTCTAGCTATTAGTATATTAAGTGCCATAATATGCAAGGACTGGAAGCAAGCTGGCTGTGTATGTACAGCCTGTCCCACTCAGGTGTGTGCTGGTTCTCACTTGCATGTTTAGACACGGTTCTTGGGTCCATACACCGATCTCCTTTAGCATGACTTTTCTTTCAGTGTCATGCTACTCTTCCAGCTCGCTATAACATACATCACCATCATCTGCCATCTAGCCCACAGCCAGAGGGCTCCACTATCATAGAATCATCTAGGTTGTGAAAGACCTTCCAGAACATCATGTTGAACCAACATCCTGACCTAGATGTCCCATCACTAAACCATGTCCCTCAGTGCTGTGTCTACATGTCTGTTAAACACCTGCAGGGATGGGAACTCCACCCATCCTGGTGCTTGACCATCCTCTCCAGGTAGGCCGGGTCTTAAATATCTCCAGAGAAGGAGACTCCACACCCCCCCTGTGCAGCCTGTGCCAGGGCTCCGTCACCCTCACCGTAAAGAAGTTATTGTGCACATTTGTGCAGAACCTCCTGTGCTGCAGTTTCTGGCCATTTCCCCTCGTCCTGTCTCCACACACTGCTGAAAAGAGTCTGGCCTCAAAAAAAAAAAAAAAAAAAAAAGAAAAAGAAAAAGGAAGATCGTAGGCATAAAACTGTGATCCTAACCTATATTTCTAGAACAGATTTCAGAACTCTGAATGTTGTTCAGAGCTGGACAGATCATCTGCAATAAAATGATCTTCTAACATGAAGTTGTTCTTAGTGATTAAAATGTAAACAGTAGTTCCAACATCATCTGTCTTCATGCTGATTACGTTATGTCTCTTTCATTAGTAACAAGTCATGTTTGTTTCCAAATCACCGGCATGAAGAGCTGTTGTGAGCTCCGGAGATCAAGATTTCCGGTACATAGCTGGAGACAGACCTTTCCCAAGCAATCACTGTCACAACAGACAGGAGAGAAACGGAGATGAGGAAGAAGAGCTGAGGTGACTTCCTGAAAGCCATACAGCTGTGATGTCCCCGCAGCCCCAGAGCAAGTTAATGTTGCCACTATGAGCTGCAGACAGACTGGCAGTCTCACTGAGCTTGACCTCTCTGGTTCAAGAGAAATATTCCCTAGGGAAAAAACACCATGACAAATCATGGTTTAAACTCAAATGTGGAACATCCTGAATGATGATGTTAAGATTTTTAGCGCTGCTAGTGCGGTGAAAGGTTTTGTGACATAAAGCCGTAATTGCCACATCCTTGTTAGCCTTTCATGCTCGCCTCGCACACAAGTAAAATGCTGGTTGAAAGCTGAGCTGGAAAGCCTACACTGAGATGGAACACAGCATGAGGAGACCAGCAGTATGTCTGGCATGAGTCACCGTGAATTGGCATCTTAATGGTGGATATCATAGAATCACAGAATCAGAGAATGGTTTGGGTTGGAAAGGACTTTAAAGCCCACCCAGTTCCAACTCCCCTGTCATGGACAGGGCTGCCACTGCCAGCTCAGCCTGCCCAGGGCCCCATCCAACCTGACCTTGAATGCCTCCAGGGTTGGGGCATCCATAGGTTCATAGGTTCATAAGGTTGGAAAGGACCTACAAGATCATCTAGTCCAACCATCCTATCACTATCCCTACCCAACTACTAAATCAAATCCCTTAGCACCTCATCTAAACGCTTCTTGAACAGCACTAGGGATGGTGCCTCAACCACCTCCCTAGGCAGGCCATTCCAGTGCCTGACCACTCTTTCAGAGAAAAAATGTTTCCTCAGGTCTAATCTAAATCTTCCCTGGCGCAACTTGTGGCCATTCCCTCTCGTCCTGTCATTATTTATCAGGGAGAAGAGGCCTACCCCCTCCTCACCACAACCCCCCTTCAGGAAGTGGTAGAGTGCAATAAGGTCTCCTCTGAGCCTCCTCTTCTCCAGACTAAACAATCCCAGCTCCCTCAGCCGCTCCTCATAAGACTTGTGCATAAGACTATCCACAGCCTCTGTAAGCAACCTGCTCCTGTGCATCACCACGCAGAGTAAAAAACTTCCTAGTCTAACCTAAATGTCCTCTTTTAGATAACCCCCCCTCATTCCTCCCCCTCTCCCTTGTCCTGTCATTAGCAGGCCATGTAAAATGTCAGTTGCCCTCCTGTTTATAAGCCCCCTTCAAGTACTGGAAGGACACAATGAAATCCCCCTGGAGCCTCCTCTTCTTCAAGTTAAACAAGCCCAGCTCCCTCAGCCTTTCTTCCTAGGGGAGGTGCTCCAGCCCTCTGATCATCTTTGTGCCCATCCTCTGGACCATATCCAACAACTCCACATCCTTTTTGTGCTGGGGGGCCCCAGTTTTGTGGTCGTTTTTGTATTTTTTTAGTCAGTCATGTTGCACACTGACAAGAAGCTGCCTTGCTGATGGAGCCCTGACAAGAAGGACTCTGTGCCAGGCTCACAGAGCTGCGCTGTGTTCATAAGGACAAGCTGTAAGAGAGGCCCCTCTGTACCCACAAGACACTGAAAGGACCTATCCTGGCTGCAAGGCCTGTGCCAGGGCTGCAGTGCTGCACCGGGCAGCTCAGCACTCACTGGCCTTCCCACCTATCCAGCTGCTGCACATGGTCTTTGGGATGCATGGATTCCATTGGTCCCTCTTCTGGTCCAGGCCCTCAGGTCTGACCACCCCATCACCTGTTTCGGCTGCAAGGAAGCAATTTCTGCATCCATCTCACCTGGTTGTCAAACCATCACAGTGATAAGAGAAAGTGTGGGACAGAGGATGCCAAAATCATCCAGTTCTGAGCTGAAACAGAAACACTACTGCCTACAGGAGGTATATGCTGCTGGCTTGACTCCTCTTGGGCAAGCTCGTGCTTCACAGGTAGCATATCTTAATTCAAGTGTACTATGAAGCGGCCTCCACGTCTTGGTTCAGTGGTAGCTTCAGTAGTAGATCTTCCTGATACCATAGAAGAAATTATGCTGGAGGAATGGAACCCTAGTGCTAAAAGCATGTGTTACTAAGCTCACCAGTAATTACTTTCATAAATTTAATCATATCTAATGCTTTTAAGAATTTACTGTTTATAACATACAGTTACAATTCCAGATGCAATTAAAAGCCCAGTACAGCAGTACGTTGAACAAATCCATATAGAGAAGTGTAAGCAATAATGTTTAGTTTACAATGTTATCAAATATTTTGTGTTTTATGACAGTTTGGGGAGGAGAAAAGCAATTGAATTAGCTCTGAATAATTCCTCATTCATGTTCTCAAAACTAGGCAAAAAGTCTCACTTCTCCTTTATAAGAGACATATTATGAACACTGGGTCTTCACCCACCCACAGCAAATAAAAGAACTAACAATTGTGTTTTAGGGACCGTGTCACATGCATGTCGTGCATGTGAATACAGTACTGTTACAGTTCTCTGGAGAAAAACAGAGCAGTTGTGGATCCTGCTTTCTCAACTCCTCTCATGGAATGAAACTAAAAGATTGATAGTCATCGCTGCCACTATGAACAGCATGATTTTCTTTTTTGCTAGGCTTTTGTGAGAAAAAGAGATGCCCAGTTATAATTTTCACACAAGCCTTTCCTCCCTGACTTTCTCATATGAGAACAAGTGGATATATTAATTAAAACAAAAATATTCATCTATTCTGATTGTTGTCTGTTGGATGTAGCCAGCCTTTGGAACTCACCTTCCAAAACAATCATTTTTAAGTCCTGGCACATGTTTATTTAGCGTGGGGAGATTTCTCTGTGGGATACATCTGAAACATAGAAACACTGAAACACTATTGCTACACCAAATCATAATTAGCAGAAAAGTGAAATTCTCTTCACACATTAAAGGAACAAAAGCATCATAAAACAATACAAATACCACAGATTTATCTCCCTAATTTATTTCTGGTGTAGTGGCGTTGCTACTTTGCTTGACCTGTTTGGACATTCCATGCACTACTGTTCACATCACCCCTCCCATCTCCTCACCCTCTTCTGGGGTTCCTTTTCCAGTTACGCTCTTCATCTCAGCAGGGTCTCTCTCTCTCTCTCTCACCCACACTCTGACCTTTGAAGCATAATTCCTTCAGCTCCATTTGGTCCGTCAGTGGAAAAGGGCATTCTTGCCTACAAAACCTCTGCCTCTGTCAATTCTCAGCTTTTGGCAAGACCTGGGATAGCCTGGGTATGCATGTGCCCTTTTTACTTGTTTCATGGTCCATGGTTGGTAGACTTCTGCACTCCATGCTTGTCTCCAAAAATCCCCCTGGGGCAAAGGGGGCTCCTTTCAGCTTACACACAGTCTTGAGCATTCCCACTCTCAGTGTGAAGTCATTAGGAACTACATTTTCTCCCTTTTTTTTCAGGCCACGATGCTTACAGCCCTGAGCTATTTGCTGCTCTTGCGGGACACGGTCTGTACATGAGTTTCTGCAGCTCCACCAGAGCACTCTAATTAGACTGATCCCCCATGAAGTCAAAACAAAATTTTGCACCAAGGAGCCCTTCATGGACTGACAATGCCTCTTTTCAGCCTCAGCATATCACAGAGAGCTTCCTGTGAGCCCAAAGATGCAGCAGCCATGGCTGCTTGTCTTGAAATCTCTTTTCATGTGAGGTGAGAAGGGCTAGAACATGGCTGGTGGCTCACCCAACTTCAGCTGGGCTGTGGCCATCCTCTGTGTCCACACATCATTGTGACCTGGCAGTCAGCAGAACAGTAATCAAGAAAATGGTTGACCTGGGACCTGCAGCATTTACACGAGCAGTATTTGCTGTGCATGGGGCCACTTTTTAGCCATTCTTTTTTCCTTTCTCTTGGAAAAGGAGGCTGCCAAAAGAGTCCACCATAAATGGCTCATTTCCATTGTTATTCTGCTGCTTACACCTTCCTCTGTCTGGAAGGACTACAACAGGAGAGTCTGATCTAAATAGCTACAACCTTGCTCAATAGCACAGCACTTTCTTGTCTGGCAATGCAGTTGGTACACCTTAGCTCCAAACTACAATCCTTCCAGCCATCTAGAAACATGATGTTGATTTTTGAAAGGTACATAAGAGGTTTTGCTTTCTTGAAATGAAATGTGCTTCTAATTATGAACAAACTGGATGACATTTTTCCTTAAAAGATGCATTTCTCTAGATGTTTTGGTTTGAAGGCAAAAAACCTCCAAGAACCTGATAAAAATTCAGATAACAGTCATGAATCAGTATGAAGAGTTCAAACAGCATTTCTAATCTGATGACTCAGAAATGCAAAAAAACCAATAGCCTGAAAACCCCCCAAAAGACAAAACCCCCACTCTAAAAGACAAAAGCGGTGAATCTTTAATCATTTCCTCTTTATTCATTGAATAATTCAATCCAACTGTTTCTCCCATGCAGCCACTAAACTTGTACTTGAAGTTTTGGGATAATCTGCTCGTAGCCCAGTGACACCAACACGCTCCTCTAAACTTTTGGCACCACAGAATGCCTCAAACACTTTTGCATCACCTCAACCTGAAGTGTTTAGCTGAGCACATCAGCACTGAGAGCTAATGCCTCTATGTCTTGGCTTCCTGATGAAGGCAGCCAGTCTTTTACAGAACTAAAGAAGCTGTTGAAGGCTTGCACTACATGAAAAACCTGGAAAAGTCCATAAGGTCTTGACCACCAGCTTACAGCCATAACTGCCCCAGCCCCCTCACCTTTACCAAGCTGGCCTTTCATCTCTTAGAAAGCCACCTCTGCCATAAGACAAAGAGAGAGCAGTAAACACTTTCGCATGCCCCTCTTCTAATTGAAAATAAAATATTTACAATTTTAATGTCTTTTTAGCGAGACACATAAAACACACTTGTAGGAGAGTTGTGCTGGATGGTGTGTAAGGTGTATCTGTGTATTTTTTTCAGAGGTCAAAAAAATCCACCTTTTCCAGACTTACTCATCTTACACTGACAGACAATCACCCATGTCTATGTTTGCCTTCTCAAAGTGTCCTCTGTAGTTGACTAGGAAATTACTTGCAAAATAGGTATGAAATTGAAAACTTTAGATTGAGGTTTGATTGGCTCAGGAAAAGGATAATGGCCAACTTGTCAGATAATTTATTTGCAATGAATAATTTAGTCTTAATTACAATCAGCCAAAGTTTTAATCCCTTATATCTTTCACTAATCAACCTCACTTAGCATATGGGGAATCAAGATAAATCCACTCTTTTAATTAGAAAATCAGAAGCCTTTATCTGCTTGTTGGTTGATGATAGGTCTCACAGAAGCACACCACGGGACTGCTGATGTTCCAGGAATGCAGCCTCATACAATGCGCCTTCTTGATTACAGGAGGTGTTTTTAATCACGCGACTTCAGCTCTGCAAGGATGCCTGATGCCATAACTACAGCACTTCTCATCATGCTCTTCGACCTCAGCCCTCTCTTAGGCAGCACCAGATCCTGTTCAGTGGCACCATAACGCAGTCTGAAGGGAGAAGGCAAAGGCCCCATGGCACCTTGCAAAGGTAGGCTGATTATTAAAAACATTAGCGCAGGGCAGCAAGCAAGAGTTCTGGCTCCCAGGTGGTGAGATAGCAACAGTTGCATTTTTTTCCATAATATATAAATAAATGAATGCAAATTAGTATATATATATATATATAAATTGATATAAAATACATCAACATAAATAAACATAAGACATTTCTTAGTGAAATGGACAATTTTCTTTCCTGGTACTGGAGAAACCACCCTGGAAATATCCATCAGAACACAGCAGTCACAGGGGAGCTCCTTGGGGTCTTGAAGAGGAGGTTGTGAGGGGTCAGTCAGCACCCACAGCTGTGGCTGCAGGAGGAGTGCAGCCCTCCGCTCCTGCTGTGTGCTGTCTTGTCTGCTTGCACCATCTGCAGCTGCACTAAGACAAGGCAGGCAGCCTTTCTCCACATCTGAGGCCAACCAGCACAGCTTGCCTTTGCAAAAGAGAATTTGCTTCTCCTACAAAGCCATGGAGTGAGCACACTCAGCGTGCATTGTGCAGATGTGGTGTCTCAGGGCATGCCAAGGTGTTTCTCAGAGAACACCAAGCATGATACACCTGCAATTGTAAGGGAGGTCAAGAAAGAAGTGGGTTTTATAGGTGATCTCTCTTTTTCCACTGGAAAGGGACTTGAAGGAGTAAAAGTCCATCTTCCCTTTTTCTTCTTTTCTCTTCTTCTTTTTCTATTCTAAATTAAGAGGAGTATGGCAAAGGTCGCATTACAGACACATATCTCTCCCTCTCTAGACTGTCCAGCAACCTCCATTCCTTTTCCAAGCCCCATTAAGACAACAGTAATACAGAACAATCCACCTGTTATCCCAGACCCACAGGGAGAGAAATCTGCCCCTCATTAAAACTCAAAACCTTTATGCAAATCAGAAATACTATTTGTAAAGTACTATTTGTATATTTTTCAGAAGTACTATTTGTATAAATTTGGGAAATGGAAAACAAATGCAGGATGTCTTCCTCCATTAGATCGTCCTGAAAATGTGTTTGGTTTTTTTTCAGGTGGTGTTTCTTTTGATGGACTCATCTTCATTTCCAGTTGTCTTTGTTAAGTGAACTGCTCTTCTGTTGTAGTAATATTTTTATATTTTAATGGATTAAAAATCAAGAAGAAAGTGACATGTGATTTTCCAATTTTTCTCCTGTTGTAGATCACAGATACATAGTCTGAAATAATGTGTTCATAAACACAATTGATTGTTATCATGGTAATGGCACTAATGTTATATAAGTACTATGCTAACTTTTCTTTTCCACTGCACCTTAAGCAGCTGTCTGTTCTTACCAGAAACAAAAATGAAGAGTGCAAAGGTTTTAGTGGTCACACTACGCAGTGGGAGCTAAACCATCTCCACTATATTTTTGGCTGATAGTGATGATATCTGCTTGCTTTCACTTTCTCAGAGATGACAGTCAGCTCTCAGCTGGGTGACCAGAGGTGCTGGAGGTAGCGATGCTGATGACTCACCATGTGACACATTTCCTTCTGAATCACAGCTGAATCACAGCCCATCAGGATGCCGAGAAGCAACGGTAGAGTATGTCTCCATCTCCTAAGACCAACAAGAAAGCCATTTGTTAAGAGTGAGTTTCTTCAGCACTTATTGGCTGACGTGGAGAGATGTCACAGAGAAATCTGAATTTCTTATCTCTGGTGGTAGCATCACTCTGGTAATGGGCTGCATTTATTTTTCAGTCTATGCTTAGGTTCCCATAGGAACCTCTGGTCACACAATATTAGATCTCTCATTACTTATGTTGAAAAACTCAGTTTCCTTGGCATACTTTAACTCTGTGACACTTTCATTATGAAGTTACTTTTAGAAAAGAAAATCAACTCCATTATATTTAAAATCAAAATGAGCACAAGCACCCCATCTTCACAATTTAGTGATGACATGATGATGCACTGCTGCTGCTTCTCTTTTTAGGTGGGTGTCTGACAATAAAAAAAATAAACAATGAGCACTGCACTTTAAACTTACAGCTTAAGAAATAGCGGAAATAAAAGGGAGCATATCAGGTCATGCAGCCTGTTTGTGTGAGTGTTTTTTGGCATTTTAAGGGTACATCACATCACATTGTTTGTGTTAGAACTCACAAATTCAGCAGATGAGGGCCCAGGTTATCCCAGAAAAGCAGACAGGTTAGAGCAATTGCTTTTAGTCATTCAGTGGAGGATATATATATAGGTATATGTATAATTTTATTTTTTTTTTTTACTACTGATGGTTTGCATCCTGCTTCTGCAAACAGTATTCGATGGTGCTGAGATGCACCACACATTGAACGCACTGAAGTACAGAGCCCACTGGAACACATTCTGCAGATGATGTTTCTCCCGCTAACAGTACATGAGGTGAGCACCATGGCACATCCCACACGCGCACTCTGTGGAGATGGCTGAACCCCAACTGGAGGCCACCAGTGGGAGCTGCCTGCAGCAAGCAGCCCTGAGCCCTCTAGTGGCCCTCTCCGTGCCTCGCCAGCCACCAGAACAGCACCACGTGTGGACTTTTCTTCTTACATTGGGCTAGGGGGACCAAACTACATTTCTTCTTTGTTACATGGTGGAGGGATAGAGAGCGTGGACAGAATGCACATACCTCCTGCCTCATGTCACATCCCTCCTAGCAGCCTGAGAACCTGTTGGCTCAGAAGTGGGCTGCTGCCATCCCAGCTATACCCATGTGCAGTGTGTTCCCAGCAGTCCAGATACTGGGAGTGTTCTCCCTGTTACGGTGTGTGTCTGTGCACAGCAGCATTCCGGCTGCCTCACTGCCTCTGCTCATGGGTTTCCCTCACAGGAGGAAGCAAGCGGGGCCTGAACTGCTGAAAGAGAGGGGTGAGTCTGGAGGCACGAGCTGAGAGCAGGGCTGACTTTCAGCCCTCCAGCTCAGTTCTACACCTGAGAACACGTAACCGCTGCCTCTGGCTGCTAAGTCTCATCAGCTGCCTCAGAACAACAAATTGGCCCATCCTTAATCATTAATTCCCAACTGATTAGTTCCTTTTCACATTCCTTCAAATTCTTGAAACCGGAAACACCGCCAGTGCTTTCCTCCACAACCTGTGCCACTCCCCACCAGCTGGCTGTACATAACGCCACTCCCCTGCCATCAGGGCTCTACAGCAGAATGCATTACTGAGATAATTTCAGGCACACAGGCAGCACTTAGCAGCACTTTACATCTCTGTCCTGTCACATACACACCCCTTCTGGTGTCTTCTTGTGAAGGCTGCACCACAAAATAGGCACTTGTTGTTCTAATTCTGTGCCAGCGCATGTTGCAGCATAACACTGCCACACAGACACACGCTTTGTGTGCACACCAGGTAAACACAGCTAAATTTTGTCTATTCCCAACCAGTCTACAGGTTGCGGAGCTCAGAGGCGCAACCTCAGTGTTGTCACAAAGACCTTTGACAAGCCCACGTTTGGGACATCAGTGAAGGTTCAGCAAAGATGGAGCAAAGCTTAGAAGAATGAAAATAGAAAATGTCATCTGTCATGTCAGATTTAAGGGTCTGCTTGCCAAGTGAGAACACAGAGCATGGCTGAGTGAGCGGCAGTGTGACTACTCATGAGTACGTGAGCTGAAAACCCCGGGTGCTGCCCCCCTGCTCACTGATGCCAAACCCCCCAGCTCCCAGCACATGCAGGACACACCACACTATGCTGGGTCCTGGGACACGTGCCTCCAACGTGCCAAGGGTGTTCTTCCTGATCCCAAAACAGAGGCTGACCCTTTGCAGTTCAACACCAGCATGCACAGCTGTGGCTAAGCTGTCCATGTCCTCTCAAGTTCCACACATTGATCAGAAGGATTTTTTCCCCTATTAGAGTTCATTAAAGAAAATATTACAAGCACTTCATGATAGCGCACACAGTGTTTCCATCAGAAAGTATATAGCTAAGCTCCCTGCCTTCCCACGATCCTTGGCTTTCTCACCTCATTCTATCTTTCTAAGAGAGAAGAGGAAAGAAAACAGATTTTTTTTTGTTCTCTTTTCCTTCCTATTTTAATTTCCAGATCATTCTAATAGAATTCTTAATGATAAAATTTAACAGACCTCTTTAATTTTTGAAGTTCCTCACCAGAAGAATGGCAATGTTCCTGTTGTCATGTGGTTTACATTGATCAGTTTATCCCACAAAAAAAAACAAAATAGTTGCAAATGCTAATCCACTGAAACAGACATGACATATAGTGACATATTTTCCTGACAAATTAAAAGACCTTTGAAATATCTAATAAGTAATTACGGAGTGTTGGTGAAAGCTTCTTATGCATCCACAAAAAGCACTTTAACAGCAAAGAAAGGGGTGGACAAAAATGCACATACCTTCAAAACATCATTATATTTTTCAGTTATGTTGTTAACGTAACTTGTAATCTGAAGAAATTATTTTACTAAGTCACAAAACATTTAACAAGTTTAAAAATCCAGAGCATCAGTCAAGGGGTTTTATTTCATCATGCCTTGCTTAGGTTCAAAATGATTTTCTACTTCAGTGGACTTTGTGGAAGGAGGAGTTTTATGGTGCATATCTGTATCTTCATTTCAAATTTAACACTAAACACTGCAATTATATACTGTGATATAAATATTCATAAACTGCTATCTCCATGGCAAAAACATTCATCTTAAAGTAAACTTCACTAAGAACTGACTTGATGGAAGTCTTGTGTATCATAACTGCCTTTTAGGGGTGTCTGAAGCAGCATGTCATTGATTGACACTAATGGTATTATATTAAAACTAATACAAATTTTCTGCTGGATTTCGTTGCAGAAGAAAGTGGTGGGGCAGTGACAGAGCTCAGATGAATCAGAAGATGGGGAATATGGAATCCTACCAAACAGCCTTCAAAATCATGTAGCAGCTGTGACTCGGTGATTTCATCTGCAAAAATCTGTGCAGATGCTGCACTTTTATTGTAATTAATTTGACCCACTAAACACACTATAGGAGAAATTCCATGTTAACGTTTTCTACTTTATGGATTTTTAAACATATATTTTATCTGATCCGTAAAGACTAATGAAAGTCTTAAGAAGTTTTCTAAGTACATGATGAGTATCATTTTTGAGAATAAAAAGCGCAAATACTGCATCTTTAGATATAGCAAATTGTACAAATAAATTTGATTCAATAAACTCTAGACAGGAATGAAAGAAAACAACCCTCATAAAATACAAAATAATATAGTATTCCCTCTAAATTATGCATTCAGATCACACCACAGTACAGAACGTTCTTGCATGTTTAATGAAAATAAAAATTTCAACAAGTTCCAGATACTGCTGGTGAATAAAATATGAGTATTTCCACGCATCCATCCACTCCCTACATTCATGAAGGCTATAGGCTACATGCATAGAGCACATAAAGCTAGACTGTGGTTGTAAATCCAAGGTGACTACAGTACAGTCACACTTCTCCAACCCATGACAGGCATTACTCAATGTATTATAATGAAGATACTCAAATGAAAAGAAATATATCAACTTAAGCGATCTAACTGAAGGACAGCATTACTGAATTGGCTCTCTGTGTATGTGGTCAGCTGAGTACCAATGGTGTAGGTATGGAGCTTTGCCACAGTGAAGGTATCTTGACACCTCCACAAAGCTGTAGGGAGATGACAAGGCAGATCAACTGCTGGTAACCACAACTTTCTTTTTTTCCTGCTGGAGAGGAACAGGCACTGCCAGAAGGCAATTGGTCTTTTCCAGTCAGGTCAGATAAATCAACTTCCATGGGTGCATTGGCTATAAAAGGGAGTCAGTCAACTACCGTAGATAGGACACTTAGTTTTTGGATCATTACAGCCAGGTGAGATGGATCCCACCTTCAGTTTTTCAAAGAAAGATGGACTCAGCCTGGCCGTTCCTAGCCCTCCAAAAGCCACCTTGAAGGTTAAGCTGGCTGTCTAGAATTATTTCACAGATGAAAAGAAGATGCTTAAGAAGAGGCCCACTATAGCAATAGGGTGACACACAGTCAGGGGTCTGAGTCACTCCCAGTCACCCCAAGTAGCAAATGTAAACCACTGCAAGTTTCTCAGCTTGAAGATCTAAAGCAAGGGGGCATCAAACCACAACATTTTAGAAAGTATAAGACACACAGGTCAATAGTATTTACCAGTTGAGCCACAGTGTTTATCTACCTGTGGCAAGGAGTTGTGAGGGGTTATCCACATCCCCACAGCACATTTCCCATGGAGGTGGTTCCCTCTATGTTTGATTTAACTCAAAACATTTTGCTGCAGACCATTTTCTGCCCTGCAATCACCTAGGTCTTACCCAAATCATAGGAAGTGAAATCTGGCAACTCCAAGTCTGCAGAGAATGCAAAGGCCAATGTTCTCAGGTATGGCAGCGCAGAGCAGGCACAGAGGAGGGATCAACCTTCACAGTCAAGCAAGAGGACATTTAATTTACATCTCTTTTATTCTCTTGCACTTGTAAAATCTCACACACTTTCCTCTTTTATTAGCACAATAATCCAATCTTCCTTGGCTACATTCTGAAATGTTTTCTATAGCACATCTCAGTAATAGTAACATAACGCACATTTTGAAGCCATAAAGTTCTTCTTAATTCTACAGATGAAGTTGCACTCTTCTGTACAAATCCTTTTTTATTTAAATAATTTCTAGTTGTTTGATATTTCACATATCTATTCTAGAACTCCCCCAAAAAGAGCAAAAAAGAGAAGCAGCTTCCTAGAAATCTTCCACAAACCGTCATTCCAAGATTATCGTATTAGCCCAGTAGATTAGCTTGATAGATGGAATATAATGCTCTCTCATTTTAGCTAATGCTGCTTTACTAAAGGAGCTAACAAACTTAATTCTACTGAGGGCAGGATTACCTGACAGAGTAATTGAGTAATTTTGTATACTTACAGATAGGATGAAACAGATCAACTAATTTCTCTGCTCTACTTGCATCACTTTGTTAGAAATTATTTATCCCTGAATGTGCTCCAAAGGCTCACCAGTGCTGGGACCATGCTGTGGTGAATTCCTGCTGCCCAGACAGTTTTGTCACTGGGTCTGGCAGCTGAAGCTCCAGTCTCTGGTGAGAGACTTATTTTAACTAGATCGCTGACCACAGGCCCCTTCTGCTACTGCTCTCCTGCCCCTTTGAAAAGCATGGCAGAGAAGGCAGGAGGTCCTGCCTGAGAAGGGCTTGCATCAGCTTGCCTAGAGCACAGGAACCTCAGCCTCCCCACATCTGGGCCTATTCATGGCCTCTGAGTGCATTTAGATTCCACCTGATTCCCTGAATGATGGCAGACTCCTGCAGAAGGACTAAATCTGCTGCTCAATTTGCACCATCACTGCTGCGCTACAACATCTCTGGGCAGCTTCCCAGCCCAGACACCCTAGGGTTGATCTGGGAAGCATCACGCTACATGGGTTACCTCATACTTTCTGCACAGCAGAATCACAGGCTTTGCTGGGGCACAAGACCCCAACTCCTCTGGGAAGCAATGGCAATTCAGTCACCATATGAGTAAATTCAGCCCAACCTGTAGTAAAGCAGAAGCCAGTGCATGGGCAACAGCCTTTGAAAAAATAAACTCCAGACCTTGTCATCTCTTTAATTATATGGTCGCTACCAACAGCTCCAACAGTTCTCTTTATTTTCATGCTCGTCATTATTATGACCATGCTGCAGAGCCTCATGTATTTCAGAGGCTTTCTCTGCTAGCAGACTTGGGCAGCCATTGCAATGCTGCTTTGAAGAGGAAATGCCAACAGTGAAAATCTTACATGACTTGCTGCTGGCTTCAGACCATCTCCACAGTGCTAAAAAAATCAAGAGAGAACATGAAAGAGTGAAGATTTAAGCCCCAAGAAGAAACTAATAGGAGATCAAATTACTTATCCTAAGAAAGTACTGTGTCAGAGGTTAAGGATAAGTGAAGACGGGAGTCTCATTCTCAGGGACTTTAAACTATTAAAGCCCTTGTAAAGAATCCATTATAAAGTCTATTCTACTTTCAAATGTAGTGAAAAACATGTCAAATATGAGAAAGAGCTGGAGAACAAAATAGTGGTGATAACCTACAAGATGGCACAGCAATGTCACTGATAAGGAAGAAAACTCTTCATTGAGAGCTAAGTCTTAAAACACCAAATGTTACTCTGTGGTACTTTTTCCCATGGATCTTAAGTCAGTTTACTAAAGAGCCCAAATTCACCTGTTTTACCATGGACAGAGAGGAGAGAAATTAGAGACAAGCCTTGGAAGCGTGATCAACAGTTCTATTCAGCCAGTTTGACATCTCCACAGAGTGCTTCTTAAAAGATGGAGGAGGCCACAGATGTCATCTGATTAATTTATTTTGGAAGAGCCTGACTGGCATGACCAAGTTCACTCACAGTAACACGAGGAGAGTGTTAAATAACAAATGTATTTCACAGTTCAGCTTGGCATCCCTCAGAAGGGAAATGTGCGAGACATTAATTCTAGTCAAGCCATTTTTACAAAAATAAGGCCTAACACATGTATTGGGAAAAATAAGAACCTAAATAAATGTTGAAATCCAACTCTGCTAGTCTATCTTAAAATAGCCTATCCTACAATAACAATGCTGCTATGTTTATATAACTGACAGTGGGAACATCAACCAGATTTGCAGTACAACCATTTTTGAGACTAATAATCGTTCTCATGCTTTTGCCACTGGCCTTTTCCATGCAGCCTCTCTGCTTTTTGGGAATTGGATGTGCAACCTGAGTAAGCAACACTCAGGCTGTGGCTTGGAGCGTGCAGTGAGGGTGTTTGTTGGTTCAAGATCAAAATAATGCAGGCCACAAGCATGAGTCCTGCATAACATACTAGCTCAGCCTTTACACTGCAGCAGCAACAGGTGCAGTCATGCATTGTCTCTCTATACCATGTGTCATCTGTTGGATCTGACACTCTCCTGTGGCCAGGGGATAGGCCTGCACGAGATCAGAGTTGTTCCTCTCCAGGCCTCAGCACTGACCTAGTGTCAATGAGGCAGAAATCCCAGGCTCACTGACTCCTGCAGGACAGTGTAAAGGACTCAGCCCTAGTGAAGTTGTTGTCTTCAACCCTGAGAGGTCATCTCTGTTGGCCTTTGATTTGAAGAGATCACACAAAATTCCTTCCCCAAATTACATTTCCCTCTTGGAAAGATTGTCGTACTGTCAACCAGCTTTAATCAGCAATAAACTTTATGAAAGCACAAAAATGCTGTCCTGGCAGCCTGCCCAAAGCTGTTGCTGAAAATTGCCTTAGAGAAGATATGGAAGTCTCCACACTCCTCATGGCAATCTGTGATGGAGACGTACAAGATATCAAGGCCTGATCAGGAATAGGGTGGACACACAGGTAGGGAGCCCCATGTCTGTACACAGGTGGTGAACTCTGGGACCAGACTTGCAGGAGCAGCTGGAGTCTGAAAAAAGAGATACAGTGTCCAGCATCTTGTGGCAGACCCCAAACAGATTAGGTGAATCCTAGTGAATTTATGGATAGTCCTGTGTGGATCCAAGAGCTGGACCTAAGGGTCCATATGAGTCCCTTGCAACTCAGGATATTCTAGAAGTCTACAGAGACAGAGGGTGGGGGGTTCATCTATTCTCACAAACAATGCACTCTCTCCTCCTGATGAATCTATGAAAAACAAAAGGTTAATACAAACTCCACCAGCCCAGACTATCTACAGATCACACATGTCAAACAGTTCTACTTTGCATCAACAATGAAAAACAAAACCAAACAGATGCTTTGCTTTCCAGGGTTTTAATCTCCAGGTTGCTATCAATGACATGTTGATTTTTCCTTCTGGAAGAAACTACCTCAGCTCCTGAGACTTTGTCCTCATGAGTCTCCCTTGAACAACAACAACAACAAAATAATAATAATTCTGGAAGAAGGCTTTTTATGTGTGGAGTCTTACTGTGAGGTTAACATTATTAGAGGTACCATAAAATTCTCGGATGGAACAGTTTTTGTGCTGTTATTCATGTGCATCAGTTTATTCTCCTGCAATCTTAATTTTTGCAGGGAGTTCCCAAGATCAAAGTCCAGTGAGCATGAAGACATCACCTGATCAACTCCACGCTAATAGCAATTGATATAGAAATTTAGTACTACAGGAAAAGAGATTTTTTAGCAGGAACTACTATATTATTTCATAATACTTCCCAACATACTTGGTATTTCAAATGCTGGTTAGCATACCATCATGTAGTAGTTAACTCCAGCTGCTGCAAGTAACCCAATATGTCATAGTCAGAGGCAGCTCCAAGAACAATGCAAATATTGCCAGATTCTAGAATTCCATATTAGGGGAAGTACTGTTCTGTCCTTCAACATCAGCTGGTGTTATGCCTCTTCCACCTAAGAGAACCTTTCGTTTTCCATTCATAAATCAACCTGCTGTGGGTTTCTGATTCACCAGTCAGTGGGCATGCTCTGGTTAGTCTCCACTTTTTAAGAAGAATCTGGGCCTCACTTTTAAGTTTTCTAAAGTGAAAGTGCACCATCATGTACATATAAGTGTAGCTTTTATTAACAGCAGTTATCACTAGGTCTTAGAGAGCGCTCTGCAGTCCCACACTGCAGAAGATTCCATTGTTATGCCTGAAGATGTGTGTGCACCCCTGCCAAAATGTAGATGGGGTACTTCTGTAAATGTAACAGATGCCCATGTACCATAAACACAGTCAAGAAGAAAGAATACTTTCTACAAAAAGACAAAAACTTGAGAGTGATCTAGAGCAAAATTAATATTTAAAACAACCAATTACACATCTTTCTAACATCTGATACCTCATGTTCCCCATTCACTTCATTGAATAGAAGTAGGCATACACAGCAATATTTCTAAATAATACCCTTGGAAAGAAAAAAGTACATAGAGATGAAATAGCTGATCAAAAGCTTCCTCTTCAACTTCTTAATTTTTAATTTTTTACTTTTTTGTTATCTGTTTAGAAACACATCTCCGGCATATCTGAAACAACAATAAAACAAAAGTAGAGAAGGCTAACAATATGAAAACAGCAACACAGATAAATATCTTTCTTACATGTAACTTCACTCTGACAGGAGGCTACAAAACAAACAGAAGTTGCAGTGATTGTATACCCACAGAAACATCCTTCTTTAATACACTGTGAGATATCAAATAATGGCTTTGAACATTTAATATAACGCATCGGAAAGTGCAGATGGACAGCAGAGGGGTAAGGTCTAAGGATTTGCTCAAATGCAACAGTTGCAGGCACAGAAATAAAGGAAGGCAGCTACTTACCTTCAGGAGGCCTCAGGTACACAGGGATCTCTAGCAAGATACTCTTGCCTCCCCCTGACAACCTTTGAATGAGGTCTGGGAGGAGGTGGATCCTGGCTCCACCCCTCTGGTCACTCAGGGGCATTGCATGCATCTGAGCATGGTGGGTTGGCTCTGCCTTCCCACCAAGCCCTCAATAGCTGTTTCAAGCCCTGACTAAACATTCCTGCTACATTTGGGATAAGAATAAAAAGAAAGTGTACAGAACTAACAATGTGAAATGCACAACACAGATGAAGATTTTTCTTACAGATGACTCTTCTCTGTTAGGAGACTACAAAATCAACAAAAGTTGTAGTGAATGTAAACCCACAGAAACGTCTTTCCTGCTTTAGTGAGTTGTGAGAAGTCAAATAATGGCTTTGTGTGTTTAGCTTAGTGGAAACTGTACCATTATTCTTGGAATCTGCCACTGTTTTCTGGGGAACCTGTTTTACTGGGCATGTTTTCACCAACTTTCATAGATGGAGTTTTTCACTTAGAAAATCTTGCTTTGAGGGTAAAAATAAAATAAAATAAAATAAAATAAAATAAAATAAAATAAAATAAAATAAAATAAAATAAAATAAAATAAAATAAAATAAAATAAAATAAAATAAAATAAAATAAAATAAAATAAAATAAAATAAAATAAAATAAAATAAAATAAAATAAAAAATAAAATAAAATATAAAATAAAATATAATATAAAATAAAATAAAATAAGGTGACAGTTGACCTCTACAAATCGCACTATTAAGTTTTATGAACTTGGCTTATTCTATGAGCAGTAAGTGAAAGAAATATTATGTGCAATGCCCAGACAGGAACTTTTGAGGGCTGCAAAATGAAACTCTGCCTGTCTGGACATCTGTAAAACAACTGGCTCAGATGTAAAAATCAACTTCACTCTAAACCTGAGTCCAGTTTATTTAGAGAAGTTAAGTTACTGTGCATCTGTTCACTTCTGGACTGCCAAACATAACCCACCCCAGAGAGGAAATGTCAGGAAACACTTGGAAGAAAGTGAATGGAGTAGTGGAGACTGCAGTCCACTCAAAATTCACTATATTTTCTTAGAATCACAGAACTGTAGGGGTTGGAAGGGACCTCCAGAGATCATGGAGTCCAACCCCCTGCCAAAGCAGCTCCCTAGCCCAGGTTGCACAGGTAGGCGTCCAGGCGGGTCTGGAACGTCTCCAGAGAAGGAGACTCCACCACCTCTCTGTGCAGCTGTGCCACTGCTCCGGCACTGCACTGGGAAGGAGTTCCCACACACATTTGTGCAGAACTTCCTATGCATTTGTTTGTGGCGATTTCCCCTTGTCATATTGCCACAGTTGATAGGACACATATCTGATAGCATACAAGCCACGACAGAGGACTAGGAGCAGAGACATCAGTTCTAGAGCTTGTAACTAACATTCAGGTGTGAGAATGAGGCACATCACCTCTCCAGCTGCATCCTGACAGCTCTTCTGCTGGGTATGCAGACTTCTCAAGCCACCAAGGCCATGTTCCTTGCAAACAGTGATGGTTTCCTCCTTGGAACAAGGGAATGCTTTCCTATTCTTGTTCCTAGCTTTGTCCTCCGATATAAAATGGCACAAATTTTCCCTTTACAAAAGAAATAAGAACACAAAAATCATAAATGTAACTTTTAATTTAGATTTATAAGAAGCCTGTAAAACATAAAAAGAACCCATATGCAAGTCAGTTTCCAATGCCAGAGTGGGAAGCAACATCAGTATAAGAAAAAAACAAAAACTAGCTTTGATTGATTGTCTTTTTTCACATAATGCAGTGAATTTTCATTTGTTTTATTAAATATTTGTTGAATGTATGAATATTCTGCAAGTGAACAGTTCAAAATATTAAAGCCTTAGGTCTATCCTAAGGTATTATAAAGACATCCTAAGTCAACAGCATAGATTCTTCTTGCCTATTTTGGTGTCTGGTCACTCTGCACATACTCTATTAACCATAAGGGACATAGACATCTTCCAATTGGCTAATTAGTCCACTGAAGTCTCTCTCTGTTGACTGGAAAGGAAATCAGGGTAAGTAGGTGCTTCACATAATTAGATGCTTCGTTTGAGCAAGAAGCAGTAAGTGCCAGCTAGCTTGAAATTATAAAACTGAGAGCAGAATTTGGCACAGCTTGCTTATGGTATTAAACCATAAGAGAGGCATCCAAGTTCATTCAGCAGAAAACCTCACATTACTTAAAGTGTTAATTAAATTACATGTCAAAGTAACATCTTTACTACAAGGGAAAGGTTTACATTATTGTATCAGTACTGGTAGGATCACTAACTAAGGCCTAAGTATAGGAAGTGTTATAGATGGGATTCATTAACAATCATAAGCAGCAAATTACTCTAAAAAGCAGTGACTTTAAACTTAAAAATCAAACCACTGACTGCATTGAAATCCCATATCTTACTGCAGCAGCAGTATGTTTGGATACAGATCAAATGGCTTTGCAAGTAGCACATTCAGAAGCTTTAATTTATATAAGTCATAGCTTACAAGAAGTCATAATTACAACCAGTCCTTATCAACAATCTGTCTCGTGCTTGCTTAAAATTAAAACAATCTTTTGTGTTATCTGATTAAGTTCTGAATGAAGAACGACAGATTACTGATCTCTGTTCTGCTTCTGCTTCTTTTCTTGTTCTAATTTCCTTACCCTTGCATTTTTTCTCTCATGTGGAGATCCTAATGATCTCTTTTCTTGTGCTCTCCATTACCTTACCTCCTGGAGAACATTGAAGAAGCCAGTAGGAGCACCTCTACAGGAATGCTGTACTTGTTGGTCAAAAGTATACAAGAATCTGACCTCCAAGATTATACTAGATATATATACAATGTCAATTTTGATGTAACGATGATTTGTAGACTCCTGCTAATGGAGATACTAATTACATTCCACAAATGTACTATTAGATCAGAGGGATTAATATATGGCAGTCATGAAAACTCTTATTTTGATAGATATCATATGCATTAATTTTACTCTTCGTACATCTCTGTGGTCCACTGAAACAAGGAATTAGTGGCTCAATAAGGACTCATAAAATGACAGCAGTGTTAAGGAGGGTCTCTCCAAGTTCTTGCCATCTTCACTTCTTCATATTATTTTTCTTCGCCGCATGTACTTTTGACTCAAGAGTAAGATTTCAAACCTTCAGCTGTGAAAAATAATGTAGTGCTTTAAGCAAGCAAACAGGTGTCAAGACCAGTCATAGGTACAATGCCTGAACTGAGAACCCAGCCAATTTTCTACCTCTGCTCCTTACTTGCAAGAACCAGCTCCGAAAGGAACTCTATATGCCCATTTACTACTTAGTCTTTCTAATGGGATTACCAGTAAGGATACAGTTCTGGACCATTTACATGATGCATCCGAATGATCCTGGGGAATTACAGGGTCAGGAGCCAAGAGCCACTTGTTAACATCATTTAATAAAGACCTGGGTGAATTTTAGCCAGCTGTCTGCAGAGAGCTGAAAGATTCTGTATGTATCAGAAACTGCCCAAGACATTGTTTGAAATACAATGAAAAGATTCCAAGCAGTTAAGCTTATGGAATGTATACTTCAGTTTCCTTACTGCTGCAGTTTTAGCACGAGCTATCATTAGTGATAGCTGAGACTCCAGGCTCTGACATTCTTTTGAGAAGACTCCTTATTTTTCTAGAAAAACAGCTCCCAGTCCTCTAAGTACTATTTTAGCAATAGCAGGTGCCATTGTTCTCAGGATGAGAGTGTTTTGATAGGATGTAGCCAGGGTCTCATCCTCCTTTCCTTCACAATCGTGATATAGATGAGAAGTTTCACTGAGGTAACTTGTAAGGGCAGAACAGATGTGAGTCAGAGGAAAAACCAAGGCTTTGCAGAGGGGGTCATTTGTAGTGATAATTGTGGCAGATGTGAGCCTGAATATGGCCTCCTGCTGCCGTGCATCACCAAGCAGGCCTGGGCAGGGGCCCTGCTGTGGTGGCAGCAGATGTTTCAGTCACAAGACAACTGATCCTTAAGGAAGGAACGTTGAACTTCTTTAGAGATGATCTTTATTGTTTGTTTGTCAACTCTCCCATTTTTCCCTGATCCTTCAAATCCAGAAACTTTCCATCCAGGAAAATACAGTGCTTCATAATGTGGGACGGCCCCAGGGATAGTTGAAGCTAGATTCAGAGACATGAGCAAACTTCAAGCTTTTTGGAAGTGAGTGTAAGGGGCACCAGAAGGGATAATCCCTCCATTCTCCACATGGCCCCAGTAGACTGTTTGGCAGAGCTCCTACAGGATGGGGCAGGCTCTCTGTGGCCAGCGCACATGACATATTAGGGAAACAATTGATCTTCATTCCAAATTATCTGCCACTCGTCACTGTGTATGTGTACTTGGTAATTAATCCCCTCTCTTGCTGGAGGGCTGCTTTGGTGTGATATAGCACAAATTTCTCCATCTGCTTTTCTCTGGGATGGGCTTTCTCGCAGTCACACAGTTTCCTTCTCTCCTCCTGATGCAACAGTGGTAGTGGAAATTTAAACATTACCCAAGAGATAAATTGCTTGGATAAGGTAAATTTATAATTATATTATGTCAAAAATTGTTAAAGACAACAGTGTAGTTTGTTTCTCTGTCCCTTGATATAACAGTACAAAAGATATAACAGGACAAAAAGAACAACAATGCAGGCAGCCTTCATCACAAACTAAGCCCATAAAAATCCTTAGAGGTCAAAATGTGTGACTTTCTCTCCATTTGCATTCAGAAGAGTGATCCTACTTTTACATGCAGGCACATGTAGTGAAGGAAGGTGGTCTTGCAACAAACAATCTGTCTAAACACCTCCAAGAAATTCATACACAGGATGAAGCTTTTTATTGAATTCCTGGTAGTCATCTGCTGCTTCCTAATATGAGGTGCAAAAACAATTCCCACAATGCTTAGGTTTCTTGATATTTATTTATTGCTATTCTAGCCAGCATATTAATAATAATGTACTGTTGGAGATGTGTTGACTTAATATTGTTTTCTTTTTCTTTTTTCCATAAATTGAAATAGGAAACATGCTTTTGAATGAAAAGATTTGAAACAAATTGTATTTGAACCGCAGATTTATCTCACTTGTACTATTTTTAAGTCAAAATTTAAAGTTTTGTTTCCACACATTTCAAGTAACATCTTTCAAGTTATTTAATTCTAAATATATTTTTGCTTCAATATCTGTAACATTGTTTATTTCCTTTTGATCTTTTATGAACTACTAGAACTAATGTTTGACTGGAGTAAAATGCTTACATATGGACTGATTATTTATGTATGCGGTACCTCAGTTCAAGCCATGGCTGTCAAAAATGTGGCAGTCTCTTTCAAAATTAGCATGAGTCAGTAATTCCTGTGTACAGAACACAATTAGCGTAACATAACTATTAGAGTAAAGAGTCCTGCAAACATCACAGCTGGGTGGCTGGAGGTATCCAGAATACAGAGGTCCACATGATTAGAGAGTTCAGATTTTCCTTTAAAACTCTCCATTTGTATAATTAAGCAAAGTGGCTGGAATATTAAGGAATGCCACCTGAGGAGAGATCTCTCTGAAATTACTCTTCATGCCACACAGTGCCCTTGTGCAAGCAGCAGCTTAGATTCAGCCAGCCCAAAGAACAGCTCTGTGCTGATGTCCATCCCTATTCCCTGGTTAATTATAAAGCCAATATGGAGGAATGCAGAAGTGACCATGGGGTCTGCAATGGCCCTGGGATTTATTTTTACAATTCAGCTGTTAAACACTGCAGTTTTGCATTTCCTGGGCTTATTTTCTTAATTAATTTTATTAATTGTCATTAAGCCTTTCAGCCTAACTGTTCTCTCTGTGTTATTATCTGAGCATAAAACTGTGAGCCAAATTCATCTGTCTTCAAACATCTTTTTAAAATGCTTTCAGCTTTGCCAGGAAGGGAAAATAGTTTGAAACATTTTAAAGATGAACACAATTGGGTGGGTTTTTCCAATTTTTTGTTGAATTTGCCAATAAACAGAAAAATCAACCTGTCGTATAAAGTTTGCTGTAAGTCATTAATGAAGGAATAATTTTAGTATTTTCTAAGCATACAACTTAGGGGAGGAAAGTCAAATATTGAAGATATTGAAAGCCAATCAGTAAGCTTAATGTTCTATATGACTGTAGTTCATTTAGAGCAGTGTTGAAGATACCCAGATAGCTAGGTTTCAGCTGGTATGGATTTTAGCAGGAACCTCCTCTGTGCTTCTCTCCTTGCCTGGGAGATGCTCGTTGTAAACATCCACAGATTATGGGAAAATATTGTTTAAACTGAGCTGCCTTTGTAGGGCAACACAAGCAACTGCACAAAGCAAGAGAGGATGCAAACAACCAAGCATAAGGCAGCTCCTGTGTTTGAAGCCTGCAGATCATATGGTGCGTGACCCAGTTCACCACCCTTGGTCTCAGATCTGCTCCACTGGCACTAAGAAATCTTTGGCTGTGTTACCATTGTTTTCTCCTGGCAGGAGTGTAAGAGGAAAGCATTTTGTTGTAAGATTAAATTAGCTCCAGATGGCTAAGCTGGTTTTGCAGACAAAATTCCTGTTTGGGTTTCTATCATCTCCAGTCTCAGGCATCACAGCGTGCTCCTGCTTGGCCTTGGCAAATCCGGAGTGATGCAAAGCAGTGCTGCAGAGCACTTTTCTTGCTGATCTCCCACCCAGCACAGTTGCTTGTCCTCTCTGGAGCAGCACCTTTGTGGCCATTCCCCTACCCTATTGCTTCTGCCTCCACCTTCCATTGGGTGTCAGAAGGGGACCTTCTCCCTCCTCTTTACCCATGATTTAAACCTCTGTCATAGAATCATAGAATCACAGGGGTTGGAAGGGACCTCAAGAGATCATCGAGTCCAACCCCCCTGCCAAAGCAGGTTCCCTGCACCAGGTGACTGGTCAATCTCTTGCTGATTTTTAAGCCAATTTTTTCCAATCATACTTTGCTGCATGGAGGATGTTTCCCACAACCACTTGCGGAGCTGCCATGCTGTCCTGGTGTGGTCCCTTCCTTGGCCCTGTCTTGTAGTGATGGCAGTGAGACTTGGTGGCTACCTGGTTACAGACATGCAGCACCCAGCTGCCTTGGAAGACATATGCGCAGAGATTTCAGGAAATGCATGATTTTCTGCTGTATCTGCATCCAGATTTACAGTACAACTGGTGCCCGTAGCTCCATTCATAGTGAGAACTATCCTGCCTAAATGTACCAGCCATCAGCTCGTCCCCGCTGCTTCTGAAGCCAGCCAGAACACTTTCCCTCCTCTTCCAAGGTAAGCTCTCCCAAGCAGTCCAACGTCTTTCCTGGACAATAACTGCTTTTGAATAATGGATTGCTGTGCAAGGCATGCTGATAATCTATTATTCAAATGACAGCAACACCCAAAAAAGAAAATGCCACTATTGGCTTCTGAATAATCACAGGATAGCAATCAACCTTCAGGCCCACGGGTGGCTGCTTCCCTGGCACCACATGTCTGGTAGAAGAATGCCAGGCTTGCAACCCTTAATTAGTACTTAATAAACTGAAAAGGTGCAATTTGCACTTCTCATTTACCTCTAGGAGCAAGCTGTATTCTTCTCGGTGCCTGCCCTTGCAGACTTCAGGGCTTTCTGCTTTCCGTCTGCTGTAAGCAGCAACTGAGAGAAAATGCAATGGCATCATCTGTCAGCCGGGTGAGACATTCTGGTTATTATGATTGCTAGCACTGCTCCCACAGCAAGCTAGCAAAGCCAGTCACGTGTCTTTTTTCTTTTTTGCATATAACACCAGGCTGAATTGATTCAAGATCTATATTTCAGCAAAACGTGTGAGCAAAGGCACTATTCTGGGATGGCATAGAAACAGTCCCCCCCACTGAAGTGATCTTCCCTTTGGCTGTGTTTAACCCTATGAGAATATGGTCTTTGAACACTTCCCATGACTATTTCAGGTTGCTAAATCCTTCTAGAAAAACACACCCCAAGGCTGCAGGGAGGCAATGCTCTGGTTGTGAGGAAGAGAATCAGGACTCAGTACTTTCAGGCTAATGTTGACTATCAGTCCTGCCTTTTCAGTAGCTTCAACAGATTTCACATCTTCTGTGTCTCCTCTCCTTGAAATAGAGGTTAAATGTACAACAACAACAAAAAAAAAGGAGGGGAGGGAGTTATGCAAATATACATGCCTCTGCAGTCCCTCACGAACATCAAGAAAATCGATTATTTCCATCTGCTGTGTGAAGGCAGAACATGGGATAGCAATTCCCTGCTCATATCCCCATTGTAAAATGTACATCAGTCACAGAGCAAGTGATCTTAAAAAAGCAGAGGGCTTCTGCCAGCTGTAAGGTCTTCAACTGCTTCTGTATGTCCAGCAAAAGTACGAAGAATAAAGAGAGGGTTCATGATTTATTCATGATACAGAAATGAGAAGTCACTGAATGTAATTGCGAAAGAACAGGTTTGTAATATGAAGCATGTAAAACCTTAAAAACAGCACATAAATGTTCTTTTTGTCTCAGAATACAGATTTTCTGAAAATCTGTTTCAAAATACACGTATTCTGGTGTAATAGCTCCACTTCTTTAGAGAAATTAATCCACTTTCTTAGAATTCTAAATATTCTCTTATACTCAGCCTTAACAGTGCTCTTAAATTAACTATCATTAAGCTTTTTGTTTTTGTCACTCTCCTTGTGTTACCATGCAAGCATAAAACTGCCAGGCCAACTCAGCTGACCTTGAACAACTGAGGCAGTATTGTGGATCAAGACCTAGAAAATTGCAGCAACAGCTCCCATTGGCTTCAGCAGTGCCAAGGTTTGACCTGATGCCCTTCTCTAACACAGCACACTCCTGAAGCTACAAAAGCAGTGGATTGTAGGTAGTAAAGTGCAGGCTGATGACCCCTAGCTGAGGTGCATATCTTTGCATAGTGGATTTCAGCCTACCAGCAACAGATTTACATTTCTTAATTGACTTGTAGTCCATATATTGCCATGGACAAAAGACTGAAAACCTGGTGCCCTCTGTAAGGGCACGGACATATATCTCACTGGCAGGTCCAGAGAACTGCATAAACTGGTGCTGTGCAGTTGCATCCCCCCACCCCCTCCTCTAAGGAAGCCTTTGAACACTGCACAGAGTGACCATGAGCTATCCATTCTACTAACTTTGTATTACTGTTTCCCTGTATGGCATCTTCAAAAGTCAAGTCATTATTTAAGGGTTTAAACCTCTGCGGGTTTCTGAAAGTCTTAAAGCTTTTTGGGGCATTGTGTGTTGTTTACAAGAATTTGGTATCTCCAAGAAATACAGAAGCTGAGATTATTTCTTGTGAGTGTCTGAACTGATACTTACATTTCATATATTGATGCTGGTCCTTGTGCAATGCTTCCTGTATCTGAGTGCTGGCTAATGCAGATGATCATTTATTTTCCTGGGAACAGTTATCCTGTCACAGCCGATGAAACATGGAAATGTAAATACTTTAAATAATAGAAAAAAGGAAAAAAAGTGCTAAGTTGTCTTTCAGATAGCTTAGCAAACCTTTGTGATATCCAGATGTTATATTCTACGGTATCACCAATGGATCCTGCTGTGTCTATGGGGGCAAGTGAGTCAATAAGGTTCCTAGGGGCCAGTGCTGGCTGAAGTTTAGTTTTTATGTACTGTGTGTACTTATGAGAAAGCCCTTCTGTTCTCCAGTGACCCAGTACTGAGATACAATGGCTACTGCAGCAGAGGAGATGGGTCAGTCTACAAAACATAACTGTTTGGTGATCACAGAAGAGAGTCCTTAATATAGACTTGCACTTCTGCTTTGATCTTTGTTTGATGGGAATGAAAAAAAAATCCAGCCCTGAGCTTCCAAACACCATAGTTAGATAAAAGAAAGAAAGCTTCAGGGAAGCAATAATCAATTTGCAAAATGTTTCATTATTTAAAAAATGAATTCTCCTTATGCTAAATGAAGCTGAATCACCAGCTCCCTTTAATTCTCTTGTCTACTTCAGTGAAATCCATCCTTATCTGCTGACCACTCTCCTGTCCTGCAGTGGAAACCACTCTGATGAGAATCTTTGCTCCAAGTAATTAAGCAAATGTGAACATTTTGGTTTTGGAATTCTGATCCATGGTGCATTGAACAGGCAGATATTCATACTAACAATTTGTATCTGTTGAATGACTTATACAGGAATGATGATTTTGAACTTGAGGACTTTTTCTTCTTTATGCAACCACACTGATAACTTATTCTTTTTTATTTTATTTCTTTATTTTACAGAAGAGTCGTTATTCCAAGTTTCTCAGGATTTTTAATGATTTATTAAAGCTTTTCAGTTCCAGAATCACCTTTCAGTTAATGGACAAATCTAACAATACACATTAACCTCACCTCAGCACATTAAGCTTTCAAAAGTAATAAAGTATAAGGCTTTAATTAATGAATTAAATAAACATCTGAGAGATGTTTTCAGTGTGTGCCATGATATTTATTCTAAAGAAATAACATCCCCAATTGATCTACATTTTTAATGCTTTCTGCTTCAAAAAAATATTAGTGCGCTAGATCAGAAAAGTAGTTACTCTTTCAGAATGTGAAAGTAATAAGGAAAGATTAAAAAAAAAGCTTCTCCTTTATGGAAAATAACAGAAAATGTTGGTTCTCCTAAGGCTGTTTTTGGAAATCCAGTATTTCATTAAATATTCCTTTCTTTTGAATATTTAGCTGCTTTTTATTGGCAGCATTACTTACTCCCATATGGGATGTTTCTTACAGAAGTCATCTGAGGATGTTGTGAGAAGCAGAACTGCCTTTACTTAATTCAGTACAAAACAAACAGATTTCAGAACAAATCAATAGATGAAAATGAGAAGGATTCGAGTGGGAAAATGGTTGCAGCGGTAGCTCTAAACCTGCCAAATCAGCTACGTTCTCTTCCATTCCCTTCTTTTCCATTCCTTCCCCTACAAAACCAGGGAATATCGTTAGATCACAGAGCAGTTGATGTTGGCAGAGCCCTCTGGGCCCTCTGCTCCACCTCCTGCCCAGCAAGGCTGCCAGCGCAGGGTGTGCAGGGCCACACATGGGTGGTCTCTAAAGATCCCCAAGGAGGAAACCCCAAAGCCTCTCTGGGCAGCCTGCATCAGTGCTTCATTCACACAGCACAGAAGTGCTGCCTGAGGTTCAGGGGGAGCTCCCTGTGCTCTAGTTTGTGTCTATCACCTCTATTTCCACACTGAAAAGAAGGGCAGGAAGTGAAAAGTGGTCCTGAAAATTAGTTATGAGAAGGCATCAGGCTGTTACTCTTGTATACGATTCCCATTGCACCCATGCATGTTGGCATCTTCAATGCACAGACCATTCCAAAGGCCCTCTGAGGGAGCTGATGCTACCTCGTATGAGCAGGGCTCATTGCTCAGTCCCACAAGCAGAGGTGACAGCATGTTGCCAGGATGTGTTTGGGCAGGAAGGCCCAAAGTTGACGTTGCAGCTGAGGAACGGGTAGGAGGAATTCAGCACCATCAGCCAGCCAGCACGGGCTTGCCTGTGCCAGCATGAATGAGAGAAAACGTTTGCACGTCCACAACCGCACTGCGGCTTTCCTAGCTGGGACCAAAATAGCCCTGGTTTGGTTCATTGAGAGGCTAGCTCACGTCTGGGCACAGTGATCTGCTGAGGTTTAATGAAGTGTTTTACACACTTACCTCTAGCTAATTCAGATCAATTTCCCGAGGATATGCGGATACATGAGGTTATTTTGAAAAGGCATCTCGTGCATACAGGGTGCTTCCAAATGTGCCCCAAAGCCCTGCAGCAGTGCAGGGGCTGCCTCCAGGCTCTTCCCTGCCCCAAGGAGCCCATTCTTCTGCTGCACAAGAGCCAGGGCTTTGCTGGGGATTGGGCTGACCCACCTCAATTTGTCCTCCCACTCCTGCAAGGCACAGACAGCCTGGCACTGCTACAAAACAAGTTGCTGGCCCAGGGACATCCTGGTCCCCTGCAGCTTGTAATAGAGCTTCCATGAGATTACTTAGTTGTAACCTTGTGAGAACCAAATGAATTCACCATAATTAATACATTCAGTGCGAATCCCGGTGGAAGCAATAATGATTTCCTGATTATTCATAAAGGTTGCTATTTTCCCTGACAAAAATGATGACCTAAAAATATCTGATGTATTCCTCATTACTTTAGTGAGTGTAATTATATGTTTGGAAGAAACACCAATTTTCCTGTCTATTGCTTTTGACACAACAACAATTAGTCATAAGTAAAGAAGAAAATACTTGCATTAGCTAAGAAGTGGTGAGAAATGTTTCTGTATTCATAGCAGCTCCGATATTATTTGGCTACATTGCTCTGACTCACTGTGTGGGAGAAGGGATCAGAAAACATGCTCTGTAAAAATACAAACCTGTTGACAGTCAAGATGCAAACGAACTGTATCTAACCAGGGTAGTCTTCCTAATGGAAAAAGATGCTTCTGTAGAATCCAGGTATCACATATTGTAATGAAAACAGCAGTGCTGTTGTCTGGAATCTACTGTCAGCCTCAAGATAATGAGGTTTGCAATATGTATTTGCCTCTTAAGGTTCTAACATAATCACATCACAGTACATTATATCATGTCACTAAGTTCATGTGCTCTGTCTGTGGTTATGTAAGTAAATATATGGAAAAAAATATTTTCTTTAATGTCCTCCTTAATCATTTGCTGTATCAGTCATAATTGGAGTGGTAGTTCATCACATCTCTTTTCCATCTGCCTGAAAAAACAAAAGCTATGATGAAAGCAGTCACTGACAATATTTCAGAATTAAAAACAAACAAACAAACAAAAAAACAAACAAGAACCAACAACACTCCATTAGCATAGCTTTATCATGCCAGTTTTTACTTCTACTTTTCCCTTCTTTACTCTTCCCAAGTTCTTTTCCCTAAAGATACCGCTTTGCATGTGCTATCTCAAATTGCTTCCCATCTTCATATATAATGTATGGGGGAAGAATCTACAATTTCCCTGACAATCCTTAACCACAGGGCAGGCTTCTTTCCCCAGTGCCAACAGATGAGTGACACACGTCTCCCTTGTCACAAGGAGTAGTTATCTCAGAGTGAGCCACATCTTTCTTTCAGTTTTTCCTAGCACCCTCGGCTCATTATGCTGTTATTAATTTACTGCCTACTAAATGTAATTCTAAGAAAGTTTCAAAGCCTAGGCTCCCCAGGCCACAACCCATACTGCCAATGAAGGAGGGACAGTGGGTATCCGGGGTCGGGTGCTTTGTGAAGGGCCAAGCCTGTTTGGTTCCTCTGTGTGGACCTGGGGCCTTCCCACTGAGTGATAGAGCATGGCTCAGCCTAAATGTGCTGCCTTGCATTGTGCACACAAAGACACACAGTTAAAATGTGGAACAGCTTGCACTACTTGCACTTTTCTTAGTCCTGTTGCTTACAGAAGCAATTTAAGTAGCATCTACTGCATTAGCTAGGCAACTCAGTCATAACTGTATAACGATAATGGGGATCATCTGCTATTAATGAAGCTTAACTCATTCACCTCATTTCTCCTTGTTCAGTTCAGTCAGCAGCAGAGCCCAAACAACAAACAAATGAGGATGCAGATGTTTTTTTTACAAGACTCAGCATTAGCATGGCCCAGGCTCTTCAGGAGTTTGTGGCAAGATAAGCCTCTTTGAGTTTTTTTCTTCAAAAAAGTCCCTCTGAGTGTGTCTTGCCCCTGATGTGAGAGGGGTTATTGGGTCCCAGCAGAGCTGGAGCCCAGTGGTGCTCCAGCATCACCCACAGAAACTCTCTTGTGATGGGAGCTGAGAGGCACTGTCAGGTGCTCCAGAGGCAAATAATGCTATAACAAGGAGAAACCACTAACATGAGTACTAGTCCACATATCTCATTACTGGGATGAAGAGCTGAGCTTTTCAAAACTCATTTTGTTTTATTTGTTTTTGCTTGCCAAATGTTAGATTTTCATATGGAAAAGATAAATCTGATCATGAAACAAGCATACATAAAACGGATCATGAAATGAGCATATATGAAGGTTTCCAGGCTTTCTGAGCCCCTTGCTCAGTTTATAAAGCCCTTTGAAGTTAAAACAAAAGCAAACCTCTAGTTATCTTATGTAAACAAGGAGCCTTGCCCTTGGAGAGAAAGCTTCAGATATCATCTGTTCTGTTCTGGCATTTCTATACAAAAATCTGTGTCTGCACACTTTAGTTTGAGAAATATAACGTGAAAATTTTACACACGTTGTCAGTCTACACTTCAGCCTGTAAGGGATGATGGCCTGGGTTCACATAATAAAGCAATGCGCCTATCCCCAAACCCAGGCTGTACACTGAGAGAGCCAGAAGCATTCGAGAGAGAGCTCTCTGCAAGCACTGCCAACAGTAGGCCTCATGCAAAACCTGCAGATCAGCTGTCAGGTTCTGGGTGCTCAGGGATACCACTGACCAAACAGAGGACAGCAATTTCTGTATTTCAGTGGGTAAACAAGTGTTCTCAATTCTATAAGCTGTCATGGCAGCAAATACTGATGTTAATTTTCACAAATTTGGAAAATCGGGTTAGCTGTTTAAATCCTTCACTACCAACACAGCCAGATTTGAAAACCGTAGATGTAAGAAGGAATGTGGACCCCATGGCAGCCAACATCTGTGCTTGAGAAGCCCACTGGGCTTAACAAGGCAACAAGAAGGAACTGTCCTGCCGGAAGAGGATGGAGGTGGTACAGTAGGTAGATAGAGCTTCCCCACTCTCTTGTTTCTCTAGCAGCACTGAGCCACTGCCACCTTGAGCAAGAGCCTAGGCATCAGGCACACAGGCAGAAGTAGAAGCTCTGAGTCCCCTGGGGCTTTCCCAGCACTGGAGAAATCCTCAGTGAAGCAGAGAAACCGTGTTAAAGGCTGATTTGCATGTCAGTCCCTCAGACTGCTACTTCAAAGCTAATGATCTGGTTCTTAGCATCTCTGAAAATATCCGTTGCTACCAAAAATAATAAAAGGAAATTGTGTGTATCCCGAGAAGCTAATGCCTGTAGAAAAGATCACACAGCAGAAAAGAGATTGCCAAGGAGAAAGATGCATACATTCGGAGCTCTCAGCAGCAACTGAGCTCCAGACTGACTGGCTTAAGTAATAATGTGTTATTAGCCCCAAAAGCAATGGAGGGCAGTTTCATACATTCCACGTCTCATGTCAAAATTTCGTTGTCTGAAACTGAAATGGATCATAAATTGCAGCAAAATGCAAGAGCAAGTCAAGCAGAGGACCGTTAGTTGCATGCCAGGAGAAATAACTTTCTTAACATTTCAACATGTTCACATTGTTAACATTTTAACAAGCAAGTTAACAAGGGCTACCATAACAAGAAAGAAAAAAGGGAGTCCTTTCAATTTCCTGTCCTTGGAGCTATTTGCCTTATCTGTGCTGCCTTGGAAATCTCTGATTTTCCATTGCAGCATGAGCTTCAAATCCCTTTAGCCATTGGAAGGCCAGTCTTGGTTTGATGGTCCAGAATCATAGGATTGCTAAGCCCGGAGGAGCTCTTAATGACCACGCAGTTCTAATCCTCTGCCATGGGCTGGTTGCCACCCACCAGCTCAGACTGCCCAGAGCTCCATCCAACCTGGTCTGGAACACTTCCAGGGATGAGACATCTACAGTTTTTCTGGGCAGCCTGTGCCAAGGCCTCATGGCCCTCTGAGTAATTTTTTTTTCCTAACAAGTAACCTAAACCTCCCCTCTCTTAGTTTAAAACCATTCCCCCTTGTCTTATCACTATTAGACTGTAAAATGTCATTTCCCCTCCCTTCAAGTACTGGAAGGTCACAATGAGGTCTCCCCAGGTCCTTCCATTCTCCAGGATGAACAAGTCAAAATTCCTCAGCCTTTCTTCATAGGAGAGGTGCTCCAGCCCTCTGATCAACTTTGTGGCTCTTTTCTGGACTTGCTCCAACAGCTCCTTCTTGTGCTGTCTTGTTCTGTGTATTATGTGTGATGATATCTGGATTGTGTTAATTCTGTGAGTGCCTATGTGCTAGCACAGGAGCAGGACCAACCTGATTGTCAAAAGCAAGGTGCTCACGTGCCTGTGAGCTCAGCACGAGAGCAATCTGCACATGCTCTCTAGCAGCAGTGAGAGCCTGCAGACAACTCACACTAGGCTCCCTGCAGAGCTGGCAGGGGGAGGTTTTGTGTTTCTAAAACTTGTAAAACAAGAGTTCCCAGGAGGCAGCCATGCTGCCAGCAACCCCACAGAGCCTGCAGTACCTTGGCATGGAGTGCATTGCTTTGACCCAGCAGCATGCAGCTGTGGGGACAGAGGTGTCGTTGTGTGTGGTGGTGCACAGGGAATGGCTGGGTGGCACCGAATCACCACCTGAGTTTCTACCACATTGCCCAATGGGATTTTCTGGCACTGTGTGTGCAGACGAGCCAGGGGCTCCAGGCCTTCACACTGCGCTGGTGAGCACTGTGATGTTATGCTTGGAGAAAAGAAACCTCTTTCTTCCAGCAGCCTTTGAAACATTTCCCCTGGTCATTGAGACCCAATAAAAATGTTAACACCTTCTTCTATACCCTATTTTCTCATACCTTCTTTCAGAGGCTGGGCTTCCCTGTTTAGTATGTTGTGGGATATATTCTAAGAATCTTGTGAATTATTTTGGGCAAAGCAATAGAAAGTAAACTCCTGGCTTCCAAGGAAGGTTAATGCAGCAGTAGCTCCACAAATGGAAGTCCTGGAGCTCAGCCTAATTCTCTGTCCTTCCTATCTCTTTTCCATGGATGCATAAATTCTAGACAGGCAGTCAAGGTGAGGAGAGTTGTTTGAGGCTCATTTCTCTCCAAGTTGCACTGCAAGGATCTGCTGCTGGTTACTAAACATTTCTGGAAAGTAGGAGAAATGGAACATGAGGCCAGAAAGCCACATTAGGATTGCTGGAGCAGCTTTCTGAGAAGAGATACTGCTGTGGAGGATGTGCTGCTCAGTGCTTGCTTGGTGGCTTGATGTTTTCCCAGCCTACATGGGACAAAGATAGGGCACAACATAAAACTGAAAATGGAGAGAAACTGAGGATAAACTAGGGAGGTGGCAGAGTCAGCCTGCTTCCCAGTTGTTGAGGGCTGTCGGCTCTTGTGTTCTCAGAATCACGGAATCAGAGAATTGTAGGGATTGGAAGGGACCTCCAGAGATCATCGAGTTAATTCACCCTGCCAAAGCAGCTCCCTAGCCCAAGTTGCACAGGTAGGCGTCCAGGCGGGTCTTGAACATCTCCAGAGAAGGAGACTCCACCACTTCTCTGTGCAGCTGTGCCAGTGCTCCATCACTGCACTGTGAAAGAGTTCCCATGCACATTTGTGTGGACCTTCCATGCATCAGTTTGTGACCATTTCCCCTTGTCCTATTGCCACACACTGCTGAGAAGAGTCCAGCCTCGTCCCTTTGCCTCCCGCTCCTTAGATATTTATAGATGTGGATCAGATCCCCTCTGAGTCTTCCTTTTTCAAGGCTGAACAGACTCAGATCTCTCAGCCTTTCCTCATAAGGGAGGTGTTCCAGGACCTTTATTATCTTTGTAGCCCTTCGCTGGACTTTTTTGAGGAGATCCCTGTCTTTTTTGTACCAGGGAGCCCAGAACTGGACACAGTACTCCAGGTGAGGCCCCACCAGGGCAGAGTAGAGGGGGAAGATCGCCTCCTTCGACCTGTTGGCCACGCTCTTTTTAATGCACCCCAGGATGCCATTGGCCTTCTTGGCCACCAAGGCACACTGCTGGCTCATTGCAGACCTATTGTCCGCCAGGACACCCGTGTCTCTCTCTTTTTCTCTGACTTGGGCCTTTTTGATGAGGAAATGTCTCATGACTTGGAAGAAAAGCAAAGATATTTCATCTGAACCAGGAGATTTACTTTCAAGACAGGTGGTTGCTAATAATAAACATGAGAGTGCCTGATACTGCAGAGTTGTGTGAGACAAGGTAATCAGGCCTTGGTACAAGCGCATTTTTCTCCAGAATGGATAAAAGATGCCAGACAGAAGTGCAGTATTGATGAAGAGAACCTCCATGGGCAGCTCCTGCAGCAGGAGAAGGACAAGCAGATAGGAGCTCATCAGCTTTGTCACGCCTATATACCTTGGGGAGTGTTTCAGTTTTAAAATATTCTGGTTTTTGTTTTGAGCCTTATTGCTCCAAGGGGATGAAATTAGAGAGCCAACATTTTACAAAACTTATTCCAGCTCTGTTTGAGTATGAGAACTTTTTCCTTCCTTGCCTTGGCACTGCAAAGACCTGCATAAATTTAATTACATCTATTTGCTTTGCATTAGCATATCCCTTGTCAAATCACCATGCATTGCTTCTTCATTTGAGGATTTCTCATACTTCAGAAATTAACATGGGAAGGATCGTACATTGCCAAGAATAAAGGGCATTAGAGACACCTTAAAAAATGACTTTCTCGCAGAAACATATTTTTTCTTTTGAAAAATCTTCAGATTTTTTTATTACTGAGTGGTTTTATTAAAAAAATAAAGAAAGAGAAGAAGGAGGAAAAAAAGAGTTTATTTTTTATTCCTTTTTCCCCAAATTTGCTGAAAACAATTGGCATAGTAATCTACCTAGGCACTTAGCTTACATAATTCCCAATGGGAATAAAATATCTAAGAGCTAGACATCTAAATAGCCTAACTAATTGCCTTCTGACAATGACACTTTATGGAATAAGCCATTCAGCCCACACAATTGTCTGCCTTGCCTGCAAGGAATACCATTACAGCTGTCAGAGGCTCCTAGGCCTGGCAGAAGCAAAGGGTTGACTGAGGACAGAGCGGTCACTAAATACAATTTTTTTTCTGTGAATGTACCTGAGATACTTCGGCAGCTGGGGATGCCTCGTTTTTTGCCAGGTTATCCCCAGCCTTAGATGGACGCATGATGGATGGGTTACAGAGCAGAGCAGAATCAGAAGCAGCAACTAGAGTAAAATAGAGGGAAACATGGCTGCAAGTTTAGCCAAAAAGGGCTTAAGTTTTCTCCTCTGGGTTTTGGATGGGAAGAGGCCCAAGGCATCACATCCATATGATGGTTGTTGGGCCCTCAGATCCAAAGGGATAAAGGGTAGCAAGGTGGCACTTGATGTAGGCAGGAACGGTGGGGACCTGATACCACCAAAGAGAGAGAAAAGGGTAATGCCAACTCACTGAAGGCATATTTAAAAATACAATACAGCTCTGAAAACCACAGCTAATGTGTTGTTTTAGCTAATGATACATCAAGATCCTTACTCCCACAGACAAATAGAGCCTAACTTAAATTAGCACATAGCCTGATAATTAAGAAATTTGCTACAATGACAACATAGCTACTCCAAAACAACATTGTGAAAATAATACTGTGAACAGCTTTGGCTGCTTGTCAAGATAGTTAATTTGAGGAATTATGTCACAAATATTCTGTTAAGTCGGTGGTGGTATCAAACGAGTCTTACAAACTGCTGATGAGCAGATGTGACAGAGACTTGAGTTTGTGTGAAAGCAGTGAATATTATATGCAGACTATAAAAAAATCAACATATTAATCAGTATGCTGTGCATCCTCCAGCTCCTCATCTACTTTCAGTGAGCTTAAATTGATGTGTATATGATATAGCTGGAGCAGATATTGACTCTAATAGTTTCAAATGAGAGGCATCATACAGCTAAATTCAATGTGGAGGTGGAATGGAGGCACTGCATTCACTTTCAGCAAGTCTGGTCCTATTACCATTTCCTTTCATTTCATTAACTTTAGACTCCCTCTCTGGAATATATTGACAATTTTTTTCAACCTATGTAGCCACAAGCATACCAAGTGCCAAAGGGCATTTCAGGGCTGTTTTTCCTTCCTTTTTGACTTATTTCTGTACACCTTTGAGGAAAGCAGATGGTCCCAACAGTGCTTTCTGAGAATATGCTTCCAGATCTGTGTGATGCATGTTTTCTTAAGTCTAGCCCCACTTCCTACTCAGATGATTTCTTCCAGCACTGACCAGCACAAAATTGCTATGGGAATAAGTCCTTTTATTGATTAAAATTTTCTTATTCCTTCATGTAAGCATCTTTCTGTTCTTCTGTTCTTCTATTACAAAAGAGAGTCAAGAGAACAAAATAATCGGTCTGAGTTATATCCATCATAATCAATCAAGTTCTTACCACATCATTGTTTTCCCCAAGATAGACATTCCCTCAGTTTGCATTCTCTCCATTAAACTTAATTCTCATAAATGTCTAACTTCATTATTCCTTCTTGGATCTTTTCTAAGTTATGCTCTTTCTTGAGATTAGAAAAAATAATGAAGAAATGAGGATCTGGATTCAATGACTTCCATGGGTCTCTTCCAACTTGGGATATTCTATAATTCTATGATTCTAGGAAAACCTTCCAGATGCATTACTTACATATGTATGTATACAAATACATACTGTTTGTACTACTCAGTTTTGTAGTTTCCATCTCTATTTAATGAGTTTTTATGAGTATTTAATTAGAATCAATGCATTAAGTTCACTACTGTTCTATGCTTTAATAATATCCAGAAACTTGCCTTTTTCACTTCTCTCATCTTAAAGTTATTTAGAAAATGTTCTCTGCCAGAGGAAAGATGTTGTTTACTATAGAGGGTCTCAGAAAAGAAACCAGAGAGTGAATGTCTCTATTTCTTTCTTGTGCTGGTTATTTGGTTTCAAGCATAAACAATGCTCCACAAACTAAACTAAATGAAGCTTTAGTCCTAGCACTCTCCTGCTTGCCAAAGGCTAGAGGCCCTTCCAAGGAGATGTATTCTGGCCATGAGGGGCTCAGCTCTGAGCTGATCCCAAATCCCAGGCATTAGCACAGATCATGAGGAGTCCAAAGCTTAGGACTGAGAGGATGCTGAGGCAAGTAGGAAGAGGAGTGGGAAGACAAGATGGTGGTGGATGTTCCAGATGATGGGGGTTGTTACCCTAATGGCACACTGTCCTCAGGAGGTGTGCCCGCATGGGCAGCAGTCAGGATGTTGCACTGCTGGGCCAGCACTGCTCAGAGCAATGAGCCTTGTCATTTCTGTTTTCCTTAGCATGATCCACGGGCTTCATGCTGAGATTGCTTAGCTCTGAGCCCTGCACATAAGCAATTGTCTCTCTCTCTGCTGTTTGAGCTGTGTCCCATTCTTTCTTTTTTGCTTTTTACCTGTGACATTCCCTTCAATTCTCTCAGATTCATTTGCTTTGAAGACCTGGGAGCCTAACAATACCAAACGATGAATGACCTTGTACTGAGAGCAGTTGTGCATCTCAGGAGTCCTCACCAGGATGGATAGTACAGAGGGTTCACTTCAGTGGAGAGACGCAGCCCAGGGCTCTCAACACAATTCCAACAGGCACATCACTCAAATATAGGTTTGCCAAACCAACCTCTTTGTGTAAACATCAACTTCATCATAATAATTACACTGTAAAATTCATATGCACCCACTCCGTATTTGCAGATGAACTGCTTGCAGCGGAATTGTGCTTTTTTTTCTGAACTGTGCATACACACATACTTAGTGGCCCATAAGAAAGAGTATGTCAAAAAGAAATTCAAATACCAACTGAACCCAGCATTACACATTTGGAGACAGATGCAATTTACTCAAGTGAATTAATTTCTCCAAAGTATATTTAAGAGTAGGATGTAATTTCAAGGTCTAATGACTAATAAAGTCAACCTGCAGGCTGGAGAAATAAAAGGTGCTATCCCACTGCAGATCCCAGTTTGGATTCACTCATACCTCGTGGGTGCTTGGGGTTAAGACTGCTCTGCTGCTAAGGTTGATTTCTGCACACTAGGTTGTGTGCAACTAGTGGGTTTGCATGGATGCTTCAGAGGCTGAGTTTCTGTTAGCTTCTCCTTGCATTTTTATGCATTTTGCATAAAACACAAATGAAAACAGCCATGAGAACACATCCACAAAAACTGTGTTGCTTCCTCCACTAAGAGGCCTTGCAGCAGGAGCAGGGCTGTGTGAAGGCAGGGATCAGTTTCTGGATATCATCTCCGGTGCTGTCCTGCAGCCAGGACGCTCCCCAAGTGACGCACGGTTGACTGCTCTGCCTGGAAAGGCCCCATCACTTGAATGTCTCATGGCAATAAAGCCATTCCCTTTTTCCCAAGGGCACCATCTGGCTTCTCATTGCCAAAACCTGGGTGCAGATCAGTTTAAAAGCTGAGCTCTGTTTTTTTGTGTGCTTTTCTCTCATGAGAATTTCTCTTCTTGTTTATGATGAAAGCTGGGAGCAGAGCAAACGCTGAGACAAAAGGAAGGAGTTGTTTAATGTATTCTCTGGGAGAGAGCTGGAAGCGGACATTTCGGGCCACTCTTAGCACAAACAATCCTCATTTTGCTAAGCCAAACTGCAGGAGCTTTCAGAACCAAAGGCCAAAAAAAACCCCTTATCTTCGTGTACTTGTCAGGAATGGGAATTTAGTTTATAAAGAGTGGTTCAGTTTGGATTTAGTAAAGAAAATAAAACAAAACCAGCACTGAAACACTGAGGAAAGCTGCCCTTCAGTTTTGAAGAGGAAAAAAATGTGAAGATCCCAATCCCTGAACAGGGTTTGAGCCCAAAAGGATACCCTGGTGCATGAAGAGGACTGTGGCACCTGAACCCCAAACCCAACTCTGCTCATCTGAACTCCATAGCACCTCCTCTGTCACCAGGAAATTCCTTATCTCACCATTCATTGCATTCACCATTGTGAAAGTGAGCAACTTCTAATCTGCGCTCTGAAAAGATGGGAATACAACTGCAGGGAACAAAAAGAAAACACTCAATGCATAAAAGAGTTATCTGGAAGCTGGTGGCTGCTTAGGATGATACAACTGTTTCTATGCCCAGAGTAAAAAAATTCTGAGTACTTTCTGCCCTGGCTGCAGCTGTGCTCAGCCCCAGGACAAGTGGCAGCAGCGATCTTTTGCATTCACCTCTTCCGCCCACTGTCCCAGCATCTGCCAAGAGTGTATGATAAAATTCTTTGTAATGGGTCTCCTTATTCACCCGAAGATCACATGCACAAACCAAGCTCTGTTTTCCATGGGATTTGTAAGAGCTATGGCCGCCTACCTACAGGAAGAACAGCAGCCATGAGTCTCTGCTGCTAAGTTTCACAATATGTCATTGCACTACTAACAGTCTGCGGAGACCGTCTGATTATGCCATAAAAAATGTCGTTATAATGTTGGATTTAAAAGAAAAACCCATAACCCTGGAAAAAAAAAAAAACGCATTAGAATGTCATTATTAGGTGGGACTGCTACAGCAGAAGGAGGTGGGTGTCTGTGTAATGGACCTTGCATAAGCACAGAAGGACCTCCTGGTGAGGCCATTACGATGCGAGACAACAGTGGCTGAACAATTTCAGTGCAAATCTATGGAGGCCCCACTGAGTAGCAGAAATGAAGAAGACTCTGCTGTGCAGAAGTACCTCTGCTGCTTACAAAAAAAAAAAAAAAAGGGGGGAGAGAGAAAAACGTGTATTGCTTTTTATGGCTTTTATTTTGCTCCAGAGATAGCCTAGGAAGCAGCCCTTCTGCCTCTTGCAGTACCTCCGTGCCCGCAGGCAGTGGGTGCTACAGGGCAACATGCAAGCAGGCCGCAAACTGGGCCACAGAGCAGCACCCCAGGCATGGTGCAGGCTCCTGCCTAAACTGCACTGATAAACAAAGGTTTACCCTGTCCTCATTAAACTCAGAATTGCCTATAAATGTTCATATATTGGAAACAGCCCTTCCCAGCATTTGGCCCTTGTGCTGTCCTCAAGGGAGGACACCACGCACCACATTGTGCTTGAGGGAACTATGTGCTGCCCTGTGAGGATAGACATTGAAATGGGGTGCAGAGCTCTGGGCAGCGACCTGTATCTGTGTCTTGAGGGCAGCTCTCATTGAAATGAAATTAAACATTTTTGGTAAGGGTGTGCAAGCACCTGGGCTCCAAAATTCCCATATCGTTAGACAATGAGCAAATACCCTGCCTGTTTTTTTTCCTCTGTCCCTCGCTCCCTGCAGATGCAGCAGCCTTTGTGCAGCTGTGAGGAGCTCAGCCCTGCAGTGCTTGAGTTTGGGGCAGCAGCTGTTTCCCATTAGCCCATAGCTGACAGTTTACATCTATTTTACAGAAAACCAGTAACCAAACCATTGTGGTAGCCGGCATACAGTCTGGTAAACGATATCCACTTCATGACAAACAAACCAGATTTTCCTTTGTTTTCTGTTCTCATCCAGCTGCAGTCATCAGTATGACACTGTGCAAAAATTTGGACAGGATTGCTGAATAGTTCACAACAACTTCTGAACTCACCCTTCAGTCCACAGTGACATTTTCTCAACCATTTCATTGAATAACAGAATTGTAGAATGGCTTACATTTGAAAGGACCTTAAAGTGCATCTAGATGCAACCCCCTGTGGTAGGCAGGGATGGCACCCACCAGGTCAGGCTGCCCAGGACCCCATCCAGCCTGACTTTGAATACCTCCAGAGATGGGGCACCCCCATCTTCTCTGGGCAGCCTGTGCCTATGCTTCACCACCCTCTGAGTGAAGACTTTTTTTCCTAAAATCTAACCTAGATTTCCAAACCCTGCTGACACGTTCACAGGAGAGATCACCTTAAACCAATTGGCTACTCACTTGAGTTGCAGCCACCCTAAGCCCTGTATCCCTGGCACAGGCACCAGTTTTGGGGAGAGATCTTCACTTCTTGCTCTGCCTCTGTGAGAGAGTCCCTCTGGGTTTCAGAGATGTTTCTTGTGACCACGAGGACAAGCATCAGTCAAGGTAGGAATAACCTAACGCCATATGAAAAGCAAGTTGTTGTTCCAGCTATAAATGTATTTATAACACTTGATGAACGGTGCAACTAAATGTGTAATTAGAGTGCAGCCAAGGAGCATAGCTTCCCAATTTAGATTTGAATACAGCCCACAACAGCTAAATATAGGCAAGGCCTCAGTGGAGAAGGAACTCCTTGCTGAGGAGGTACTCTGCTGGGGAGGTTTGCTTGGGAGACTCAAGGCAGGGCTGGCCACTTGCCAGGTCTATCCTCAGCTCTGGATTCATTCCCAGAGCAACCTCAGGAAACTTCCTGGCCATTCTGCATAAAAAAAGAAAACACCTCTTCCTATAAAAGCTTGAGACTTAAAATACCACCCCAGGGAAGAAGCTTTGGAAGTAATTGGCTCTACAGAGGAGTGTTTGGTGGCCTAGGAGGAAAAGGACGGGATGGTGGTGAGAAATAAAACCTCCACATGCATTTCCTTGGGCCCCTTTCTTCCTGCTCACAGTAAATGAACTATTAGTGCTAAGCTGAGACAGATCACTTGAGCTTCCTCTGCAGTATCCAGGTTATTCAGTGAGTCAGGGAGCAAAGGTGCAATTTCAGCCATTCTGTCACCTAGGCCAGATGTGACAGACCATTGTCTGGGCCATCTGCCTCTGGGTCTAAATGAAAACTCAGCATCTAGCACATCTGGAGTGTAAAGCTATCTATGTGGACCCGAGTGCTGCATTCAGGACAAAAGTGATGATGACTTGATGCTTTTACCACTGTTTGCTCAGGAAGAAGGAGAGTGTACCATGGCTCTTGCTAGGTTTTAGACCTGTGCTTATTCACCAAAGAATTCCTCACCAAAGTGTGCAATAACCTGGCTAAACTGTGAGTAAACCCACAGCATCTAGAAGCCTCAGTTACAGCTTCAGATCTCATCTGTGATCCTTGGCAGCATTAGCTTTTGTGGTTGTTGTTAAGCGTTAAGGAAAAAAGGAGTAAATGGGAGTTTTCTTGCCTGTAGGGGTGCAGGTGTGGGGTGGACATGATTAGTACACAAAGAGGGCTTGAGTTGCAAATACAGCCCTGTGTTTATTTACTGCTGCTGTAGAAGCCTGTATACCATAGGTTATACTTAAAATATTTAATGTTAAGGGTTCAGGAAATCATAGGAGATGTAAATATCTCAGGGTACTGTTCTAAAAATTGTGTCATTATTAACAAAACTGTAACCACATTTGAATTTGAAAGCTTTGATTACTCTGAAATTACATTTTTAGGGTTTTTTAGGCTATTAAGAGGATACCTGCATAGATCAATAGAAGCATGGATCACAGAGATGGAAAAGATGTCAAGGATCATGTAATCTGCCCTCCATCCCAATAGCGTTAACCAAACCACTCCTGCTAGATGTCAGTTTGGCCTGTTTTAACCATCTCCAGCTGCAGAGATTCCATAAACACAGTTTACTCCCAAGACATTTGCAAAGATGTGACAGAAAGGCTAAAATAAATCTGAATACAGAACGGATGAAAATGTTCAAGTCTGGAAGGGACAAAAGAAACGGAAGAAGAGCAGGGGTTAATAACGCCTTGCTGAGTAAGTCCTCACATCTGCAAAGAACTTCTCTATATGCCTCAACTGGAAAAACAATAAATTACATGAAACAAAGGAAAGCCTATGAATACACTAAGACAGCAAGATACCTGATGTAAAATTAAAATTTAGTGGCACAAAACATATCAGTGGCAAGTGGAAGTCTGGCACATTCACATCCTTTATCAGACACTACCCATGCAGTCTAATCAGTATTAAGGAGTTATCAACTTGAAGATAAACATCTCCTTCATCCTGTTACTCCTATATTCACATTATCCATATGATGGGTATGAAACCTTTACTCACACATACTCAGCCTCTTTGTTCTTGCAAAGGCACCTTTTCAATGCAGGGTAATTGTGCTAACCTGATGTTGCAGGTGGAACTGTGGTGCTATGAAATATCTTCTTTCCTAGATGCCAGGCACCAATCCAGCTCTTCCTGCCAAAATCACAGCAATGAGCACTTTATTTTCTACTGCTGTGAGTAAATCTTGATGTTCAGAAAAACACTCCTAATTGCAGATTTGTTTTCCTGCATTTGTGGGCTCTGTACCCCCGCTGAATATTAAAGTCCAGACTGAAGAATAACACCTTGGTAACTTATTTACCATTACAGCATTTTTACAGGCTGCAAGTACTTGTTCTATGAGTGCAGCAGTTTTATACAGCTACGCAATCCATTAAGAGCGGGCAGTCATTTGATTGTGCTACACTCTTGTAGGTGATGATATTTCCCATACAACTACCTGGCCACTTGCCATGTGGTGCTCAGGCAGAGCAAGTTACTGTGAGCACGGTCACACACCTGGGTTTGCACTCCAGTGCTGCCTAGCATGTGTAATCAGGAGAGAGGTTAAGACACAACACGAGACCAGTATACAGGCCAGGACCTCTACAAATGCAGGCAATAGAGGCAGCACATCTGATTTCCTCAACAGTGGGCACGCAACTGGATCTGTAGGGAGGACACATGTTGACACTGAGGTGCTATTGGGTTGGGGTGAGATGGCCAAAGTGGGCTGGATGAGTCCTCTGAGAGGAAGGGACCCCTGAGAAAGGTGCACAGGGGATTGCTGCAGCACCTGGGAGAGGGTATCCAACAAGCACTCTGCAACACTGTCTCTCTGAGCAGCACAGCACTGCTTTGCAAAGCTGCTGGGATGATTTCTTTCAGTCAGGTTGCACCTATGCAGCCAACATCCAAAGGCTATTTCTTTAGCTGATTCCTCCAGAGCTTGCTACACTTAGAATGCTGAGTGTGCCAAGTCTAGCATCATTTTTACCACCCCCAACACCTCACCAAGCAAAGCAAAATCTGGGAAATGACCCAATAGGGTGGATAAGGAAACATATGGACCAACTCTGTCACTTCTTGCCACCTTGCACATAACCTGTAGCCATCATGAGACAGTTTTCAACTCCCACATCCTAAAGATTTACAGAAAATTTGTCTTCCTTGCAACATACATGGTTTTGTCCTTAGTTGTCACCCATAGACATGGTAGAGTTCCCACCAGATGCCACCAGTTCATAGGCTGTGGGGCCCTGGTGGGAAGCTTTCACCATTGCCAAGCGCTGAGATGAGCAGGAAGTTAGGTTTCTCACTACAGCTTTCCTTCCTCACTTTCTTTGAGGTATGAGCCACATATTAAACTTTTAATTTCCAGAACTAGCTACACAGTCTCAAAATTTGAGCTCTAGGGAGAAAGGAGTAAGCCCATGTAGAAATTGTCAAGAAGAAAGACAACTCCCTTTCTCAGCTGACAGAGGGAATTCAGGCTCCATCCTTGTTTGTAAGCACTGATGCGGATAAGAAGTTGCCTTTGTCTGTGATCCCTATCTATATCTTGCTACTAAGTTCCCACTCCTGGTTTCCACCAACAAGCAAAATTAACAGCAGTGGGAGGGCTTCAAATGCAGAGCACCTACAAAGGTCAAAGGCTTTTAGTAGAGATGATTACGTAACTTATTCTGGGTTCAAATTTTAACCTAAATGCCTTGATTACAATGTTCCATATGCACTTGCCTTAGATTTAATACTTAGGAAAGTTTTTAAGTTTGGAAAAAGAACTTAGAAAATCCAGGACTTCAACAACCAGGCATGAGATGTGAAGATTTGCAGTCTGTGCAGGATCTATTGCTCTTGGCCTGGCTTTTATTTCAGAAAAGAGTATTAGCCCATGAAAAGGGCTCAGCATCACCTCCTTTTATTTAAAGAAAAAATGTTTCTGTTCCTGCTTTAAATTGCTTCTGCACATTCTTGGCTGTCATGTCAGCTCCATAGGTCTCAAACTAGATACAGTTGCATAGTGGAGTGGCCCCACAGGGGACAGCCACACCAACTATCCACAGGCACTAATGAAATCCAAAGCTGCACCTTGGAGAGTTTGCCTGGACCAAGAAAGGGTAGAGGCATCTGAGAAGAAGTTAAATCAGAGGGGAAAAACACAGCTTCTGATGTAGAAATTAATTCTAGCAATTAATTATTGTTTATACCTCTCAAAAGGGCTTTGATCATTTTGGTGCCTGAAGATCTTGCTTTATGCACCCCAAGGGTGAAGCTCTGACCTTGGGGAGTGCAGGGGAGCCACCAAGCTGTGAACTCCAGGACCACAACCAGACCCAGGGAAGAAGGGGAAGCACTTAACCCTGTGAGCAATGGGCACTGGCAGCCCCTGGTGAGGGCCAGATCCTCCTTTTCCTGCAAGATGCATGGTGTCCAAGGCATCTTGAAGTTTGAATTGAATTATGTGAGACATGTTGCAAACACACCTAAAAGGAACTGATTTTCTCTGTGTGAAACCTCTGGTCTTCAAACCCGCCACAGATGTTAGTTAAACCTCTAGGATGAGAAGACTGAAGAAACTCTGTCACTTGGATACAATTCTCTGGAGGCAATTTGCCTTTTTAGGACAAGCTCATGATGTCTGCTTAGCTTTGGACTTGCTGAGAGTTTTAAACAAGATGCCAAAATACCACAGTCATATGATGGCTTTTCTTGCCACACAATACAGGACCACAAATGAAAAGCAGCAAATCACCAAAATACCAAATGGGTGCTTGGGCCACCAGATCCAAGCCTTTGTGCAACCCATGGGAATTTGTGAACATTCTTAAGATAAGGAAAGATCCCATCCATATCTCTGGCATTAGTGAAATTACATTCCATGAGTCACACAAAAATAACATGGACATGCATGTCTTAAACCAAAGTGAGATGCACTTTTCTTCTCAATTAATATTTTTATGTTTGCCAGCAAGACTCCAGCAGCATTGGTTCCCAGTGCTGCTGGAATCTGCATAAAATCCTAACAAACAGACCAGTTAAATTGTTATGTTTGCTGTTTTCCATCTCCAGCTCGGATACACCAGAGATTGTATCAGACGGCACTTAGGCAGCATGCTGTTACAACATGAGAAGCATAAAAACAACACCAAGTGTTTCACTCAAAGGCAGCCATTTGTACTATTCTCATGTAGACACAGCTATTTTCTCATGTTTAAATAGGACCTAAGGCCTATAAGAGAAGCTGCAAGTAACAGTCTCCTTCTATCTACAAAGAAGGCTTCTCTAGCTGCTGGCTCTAAACCAGCTCCTATTCGACAGCCATGCTGTAATTACATCTGGGTCAGGAGACATCAACTGACAAATTTTATTTGGAAACAATAATTGGGGAAAGAAGCAATAACCAGGCAGAGCTAATTATTTGGGATCCATTTTACATTCCCTCAAAAGCCTTTCACTAGTTAACAAAGGAATTAATATAAAAAGCATACCCTGAACAGCATGGGAGAGAAATAGTGCTAAAAGATTAAGCAAAACCAGAAAAATACTTTTAAAGTAGCTTATCACAAACTGCACCAACTTCTCCAACCAATGGTTGCCATGCCCTGAAGCCACAAGATATTTGCTGAAGGCAGTTTTATAGTTTCTTGTAGTTCAAGCAGATTCCTCAGTGAATGAGGTCATCAGTGACTGGGTAGCAACCATGATATAAGTTTATGAAAGCAGAATCTTTTGGCCAGCAAGGATCAGAAGAGATGGTTATAATGGCAGTTTCAGACTGCCAAGCTTCTTACTCAGCACCTATGCTCCTCACCTCATCTCTGCACGTACCTGCTGGGAATGAGTGGTTCTGAGCTCCCAGCTCCTATCTCTCATTTGGCTTCAGAGACAATGGAGGGGGAGCAGCTGCTCAAATCAGATGTGTAATGCCGAGCAGGATTATGCCTCTTGTACAACCTATGGAAGAAATACACTTCCCAGCAAAGCAGCTCTGGATGTTGTGGCACCATGACTATACCACAGAGAACAAGTGCTTCAGTAGGCCATATCAAGGACAAGCCATCTGCCACCTGATACACTGCTAAAATGCTATGGCAAGCACAGTCCTGGCCCCATCCCAAGAGCAAAGCCCTTCAAATCCCAGGGTAGGAAGAGAACATATTCAACAGAAACATGAGAGCTCTACCATTTCTTTGGATGTGTTTGGAGAAAATTCCTTTTCACTGGAGGAGACTTCTAACACCAGAGCTGGGGTGCTCTCCCACTTTGTCAGGGAGATAGACCAGACATCAGCTGATCAAAAAATAAGAGGTTGCTCTGCCTCATTGAGATGAGGAAGTAAACAATGTGGTTTGGGTTATTACTGTGAAATGCAGAGGGCTGACAGCTGCTCACACCAATGCCTTCTGGCCTGGAAACAGGCCAAGTGCTCCCACAATGGTGAGTTGGTTGGGATCAGGAGTGACCACACAGCTCTCACACTTTCAGAAGTCCAATGATCACATGTGGCATGGAGAAGGAATAACAGGAGAGGGAGATGGGGCAGAGAGGAGAGGGCAGAACTTGTCTCAGGATGGGAAGAAGAATAAATTATATAAAAAGTGGAAGAACACAAAAACAAAAGGAGAAAGATAAAAATAGCCAGTGCAAAGGTAGTCAGAGGGAAGTGAGTCTGAGAGGATTTAAGAGCACAAAACAACTTTTCTCTCTAGTACAGTCCATTACGAAGAGGTACATTCATCTTTTACGGACTTGAGTTAAACAATATATATCTAACGTATGTCATGAGCATTGGTTCAGCTTAGAAAACCAGGCTGACACTCCACCATGGTTTAACCACTTTATAGTGTACAGTTTTATCATCGATGCCTACCCTCCAGCTGTTCCTCTTTCTGTTCCATCCCCCTTCCTTGTGGAGGGCTGACAGAGCTGGAAGCACTCACAGCAGCGCTGGCATTTGCACAACAGCACGGCCATGAAGAGCAGCTGGGGTCCTGCAGAGGGACAATGCCCCCTGCTCTGCATTTTCAGCTGCTGATGCTCTTTGGGTGCAACTGCCTTCACAATTGCTGTATGTGCACACCCAACTGCCCACATTCTGAATATGTGGCACCCTACAAAACCATTCATAGAGGAGAAGGGCGGCACCTCGAACCAATAAAGATCATAAAAAATAAACAATTCCCTAATTACTTGTATAATTGAGATTATGAAAAAAATTAAACAGATAAATCTATTTAAAATGGTAAACTGTCTTAAACCTGCATTCTTACCCCTTTTCCTACCAAGGTTCACAGAAGTCTGTGCTTACAGTAAGCCTCTGACAGAGGTGAAACACCTAATACTGCCCAGGAGGGAAGGAAACTTTGCAGTCACCAGTGTCAGGCCAGTTCCTGACACTTCACAGTGTCTTTCACAGTTCCCAGTGTTCATTTCAGAATCCTGAAGTTAGCGTATTCCTAGAAAATATCAAAAGATCAACATAGAGGCTCTACAAAAAACAAGATTTTTTTTCACCCCCAGGGCTACAGATCATTTAATGGAAGGATTGGTTATTTTGAAATGAAGTGTTCATTACAGTATTTTCATTGACAGTTCAGTGGAACTGTCAGCTCTTCTCTCTCTAATTGCTTTTGATCAACAAAAGAAGAACATGAATTCTTAAAAGAAAATTATTTTGACACAGCTGGAACTGCTCCCTGTTCAAAAAGGCTGATGTGGAAAAGAGCAGCCAGACAATGGCTGAAGAAAGAAATTAAAAACTGAATGTTTTTCCAAACAATCTATTGTTACTTCAGTATTTCCATAGAGAAAAAAAAGAGAGAGATTACTCCAGAAGACAAATTCAGGTGTCCTTCAGCAAAATCCTCTAGAATAATTCATGTGGCTCTGCTCCTGACTATGGAACACCCTCAACTGGTTGTAGGGTAGAAAGTTGTTAGCTCCTGTTGCCTGAGTCAAGTTTCCCAATGGTGCCATTCAGACAAGTTACAGAGTCTGACTTGGAGAGTGTGGTCAAGTCTTCCACAGCATACCAGAAATTGCATTCAGGCTACAACTCCAGTCATAACACAGGTAGCAGCCACGTAATCCTAAACCACAGCGGAAAACATGATCTGCTAGTGCTTGTATTTTAACAGATTCCTGTCAAGCACCCTGCATGAAATAAGCTTGATCTCTAGCTGATAATTCAGTAAGCATTAATACATCACATGGAAAGCTAACTAATAATATGCTCCTTTAAACTTAAGTCATTCATGCTCACTTTTAGGCCTTTTGTTTCCTCCAAAAGCTGAGATATGGAAGGGAAGGGAAAAATAAACAAACTTGAAATGTGGAATTTTTTTTATCTTAGGACTAGAATAGAAGGAAGAACTCACACATTCAGAAAAAAAAGGGACAAAAAGCCTCCAAACACTGAAGAGCCACCCACCAACTCATATGTTCATTACACCCCTGAGGTGATCCAGGCACATGGGTCCCAGCACAGCTCAGGGAGGAGATTCAACACAAGTCTCCCCCAGCTCACATGCCTCCTGCTCTTCTGCAGTTTCCTGAACTCCAGTGCCTCTTCTCCACAGAGTACACCACTCACACAAATGCACTGGAGGGACAACACCCACCACCAGCCCTATCCTTCCTCCAGGCTCAAGACTCCCTTCCCATGTCTAGGAGCATTAGCATTGCTTCCTCCAGGAAAAGCCTCTGTGAGTGAGCAGAACTTCCACAAATAGTAATGCTGTGGCGGAGAAAGCTACTGTTTGATGTCCAGCTGGAGGAGCTATATCTGTTACATGGCATCAGGAAAGAGAAAGTAGTAACACCTGTTGTTGAGCATGTATGGTTCAGGCAGCTGTGGCATACAATTTGGAAAGGACGCTAGTGTCAGGGTTATGTGTTGTTGTATTCCTTAGTCTTCTCAAGAGCCTTGATTTCTCAGCATTTAAGATTAAAATTGATATTGTTTGTTTTAAAAAACCCAACCATTTCTAAATAGCATGCAGGGTTTTTATTATCTCCTAGCCAAAACAGTCACTTGGGATTTCAGGAGAATATATGCTCAGATCTTCCAAGTACCAGATTGCTAGGACCGAAGTACCTGGACATGGATTGAAAAGCTTAAATTCTTCCATGATGGTTTGACAAATGTGGCTACCCTTTCCCTGGTTCTATGCAGCAGTGAGGATGAGGCAGCTGTGAGAAAATCAAAGTAACAGATTTAGCCTTAGCCATAAAGAGCTGCTCTTGGTAGACAAAACAGTCTCTGGGGAGAAGGAGGAAGATATCTGTGTTTAGCTGAGATGAAGTGACCAGGAGGATGGGAAGACGCCTTTGTCAGGTTAAATCTACTAGTTGTGTGAAATTCCCATCAAAAGTAACCCACTGTTTCAAGTATCTGGTCCTAGGGCACAAGTGTACCTTTGAAGCTGAACTGCAAACTGCCAAAGAACAGAAGGAAGGCAGGAACACCCAGTTGAGAGCCTTTCTCTGCCTCATCTAGCCCATCCATTTCACAACACATTTGAACTGAATAAAAAAGTGTTTCCATCATTCTGCAGAAAGATTGCATTTAGAAAATCACATCAGGCTTCACACATTCCCATTTTTTTCCTGGTCTTGAAGAACAAGGTTCTTGATGCAGATAAAGACCTACAGGTTCTGCCAGGCCTCTGACATGCTGCCAGGGCACAGCCTACTACTACTAAAGTGTAAGAGCTGGAGGAGCCCACAGACCCCAGATACCTTATCTAAATCCTGCAGTGATGGCAAACTTCTTTTACTTTCCTATAGTTTTAGTTTTTCCTCCTTGATCTATAACTCCCTGAGAAACCTCCCAGCCAAATTTCTTCTAATTTCGCCTTTTTGTCTCTATCAGACATTGGTTATTTTTACTCCCAGGATGTGGGCAGTTTCGGACTCTTCTAAGCAAAGTATACAGTGCCTTGTAAGGAAATCAAACAAACAAACAAAAAATGGGCTGAGAGTGGGGCAAAGGGGGTGTGTCCCTGCTGCCTGCAGGGCAGGACATTCCTCATCCAGCAATTTCTGAGCCTAGATAGGGAGCAGTTTGACTTCTGTTTTAATTAGAAGTACTCCAAAAGAATACACGTATAACCAAGCAATCTAAATACAAAGTTCAGAAGAAATCCTATATTCCTTATATAAAGATACTGCTCTTGGATGTGTAATATATTACCACACCACAGATAACTCATTTCTTTCCAGAAAAACAAAACAAAAACCTGGTGAACTTTGAATTAAGAATTAAAATTATGCTTTTAAATAACTCAGTCCTGAGGGGCTGGAGTGGAGTAGTGCCAGCACTGGACCCCTAGGTACTAAGGACATCTCTGGTCTTTCTACCTAAAAAAAAAGTCAGGTAGAAGCCCAGAGCAGATACAAGAGGACAAAGAAGAAGAGCAAAAAACCCACTAACTTTCAAAACATATGAAGTATAATTTCTAATCAAAATGGAGTCCAATCCAGAGATGCAATGTATCTTTGCTTTACAGGAGTGATTTTCTTATGAAAATGAAGCGTATTAATTGGTTTTGAATAATACGGCATTTATATGATCTAAGTAAGTCTGGAGTTTTTGTTTAACAGTTTTACAAGGGAGAAGTTTCATTGAACAAGTTTTGAGTTAGAGTCCATGTCCAAAACCAGGAACATTTGGAGCACTCTCAGAGTGCTCTGTGGTCAGTGGGATACTTCACAGCTTCCTGGTTCGGATGCTGAGCCCTAAGCTCCTTTCCAATTCCTAGCAGCTAGGTAACATTAATACTTATAACTCCTTGGGCTAACCTATGACATTAAAGTCAACACAATACAACCACCAGGATATATCACTATCAATTGTACGAATAAGCATATTAAATTATGGAATTGAGAGACTTTAAACAATTGTAAAGCTTCAGTTGGGTCCCCGGGCACAAACCTGGAAGTTGCTGACATAATACCATTCAATTTTGTCATGATTCACTAAGTTGTGAATCAGCCAGGACAGCTCCCGGCCTGCACTACCGTGAAGGCAGAAATGTACCTCTCTGGCTCCATGTAACCCATGAGATCTGCTGCCACAGGAAGACACCTGCCCCGTCTGAAGCAAGACTTATTCCGTCCTTATGGCTGCAAAGTAGGAAAAAAAAGATGGTGAAGAAGTAGTCCCTGCTGATCAGCCACAAGCATGCAAGGGCTGTCTGCCAACCCTGCTGCGCTGCCCAGCCTGATTGTCTGCACGCCCCACGGCCCCCACACAAAGCCCCTTTGTTTCTGGAGAAGAGAGTGTTGAATTTTGCCCACTTCTCAATGCAAAAACGCTCTCTGCCACATTTTGTATCTTCTCACTTCTGAGATAGAGGACCAGATTCTGCACAGCTCTCATCACAATCTTGCTACCCAACAAATGCACAATAAAATGCCTGAAGAGGAGATGCTGAACATCAAGACCATTTTGAATGCTAAACCACCCTAACTTCTTACTGAAACCAGCATTCGTAGCAAACATAACTGTATTTCAGTGTGATGCCCTCAAAATAGTAATGCTGTGATGACCATCTGACTACTGCAACGGCTATGTAATTGGGTGATTTAGGATACACAGGGTTTTTGAAACACAGTGGTTTTATTCCTCTCAGTAAGATTGCTAACATTTTCTTTTAAGTCCTTCATTTTACAAAGCTTCCTCTTATTTCAGTACTAGAAGAAAATTCATTGGGTCAATTTGCTCTCTCTATTCCCTTTGTTTTTTAATATCCCACACCATGTCCCTACAATCATCTCTCCTTTAAATGAAAAAAAAAAATCTATTATTTTTCTGTTCTGTTTGCTGGTGATCTTTTTTCCTATTATCATTAATTTTTACTGCCCAGTTCAGAGGACTCTGCTCTGTTAAGCAGCAGGCAAACAGAACAGGGAACAGTGTTTCTGGTAAGGGGGACAGTGAATTCCTGGAGAGTAAAAATAATAATCCCACATAATTTTTTTCCACTCCATCCCTTAGACGATCTTGCACTTAAGCTGTTATTTTTAAACCACTAAGTACATCAGCTAGAGGTTCACTGCGATCTGCCAGCAGTCACATTGAGCTTTTCCCCTCTGTCTCTCCTGCAAATTAATCTGGAGTCCCCTGGGGCAAACCCATCATTCAAATCATGCCTGTCAGCAGCTCCCGGACTCCTGGCTCACCAGGGCAAGCACTGGTCCCTGCCTCCCCACCTCAGCGGGGACACAGCTGCTCAGTGCCATGCCAGTCCTGTGCCCAGCCAAGGCCAGGCCACCCCGAGGCATGAAACTGCCCTGAATGTGATCCAGCAGCAGGAGGCCTGCTTGGGGCTTGCTCTCTTCCATCATTCAGGAAGGGCAGAAGTACTTCTTACCTCTGCTGCTGTGCTGTAAACCAAATGGTTTGTGCTCCCCATCACACACATGAAAACACAAGGCATTAGCTAATTGCTCTTCCTAATCTGCATGCTCCATGCTCTGAGAGGAAAGTCACTGCCAATGAATAATAAAGCACACATTTGCATATTTTCTTTTTTTCTTTCCTAACTGAAGTGCAGCTCTGCAAGGGAAGTGATTGTCCCTCTCTACTCTGCGCTAGTGCAGCCCGATTTCAAGTACTGTGTGCAGTTTGGTTGCCGCACTATAAGGACATAAAATATTGGAGAGCATCCTAAGGATGGCTACAGTGAAGGCTATAGAGGGCAAGACTTATGAGGAGTGGCTGATGTCACTGGGTGCTCTCAGCACAGAGCAGAGGAGCTGAGGGGAGCCCTGATGGTGGCTGCAGCTCTCACAGGGAGCGGAGGGGCAGCGCTGAGCTCTGCTCTGTGTGACAGCGACAGGGCCCGAGGGAACGGCACGGAGCTGTGTCAGGGGAGGGGCAGCTGGGGGTCAGGGAAACAATCTGCATCAGAGGGCAGTGGGCAGGGAACAGGCTGCCCAGGGCAGTGCCACAGCCCCAGTCTGCCAGAGTTCAAGGAGCATTTGGACAATGCTCTCAGACACAGGGTTTGATTTTGCATGGACCTGTGTGAGACTGGAGTTGGATTTCATGATCCTACAGCGTCCCTTGCAACTTGGGATATTCTATGATTCTATGGTTTGTCAATTTTTCCCATCTGCTCTTTAAATCCCTGTTAGGAAGAACTAACGATCCCATGGCTCACCTCCTGAAGGCACTGCTCTGCCAGGTTCAAACCCAACTATCTTCTTGCTCCCTTAGTTGGCACAGAAATGTTGTATGAAAGTTTGCCTTTCCTACTGTCTGCTACCCTTATTTGAAACAAGGCATTTCCACAAGACATTGAAGGAACCAGAGCTGCTTGACTATCAGAGGCCCATCCCTTCATGGCTAGCAGCAATGACAAAAGAATCCTTCCCCTTGTGAGCACCATGAGGTGGCAGCCTCTGAGAGAGGCTCAGCTAAAAGCCTCAAAGCAGTGGCTTTAGGCAGCGTGGCTCCTGTGACACAAAAGACCTTCACAGGGAGAGTGAATCCTGCTTGGCCAGCTGAGAGCAAAACCTGAGGGAAATGAAGTCCTGATGGCTATTTTATTTACAAGAATCTCACTGAGGCAGAGGCCAGCTAAATAACACAAAGGCTTGGCCTCAAGTACAGTAAAGTAATTCAACTGTTCTTCACTAAGAATTTTACATTACAGGAGCTATTTCAGTGCTAGATTCTGCAAGCTTTGTTAGATATTCCCATCCCACAAGAAACAATTACTCTTAGCTGTCGGGCTTAGAACTTGTATTCTTCTCTCTCAGAAAGCTTCTTAGAGGGTAATACGTGAGAGTAACTCATTTTGTAGTTTATGTGCAGAGAGCTTGAGCACAAATAATTGTTTTGCCATTCTTGAGAGAATCCAGAAAGCAGTTCAGCGTCAACTTTTCTACCGAGGGGTTCCAGTGTTGCAGATTAAAATGCGATTAAACTACTGAAGATGCAAAACTTGGTAAACTCAGAAGCTGATCATACACAGTAAGGGTAATTTCTGAGATGACTTTTTTGTCATTGATTGAAAACCACACCAAACACAGAGTTTGAAGTAGGCAAAGTGCTGACCTGGCAGTGCTGGAAGCTAAACTTCTTAATTCAGGGACACCTCACAGAGATGCAAGCACAGCATCAGCTCCTGCAGACTGGCTCGTTCCCATGTGCTCAGACCTATCTGGGTAGGCTCGCTTTCAGAGTGTGAAAAAATCCCTCCTTCACTCGTCCCTGATCTCCTGCCAAAAACAGAGCACAGAAGAGCTCTTCTGCAATACCAGCTTTTTGCAAGGGTTTTCCCTGTCTGGTGGCTGAATAACATACAGAACAACACACACGACTAACCTCCCTCCAGACTGTAACAGCTATGGTTGAAAACTTCCACAGTCAGCAATCCTTACCTCTAACCTGTCCACAGGAAGGCCCATTCATGGTGTATACCGAACCTGCTTCCACTGATGTTCCACCTGCATACAGCATGCCCTGGGTCTGCCACATTCTTCACCAATGAAGCACATTCTTATCGTGGTCCTGGAGGGAAGCAGGGTCCTCTGGTGGGGTAGGCTCAGCTCAGGGCCCTGCCACACACCTGCACCCCGGGCAGTAGCCCTGGGCACAGCTGGTGGAGCTGATCATACCCCTGGCCACCAGCCAGGACTTTGCCACCAGCAGCACAAAGCACTTCAGTCTTCTCAGTTTGTAGTTACATAGCTAATACAAATTTACTGCTTAATTACATCCCAGTGAGAGATCCTTCCTCTCCACAGAAAATATTATTGATATCTGACAGGGCTAATGCTGGTGGGAGGGCAGAGAGGGCAGCAGAAATCTACACTTTGAGTAAGAAATTCTTGGAGCAGACCTTTTTTACCCTCTTCTGTTTTAAGCGATCAATAGTTGTTTAATTAGAGTTCAGTAATTGCAATGCAATTTTAAATTCAAGGTAACAATTGTCAATTAATTAATAGCCACTTGATTCAGAGCATTTGAAGGCTGGTAACTTTGCAACTAATTTTATGTTTCGTAATTCCTGTTCTCCAATATTGTTTGCAAAAACCAATTGACACTTAATTAACCTTATGCCGTTGTCCCATTAAATCAAAACAAAAAGTACTTAGGACATTCAATTCAATCTTTTAACAACCCTGTTAAGCAAAATAGCCAAAGCCCCAGTCACATCTTCTTAATGAAATTTCTTGAAGGCACATTCTGTCCCCAGCTTCTGGTAAAATGGAGATGAGTCAGATATATCCTACGGGGAAAAAGAAGGACACTGTTGTATCATGAAGTTATTCCAGCACAGTTTGAATAGTTGTTGGTTGTATGCTGGAGACATTGTGGCCATGATCTCTACAGAGTAGAGCAACACTCTCCCCTTCTGCTGTCGCAGAAAGTAAATTCCCAATGGGATATCCTACCATCTTGCACTATGTACTGAAGAGCAAAACTGAACATCGCCAGCTACTAGATTCTACCTTTAAAGCTATAAATAAATAAATAAATAAATAAATCTGCTATCCTCTAGAGAATGGGAACAAGAAGCCATGACCATAGCAAGGGTGTGGCAGTAAAGACTGTCTCACTTACAGGACACTGAAATAACAAATTAAACGGATCCCTGCAACACAAAATGTAAGCAGGCAAAAATTCAAGTTAAGGATAGTGAGATATGCATGTAGGCATGCATATGCCTCAGGCATGATCCCAGCACATGACAGCCATCTGACTTCACATTTACATTTGTCTGCTGAAGTATTTAATGGACAGTTTCAGGTGGTCTTGGGGGCCATGACTGAGCTGCTGGTCTGGAGGCAACTTGGATGGCACATTTCACACCTCGCTTTTACTGTGGCCTGAACAGCAGTTCCACCAGGCACATCTAAAGGCTCAAAAGGCACACCTGAAAATAATGTTTAATTGTATTTTTCAACTCATTTGATTATCTCTGCATCAGCAGCTGAGACTGGGTAGGTTTGGATTAACTGACCCAAACCTTTTCTTCTGTGCTGCATTTTGTGTTTTAAGCACATATGAAGGAATAATCATCATTAGCCAAGGTTTAGGCAAAACACATGATCTAATTCTTAACAAATCTGAGTACATCTTAAATAATGGTGACTAAGACATCCTTTCCGAATTATATTTCCACTCATCTATAAAATAAGTATAAAGGCACACCTGTCTGTCCCTCGGGGAAGAAACACTTTGGTGTCTTTCTTTCAATCTTACATTTTGGATGATGTCTCAGTCCCTATTTATATTGTTATTCTTCCTTATTATTTCAGGCTTATCATTCTCTGCTTAGACACATATTTCATAGCATCTCTTTTCAAGGGTATACATATGATTACAAGTTTATTTTAACAAAATATATGGAGTGGTTATCTCTACTAAATACTAAAACAGCATTCAATCAGGAGAATTAAGCCTGTGAAAGAGATGTTAAGCCAATGTCAAAGATCTTCTAGGAAGACAGAAATTCTATGCAATAACAACATGGTTGGATTAACTTTACAACAAAAGGAAATTAGACTGGATTTCTACAGAGTCAGTTTTGTTATTCTAGCTAACAATATGATTAACATTGAATGAATGGTAAAGGCCTCATTCATGCTTCACTTAGCCCAAATTAATGTGACTGATTACCCAGTCCTTCTGCTCTGGCAGAAATTCTCACATCTCCTGGGCCTTGATTATCCAGAACGCCTCACTTTTAAGGGAACTGACCCCAGCAAGAAGGAAACAGTAGCTGAAGCCTTTGAAGCTTTTGCACTTCATTGCCTTTTCCTCACAACAACCAGCTCCAAATTCTTCCTTATGAGTGCAAAAGTCTATGGCTTCTGTTAATGTAGAATATCCAACCAGACTCTCCCACAGGAACACAGGTGTTATTACAATAATTCCTTCATCGAGGTTGTTCATTTTGTTCTTAAATTATTCCCACACTCCATGTTGCCAGTTACCAGACCATTCTAGATGGATAGTAGGTCTGTGCTTGGGATTAGCAGCCTGCCCTCCCAACTGAGTTTGCCTGAATCCCCCAAGAGCTGCACAATAAGCTGCTGAGGGGTAACCCCTTTCTGCCGAGAACCTGAGGAACCTGAGAAGACCAAACAGACTGTGAAAATGACAATATGCAAATCAATTGCTGTTTGTGTTCACCGTGAGAAAACAGGTAGGTGTGAACTCACATCAGTTTCAGAGTGATGAAGGCTACAGGAAAAATGCAAGACATACATTTACCCTGAGAGGCAGGAGACAAGGCAGACATAGATAATCCCCCATTCCTTCCACTTCCCCTGCCCATTCATATCACCGATGCTCACTTGCTGGGGACAAAACATAATTAACTTGAAGATCTTTGACTTTTTCTTCTCTTCATTGTCCCCTACGTACACTACAGATCTGGTAGCGCTTGAAGATTAGGCAAATTGCTTCTTATATAGTTCTTAACACTGTAAACTAGGTAAATCTTAACTGCTATATTACTTCAGGTGGACAAAATTCAAGAGTATTCTCACAGTGAAGCTAAATATAAAATCAGTTATCACTGGCTGTGAAACATGTACACATCTTGGAGGCTTTTGATGTCTTAGAATGGTCATGGGAGCTATTCCTTGCAACATGCTTGATAATTACTTGAATAATTTGGCTATGAGTCTGTAAGGCTGAACACTAGTACATACTATGGACCATTTGACTCAGAAAAAGAGTTCTATTCCTTCACTGATCACAGGAAACCACTGTTTCAGTCTGTTTTCACCAACTGATGTCAGAAACACAAAAGGAATTAGCGAATGAGTTCTCTAAATTGCACACAGTCACCAATACCAGGAGCTGCTCATAACAGTGTGGAAGTTCCTGAGTGGTCCTTCTGGCATCTGCAGAGCACATGTGTCTGGCAACAAGAACTAAACCAAATTCCTCCCCCCAAGTATTCTAAGATCAACAAGAAAGAGATGGGCACACATCCTAATGTTCTTCCTGGCAAAAGTCTACTGTATCTTAATTTTGTATTACCATCATGTGCATTATCTCTGAAAAAAGAAAATAAGAAAGCAAGGAAAAATAAAAGACTTCTCTGAGGAAGTGAATGAAATTTTCATAGCAGAATAAGACCTTGAGACATGCAAAGGACAGAGCTGTTCAAATACTAAAGCAGTGTGAGTATGTTTGCCAGCCCTACAAGCTGAAAGGTTTCATATTTAGCAACGTTTATGTGCACTAAAGGTAAAAATATGAGCTCTTACAGAAACAAACATTTGTAATTGCATATATATACAAACAAAATAAGTTTTGCTCTTGGGTGGAAAAGATAAAGGCTTGTATGTTAAATTGAAAAGCCCTATAGCACAGGCTACATTTCCAGAATGAAAAAGAAAATTTCATTCCGTTAGTGTACCATCATAGTTTGTCCTTAGATTAAAAATCAACAACAACAAAAAAAAACCCTATGAATTCTAAAGATTTCTTATTGGAGCAAATAAATGCAGTCTGAGCAAGAGACAAAATTGGATCAAAACCAGTTAGCTGTTCTATCTCTGTTTGCTGCTTTGTTTGGATTTGTTTGATTGTTTTTCTGTGAGGCGATTCACTAGTAGTAATTCATTCATAGATTTAACTACATGCACAAAACATTGGGTAGAGCTGAATTAATTTATGCTTTTTATAACTACTCTTGAATAAAAAAAAATAAAATAAAAAAGGCATTATGAAACCAGTAGTGTGGCGCACCATTATTTCAAAACTGAAAGTCAATGGGATAGCTAACCAACTTCCTGAAAAATAGTACATTGTTTTTATTAGCATCTGTAGAAACAGAACAACAGTCACAAGGCACTTGGACGCCAAAACAGTGGCTACGGAAGGACGATTTTCTAACAGAATGTCAATGAAGAATTTGGGTTTGGGAACTCAACTCCTGACAAGATAAAGATTATGCCAGAGCAGATTGTATACAGAACTGACTACATAACAAGACATACCTCTACGGTCACTGATCTCAATGAAATACTATGCATATACACATGTATACTCTGTATGTACGTACAATATATGCCCAGGGCATTATAAACGTTTTTCTTCTAACCCTGGTGTGTCTCCTTGCTCCATCACACACAGGTTTTTCTGCACTGGCTGTTTCAAGGGCTGAAGCCACACAGCCAATGTCACCCTGTCAGCAAAGCTCTGGGGTGGATGAGGAGCCTGAGCTCCCTGGAGCTCCTTCCCAGAGTCCTCCTGCAGCTCCCACTGAGAAAAATCCACATCCGTAGTTCCTAGCCAAGAAAACACGTAATTCATGGGAGGGAAAATCTTGTCCTAGACTCTAAGCAAGCAAAACAAAGCACCTCTTGGCAGGATACTGATGTGTGCACAGCAGATCTAGGAATCAGCTTGAAGAATCAGGGCAGAACAACTATTGAGACAAGTGCAGCTGAGAGGGAGGAGGAGGTACAGATGGACCCTGGGAGATCTTGCATGGGGAGTGGAGGGACACAGAAGAAATAATCCCCCTTTGGGAGCTGAACATACTGCTTTGGCAAAAACATGGTGAAGGTCTAATTACTAGGTAAGGACAATCCAGGAATCCCTGAAGAGGAACCTCATATTGTTCAAGGCAGGAATAAAACATCATCATTGTTTTTTTTCAGCACATATATAATCCAGGCTGAGGCAGAACTAACATTTGATTTAAAATTCCTTGTAGAGTGAATCTTCATCTTACCCAGACAGGGATCAAATATCCACAAGCGAGCTCAGTTGTGGTATCACAAACCAACAGGATTTCTGGTGGAACAAACATATGGAATACGTTTTGCAGAGCACATTTCGCAAACCAGACGACGCAGGAAACTTGGAAGGACTGGCAATGGACCAAATCTTGCAGTTACACTTTGAGATGCTTGGGGGGGGACAGTTCGAGTTCCTGGTGGGAACGTTTGGCTACCACCACGAGCCAGCGCTTCTCCCCATGGCCCCGTTTCTCCCCCAAGGAAAATCCAGCATCCTGTGTTTCACATGTTCTCACAGGGGATGGAGCAACAGAGAGGTAAGTTTGCCAGCTAAACATCTGCTTGGATCGTGTTCCCCAGCAATCACAGCACACTCAGTAAGCCCTGGGGTAAGCTCACTGAACCTGGGTCAAGTGCTACCACCAGCTGACTTCAAGCTCAGCACTGCTCGGATCTTGAGCAGAAAGCTGAAGTGCTGTCAGACATCTGTTGTAACATCTTGGGCTGATTTCCAAGCAGCACAGAGCTGAAGAAATCAAACACAGTAGACTACCAAATGGCAGGAAGACAATCCCACCTTCCTTTAAATGTGTGGGTTTTTTTTCCCCTTGATCCCCACTCTTCTAACACAAAATCAGAAAATATTGCTAATTTACAGATTGATATTGATAAATTTGTATTCTTTCATACAATACACATGGACAGCCAGAAGCTTATCAAGACTAGTGGAAACTTTCACTGCAGACCAGTTAAAATATTATGAATATCAGCCAGCCTGGTGTCAATGCTAGCATAGTTTCTCAACGTACAAGATGAAGAGGGAGCTTTTAAATCCTTTGCTTTTTTCCTTCCCTTATCTAGAGAAGCTAAAGTCAGCATAAGGGCAGAAGACTCATCACTTCAAAAACCGAAGACTCAGTTACGCATGGGGAGGTTGGCTGCAGTACATTTCCATTACTGAGTTAGGAAATAGGATGCCTGGGAATTCTGGAAGGGCCCTGATGATAGGAACCTCAGGAGGGGAGCAGAAAAAAAAGCTGTGGGCTGCAACTTGGGGTGCTTCTGCTGCAGGATGCACAGAGAGCTCAGTCCTTCCTTACTGAAAGCTCCACATCAAGAGCTCATAGCATGTCCTTGACAGAACAGCACATAAAAAAGTGTTAGAAGGAATTATATGAAAGATCTCCTCCACCAAGCTGCTGTCCCCAGCTGATAGTAAATGCAACTGGTTCCATATATAACACTCCAATGTACCTAAAAGGCAACTAGACTCCCAAATGTGCTGTGTGAGCCATCCAAATTTAGGCAAACAGGGACAAAACCTTCAATGTCTGGGTTTTTCAATAGAACCAAGCCCCTTGAGCCCTGCACAGTTCCATGGGTGTCCTCACCCAAGATCTTCTCCTGTGTCAAATTACACCTAATGGCTCTGTCCACTGTTGGTTGAAAAGAAATTTCCTAGGAAGTCTGTGATAAAGTTCATAAAATGGACAGCCCTGTGCCACAGCTTGGTGAGCTCACCATGGCCATGCATTCTCACATGGAGCTGCCTCTGCCACCACACAGCCCCAGCTGCTCCAGAGACTTCCCATCCCATGTTCATACATCTGTGAGCAGCACTGGTGCCATGCCAGCTTCCTTCTGCTGATCTCAGCCACCTTCAGTGCTTCCCCAAGTCCCAGATGTAAGCACTGAGTTTGGTCAAGCACATTGCAATCTCTGGGTCACAACACAACACCAAAAGGTGCCAGGATCGAGCAGGGCTGCTTGTATCTCCAGATGCACAAGGCCAGGACTATCCACCAATGATGTCATTAACCTCCAGACATGTTTAAATGCATTGAACCTACATCAGGTTTAAATGTTTAAATGCATTGAACCTACTTCAGCTTTCCCAGTTCTACTCCTTCTGCTATATTCAGTCATACACACATCATGGAGAATATCTTCATACTGTTTTTAAATGGAGGAAAGGAGAGACAGAGTGCTGCAGGAGATCACAAAGCAAATCAAGGGAAGGGCCAGAAATAGAAGATGTGTCTCCTGACTCATCACCCATAGCTCTATTGATCAAATCTCACCTCTCCCCCAGGACATTACTGTATCTGTCCCACGCTGATAAAGTTGCACCAATTCAGACAGAGCAGTCGTAGCACATATGGGATTTCTACTCAAGTAAACAAGCTCTTTGTGTGCAGTGTGGCTGCTTGCATGGATAAAATAAATACACTAGACATCCCAATATACCATGTTTTCATAAATACAAAAATCTTGCATCACAAATTCTGTAAGAGTGAAAATTTACAAAAACAAAATATGATAGGAGACTGTTAATTTGCACAATATATCCTTCTCCTCTGCTCTCAATTAAGTGTGTACTTATGCCCAACAGCATCTTGGGTTAGGTCCAGTGAGACAATCTGGCCTTAAGGAGCCATAAAAATGCAGACCAGTGGCACAGGACTAGAAAGAAGCCAGAGCCCAGAGGAATCCAGTTCTCGAGCCACACCGGTGATACAAAATTTCTGACTGGAGCTGAAGTTGAAAGAGTGAAATCTTTCCTCCTTTGGGTCAAACTTGACAACTTTCTAATGAGTCAGAACTTCCAAAAATTGCTGAATCATCTAAGCCATTCACAGCCAAGCCATCATTTCTTAGGCTGAACTGGCGCGGTACCAAAGCAAGCACTTGGGGAAGATCCTCAGTGTAAGAAACACTTCTGAGTTCAGCTCTCACTGGTTTCAGATGGGATTTGTGCCCTTCAGCTCCACAGTTGCTGTGGAACACTGACTCCAGCAGCACGCATCTTTCTTTGAAGGCTGTACACAGCGTCCCTGCCCCTTGGTGCTGAGGAATGCCAGCTGCTCTCCCACCCCTTCCCCAGCCACTCCTCCTGTGGCCACGGTGCTGAAGGGTAATAAGGGATTCTGCAGAACAGGAGAGGGGAAGGAGAACACTTAACTCATTTCAGAAAGTGAAGCAAGATCATCTGTGTTCATCTGTTCAATCTGAGAACACTAGAGATCGATTTCCATAAGTTTTGGCGAGGCTTTTTGAGAAGGTTGGGGAAGTAGAAGCCACTTATACACAGTCAAAAAAAGTATTAAAGGCAAATCCAGCTGTTTGAAAGCCTGTAACTCTGAGAAGTTTCTCTTCCTCTAGTTTCTTTTGAGTATTTTAATTTCACACAGCTACTAGCCGAACATCATCTTACTTGTGTGCTCTAGCACCATCTAGCTTGCAATTCAGGTAACTAAACTTCATTATTTCCTCCTCAGGCAGTCTAATCTTTAATCCTGTAACTTCTTTTAAGTATGACTATCTGTACTTTGGTTATTTTACATCCTTTGACATTATAAACGAAACAAAAGCAAAACCAGTGAGTGCAAAGCAGTCTCAGAGGCTGGCTATAAACGTCTGCAGCCTGCATATACCACCCCCCCTCACAGGCACAGTATTATTGTGCCTTAAAAAGTTTGCTACTGCAGAAAGAGTCATCGAGCAGAATCTCATCTGGAAATCACTCAGAGTGCCTGGGAATGGATAGGGCTCCTTCACTGAGCAGTTCCTCAAGCAGTATCCTTGTCCACCTGTGTGTTCCTCTTGTCCCCCTTCTGCTGGGCTTGAGCTCTACCAAAGATGCATCAGCATATTAAATATTGCTAATATTTACATTTCCAGTTTTGTTTACTTAAATAAGGTCCCTTTGATGATCTCCTTCAGAAAAAAAACAAATAACAGGATGAACAAAACCAATATAAACTCTTGTTCCAAGTGTTAAAGCATCATACAATAAGAAAACCAGAGTAGAGTTGCTGCTCACTGGACAAGCAAGATTAATGGTCAGTTCTGGGAGCACGTTTGTTCTGGGGGGATTAAGGAGGCAGCCAATGGCCTTTGTGCTCCATAGGAGCCTCCCTGCTGCACCCTCTGGCTCCCATCTTGTAGGTGGGATGTATGGCAGCCACAGCCCATATGTCACACAGCAGAGTGGGAGCTGGTGCTTAATGCTGGTCACCCAATAAGTTACACAACATGAACCCAATCAGTAGTTAGCCTGACATAAACTCGCCTGCCCAGATCCTTGAAAGAGGAGTTCATCACCAGGACAAATATCTGCACTTACACAAACTGTGATAATGACTACCATCATCTCAAAGCGTCAAGCAGTGTATACAACTGAGGTAATGAGTCATATTCTCCTCTGGGTTACTAACTCACACAGCCAAATGACAGCACCTCAGTTTTAACAGTGCTCACTGCAGAGATCCAGGACGGTATCATCCAACAGCAATCATTACTGCATCTTTCTTGCACGTGGAACAACTACACACAGTTTGAGCAGCTAAGATCCAATGAAACAGTTATAAAAGAAAAAGAAAAGCAATGTCTCCACCTTTTCTTTGGAAGATGTAGTACCAGCTCTTTTACACAAATGGGCATCTCCCTGCTCAGACATGCAGCGTACTCCCTGCATAAGCAAGCAAGGAAACTGGAAATGTTTTCACTTCAGAGACATAAGGAGCTGGATGTCCCTGTACACATCTGGACCAGAGAAGCTTAGCATGATGCAACATTCAGTAGAAGCAAATCCACATCACTCTTTCTCTGTAGTTACAATTTTCCTGTATTTGTCACCAAAAAACAAGGGCTTGTCTATTGAAGAGAAAGTATTAATAATTCCCAACATGCTGAATGAAATTTGCATCCTCAGCACAACCATACCTGCCTTTCTGAAAGCATTTATCTGACTCCAAACCTCCTTGACAGCCTACACAAGTTGACTGTTTGCCACCTACTGAAAGGTAGGCACAGAGCATAGCTCTTCAATGGGGTTAGGAGATGTTCATGGAAGAATAAAGGTGAGGAGTTGATTTTGGAGGTGATCTGCAATTTGGAAGATGCAGTTTCTGCTCCTTGCTCTGCTTGGGCCCTAAACATTGTATTAGTTACTGATGGTGAGAGTACATCTCAGATGCTGTTTGAACTACATTTCTAAGCCATCTCATCACCAAAACTCATCAGACCAAACACCACTTCACCAGAGCTTCAGCACACCAGAATCAGTACATTAGAGCTACAGGTGTTCTTTATTTCCTCTGCTAGCACAGTGGGAAGAGCTCTGTTGTGTACTGGAGGCAGAGGGTGAGGCTTGCTAACCAGCTCTGTGAAATGGCCCTGACATAGGTCATAACAAACCAATGCTCGCATTATTACCCACCTGAACCTAAGCAGAGAGGCCATAAGGCCACAGTGCTTCCCATGCCAGCTCTGGCAGCCCTAGGGCACAGTCTCAGCTCCCTTGCTGTAAAGGATTTTGTTTAGCAAAAGGGATTTTGGATTTGGGGATTGTTCCCCTCTTTGCTGCAATGAAGATTTAGAAAGGGACTTACCTGGTTTGCCTCCTGTCAGCAGCTTTGGTGCTTAAGTTAGCTGGTGAGTTACAAAGTCGTGATGCAAAAAGCATAGCAATGGGCAAAGCAGTCCGTTCAAAAAATCAGTTGAATCTAGACATTAAGCAAAGCCCATCCCCTGCCCTACATTTCTGTCTAAGCTGCAATAAAGCATTCTTGTTTATGGGAAAAACACTGTGAGCCAAGAGCTCTAAATGTAATTTTGCAATCACGGTTAGGTCTCCAAGAACGGCATTTTTTGTATAAGTTGATGAAAAATACAGGAACCAGGCTCTGCAGGGACCAGTGCCTGCCCTTCACAGCATCCCCTGGCTCAGCACTGCTCTAGGACAAACCATTTTCAAACAATGTCTTTTCCTACCCAGAGGTTACCATATGCTCCAAGAGACATAGAGCTTAGTATTGGGCCTGACTGGAAGCCAGTCCCCCCACCCCACATCCGCACACAGTACCAACCCTGAGTGTTCCTCCACCCCTCCAGCCCTGGGTGTGTGTGGGAGCATGTGCCCAGGGACAGGCAGCCTGCCTGCTGACAGTGCTTGGCAGAGCTGAATTATTTCACAGAGGAAACTCCATCTGTCACCATATTCTGCAACAGAACCTGACCTCGCTAGCACTGAGGAAGCCCCAGCAGATTAACATTTAATGATGCTTTCAGTTTCAGCCCTTGTAGTTTTTCATTTTTCAGAGGGCAGACATAGAAGAGAAAGTCATATATTATGTACAGTACGTCGGTCTTCTCACAACTATCTCCTTAAAAATGCTTGATTTTGTCAGATCAGGATTTTTTCTTCTCACTGAAAAAAAGTCTCTGCACATACTTTATACCAGAAACATATCATCAGATGCCACTTATATACACAGGCAGGTTTTTTGATTTGCATAACTACAATGTCTAACTCAGTTTAAATAAGTAAAAACAGAATATGATTCTTGATAGCTCTCTCAACAGAAACAAATATACCCAATACTCCTTCATCTCTAAGATTTACTCCAAGCGAGGGAGATCCTTCAGGTCAACCTTGGAAAACAACTACATAACCTAATGTAAAAGGAAATACTTAAGGGACAGTCAATTGACACAAGAAAACAAAGTTGGCAAACGTCTCATCAAGAAGTGCTATTGATTTTTATATCTTTGCCTTTGTGAAATGCTTGTGTCCTGTGCTAAGGAATGTGTGTGATTGAACCCAGAAGCCTGATCACCCCAAGACCTGGTCCTTCAGGCCTGAGTAAGGGAAGGCCACCAGCACTACATGGAGCAGTAGCTGAACCCTTCACAAGCACAGAAGCCCACTGAAGGCATGTAGGTCACTCAGAGTAATGCCAGAGTAATTTCAATGGAAACTACAGCATATACAAAGAGCACATTAACATCACTTGATAGAGCAAATCTTACTACACCACATTATTTTTCAACAAAGCGACCACCATTAGCTGTTCATTTTTACCAGTGATGAACAAGAGTCAGCATGCTCCACTGGTAAATAAATACCTGCACCCACAGAGGACACCCACTGTTTCACATCTGCTACAATGGTGTCACTGCTAGGAAACTGTTGCCCACACAGTCTATCTTCCTCAACCTGATCATACAGAAAACAGAAGGTGCCAAATTCAGACCATGTAGTGGGTGTGATAGGACAGTCCAGACTGGCAGTTCATTCCATGGTCTTCTCCATGGGACCCAGCAAGAGAAAGGTAGTCTTCTTCTCTGTCCTGACTCTGGAAGTTCAAGCCTTCAGCTTAGTTGGTGTCAAAATGTAGTGGTCTGAGTTGGTGTTTCATCCCTTTTCCAGGCAATCTAGAAGCCCCTTTTCAATCCCAAAAGACTGCACATAATTTCACCTGCTGATGACTGCATCCTGTACTTCAATGGGGAATTGGCACCACAGTTCCATGAACTGACATTTTGATTCTGGTTGTAGTGGTGACACCACATCTCATCACCAATAAAGATGCAATCCATAAAACTGCCACCTTCAGCCTCGTATTGATTCAATCCTGACAAACTTGGATACAATGCTCTTCCTGTCCCTGTAACAGCAACAGGACCAACACAATAAAGTGTTACAAAGAAAGAAGAAAAAGGAATGCTCACCCATCTCCGAGGATCCAGACTCACAGAAAAAAATCCGTAAAGGAGGTAACTCCAACAAGAGGTCCTTCCTCAGTGGCAGTCAGCCCTTAAATGAGGTCTGAGTGGTGAATTGCCTTCACCTGTGCTCCCAGGGCTGAGCAGGTCTTTTCTCCAGGTTCTCAGCAGTGGTTCAGGCTGTGACTCAGCAGTTGCCATACAGTTCCTGTGCATGCATAAGTTGGACCCACCTGGCACAAACTTTGTGGTATTCCAAAGTTGCAACCATTGTTTACAACTCATTGGAACTGATATTCAGCTCCACACACTGTTCTCTAGTCATAATCTTACAGTTCATGTGGATGACCTGATTGAGACACTCTTCATTAAACAGTATGGCAACAATGCATGGCTGTCCAGAAAATAGTTTGTCTTTCACATCGCTGTCACCACTGCTGAAAGGCACCACCTACCATGCTACTGTGCTCACTTACTGTCTGGTCTCCATAAATGTTCAGCAAAGTAAATATCTGTGGGAGTCATTTTGTCCACGTGGACGAATCCAATGACACACCTTTGCTTCATGTGTACTTCCATTTCAGATGCCATTATGTCAGACTGCCCCTCTGCTGCCGTCTGTCACATGGCAACAACACGTAACAGAATATTGGTGGGAAGGTTCAACCTCTACTGCCTACCACAATGTCTGCCTGTGATGTTGTGGGCCAACAATGTGGTCATTATTCTATGATTACTTTCAGAGCAGTCCTCCTGCGCTACCATGGTATGAAAGTTCATTAAACATGCATTTGTACCTATAACCTGTGAGAATCTGAGTTAGCATTCACAGGTATCCACCATCATTTTGTGCTCACTCTGTCCCTACCCTCACTCCATATTACACATTGACACAGTCCCCAACAGCAGTATACATAGCAAAGGGAAAAGTGCAACTCTCAGCCTGTGGAACATTTTCACTGCCTATTTATCCTTGAGTAGTGTCTTGGTCAAAGTACAGGTGGCATAACTACAGGATACAACCATGTCAGCTACTTCTAGATCTAAAGATATCTAAACAACTCAATATCTGTGGTGTAAGTCATCCTTGTGAGTAATCAGGAAAAGATAGATGCTGAGTTACTGCCTCATTTTGTTAATGAGAGATAATTGAAAACACACATGCTAAAGTGATTGCCTAATCATCGCTTCAAATTAGTTTAAAAAAATCAATTCATCGTGCTCAAACAGTTATTTACAAAAATAAAACTGACAACACACAGAGCACATTCATAATGAGGTCTAGTCAGAAATGCCACTTGTTGAGGGTAACTCTCATCTAGTATGGACAAACAGCCTTTGTGCAAGGAACTTCTACAGAGCAAGGAGGACCCAGGCTGTGTCCCAGCAACTACTGGATGAATTTTGGCAGATAGAGCTGCTTTCCCACCACTACACCACCTTCCAGCCTTGATGGTTGGACCAGATGATCTTGTAGTCTTTTCCAACTGTAATGATTCCATGATTTACCACTGAGGAACCCCTGAGTCTTGGATCAATGCTCCCCTTTACAGCAATATCTTGGCCCCTTCCATTCTCCTCCTGCCCTCAAGGTAAAGGCAACAAGTGCCCACATGGGGAGCTCTCAAGACTCTACCCCTCTGAAAGGCAGTATTTGGCAACAGAAGTCCTCAGTCAGCCCTGTCCCCAGTGACATTCTCTTAATCAAGGTTTTCACCGAGGACACGTGTCAGCCAAATATATAATGAATTATTTGTAAGTAATTTAATCTGAAGAGCTTTGTTCCAAACTCATGTAAAGCTCTCTGCATGTAACAAAGCATCCAGGACTTTAGGAATCAGCAATATGCTTTGGGCAGAAATCTTGATTTGTAAATACTGCATTCTGCTCCAACAGATTTCCTTTCTGATAGACCATGACCACTTCATAATTCTAGGGCAGAACCATGAAGATTAATAAAAAGCAGAAAGAGGATTTTAATCAACGCAGCCAGCTGGTCTGTGGTTTAGATTATGTTGTGGAAGGGAAAGTGTAACATTAAGATTGAATGAGAAATGCAAAACACTGATTATCCCGCAGAGTATCTCTGCAAGCTAAATTAACGTTAAACTCAAATTTGCAAATCCTGTGTTTATATTACTGTGTGTAGGCAGTTGCAATATATTTAACATCAAGTAGAAATTAAAACATCCGCCTTGAAAATAATGAGTTTTGCTGTAAATCCTGTTCGTAAAAGTCACTTCCCCTTCTACCTCTTGCTAAGAAGATGACCTATTTTAAATCTCATTGATTATAATTATTGTAACAAGCTCCGTTTTTGGAAAGAGTGATGTGGGTTGGCTGGGAAGCAGCTAGTGAGGGGAGAGGAGAGGTAGCCCTCTGAAAGCCCACAAGCAGGGAGATGAAGGCTTCCCCATCTTGGAATGAGCAGGGAAGGCCATTGACAGTAGCTCATAGTGAGGACAAACCAAAGAGATGCTGAAGCTGCTCCTTGCCAGCAGACATAGGCTGCTGCCAGCTGCTATGGGGAGAATGGGGAAATGCTGGCTGGATCTGAGCCAGGAGGCAACAAAAGGCGCATGCATCATGCCCACATCACCCGGCTGCACTGGCCACCCAGCCTGCATCAGCACCATAGCAACCAGCATTAAAATTGGGTCAGGATTGCCAGTGTAAAACTGGTTATCTTGAATATAGGGCTTGTAATTGCACTGAAAACGTTCACTCAAGTGTGATTTTGACAGAAAACTTGTTATCTGCAAAAGCCGGAGTAGGGAGAAGAGACTCTATGACATGGTCAGGCTGCAAGTGCAGCAGTGATTTCCTCCTTTAACCAACGCTGGACTTGCACAAGACATACTGGGTCTAACCAAAATTCCTGAAAAAATCTCTTGCTGTGAACATCTCCTGCACTCAGGATGTGGTCCAATGACAGCTCAGAACAGGCTACACATCTGCCCAAGCCCTCCCCTGAGGGCAGCACCCACAGGGCCCACACAACATCACCCAGGCATGTAATCAGCCCTCTGAGCAAATCTTCAGACAAAACAGATATAACCTAGGATTGGGGCATGATTATGGTTTGGCTTTTCCTTGGGAAGCACTCTCCTTCCAGCCAAGTGGTTTTGAGAGCGTGGGACATAGCCAGCAGCTACCACAACAACTATTGTTAGGTGGCTTGAAAATGTTCATTAAATCACAGAACTTTAGGGGTTGGAAGGGACCTCTAGAGATGATCGAGTCCAACCCCACTGCCAAAGCAGCTCCCTAGCCCAGGTTGCACAGGTAGGCAGGTGAGTCTTGAACATCTCCAGAGAAGGAGACTCCACAGCCTTGCTGTGCAACCTGAACAGTGCTCTGTCATTCACACTGTGAAGAAGCTATTCATTCCATGGTGAGTAAAAACGTATCTATCAGAATAGAACAAAATTACAAATACTGTGCATATAGAAGAGAGGGGGATGTTGAAATTTAGCAAACTGTTTCATCTGATCAGTCCTGTCTCCCTCAAAAATGTTCATGCTTTTGCAGAAGAAACGTCTCTGTAGGAGACAGCTATGTTCAAGCTGAACAAGGACTTTGAACTGACATACCAAGGCCAAAAAATTCAAACTGAGCAGCTAAAGTTAGACACATACAATCCTCTCTGGGGCATCGTGAAAGTGGGAAAAAGCAAATATTATGTGTCTGAAAGGTCCATGGAAGACAGCAGAGTGGGTGGATTTTTGCAGAGGGGCACTGTCTGGGTACAGGACACAAATCTGCAGGAAATTTGCTTTCTTTGTGCCAGTTTGATGGCACAAAGTGAGACATTAAGTGAATTACTTGGACATTAAGTGAATTACTTGGGGATGAAGGTAGGATCAGCAAACAACTTCTATAGTGACTTTCTACTGTACATGTTGAATGCTTTTAAGTGTACTATGCTGTCACTATATAAAAGCCATGTCTTCAAACAAAGCAACACACCAAACAGAAGCCTTAAAACACTGCAACTAGATTAAAGTACTGCAACTAGCTTCTAAATTCTGACACTATGATTATGATTTCTATATATCTGGGAACTAGTTCCTACACCTACAATGAACTTATTTCTAAGGTACTCGAGCACTAAGTTTGACAGTGAGAGCAAGAGTAAATGTGATACAAATCTGGTTTCAATTTCCAGTTGGCTTGTCTCAAGTTCCATCTGTACAATGGATTTCTAAGATAAGAAGTGAATGATTCCTGAGTGAGCAACCTCTCACTCTGCAGCTAGAATTTAACCTGCTAACAATTCCTAAAACAAGTATTTTTCTGATTCCAGAAAGCAAGTTACTATGCTAGAAAAATGCAGACAGGGAGGATTCTTGCTTCAGACCTGTGCTGTGCAGAACTCTAAACTCAGATTTTATGTTGCTAGCTTCTCACAGTAGGTTCACATCATCTGACCAGGACAACAAGATTACTCTCCTCACTACTTACCAGTCTTCTCCCAAATGAAAGAGAGCATTGTTTTACATGAACTGAGCTCCAGGCAGAGAGCAGAATCATTCACTCACAGAAGCACACAACTTCAGCTGCCTGAAGGCAAAATGGGTTTATTGGCCTTTCCAGATGGGGACTTAGACCCTAGCATCACTCACTTTGCTCTTGTGCCTCATTTTTTGTTTCCACAGAGTAAGCACGCCCCTCTATAGCCTCTTCTTTTAGCACACCAGGCTTACAGGTGATCTCAGTCCTCATTTAAAATGCCTCTGCCACTGCTAGATCAAGCTGACTGAAAGTCAGGCTACATAGTTTGTGTTAAAATCAAGTAAAACTGTGAACTGTTATACCATATTCTCGGTATGAACAATATGGTTTGAAATCCAGCTCAGATTGTACCAGACTGCCTTATTCAGGTCTGGCTCTGCCTCTTACAGATGTGTGTCACCCAGGCTGAGTTTGCTTTGCCTCAGCTCCCCTCCAAGTTATCGGAAAACATTCCAGGGAAGTCTGAAGGTCACTACAAATCAGCCATATTCTGCTAGAAAGAAGAAAGAGGCTTCTTGTTCCGGGTAAAGCATATGTAAAACATTCATAACTCACTAAATCACAAGACTTGTCTCAAATTGTTGTAATGCCCACTATTAACAATTGCTGCAGCTTTGTCACTGAAAAACAGAAATGGCAGAGAAACAAGACTCTTGAGTGTTCTAGAGCCATGTTCTTCATGTGGAAAAATCAATCTGTATTTACTTTCAAACTCATGCAGTGTTATCATCAGAGACCAGGTGATGTTTCTTAGGAATTGCCCTCAAGAATGGACCATAAAAAGCTAAGGGCATAAACCAAAGATGCTTTCAGATCTGGAGATTCGAAATACAGCAGAATGTACCAGGCTGAAAAAAAAAAAAAAAAAACAACCCACTAACAAAAACACATAAATCTAAATAAATAAATGAATGAATGAATGAATGAATAAAACAGTAAGAAGATCTCTCTCAAAGAAAATCCAGAAACAGTGACAAAAGAAATACCAAATGAAGCCACAGAAACAAATTAAACTCTGTCATTGCATTGTCAGGGAAAAAACAAGATGCACTGGTGTTTACAAAGACTGTGGTCAGGTCACAGAGATCATATTTTCTTCCTAATGTTTCCTTTCCACTGCTAAAGAATCTCAAGCAGAGCAAGGTTGCCCACGTTAACTTTAACATTATAAATCTCTGAAAGCCTGCAGTCTTAACGTTATATTTACTTTCTCTTCTCCACACAAAACAAATGGTTGTTCTAGGCATGCCCCACAACACTACTCATACTGTATTTGGTTATTACATCTGTGCTCCTTTTGTCTGAGCAACTAATGTGAAATTTCATTTGAATTTCTCCCATGCAAGCGTGTATCCACATCCATCTTGGAAAGCTGTGCAGGCAGGTCATTATTCTTCTCAAATATTTCTCTTCTGTCATCACACTAGCACAAGTCACATCCACCAAGAAAATCAGGAATAAGCAGTTCATTTCTGCTGTACAATTTTAAAGAAAAGGAACCTGAAATACATCTCATCCAAACAAAAGCAGCATTGTTAAGTCATACAACTGTAATGGTAATGATGGTCTACTTTCTGAGATGAAAATATTTACACACAGTGGAACTGAACTGCAGTTCCTCAACTTACAGCACCTAATTTAGAGGACATCTGCACAGTGCTTCACTTCTCCCTGAAAGTTTTGTTAGGTTCTGGTTGGAGAAGTAGATCTATACACAAACAAAGGGCAGTAGGTACTAAAAGAACTTAAACTGCTGCAGGACAGAACATCTTCTAACTGCAAGTAATATTTTATCATCTTACCGGCTTCTGAAGACTGGAGTATATCCCAGTTCAGCAGAGCTCCTACCCATTTGTTATTGTCTGCTGTACATATGCTATCACACAACTTCACTAAGATGGATGGAATTATTTGTTTACACATCATGTACTGCACTGCCTCATGACCTTTTAGAAACAGTTCCTGGAAATGTAAAGCTGCAGTTTGTCAAATATTTTATTTTATTTTATATTTTAAAAATATTTTTAAATATTTTAAAAATATTTTTAAAATATTTTATTATTTTATTATTATTATTATTTAAACACAAAACAAACAAGAAAACGCCATACAACTCAGTAAAATGTTTATAAAAATCCAGGGCCATACACAAGTCTCTTTTTCATACCAAGAACTTCATTATTTTTTTTCCCAAAGTACAGAACGATCAGCAACATTTTAGTTACACTTTCGATAAAAATAGAAGTAGTAATCAGTAAAAAACACTCCACCATAATGAGGATCTGTTGAGCAGCTTACAAAACCCTGCAGAAGAAAAATAAAAGAGATTCATACGGGACATTCTTCCTTCAGCTCAAATGATGTTTGTCTCTTGCTGTACTCCCATTTGAAAAAGGCTTACCGGTACGGCTACGCGGAAATAGTATGCACTGTCATACAGCCTAGCAACAGGGAGAGTCCAAATATGCTGACGTCCCTAGATGGTGAGAGAGAGAGATTAGATAACCTGATTTAAATTGTTGAGAAGGATGGGCTCTGGAAACATTTCATTGATAAATGCAGTGCAAAATAATTACGATAACAAGACTTGATAGCTACAGGCAGAGTATTTAAAGGCAAAGCGCTGACTTTAAACCTTGCAAATCTGGGTTTCCTCTGATCAGCACTGCATAGGATCTGACAGACATCTGGCTCCCAGCAACTCTCAGCTGGCTCTGACTAACTGCATAACTCTAGTATTCCAGGCAAATCCGCAGCAAGTAGGGATTGTCCCTGATGTGCCATGTGGCCCAAAAGCTTTAAAGAATAAGAGCAGCAAATGGCAATTCTGCTGATTTTGAAACAGCAACATTAGCAGTCCTCAGAAGGCAGTGAAAATTCCCATACAAATTCTTGAAGACATGAGCAGCAGTTTTACTCAGTGTTTCAAAAAAGACTGAGGGAAAAATTTCATTTTACTTTTGATCCCAGTGTCCTATCAACTATAAGTGAAATAACACATTTTGTATCTGAATTTTTTATGCTACATAGGATAAAATTCTATCTTCACCTCTGGTTGACCTAGTGATCCATTTAGGGATGCCCGCGATAATGTATTTCCTCGGTTTCAAGTGTCTCCTTCATCTTTCCCTTCTCCCTCTACTTTCTGACACATTCTCTGTTGGAGATGGTATGTTCACATGATAAGACATATATATATTGCCTAGAGTCTAAATGATTGCCATCCTGCCCTTTGGTAGCGAATAAGCCTTCCAGTCCTTAGAAAAATCCTCTTGACAAAAATTATCCAACCAGGCAGCATTTCTATTCCAAATCACATGAAACTTAATGCACACTGCTGCTGGAGGCTAGTTAGCTTTAGTCTTTTGATGTAGATTTCAGGTTGACACAGAAAATCTCTTTGACCACTTTTGGCAGTAAGCTTCAAGGATATTTCTGCATGGGAAAACTCTCTGGGACTGACTTAATTTCAAGGACTTTTAGAATTATGGCTGACAGATCAAAACTTGGACAACTTATTTACTTCAGTCTGCTGGCTCTGCACCAGTCGCAGAGAAGCCTCTGTAACTTTTTGTGAAGACATTTGAAAAGTTTATCAGAAAGTCAACATAAAGACAAAGGTATCCCAGATGCTCTGTCACAGTGCAAAAAAGTAATTTAAAGCTATCGAAGAACTTATTGTGTATGGTACCAAGAACCAGAAATCTAAAAGACTTCATCTTCACAGAGATTTATTCTACTATGTTTAGGATAAGTGTTACCATCCTTGCTTCAGCCTTTCCCAGTTTTTTAGCCAGAATAAACATTTCCAAGTGATGTGGACAAATCTGAGGACTTGGGTCACATGAAAGAGACCTATACTTCCAGAGAACTGGAAGAGAGTTTAAGGTCTTCATTAATTTACTGGAAACAAACAAAAGTTTGCAAGATCATCTCTCCTGGGAAGTTAAGATGTTTTAACTTTATTCCCATCAATCAAGAGAATGACAGAAAACTTCTCTCACCTCTACACTGAATAATTTTCCCTAAAGAGGTTTGCTGGTAAACTCCTGTGTGCACAGAATAAAGGGAAATACCTACCACTGTTTTCAGCGAATTGAAAGCCTAAAAACTGTACTTCAGTACTCGTGAGACAATAATGGAAAAGAGCAGCAGATGAGAGATTATAACTCTGTCTCCTAAGGCCCTGAGTGAAAAGTACTCCTATTTCTTAGCTATCTCTGGAGTTAAGATGAGTCGTAGCAGTGAGTTAGACTGGCTCTCAAATTGAAGAGAGTCACTAGACAGATTTGTATAGATTTCAGCAGAAAACTGACTCCTACAAAAAGACTTCATACAGGTTTTCTATTACAGCCATGCCAAATTTAGCTAGGACTGGTAGACTCAAAGCACCATCACAATTTCTAACACCTTAATGAAGATCAGGGTTTGTTGTTGTTGTTGTTGTTGTTTTTAGATATTAAATTTACGAGTCAGGTTCTAAAGGGCATCTTGACTAGTTGAGATCTTCATGGCTTATCTCCTCCTTCATCCCTAAAAATTAGTAATGCTTAAGACTATTCAGTAAAACTAGGTGTTTTTATCATAAATAACAACTCTTATCCACTTTCCACATCTCCCTCTACTCCAGAATGCATTCAAACATGATGTTGCTTGAGTCAAGGGATCATGACATCTGATGTATGAAACTCCAACTTTTCTGAAAAGCAAGCAGAGCTGACAGAAGGGAACAGCATTCTGAAGAGCAAGGAAAGATATGAAATCTAACAAAATATTTAAGCTTCATAATATTTATGGCTTCAATAGCCAAAACCATCAGAAAACCAAACACTTCTTTTCTACATGAAGCTCAATTTCATATTCAGTATGGCACAATGCCTCCATGAAGGAGATGAAAAAACAAGCGTGTGGTGGGCAGCGTGTAAAGTTGATTCCCATAAGCCACAGTATTGTTTAAAGATCATTACCTGTGTGGTTGCTTGGAAATTTTCCCTAATGTTGCGGCTTGAAGGATAATAGGAGCAATAATTTCCAAGTGTGACTTTGCAGAGAAATACAACTAATGGTTCTGTGGTGCTTCAAGAAAGAGAAAAAAAGGATCAATCCCATTGATCTTACACAGAAGAATCATGAATATAATACAATATAATCACAGGTAAAAAATCCAAAGAATTGAATTCTGGAGAAATAAATCAAAGGACCTTACTTCATTGGTTAATACAAAGAAACCTGAGCCACCATCCTCTAAACTTGTCCCACTCCCTCCTACAAAGGGAGGAAGCTTTGTATTTGAAAACTTGGGTGGTCTTTGCAGCTGTTAAGATAAATTTAGAAATGTATACTAAACTTCCTCACACCTCATGCACATTCATTGCAGAAGCTACCATATATGACTTTTTGTACAAATTAGTGTTTATGACGTGCCTGAATTGCACAGCTTATGTCATCCATAGGCATCACATGCCTATGCCAGAGAGTGCTCTGGCACCTAAACACAACAGCAGACAATTTTACAAAAACAAAAACAAACAAACAAAAAAACATAAAACGGGCCTTAAGACAGGGATCTATATAAATAATTTCCATTTATCCCTATACACATGTATATACGTCAAAGAAGAAGTAAAAAATTTCTCCTTGTCTGGATATGCAGTGTTAAAAAGAATTTCATTCCTAATTCTTCAAGAACAAAGACTCAGTTGCCATATCTTCTCCAAACTATCCATAGAGACTGTACAATATTTCCTGTTTAACCAGACATGTCCAGAACAAATCTGGAAGTCCACAGGAACTCAGATATGGCAATGGCTAACAGCAAAATGAAAGAAAAAGGTGTGAAATGTTGGTATGGATATTTACAGTGCAAAACAGTGAATTCATATATGGCACACTCTCTGTCCTAGAGGGACTGTCAGTAATGTGTGTCAGTTTCATTTGATTTTATTCCGTGGGCATAAAAGTTTCCCAAATTTGTAGGTATTCACTGTGTCTTACAGTATTTAGGCACAGCAGTAATCCAGTCTTGTTTGTTTTTTATTGGTTTTATGTCACTGTTGTTCAAGTTTGAAGCTAATTTTAGTGAAAGTTCACAGAAAAGATATACATTGAAAAACTTCATCCTCAAAATCAAAAACCAATATCCAAAATAAATTCAGCAACTGTTTCAATAATACTGAGTATCATGTATGGAAACGTTGTGTTGTTAGTTTATAATGGCATACACTCAACAGACAGATTTGCAGTCGTTATATGGAACAAGCAGTCACTTCAGGAATACCATTGTATTCCAAAATCAAAAGTCTGGGCTTAAAGTCATTAAGCAGTTTTTGGCAGCCATTCTGGGTAACAACGGTCTTTATTAGAGATAATCCACAAAAGAAAGGATGTGTTATTTATGGGAGAACATGATGGAGCTAGGTTTTTATCTGAAGTGAAAATACCTGTTTTGTGGTAAGTCTACTGTTTTTTCCTGTTGTAATGTTACACACTGCCAAAGATTCCTGCACAAGAATTCCCTTTTGCAGAGCTCAGCACAGCGGGACAAAAAAAAAAGACAAAAAGTCCTAAAGTCTCTTCAGGTTTAGAAAAGGTGTTCACATTATTAGGAACATATAAAAATAATTTATATTTCTCTACATTTTAAACAAACAAGAATAACCTCAAATTCATACGCCAAAGGCCACATCCATGATGATACATTAGTACATGTCTGTACAAGTGATTATTAGATTGAACCTAAAGATTAGTAGATTTTAATACCTATACTGATGGGTGAAATTGTCCTTAAACTGAGATTGGCATGGGGCCTGCGTTGAATCAAAAGATCAACTCAAGCATCTACATGAAAGATTTGCCTGTGCATAGATTTGTCCCACTCCTCTGAATACGAACAAATTAGATCCACAATGGAAATAATGCAAGAATTACTGTCAGAAACAAACTATCTCATACTGTGTATATTATTCTTAATTATACTTACTTGATCTCCAGCGAGATTTCTACATTTATGGGTGTGTACTTGCTAATGGGAATAATATAGCTGTAATTTCCAGACCTGAAAAAGGTGACATTAGTGCACATAGGACTTCAAAGGAGATGGTATATTTGAAAAAAAAAGTAGAAAAATTATTTAAATTAGGAAAAAAAAATATGCATGAACATGAGAGGAAACAATTGTGAGAAGGTGCCAGCCAGATAGCCATTCCACATTAATGGTATTTTATTCCAGCATAATAAAGCATAATAAAATAATTTATCTACCTGCACTGTGGATTTTCACTACAGTAGCGACTGTCGATTAGTTGCTGTGTTTCCAAAATCTGTATGGAACTGATGGTTGTATCAACCCCTGAAGATATAAAATAATAATAATAATGTTTTCTTCTTGAATTTTTTTCCCAAAAAATCTTAGATAAAATCACAATAAAATTGCAGTTAATACAGTAGAAGCTATTCCCTTGCTTGCAATTGCAGGAGTAGCTACAGGCATTTAAACCAGCTCTCTGTAAAAAGACTTTGGTTGATTGCCTTCATTCTACAGTTACAGGGGAGAAAAAATGCTTGTTGCAATCTCAAAGACAAATCTAGGCACCTAATACTGTCATGCTTTCTTTTGAGCAGACAATGAAGGCTATTTTGATGGCAGTCCAAGTAGCACAGAAACATGGTGTCCTGATTTCAGCTGGGATAGAGTGAATTTTCTTCCTTGTAGATTGCAGAATTGTAGAATCATAGAATAGTTTGTGTTGGAAAGGAACATTAAAGGCCATCTTTTCCAACTCCCCTGCAATGAGCAGGGACACTTAGATCTAGATCAGGTTGCTCAGAGACTGGTCCAGCCTTACCATGAACCCCCTTTTAGATACCGAAAGTCCGCTCTCAGATCTCCCCAGAGCTTTCTCTTCTCCATGCTGAACAGCTCCAGCTCTCTCAGCCCATCCCCACTAGGAAGTGTTCCACCCTTTGGATCATTTTTGTGGCCCTCTTCTGGATGCACACCCGCAGGTCCACATCTCTCCTGTACTGAGAACTCCACATCTGGACACATTACTCCAGATGAGGTCTCACTAACACAGAGCAGAGGGGCAGCATCACCTCCCTCAATCTGCTGATTGCACTCTTTTTCATGCAGCCCAGGATGCAGATTGCTTTCTGGGCTGGGAGGGCACATTCCTGGCAATGTGATGGTGTGGTGTTTTGAATTTAGAATGAGAATTATTTAGAATAATACTGATAATTCACTGATGTATTAGTTGATGCTGAGCAGTGTTTAGAGAGAGCCAAGGGCATTTCAGCTTTTCTTGGTGCCTTGTCAGCAAGGATGCTGCAGGGGGTACAATGAGCTGGGAAGAAATAGAACCAGGGCAGCTCACCCAAACTGGCTAAACTCATGTTCCATACCATGTGGTATCTTGCTGAATGAGAAAACTGGGGGGAAATCAGCTGGGAGGGCTGCTTCTGATCAGAAATTGGCTGGGCATTCGTCAGCAGGTGGAGAGCAATTGCTTTGTGCATCAAAATAATAGAATTATATTCTATTATTACTATTATCATCATCATCTCTTCCTCTAGTGTCCTATTCAACTGTCTTTATCTCAACCCATGAGTTTTACCTTTTTTCTAATTCCCTCTCCCATCCCACTTGGGGAAAGTAAGCAAACACCTGCACAGTGTGAGCTGAAGCTGGGTTAAACCACAACAGTCCTTTTGGTGCTTCATGTTGGTGGCAGGAAGAAGTAAGAACAGCACTAGGAGGACAGATAACTTCATAATACCTACATCCTGACTTTGGAAGAAGTTTACAGTTCAAGAAATGGGAATATAGAACAAAAACCTCTACAAAAAAAAATAATATTCTAGAATTAGCTCAACATCTTATGTACAAAAAGGTGTATATAAATTGAGTTTATGCATATGCACATATACGTAATATTTTTCTGGGCAACACAGAACACAGATGTCTAGATACTGGTGATTGAAAACACTAGTTTCTAGAGGGAAGAAAGACCTTCAAAGCACAGCTGGTGCACTGATTACCAGGAAAGATAAGGAAAGTAACTGGTTATCAGAGTGATTTTGCTCCTAGCCACGATGGATCAAGTCCCCCTGCTTGCCACAGACTTCCTGTGACACCTTGGACCAGCACCTCTTAGTTATGGTGAGCTACAGTGGCATGGCTCTTCCCAGAGGCAGATTAGCCCTGTGGCGAGTTCAGGGCAAGAACCAGCATGCTGATACAGCTGCGCAGCTTCTGCTTTCACCTTTGGCCTTGGAGTAACTGCACTGAGCTGCATCCGACAGTGCTAACTTCCTCTGGATACATCTACAGCATCTCATCAGTGAATGTGCATAATTAGGCAACAACTCAGACCTTATGCCAGCCTACTGCAGCCTGACTTGAGGTCCATAAACAAAAGGGGATGAATTGGTTTAATCCCACCAAGAAGACTGAGATTCACACTGCCGATGGGATGAGGAAGACCCAGGTGGGGATGCAATCAGTGAGCTTCCAGCAGACAGCTAGACTCTGGCTCTTCCCTGAAGTACAGAGGTGCTGATACCTTACATCTGGCAATGTGGTGCAGGAAGCATGAAGAGGATGTGGCTCAGCAGGTCCAAGCCTGTTTTCCACACTGAACTGTGCACACTGCAGAGGAAGCTGACGGTTATCGGCTGACCTGTGTGAGTGCATATACTCAACTTCCAGCACGCAGAACTCCACATAGATGAAAATCGAGCATGTCCATCCCAAAGAACTAGTGTGGAAGAACATTCCCCTGTGACATAGCACCTAATTAAAATATATATCATAGCAATGCTACAAAGGCCCCACTCCGAGGTATGCAGACACTATAAAAAACTTAGAAGGGGAATGATTTTTCCAAGATCATCCTCATTGGAACACACCCAAGCTGCAAGCAGAACCTGTATTCTGTTGCTCATATGGATCTAGGTACCAACCTACTTTAAGTTCATGCCACTATATTAGACATTCTGTTGTGCACGTATTCCCCGATCTTTAATGAAACATTTTTACACAAACAAGCAAATGAAATACTACTTGAAACGGAGCTTCCACATGACTAGAAAATACTCTGCGGCATGGATGCCTAAGGCAGGGATGGTTCCCTTCAGCAGCTGATGTTGATCTAGCATCCTGTAGGTCATCTGGGCCAACCTCAAGCATTTCCTTTACCCTCTGTCATGTTATTTCCTGCCACAGTCATACGCTTAAGCATTTTGCTGTGTAGGAGTTAGCACTACCTGTCACCATACAAGATTTCAGCTCATGAAGAAAAAGTAACTTGTCATTTTATGCATTTGAAGTCAAGTGGTAGAACTCATTGAAGAAGGCAGCCAGAATGTCTACAATATCTATTGAAGATGTAAGACTTGCAACAGCAAGAAAATTATAGTCAACCACAGATACTTAACAGATTCCTAAACTCTAGTTTTGTACAATGACAAGTAGTAATTTTGACTTCTCCAAATTCCAGCAGCAGAATTCCAACCCTAAAGGCAGACTTTCAAATCACACATTTCAACACTTAAAAATTACACATTTCAACACTTAAAAAAATGGACTTACAGTCAGTTCCAAGATCAGGTCTCCCATCAGTATTTCCTCCAAATAACACGTCACAACTGTTTCCTGTGAAAGTAATATTTACAAAAGTCCTCCAAGTTAGCCTTGCTCAGTTAAAACAGCAAAATATGGATACAACAATTACATTTTTGTCAATTGTCTCTCAGATAAAGGCATTCATAGCCAACAAGAGAAACCTTTAAAAATGCAAACCACGCCTATTGAGAAGAAGACATTTACAGTCAAATGATGTCTGTAGAAAACAAGAAACAATCTTCTGAAATTCTTCGGGATATATAAAAATATACATACACATATAGCCATATAGCCTCACAGAAAATATTCCATCCCACACTGAGATCACCAGTAATCACAATAAAAAGACAAAGTGAAACATAACATCCAGCCAGGCACTTCAGCACCAATCTCATCATAAAGCAACTTTCTTATTAGTGAGAAAACACAGATGTAGGCATCTGCCATGCAAAGGCAGGCCAGAGGAGTGACTTAGCTTTTTGAATTGGAGATGTAAAATGCCGAGGACTCACCCAAGACATGGTGCTTCAAACACAGAGCGATGAGACATTAAAATAAAGAAACTAATACAGAACTCTAACAATATCATTGCCACAGCCACTATATGTCACCTCTGTAATTTCTAACACTGAAATAGGCTGGGAAATTTCAGTTGTTGAACTTTTTTTTGCTCTATTAATTTTCTCAGCACTTCTCCAGAAGAGTGAACTTGAAGTACTATTTGAATAACCATCGTAGAGTACAATCTGAGGAGAGCAAAAGGCCTTTCAAGTCCATGGAAGATGTTTTAAATCTGCTCATGTGCTTTTACGCTAATGGCCAGCCAAGTATCTGTCCAGAGAAATGTCACCAATAAATTGGCATTGAGAAGCATTGATCTTGCCTAAACTAATATGCTTCATCAGATATCACTTCATTTGGGGAAAAAACAGAATCACGCATTAATAGAATACTGAAATACTCCATTTCCATGTTTTCCAAAGGAAACATTCTGATTTAGAATTATTGTTTAGAACAGAAGTCCCTATTTCACTATATAAAAATCTTCTTTCAAATAAAGGGTCAAAATGCATTGTTTCCATGAGACTGAAGCAAGACAGCTGCATTGACCTTTCTGTTTGCTTATTTATTCCAGCTTTTGGCTTCTGTTTTATTCCATTACTGGGAAATAAGAATATCCAGAGATTTCCAGCATTCTTCTGTTTTACTATGAATCAGTGATACTGCTGCTAGTTATTCTTTGCATGCATTTTCTATTTACCTGCTCCTCATACAGATCTGACAGTTTCACCAACTTAGATGGTAACTGCTGCATTTAGAAGTCCTCTACTATATGATGTTTTAGCAATGTACTGAATGTTCCCTCATGCTTTGCATTTTCATTAACTGAAAAACATTTTGTAGGAAAACCTATTGGTAAAGGCAATAGATTATTCATTGAAAGAATGATGTTTTCCCCATAGGTATAATACTTCAGCTATGCAAGTGCTGGCAGGAATACTTATTACATACTCTGAATTACTAAACATTTAATATTGCGATTTCTTGTCTGGCAGATGGTGGAAGAAGGTATTAAATGGGTACCAGAAAATTGTATAAAACTAGGAAGAAAACAGATTTTCTCAGTTAAGAAATAGATTTCAACTATTTCAACCAAGTCAATTACCAGTGAAGATTTCCTTCATGCAGTTGAAAGGAAATGTGGAAAAAACACTCTAATGGGATTTTTTTAATTATTTTTTTTTAACTCACGTTGTTAGCCCACTACATCAGACACTATCAAAAAAAACCCACCACAGATTTCATTAAATGTTGATGTGCTTCTTCTGTCACTTACAGTAACACAGATGCCTTTCTCAAAGGTCTGTTTGGGGCTGAGGGGTGGGGAGACCCACTTTTCTTCACTAACAAAAACAAAAGTATGGGCATGACCAGAATTAAATTAAAAACAGCCACTCTCTCCAGATAAGAGTCACATAAATTTATCAAATAAATGTGGTTGGGGTTTTTTTTGCTTTTTTTTTTTTCTCAAATGCTTTCTGGTTTTAATTCACATGAGTTGTAATAATCTGTAAGCAGTATGGAAAAGAAATGGTGGTGATTTCATGTTATGGTACCTTGCTAGGAATCTGCAACTACTATCTGAGGGTGATATGTGTAAATGAGTGAATTGACTGAACATTCACTAAGCATTTAATGTGAAGAGAAGGACATAAGAAGGAACAGTACTCCAAAAGAATGTAAGAACAGCTTCTGGTTACCAGAGACATAACATAAAGGGGCAAGCAATGAACATTACTGGAGTGGAAGCAGAGGGTAGAAAGGCCCAGGTGCTGAAGAGTATTCATACTTTGCATTTTCACTAAAGTCAGCAGAACTTAGAAAGTCTAAATCCTCCAGAGAATCCAGTTTTTATGACAAATTAAGTATGAGGAAACAACATCATGTTAAGACAGACTACACAAAGATCTCTAAGTATTTTTAATTTTTGCTTAATAAATTTTGTCTTGTTTCTGAATGCTTTCCTTTCTAGTTGAGCACTCCTTAAAGCTGCCTTCTCAACAAATGTGAGGAGTTAGAAAGTAGGATCTGCAATGGATGTACTCAATAGTAGTCTTCACTCAAAGAATTCAGGTTTCATATGTCAGAACAATAGAAGTTTTGTTGAATATGCACTCCTAATGTAGCATGTAATTCAAATAATTTTAGCCTTCCGTGAATCAGACCTATCTGTTGATTATAAAACATCCGCTCTTTATCTTGATTAATCCCCATACTTAATGCTCAGCTTTTTCTTTTTTGCTTTTGCTTTTCATTTATTTTGGCTACAGCTACATTAAGCAGCTTGTCGGTTTTCCTTCTGTTTAAATTTCATATTGACATTCTTATCTTCTGTCTGGGGATAAATTCAGCTTCATTAAACTTGGGCAGCTCTGAAATCTTTCAGTAGCTTGTGTACTGTGTTGATTTTTCTCTCTTGGATCTACACTTAATGCTATTTGGAGCATAAGACCTTGAGAATGTAATGCTTTGTGTTTATTCTTATCTTCTCTTTCCACCTAATATCAAAAGCAGCCAGCTGGGGATAGAAGGTTTTCATATTTCATTTTCATCTGTCTACAGTTCCCTCATTTGTAAATGAGATTAACGTCTTTTTAATTAATCAACACTCTTTCAGGCTTCAGACTAATACAAATCACTTAGATATATGACCTCCTGAAAGCATTTTGTACTGAACTATATCTGCCACAGGGCTTACTGTGGCATTAATCACAAAAATAGCAAGGACCACTAACATACAGCTTGACTGCAGACAGCAGCACTTTGCAGTATAAAAAATAGCCACTGAGTGAGCCTCACTGAAACAGTTCATGAGGCAAGAGCTTCACGGCAAGTGGCAATGCCTGTCCATATAGAAATTTGTGTTTTAGAGGCTGAACTGTGTCTGTCCCTGGTCTCACCTCAACTCATCAACTGTAGCTGATGGAAGAATTTTTCCCAAGACCAAGAAAGGAGAAGTATGAACACTGAGTTTAGTAATACTAACACTTCTACACATTGACAATGTTAAGGTAGGGGACTGAGGAATACAGATTACAACAACTGGCACATAACTCTATGCATAAGCTCTTTCTTATAAATGTCTCAAAAGTTGTAAGCAATATACCTACTCATATATTACACACACAACATCTGGTAGACAATATCTGAAGGATAACTCATTTCAGTAGAAGCAATTTATTTCATAGAGCTCTACCTTCAAATAATATTTATCTCCTCAAAATCCCTGCCTGAATGATCAGCTATAACTGGAAGTTTTTTGTTTTCTGGCAGTTGAGTTTCTGTTTCAACTCACGGAACAGATGCAGTATGACCATACTGTGACACTATTAAGTGCTTTGCGTTTGTTTTAAAACTGCATTCACCCTTCACTATGCTCAATCAATTCCTGGCCAACTGTAGCCAAAGGTTAATTAAAGGGATTAGTTACTTTCTTGTTCACGTCAAATCATTTAACATGAATGGCCAGGAAGAACAGTGACATCTGACAAAATATTTTAGGATCCAGAACTCTTGAAGGTAACCATGTCGGAGATGTCAAAAAATACTGATAGCAGTAATTATTAGTTCTATCTGCAGTTTTGCAACTCTGGGCTAGGCCCTGTCTGTCTCAGGAAGCTAACTACTCTCAAATATTCCTTCTTCTTCTCTTACACTCATTTAAATAGCAAATAACTGAAATTCACATTTCAACTTACGCATCTCCTCTGCCTTGGTTTCCTCATGACTTTGATATTTGACTATGGGTTGATGAATTGGGCAACAATAAACCTTGTCACAAGGCAAAAGGTCACAGAAGTTCACTTCAGGAATCCTGCTGATGGTCTGTGTGCTCTGAGAAATTGTGCTTTCCTGCAATGCTGAAATTAAAAAAAAAAAAAAAGGCATAATTATCACTAGTGCTATGTGTCTATTGGCATTTTATATCAGCCTGTTATTTTCATGTAGACTGGCAAAAATACAGTACCTGCTGTAGTGGTAGAGGGTAAGAGTACAACAGAACTTGGGGTATTGCTGATGGAAAAAAAGATAAACAATTCATTAAGAAATGGTCTTCACAGCTGTGGACCAAAACAGAACAGTCCACAGTCCAATACTAATTCTAGCACTGGTTTAACTACTTGCCTGGGAACAAGATGTTTTTCAAGATGTCTGTCATGGGTGCTAAGTACATAAAGAGTCAATATTGTCAAAGCACTGTAGAAAAAGAATTTTTCTTAAAATTCACATCAATCTTCTAAGTAACATAGTGTTAATAATACCTTGATAACACCTTGTCCAAATGCAGTAATGCAAGGGTTAACTCGTCAATTATTTCCCCTTTTGGGAGGGGAAAATCTCACTGAATTAAATATTTTTTAGATTAAGTACTCGTATACAGATAAATTCAACCCAAAATATGGTCAGTTTTCCATTGCAAATAGAATCAAAACATCAGTTCAAGATACACGGAGAGACTATGAAACACAGCTTTGGAACTAGAAACAGAAAATGGCAATCTCAATGCCCCAAGTAAAATTTTTTGAGAATCCAATCACATGTTAAACTTTCAGAGTGACAGGATTGCCCATTACATAGGGAAGGTTAGTTTAATTTCATACAAAAGAATCACTCTGTACATCGGAAGTTGTGCTTAGGCAGAGAACAATTGCATAAAATACACAAAGCCTCACGAGTCTGGCTTCAGGCCTATAGCACAAGCCACTGAAATACATTCAAGGTACATCACACATTTTTACATGGATAGTGATGAGTAGCTTGTGTGCCGTACACACACCTCACTTTCCTATTAACAGGAATGTTCACTGTTAATTTTAATATAATGCGTCCTTTAAGAAGGAAGAGTGGGAGAAAGAAAAAAATCTCAGTTTTCCTTCTGATGAAACAATTAGAAAGGGGAAGGGAGAAACAAGGCAACTGTTGATAATTAATTGTTACCATAGTGCCATAACAGCAACCAAAGCTAATATAGTCACCCAGAAAATCCTCCTGGAGCAAGACACTTTCCTCTTCGATATACAGATCTAGAAAAAACATGTTTGGTCATATTGAGAAATAAAGAAATGACTTAAAGTTAATTTATTTTTCTTTCAGAGAAACCATATGTACCATTCTTAAATGGTGGCCAACTTCTAAAGCAAAAATCTTGAGCAATGGACAGGCTCTCTAAAAGCACGGATGTGCTGCACACTGTTGATAGTCTGGGGACACAAACATTACACAGAAAAAAAGAATGGATAAAAATGACAGCTCCTCTTTCTCCTGCCATTTTTCATATTCCTCAAGTATTTAAAAGTCAAATGAAGAACTCTGTGAGTACATCTAAAAGATGAGCAGCTTTCAGTGTATGTTTAGACCTAATTAAACCAGGGTATAAATGCAGAAGAAAGATACTTTTCAAGCAAATAGAATGAGCTTTGATCGTGCAGTATTTGATTGTTCTCTCTCTTCCGCACTGTCAAAAGCAAACGGGTAAATGTGCTCTGAATTACCTTAAAAAGGACCCGGCATCCTAGGAAGACTGTCCTGAAGAAGATCAACAGATATTCCCTAACTCATTCAGTCCCTATCAAAATGGCTCTCCTCATTCTATATCAGGATAGGCAAAGTTACAGTCACTTAGCAATAGCAAAGCCATCCTATTGCTCCAGGTTGTCTTTACCACCTGAAAGATAGTATTAACCAGTACAAAAGAGGAGATGCAAACAACAAGCCACAGATGAAGACTCAACCAAGAAACTAAGCTGAGAAAGAATGATCACTGTACATCCTTCCAAACTGCAACTGAATTGTTTCCATGTAAGGCTGCACTGCACCATGTCAGCTCACCAACTAGCTCAACAGTTCCCCACTGATGGTTTGCTTCTGCCACAAATATGGATCTGCCCTATACACACAGTGCATAGGCAAGAAGTGCCTCATACGTCTTTTCTATCTTAGTACAGGGAGCTTTTGCACTTCTAGAATGATGCTAAATAATTCTAGCTAAGAGATTTTATTATATTTTTAGAAATGTGAAAACTTTCATCTGTATTTCAGCGCATACAAAAACTCCCTTGTAGGCATCTTTCACGTATATAGTTTCACCCACCTTGCTGGATTTTAGCTGGACTGATTTTCTTGATGGAAAGAGATTAGTGGTTCGACTACACCTACTGAAAGAGAGAAAACCTCTTTGACATTCAAATGCCTTGGCAAGTCATAAATGAAAAAAAGTGACATTTTTCACTATGGTGTTAATGTCGTTTGCTTTGCAATCATAATATTTAAAAAGAGAATAAAAATAATCAAATTCATTTTCAAGCACAAAAGCCTCCAGTTAACTCATTCAGATGCACGTTATTAGATGCTACATTTATTTTCAAAGAAAACTTGGAAAAATGCATTAGAAATAAGAAATGCTCATCACTTTCACTGAATTGGTAATGAAGATACTGCAGAAGAGGTACTGCAGACCACACTCAGCACTAATTTCCAAGTTGCAGGGCTGTAACTGGATGGAATCCATCTTTGATTTACACAACTGTAGCAACTACAGAAATGACTGTAATTTAACTGCCATTTCACAAGAAGAGTTTTGCACTTTCTTGCACAACTCTATTGCTTGAAAAGAGCTGAACTCTACTGTCAAGCAAAATAATTTTTCATTCCTACCACAGAGATTACTTTGTTAATTTCTGTGACAACTATCAGAGAACATCCCAGACAGAGGTACCTGACTGTACTCCTTTCACTGACTGTTGACTTCAAACTGCTTAACCGTTTCAGCCTGGCCAGTTTTCTGTTCCACTGTTCCAATTCTTCTATCCTGACTTCAAGGTTGTTGGTTAGTTTGCAAAGTTGTTTTACTGCACCTACATTTTCCATGAAGATCTGATCCTGAGAAGCGAAACAAGCAAAATAATGACAAAAGCAGGTACAGTACATTCATCAGTTAGATGCAATAAGCAGTAATGCATGCAGAATTCACCAACAGAAGGTCACGCTGAATATTTCAAATGCAAACTCAATTTAACCCACTTTAAATGGGAAGTCACTTTGACTATAAAACCCCTTTGCTAGATTGAAAAATTGCTTGTGCTCAATTTGCGATAAATTGAAAATGAAAACTTACAGAAAAAATTTGAAGCTAACGGATTTTATAATCCAAGGATTTAAACTATATTTTGAATTCATACAGTGTTGAATTTTAAATGTTAAAGCTGCCAAAGCAAGCCTTTGCTCTTTGATTGGTAGTGTTGCAGCTGAACATTGATTTCAGAACCCTCCAGCAGAGTGTACATCCAACTATTTACCTACAGGATAGACTAGTCTGGCATGTTCCACACATAATATGAATTATACAGAAGTAGCAAGACAGGGACAGATCCAAATCAGAAGGTTAAGCTGTGACGACCAGATAGCACCTTCTTTTGGATGTCACCTTGAATGAAGCTATTACTGGCAGTTAATGTCACTATGTGTCCCCATCCTATTCCAGCCATAGAGCAGTAAGGCAAAATTAGTTTTGCCTGTTGCCTTATAAATATGTCACACACCTTCTTTTAAAGGTGACCGCATTCTACAAAAATAGACAGTATTTTGTATAAACTAAACCAGACCACAGGTATAGGTGGTAAGTTGCAAACTTTTCTACTGCCAGACAATCTTAGCAAAGAGCCTGTTTGCAAAAGAGTGACTTCAAAATAACCTTCTGTGTGCAGAACTGTGAAATTAATCCTACAAGTCAGTCACCCTCATAGCAATGGTACACAGCAGCCACCCATTCCATTCTCTTCCAATCAGGCATGAATTTATTCTGGGTGGCTTCAGGTGACCAAGGAAATAGCTCACCCAGAAAAATGAAGGTATACTTCATTTTGAGAAAAACAGAAAGGACTGATTAGAGTTTTACTGATTCATTGATGACAGAAAACATTCAGCACTGTGAGGCTAAATAGAAAGGAAGAATTCTTGTCCCAAAACAGCAGATTTCCGCACCATTAAGATATTTCCCTAGAATGTAACAGAGCCCAACTCAAATATGTAACGCAATTATTCAGTTTTACAGTTTGACAGCTCTACACAGGTAACTAAGACACAACACACCTGCCAATATCTTGCACATTTTGAACTAAATTTGGAATGCAAAGTAATAAAGTTCAAAGCCTCATCACCTGCCTGACTGCAAGCAAAGAGACAAAAAGCACTCACTCTTACATACGTCCTTTTATTACTGAAGAGACTCAGATATTCTGATGATGGTACTTAGAGCAGATATCTGAAACATTAGATATCCCAAAGTTCTGAATTCAATTTATGTCCTGAGGTGTTAGCTGGAGCTCTTCCTCAGGCCCCTGTCCCTCCTACATCAAGGTCACAGAACTGTCAATACTCATGTGTTCTGCCACAGCTGTTAGAGAAACAACAGAAAGCAAAGATGGCACTGCAGTAACTTATCCAGCCTTTCTGAAACAGCGGCAAATCACAGAATCATAGAATGGCTTGGACTGGAAGGGGCCTGAAAGATCATCCAGTTCCAATGCCTTTCTGGGGGCAGGACTGATACCCACTAGACCAGAGCCCCATCCAACCTGGCCTTGAACAACCCCAAGGATGGGGCAGCCTCTTCTCTGGGCAACCTATGCCAGTGCCTTACCACCCCCTGAGTAAAGAAATTCCTAACACCTAACCTAAATCTCTTTTGGTTTAAATTTGTTTCCTTTTGTCCTATCACTATCAAGCTATGCAAAATGTCTAATGCTAGTGCTCTTCTAAAAGGAAGAGCTATGAAGATATGAAGGCTGAAATCCTGACCAAATAGCGCACATTTTCTAATCTCCTTTTCACTGCTCTCTCTAGAAAGCCCTTTCACCCACCTGCTCTAGAATCCAACTCTTTGGACTAACTCTATGGAATCGCTGTCCACTTTTTTCAGTGAATTTCAAGTTTTTCATCATTTCTCTGCTGTTGTAAGATTATTTATTATTATCATGATGTTTTAATGTATGTAAATACTTCCTGTTTTTAAGATTCAGACATTTACTGACACCTGATGGTTCCATTTTCCTCAATAATGTGCCACAAACTAGCTTTGTGCAGGCTGGCATCTTTGTATAAAGCACTGCATGTATTCATAGCACCACACATGAAAGAAACAGTCTAAAAACACATCCCCACTTTCTTGTTTGAGACCATACCTTGTCAACCATGAGGAAGTTTTCTATTCTTTCACCATCATTACAAGCGACATCTCCAGCTTCTCTAACAGCCTGAGGTAAAAGCTCCTTCACTTCCTGTGCTATTATTCCTGTTCACAAGATAACAGAAACTAAAGTCAGGAATTGCAGTGACATACCAGGAATCATGTCTGTGTGTTTAAATTGAGTTGTCCATCCTAAAAGCTACAAATAGGGCCAAACATATTCTAGAATATATTTATTATAGGAAAATCCACGATTTCACATTTTATCCATTCTACAGAAAACAAACAGAAACCTTTAAAATTCCCTTCCCATTTCTCTGCCATAAGAACAAAACTGATTCTGATTATGTACTTCATTTTCATTACACCACTGGAAAAATCATCAGCTGTCTTTAATAATTGAAATATCAGTTGGAAAAACACCAGAAATGCTTAATTTGTGCACTTCTAACTCACACGAGGAACAGAAAAGTAAGCAATTGTAGTATCCTAGAAATGAGGATAAAATAGCAGGGTGTTAAAAGGCACTAGGGCACCATGACCAATAGTGGAAGTAAATGAAAACTGGTAACAGAACTGAGTGAATACCTGTTTCATGGGTATTTTTTATTCCCATAACAGATGCAAATTCAGGCTTGTAGTCATACTCCACCAGCCTCATTTGTGTTATTCTTCTCAGCTGCTCATTCGTATCGACCTAGTTGGACAAATACCAAGATTAATACATTGAAGTACCGAGAATGGTAATGGCATTTAGGACTTCACTGACACTGCAATAAGCCTGATATGGTCATTTGTCCAGCCCCTGCATCAAACAGTACGAACAGTGTTCTCATTCTTCATTAGCAGAGTCCTATTTGTATCTGTTTTGCCAGCTATCCTTCAGTTCAACAACTCTCATTTGCAGATACCCTCAGCTTCTACTGTCAGGCACCCAAAGGCCACTGGCGTTCATGTCTCTACAGAGCACGCTGGCATACCGTATCTCCTTAGACCAGAATTTCAGCACACTCAAGATTAAAGGCACTGCTTCACATATCAGAACAATATCCATAAACATGCTGTGGTGCAAACACGAAAGCCCTAAATACTCCATAGCTCTCACCTCTCGTATATTCTCTTTTGCTCGGCTGTCAGATGGATGCATGACTCTGCCCATAACTTTTGCATTTCCACAGACAACCAGTGCTTCATCTGGTGCATCTGTGTTAATTCCTACTCGACCGTGACAGACTACTGTCTCTGGAACATGTCCTCGCTGCCACAACACATCACTGTCGTTCTCAAACTGCCCTGGGTTAGAGGCCTGGAAGAAAAAAAACAAACGTCTTTAAAAATACAATATAGCATAGATGTAGTATTGCTTTATTCCACTGGGAATTTGAAATAACTAATCTTTAATGTTTAAATTGGATTCATGGGTTGTTGTTTTTTTTTTAACACATCAACATGAAAAACAGACTGAAGTGTGTTCTAAGTAATTGTTTCTGCTCATACTACACTGGCCTCGTTGCTTTGTCCCGAGTTCCGTTTTATTATCACAATAAGCTATACTATCAACTTTTAAAGCTTTTCAAATTTTAACACAGCGTAGCCTTCCTTCTTCCACAAACACATTCAGCATGTACTGAAAGCCTGTGCTGAATAGATCAGAGGTGATCTTGTTTGAATTCATGGGACTCCTTCTCGTAAAATAGGTGCTCCAAACCATAAACATTACATATTGCAGATTTCTAGAAGTAGCTCTTAAAAACAAGTCAGCAGAAAAAAAGAAGCCCAACTACATTCATTAAATGGTAAATTACAAACATAATTGTATATCATCTGTGTAAAGGGATTGTTTTGTTCTCTGTTTACACTGCACCAAACACAGGAGAGCCTTGCTCCACAATAGAAATATTGAGACAAGGAGCATGAAGGGAGCCAGGAAGAGTTAATGAGGTTACTATCCTTACCCATTGCATTTTCACAGGCATCAAAACATCTGCTGAGGAGCCATGACCATGGAAGATATTAGGTTTTATAGGGCTTAGATTTTCTTATCAGGTCCAATATATTTCCTGCAGTCATTTTGCAGCAGTGTCATAGAGATAATCACATAGCCAGAACCGAAGGAATGGAGAAAGGCAGGGGGAAAAGGCATCCAAAATCTGCCCCAGGGCTTCAGCTTGATGTACATTTCTTTTGACAGTAGGACCAATGTAGGCAGCCCACTCCTGACCACCACCTCCACCTGTCAGCCTCCAGCTGATACCCTGAGATAAAACAGGATGGAGGAACCAACCTGACTTAAAATTAACCAAGCAAAAAGAGTCAGACTTATTTTAACACTAATCTATCCCCATTCCAGTTCATTGCAGAACCCCAGAAAAACAGTTGTGCCAACATGGCTGAGGAGGAGTGGGGCAACAAGAGCAAGAGGCTTGATAGGAACAAAAATGAGTTAAGCATTGATCACACAATGCTGTCCCAAAATGGAATGTACCAAAGCCAGCAGCCTAGGAGATACACATCTTCTTGTGGGCATTTTCACAATAAAACACTCACACACACCCAAAAAAAACCATCACTAAATCAAGTCTTTTGATGTTTTGAGCAATGTAAGTCTTACTAATAGTTCTCAAAAGGAAAATGGAATAATGAGATATTTTTAAATTATTTGTGTTTTGGGGCTGTTAGAAAATAACACAATGAAGTAGGCAGGAACAAAATTGCTTTCTAATAGAGATTTCTGCAAGTTACAGTTGCCAAATGAACTTCGCTTTCATTCAGAAACCCAGCTACTAAAGTGCAAATTACATTCAAACCCTGTTTGCTATGCTCTACAGACCTGCAAAGTCCATAAATACCAGTTCCTGGAGAGGACACCATCTGGAAATGCAAATCATGACAACTGTCTAGTTAACCAATTTTTTTATCCAAAAGTAAATATATTCAAAAATTCTCTAAAATACTCTGTAACGTTCAAATGGAATCCACATTAGAAATTTCATGTCAAAGAACCAGCATCTTTCAAGGAACACACAAAAAATATGTATAATTAGATAAAATTATAAAATTATAATTTGCTTTCAATAATTAATTTTATTGATTTATTTATTCCTTTTATTTTTAAATTTTGAATTCATGCTTTCAAGTTTGAGCCTGACTAGAGTATGATTACAACAAGAAATTTGCATGTATTTAAACAAGTCTAAAGTTTTCACAAGCCTTTGACATCTACAATTCACTACGTTGAGCACTTATCACTGTTTACGTCAATTGGAGCATGATCTGATATGCCTGATAACCACTATTCACATGGTAGTTTCACTATGTTATGTTTCAGCATATAAAGGGCCAGAACAGGAACCACGTTCTCTGGCAGTGCATTTGTAGAGCTTTGCTCCTTTAAGGGAATCACTGGGTAGCTCATGATCCACTGAAACCCCCTCAGATGTCTGGAAAACCCCTTTTGTGTACATATATATATCCTCTCCAGTTTTCCTCTTGACATTTTCACCAGTTTAAATCACAACCAGTGCTGTTCCTTCTACTTTTCTGCCTTATTTTTCTTTGGATGGACTAGTGGGCAGGTTTGCAAAACCTCATTCAATGGAATTCTATTAAAAAAACTCTGTTCACCCATACATCACAGAAGCATTCCTCATTGAAATTTCTAACATAAAAAATTGGAGAAAAAATGTACTTTTCTAAATCTTGCTCAAAAGTATTTATTGTATAAAAATAAAAGCAACCCCAAGAATGAATCAAATGTGAAAATTCAATGTCTTTCCCACATGAGCAAGGAGACAACATTTATAATGTTGCAATATTCTGAAAGAGAAAAATTCAGAGGAGAGCACTACTGTGGAAATTAATGAAGAAAAATGGAAAAGAAATAAACATACAGAAACAATACAAACACAATGTGTTAGTGCACTGAAATGGAAGAGCACACACCAATGGCCAGAATGACAAAACTATTCACCATGGCAGAATACTACTGTACTGCCCAACTTTCCTTTCAAAATCCTCTTGAAGCTCCACTCACAAAGGGGCTCCTAGGCTTTATCACTCTCCAAAAACCTAACCATTGTTCCAGGAATGAGTCTTGCAGCACAAGAGGACACATAATCATGGCCCAGACAAAAATGCAACCAGTAATGAAGGCTTCAGTCTTCCTTCAGCAGCCCCAGTGCAGCACTACACATACTGGGCATACGCACTTCCTCTCTTTCCAGACTCTAACCCTAAACCAGACTGTAATTCTAAACCTAGACAGACAGCGTGCCACTGAAAGCTATCATGAACAATTGCTCAGAAAAATATTGCCAAGACTGGAAGATAACTTAAGAACTTACCTTTCTCCAGAAGCCCCTTCTCACTCCAACAGATGCAAGAGCTGTTGGTCTTACTAGACTCTTAGACAAACCCTAAACCTATTACTAGCTATAACCAAAAACCCAGAAATGTTCCATGAACACAGCAAGAAGCTCCATGATGGGTCCACATAAAAAGGTTTGCTGGACAGCAATATTCTGATGACACTCATATTTCCTTTCATAGTCCTAAAACTATGCTTTCATCTCAGTCGAAGCCCTAAAAATAATCTCCGCACTAAAATTAACTATTACCTAAGACAGTGCCCACATCGGATGTGAAATTTAACCTACAAATCACAAGGAAGAAAAGAGAACTGAAAGGTTTTGGCAATCCTTACCTTCCCCTTGCAACTTTGTTGTACTCAATCACACCAGGGCTCTGCACTGTTACCACTCAACTAACCTGATCTTAACTGTAGGTAAGTCTATACATTGCCCAGGTCTGACACAGAACACTACCTTTGGCTGACATGAAAAATGGGCCAGGACTGAAATTAGCAGACGTCACCTTCACTTTGCAAGCCCTTTTCAGCCCAACTAATAGTGGAGCTGTGAACATTTTCTCTCAACAAAACCTAAGCCTAAGCCTAAGTCTAACCCTAGTCCTACTCCTTGGAAACACCTAAGTCCAGCATGAACCTAAGACTCACAAGGAAAACAGGCGGAAATGAAAGCTCTGGGAAACCCTTACCCATCTTTTACAGCACCAGTAGAATCCAACTCACAGTGGGGCACTGGGCTTTCTCCTTCAGCAAACTGTAACCTAAACAGGAAAGTGCCCAGGTCCAAATGAGAAGCCTATAAATGGCTCACACAGAAAAGGAGAAAGGACTGGAGGGTATTGGCAGCCTTCAGCTTTTCTTTGCATTTCCTTTTCAGTCCAAATCACCCTGGGGATCTAGGCTTTCTCCCTTTACAAATCTTAACCCTAATACTAGTGACTAGGTCCAACACAGACCAGCATCTAACACCAACACACAAAAGGGGCTGAGACTGAAAGCATTTGGAATCTCTTACCTTCCCTTTGCAGTGCCATTACAACCCCATTCCCAATGGAGCTCTGTGCTTTCTCTCACAACAAACACATGCCCTATCCCTAGAAAGCACCCAGATCCAACACAGGCTCCCATGTACAACTCACACAAAAAAGGAGCCAGGAATAAATGTTTTGGAAACCCTAACCTTCTGTTTGCAGGGCTTTCTCACACCAACGTATGCTGGAGCTTTGTGGTTTCTCAGTTTCCAAACCATAATCCCATCTTTAGTCGGTGATCAGGGACAACACAGCCCCTTCAGATGCAGCTCACACAAAAGAAAAAGAATATGAAAGCAGCCCATGTATTCAGCTGAAATTCCTTACTAGCCCCACTAATGTTGCATCTCTTCACTTGATCTCTCTCTCTAAAACCCAACTGGAACCCTAATCCAAGCTGCTGGGAGAAGCTAAGATCCTGCATGGCTTTTAGTTTCCTTGCACAGCCCCTCCGCAGTTCCTGTTACATTACAGCTACAGCTTTTTCATGTTTTCCAAGTCCAACTGTAGGCTAAGGCTGAATATTAAAAGGACAATTTTATTTTTCAATCCCCTTATCAATATAAAGGTTAAAAAAGATGAAAGAAATTCTTCCTTTAATTGTTTTGAAACATATATTACAACAACCAACTGAAGTGCTCAGGCACACAGGAAGTGACAGCTAGAGGTCTTAATCTTCCAAGATCTGCTTATCCTTCTTTGCTTGCTTTTTATATTTAATTCTCATCTTCCTTTTAAAATGATGCACTTAGACAGTGAAAGCATTTATGAAATTCCTGGCAAGTGTTGGCAACTCTTTCACCTCAAAGAAAAACAAGCTGGAAAGATCAGTGTAGTCTGCATTGGAATTCACAAGCTTTCTTTTTGAAGACTTCCATAGCCCTACTTTTAATATTTAAAAATCTTGGTAATTACAAGTTAGCAATGTACTCATATCATACACAACTGATATTTTTTTCACAAAGTTTTTTATTCAGTGGTAACTTTTTTATATCCAAGAATCCCATCAATCTTCCATCAATAGAATAAATGTGAAAGCAATACAAGCTTCTACCTACCCTTACAATGATCTTCTCAGAGATATTTGCAGACAGCAAGTAGAATTGGTCCTGTGAGACAGCATACAGTCCAACCACCAGCATGAAGTACCTATTTTGAAATTGATTTAATGGAGAAAAAACACATATGATTGAGAAATTTTCTTCCACTCAAACACCATGCTCTTTCAAGCCCCCATATCACTGGAAAGTAACAAAGATGGCATTAATTGAAATTATTTAAGTAAGAATTGGGTTTGTTTTTTGTCTTCTCCATTGTGTCAGGCAACATTTCTGAAATGACCTTTTGCCAGGAGGATAAGGCATTTTCTTTTTTCCATTTCTTAATTCTCATACTATTCAGTGACTCTAGAAGAGGCCTAAAAGCAGATTCCAAGTATCAAAGAGCAATGAATCACAGGATTTGGTAACACAGAGATTTCCACAAACTTCTGCTCCACTGTTAAGCACATCTTTTTCCCTCTTCCCACACACCAGCCCATCAGCTACAATACCTTTGGTCCGGATTAGGTTTCCCCTTTTTTCTCATATTGTTTGCTGTTGTTTCACTGAAATGCAGTCTTCCCAATGTCACTTTAGTTACTTGATCCCCCAGCAGGTCAACTCTAAAACAGGAAAGGAAACAAGATTGGGGAAATAAGAATTTGGCGATCTACCTAGCTCTACCCAGATTTCTTCAAACTCATTAAAACAGTTTTAAGAAAAACTGACAAATGAGAAAACAACATAGGAACTCTAGTAAAAATGCAACAAGCTTGATTTGAAAAAGTGGGTTAAGATCACAATGATTATATCAATGAGATAAACAGGGAAAGGACAGAGAGGGGGAAATCGCCCTTATTAATAAGAATTGTTGTTTCTTGGTCTGTGTGTATGCCATCTTTAACATAATTAAACCATATGCACACCATATGATGAGAATCTGTCACCTGCCAATGGTATCATTTCTTACTATTGGATTTGAATTTACACATTAAAAGAAAATAAATAAATGTTACTGCTTGGTGTTTTTTCATCCACATCTAATTTGTGCGTTTGGAAGCGTAAAATGTACATGTGTGCCTCAAATACACTGCAGCACCACTCTTGTAAGTGATAAATAATAAGGTTAAAGAGTTTGCATGGAGAAAAAAAAACAGTCCGCCTTCCATCTTCTCAACTGCTATAGGTGAAAATTGCACCATCATCACACATGAAACAGCACCCACATGCATTACTTTTCAGAATGCAAAAAGAATGATAATGCTATGATAGTTACGTGAAAACACAGCTCTGTGTACAAGTTCAAAGTTCAGTTTTGCAGAATGCATATCACAGCCTTTGTCACAACACTATCCTGTCATACTTGACACTGGCTTATCTTTTTTTGCCCTAAGGCTAATACAATTATTCATAAAGAACAGATCAGCTCCAGCAGGAGGCACACCAGAAAAACAAATAGTGATTCTGCGACTAAGATCCAGAAGAATGGCAGACAATTCCCAGAGAAGCTGCATGTATGTTTCTAAAAGGGTCACTTCCCCTTAAAAAGTACTGCAAACACGTCTTCATGCAGTCTCACATCTCAGTAGCACAGGAACATTTGCATTTCTTCAGATGGGAAGAGCATCTGCCACCCAGCTCTAGTGCCACACAACAGTGCTGCTGGCTGAGTACAGATACTTTGGATGGGCATACTTAATACATTTGTAAAGCTGCTGAATTGTTTCCTTAAGGAACGGATAATAGTTATATATCTGCGATTTTATCTGCTCACCCAGAAAGAAAATGAATAAAGATCAGAAGATTGGCAGAGAGATACTGTGATTTCCCAAGAAAGAAGTATGACAAAATTCAGCCCACTCTAGTATTGAAATTAAATTGAATATATTTCTCAAAATTCTTACCTAACTGGATAGAAAGTTTTTTTGCTTCGATCTGACTGAGACTGCTCAATAGCAATTGTTTGGTTTGGAGCTTCCATCTATATAAAAAAAAAATAATAAAAAAAAGATAATAATCTTAAATTTTGAAACACACAAAATTTGCAGTATAAATCAGTAGGCAAACTCTGCCTGAAACGGGAGTCTCACATTTCACATGGAATGGCATAGAAAGTAAAATGGGAATTGATACCTGCTCAGCTGACAGCTGATCAGTGCTCTATTCCAGGTAGTTTAAATGACATAAATTGGGAGACGAGGAAAAAAGAGGAAGAGGAAGAGAAGGAGTAGGAAAAATCATGTATTAATTAGCAAATGAAGAATTGCTTTCTGAATCTTGCTTGCTTCTATCCCAAATCATAGATGTAAATATTTAACATTAGGACTGAGCTACGTAAGGCAGTCCACTAAGTTACTTTAATGTAAACGTCTGAATCTTTCTGGAATGGTACCAGTCAGCACTTTGCTTCAGATGGAAACATGCAACAGTAATGGTCAGTAATTTCTACTACATTAATACTTTAAAACATATTAATTAGAACAGGGCTTTTTTTTAATCAATGTATTTTGAAAGCGAGTAAAAAAATGGTAAAATCTTTCAGAAAGAAGAAAGTTTCATACTACTTCTCTGTATGCAAGACTGTGGTCCCATATTGGCTGGGAAGAATTTAGTTCTTACTATGAAAACCTGACAAGAAGAAACATGGGTATCACATTTGTTTTCTACATGAGAATTGTTCAGGGGAAAAAAAAAAAAAAAGAAAAGATTTGATTCAACTTTTCTTTTTGAGTTCTTTCAACGCTTCTATTTGGCCAATGGGTAAACTAGTCACCTACACACCAACTGTCATCACTACTCCACCCACAGAGGGAATAAAAAAGTGAGAGGGATGTCACTGAAACCATGAGTAAGACAAACGTTTTATCTTTTTAGCATGTATTAAGCACAATCATCCACAAAGCATCACTCCCATAATGTTGCAGGCATAAGTCATTAGTAAACTGATGAGCTGTCTTTTATTAGTTCTTGGTCAAAAATGTTTACAAAAAGAATTCATTTATTGATCTTACTCTATGGATAATCATGTACTAACATTAGAAGCAATACACACAAAGAGGATAAGTACTTGCCCTTATTCCAAAAGCTTTCAAGTAAAACTTTTCTATTGGTTTCATCCCCAGCTGAGTTTTGACGTATTTTGGATGACCAGTGATTCTAATATGGACTGTGATTTGGAAATGATTCTTCTTCTGGCACACAAAGGCATCATCTGTTGCTGAAAAATTAAATCCTTTGTCTGTGACAATGTGATATCCTATGGCAGGCCTATGAAAAGAAGACAGGATAGCAATTTTAAGTACAGACATATTTGTATCTTTAGTTACTACATTTTACATGGATTAAAAATTCATACGCTTTTACAGACAAAATGGGAGTGGAAATACATCTTTCAACCACCAGTTCTAGAGTTATTTTCTTAGCTTCTTCAAGGTGTAAAAATGAAAGTGCATATAAAATGTATTATAATTCTCATCTGACACATTAAATGCTTGGAAAGCAGAGGTGGGGAGCTTACATAATCCTCAATTATAAATCTGATGATGATATGAAGGAACACTGTGCACCTACCTACAAGTACAACCAAACATTTTAGTATATTCAAGTATTCATTACAACATTGCTATAAACCACAGAGTTGAACTATTGTTGCAGATAGCCATGTGCTAATAAGATAGCAAGATTCCCTACTCTGTTCCTCAATTCCCACATCAAGTTTTTCTGCAGCCTTTACTCAAATTAACAGGAAAGTTACAGATACTGACCCCCTGAACAGACCACTACGAAGATATTATTAGCGGAATACATCGTCCTTAACTGTAATCACACTTGGTTTTGATGTTTTAATGTTAAACATCACACTGTATTATCCATGTTGATACAAGCTACCAAGAAATGTGAGCCCAGAACTTCATTTTAAAGTATATGGGAGTCAAAATGTAAGTAGGCACACAGCAGGTGAGAATTCTCCCATCTTCTCAGAGATCTATAGTAGACACCAGGTGAAAGTATAGCAAGAAGTTGGACACTTCACATCCCAAATACATCTGAAGCACTGGGAGGTTTCTTACAGTTTTGCTTTATACAGGAAAATTCTTAGTCACTGACTGAACAGTTATACATCATACATGCATGTCTGTAGCCAGAAGACTTCAGTCACATGAGCAGGCGACTTCTGGTATCTTCTATTTCCATTTCTTTATGCTTCAGGTCATTACATGCAATATGCTCACTAAGTATATTCACTAATGTGCTTGACAAAATGAATAAAAACTAACAGGTATTCAGGTTAAACTCATTTTTCTTTTTTCTTTTTTTTTTTTTCTGAAATCCTTGAAGGGAAATCAGAAAACCTAGCATGAATTTCAAGCAGTGTTTGAAATTCAGCTTATATGATACAACCAAAAATTCATATCTCACTACTGCTATGCCTCCTTCTCCAGTCTTATATTCAGGAAGAACAAGGAGTGACAAATGTAACATTTATTCCTATACAGTGACAGAAAAAAATAAGAAAAAACTTTTTTTCCAAGTGCAGTCTTCAAGTGTAATCTTCCAAATGCTTACAATTTTTCATAATTAGAGTTCAGTAAGCTGTTCCACTGAGAGGTTTGATATAGTTGCCATGTTAGAGCTTGACAGCATTTTTCCAAAGCTGCATTCTGTCCATCACTGTCATACTCTTGCACTTCAGCAGCGCAGTCCTTGGGAACTGCTGTAGAGAGATAGAAATCCTTCATTAACAAATTTATATAATTACATATATAAAGCACAAATCATTCCAAATATATTTAAATCTTACTTTCCTTCGCAACTATTCCAGAAGACCTTGTCCCAGAAAGTAGTATTTTCCACTTGTCTAATTTGCAGAATATTACACAAGTAGAATTTCCTATTTTTATCATCTCTTGAAGGATGTGTATTTCCTTTGGAACTGGGGGAGGAGAAGAAACCAGTCCCAAAAGGAGATCTAAACATGTAGCACTGTAAGAAGCTGTGCAAGAAGCAAAGTGGGACAAAGAAGCACAGTGTAAGTACGAGAAGGAAAAGAAATGCAGACACTTCCCATTCTCTCCAGTACAAGTTTAAACTGAATATATTCATTACAAGAGTTGCTTGGTTTCAGAGACAGAATGCAGTAAGAGAGAAAGACAATACATAGTGCAGTAAGGATGGGAGAGAATATGTTAGTGAGCGTATAAACAAAGGTATTTCTATGGCATGCGGCAGCACAGTGAGATAGAGCTCACCTCAATTTCAGACCCAAGCATTGTTTGCGAATCCCCATTTCTGACACACAGAAGGGGGAGAAAATATATTATTAAAAAAAAAAAAAAAAAAAAAAAAAACTTCATTCCTAGAAGATTCCCATGCTTTTTTTTTTTTTTTTTTAAATCAATGGTTGTGTTCTTCCCATTATATATGGATTAGTGAGATTTAAGTAACACAGACTCCTAAAAATAGCATATTTAAAGTTGTGTCTTTTAAGTATTAAAACCAGCAATTTTAGATACAGAGGTGCCTGCTCTAGAACTGTCTCCTTTTTTTTTCCAGTAGTGGCAGACTTGGAGAGTTAGTCACAGTCACAGTCAGGTAACACTGATCAAACAAAAGGAGGCACCTATGGCAAACTAACCTAGTAAACCCACTTGCTCCTCATTAATAAAAATCTGAAAGATTTAAGCTTAAAAATAACTTACTCTAAAGAAATAACATGGAACTCTCAGATTTTCCACGAGGATGAAAGTTCCTAAGGCAAACTGTAGGAAATGTACGGAGCTACTAAATCAGATCATAAAGGGAAACTGTGATCTGTTTTGTCCACACATCATATTAATTCCCCATTAAACTGACCCATGTTTCTTTGCCCATTCTATTTAGCACCTAGCATGTCAGCAGAGCATGGTATCATCACAGGTGAAGAAGAACACAAGAGGGGAGGCAGTCAGGGAGAATGGACTTCTAATACTTCACACCTCTCTTTGCCAAATATAAATAGCTCCTTATTTTAAAAAGCACTGAAAAGATAAATTGCTCCAAATCAAGTAGTGGCAAATGGATTGTTAATACCTCTGCCATTTCAGAGCAAGTAGGACATAAGCTCTTTGAACACTTACTTGTCTATGGTACAAAATACCAAACTCTGTTTTCATGGAGTTGCATACCTTGACTGGAGCTGATACACCAGGTTTGAGGATCAGTGATATCTCCCAGCAACTGTGAGAGCTTCCTTTTTGTGCCTGATGCTGCAGAAGTGCTTTAAAAAGAAAAAAAAAGTAAAAAAAAAACCACATTGAATTACTCATTTCAGTCCAAATACAGTTATCAAAGTCACTATAAGACAACACCTGGGTATCACAATCTAATTGTACTGTCATCCAGATTTTGATTTGCTTGGATGAGGAGATTGATTATGGCTTTTAAAAACTGAATTAAACATTTATTCCCTCTAAAATATAAATTAATATATTGTTATATATCATATTAATGGAGATTTTACTCTCTTTTAAAGGTTTACAGAGTGCAATCTGCAAACTCATGATATCAACACTAATAACACAGCATTTTCTTGAAGGATTTTACTCCCCTGAGCATGAACTCATTTTTCTTATACAGAAAACAAAAGACCAACAGCTGTTAAACTGGTCTGTTAATGAAGGCTATGATGAATGTTAATCAAGGGAAAGCTGGTTAGATGCAGTTTTCCCCTTTCCCAGAATGTGAGATTTCAACATTTTCCCTTTCAGCAAAGGGGAAACTTTATTCCAAAAATTGGATGGATGTTCATTCCTTCTGGAAGAAAGAACAAACTGTCTGCCTGCAAGTCACAGGCATTCCTAGTAGGTATGGAAGTTTAGGTTTCTCCACAGGTAGAAGAAAAGTCTGCACAGCACACTGCTACTCTTTTTCTGTATTTGTTCAAAAACTCTACATTAAGATACAAGATACTTCTCGACCTAAGTTCCAGTAATCAAAGCATTTCCTCAGAAAAATGATTATGACTAATTGGAATCTTTTACTTCAAAGGAAACAATGCAAACACAACCAGCTTCATCAAGAAACCTGCACCCATCTTCCTTCACTCACATCACCAATGCAACACACAACTGACTTCCATGCAGAGGAGGAGAAAAAGATAGAGAATCTACAACCTCGAGACTAACACTGAAGAATTCATATGATCTCCCAACAGCTGGGGAGGTCCAGCTCTGGCACGGACTGGTCAACTCATTCCTAGTAGGCATCACGGTTCAATGTCTGCACTACCTACTGTATTTTAAACTAAGTTTCCAGAGCACACTAGCAGATGAATAGCAGATGGTATATGAATACCATTTCAATTGCTTACATGGATGTGACAGTTCTTCTTCTTTCATGTCGTGTCAGAATACTTTCCATGACCCTAATGGACAAGTCCCTGCAATAAGTACTGCAAAACACCTGTTTTTATAATCCAGTTATCATCTACCTGTGGATTCCTCCTTAACCTTGTATCTTCTTAACACTGAAATGCATTCCTAGGCATTTTACTCCTAATTTTAATCAAGATGTTTAAAGAACCCTCAATCGTAAGTTTCTCAAATACGTCTAAACACTGCCATCCTGTGGAAAATTCTGCACCCACAGGGACTTCACACTAGTCCATCACCACATCTTCTACCAGCTCCATATTTTTCTGCATCTGCCTCATTCCCTGTACAAAAACTTTACCTAGAAATCTGAGATACATTTGGCTGAAAGTATGAATAATTAAAGCCCAAAGAGTTGGAGGATGCAGAATTATTCCACGGAGTCATAGTGTTATCTCTCTTCAGACAGCAGCTTTGGGAAATGCTGCAGGGATGCCCACTGCTGCTGGGGTCAGAAGTCTCCAGGAATCTGTAGGGAAGCTTGCTGGGTGCCATAGTCGATGGACATGGAAGTGGAGACTGCTGCCCACTTGGCCATGTAGCATCATCCCACGTGTCTGCAAGTAAACAGACAAGAAAGTTAGTAGAAAGAAAATGAACTGGAGGCCTTTCTACCAGCTTGGGGGAGCCAGAACTCACGTCACCTACTCTTGAGCTGTGGTGGAGAGTATGCTTCTGACCCAGAGTCTGGTGGAGAATCTGGCAACTGTCTTTGCCTAGGAAGGAAAAACAGATGTAAATTTTTACAGGGAGAAGACATGGAGAACAGATCTTTCTTCCTCATAGAAACAAGGCAAAGCTAAAAGCAGCTGGAGTGGGACCACAAGGCAACTTAAATGGCTTTCAGGACATATTGCTTACCAAGGTTGCTGCCCCTTCTCACAGGATCAATGACAACTGCACTTCATTGGTTGTTGCTTCTGGCCCTCCATTTTTTTTCCCTTGCAGGGAGCCCTATCACCACCAGTTATTGACCAAACATCCCTCCAAGGCAGGGACTCAAACCCTGCTTCCTTCCCATAAGCTGCTCTTCAGTTACCTCTGGGCACACCAGAGCACATGGAGCTCACAATAGCTCCATTCTCTCTAGGCTCCATTTTAAGGACCTGTAACATCTTTGTCCACAAACAGGAGACCATTTCTTAAGAGATTAGTTTGAGCACAGTGCCCTCAGACACCATCAGGGATCAGCAGGCCATGCTGAAGCACCAGGAGGCAGCCCAAGGGAGGAGGGAAATAGTAAGAAGCACACTGGTCCTATGTGAAGCAAGGATTCCTGATGAATTCGCTGGAAGGATCCAGGAGCTTAATGCAGGATTATCCTAGATTGCAAGCTACTTTCCCTCTTCATAACCCTGCACAAATGCCCTAACTCCATTTGGAAAACGTTGAGGTGGACCAAAATCCTCAATGCCCAAATTATTGGAAGAATTAAAAATAAAGACAACAGGTCAACCCCAGCAGCTTCATAAAGCAAAGATTAATTTGAAAAGAAAAAACAGCATGAAAACCCCTGACCATCACTGCTGACTAGTTGCATATAACACCGGTGTTTAATTACCTTGTGGAATCTCAAAGTGTACAACTGAAGGAAGGATAAATTTTAAGGTGTACTGAACAGGGCTTAAGGGTTTGGGCAGCAGGAGCTGCAGGCTACATGAGGAGAGGCAGCCATGAGCTGCCCAGTGCTGGTCCCAGCTGACTGCAGCCAGTCCTGCGTAGTTCCAGGCAGTCCCAGTGCTCACAAAGCACATCAAATCGTGCAGCAGCTCATGCAGCACCAGCAGCTTGCACATCACACCCACAGGGCAGCACTGCACTGTGCCACATCCGGGCAGAGCTGGGCTGCCCTCTGTGTACGGTGACGTGAGCAGAGTCTCGTTTCCCATTTCATGTGACATGAACGGGGAAGCAGGGCCACCTCCGCAGCAGTTCAGGTGTATCTGCTGCCCACAGCACTGTTGCACAGGAGGAACACTCGGACCCCACTGTGAGAGGTCTTTGCTCCTTCAGTGGTGGTTGGCAGCAGGTGCATTGGGCACAGGGACTGCAAGGCAGGAAGGCAGCTATGCTCTGGCCAGAGCCAAGTGCTAGCAGCCTGGCAGAGGAACCCTGGCTGGGACCCAGATATTCCACATGATCCACAGCCAGCTCTGTGCTAAATCCCATGGACAAGCAGGAGAGGTTTCTGTTTTAACAGCCCTGCTGGGAGAAGTCACTGACAAAGCAAAGCAGTTAAGTGTGTTCTTGCCTAGCCTGATTTTTAAAGCGTTCGCTCCTTTTTTGTTATTCAAGCAGATATAGCTACAAACAAACAAAAAACAACAAAAATAAACTGGTTCCCTTTAAATAGCTTCAGGAAAGCTGCTCTATACATGTTTGTCTGTGGTATTTTACTGTGCAGCTTCCTTTTGATTTACAGGTGGAAACTGAATGCTTCCTAGCTGACACGAGGAACATTGCTGTTTATGGCTCAACAGATAGCCAAGAGCTCAGCCCCACTCTCACACTTAGAGTTGGAAACACATTTCTTGATTATTTACTCTTTGGCACATATATTTGATTTTACTATAGTATACCCCAGAGTATTTGCTGTAGTATATACTCTCTTACTTCCGTGCTTCTGGAGTTTCTCCTATCAAACAGTGTAAAGGATTACTTCCTTACAGAGAAGTGTGGAACCAGACCATGACTTAAGCTAGGGCAAGTCCCTCATGAGTAGCTCACAGCAGCAAGGTGCCCCCACATGACACAGCAAAAATATTTCTTCCGTGCTGAAAGAGGGAGCAGTCTAAGTCAGCAGCAGACTGCTACAGAGGCTGTGCTGCTGGCTTCAGTCAGATGAGGGCACAGGTCTGTCGCATTTCATCATTCTTCTATGTTTTTCAGTTCTTCACGGTCATGTTTTCCAAGCAGTTTAAGAGAGAGAAAATCCCATGCCACCTTGATGCTGTTCAAACACAAGGAAGGACTCCTTTACAGTGAGGGTGACAGAGCACTGGAACAGGATGCTCAGAGTGGCTGTGGAGCCTCCTTCTCTGGACATATTCCACGCCTGGCTGGACACTTTCCTGTACAACCTCTAGGGAACCTGCTTTAGCAGGGGGTTGGACTGGATGATCTCCACAGGTCCCTTCCAATCCCTGCAATTCTGTGATTCAGTTAAAGGATGTTATAAAGTGATCCTCAATTGCATTAGGATTGATGGAGGCTCAGAAATTGGCTCTTAACCCTATGAGCTGTAGGCTCAAACACTACCTTGCAGCAGATTGTTTTCTTGCATATGCACATAAAAAGTTGGTAGTACTGCAACTATAGTATCTATATAACATACCTAAGCTGCATTTTAGCAGGTATGCACACTTATCCAACCACTACATGATTTTGTGTATGAAAGCAACAGAATCACATTTTGAAGTTATCGTGAAGGTGTTTGATAATGTTTAAGCTGATACATATTTAGACATTTGAAGATCAAATACTATGAATATCTATAAAGAGCAGACTCTCCATTTTTATTTTATGACTGCAGTCAGATAGAGAATCAAGTCATTACTCATGATTTAGAGCAGGTAGAAATCTATTTAGGCAGCTGAGAATAAATATGTGCAAAGGCAAGTAGGTCCACAGAGAGAAATACTATAGGCTCTTTAGTTACCCTATAAAAAACATCCACTGTTGCCTTTGCTCTTGGGAAATGTTGGCGTGTTCATAATGTTTTGAATCTGACCACAATCATATGGCAGTTGTCTAGATGAACAATTTGGGTCTGAAGCCTATGATAGATCTGTGTTGAATAATCTTCCACCCTTAACCACGACCCTTCGGTATTATGTAGCATTTGTAACTCTGAAAACAAGCCTCAGAAAAGATTAATGGTGAATTCCTCTGCTCTGAAGGGAGCATTAGGATAAAAGCAGTAGCCCCGTTTTCCCTCAGACTGGGAGGTTTACATTAGTCTCTCAATTTATTATACATTAATCTCATTTACATCGTTTATTCTGCACATAAACGCCAAAACTAGCACTTAGTTGTGTTAAAAAATAACAGCTTTGCATTTAATGCCATAATTAGCATAACAGTTGTGAACTGTCACAGACTTCATTACCATCCATTCTGTTGAACTACAAAATAACATATTTTCGTTACTATCTACAATTTATATTTCCAGCTTTTACACAGTTTCAAGTATGGAAATAAGCACACTCCACAATCCTTTTGAACCTAAGATTTCAGGCTGCATTCAGATTTTAGCAATGCACCCCTGAAAACAATTTAATTTGGTGCTGTAATACTTACAAAGTTCCAAACTCTAAGTCACTGCTGAGGAATTCTTCCAACATACTTGTATCCACCATGGGATTCTCCAAGGCTCTGTGAACATCTTGCCCTGTAATCAAAGATGTCAAAAAGACAAATTCCAAGAGTGACGTTTGTGCACGGTTGTCAGTACTTCAGACTAAGTAACGCTGACCTCTATCTCACACAAAGGAAAATAAGATCAGTCCTGTCCTACCACACGTGAGCATCTCATCTCCCATCCCTGGAGGCATTCAAGGCAAGGCTGGATGTGGCTCTGGGCAGCCAGGTCTAGTGCTACCACTGCAGTAGGATGTTGAAACTACATGATCTTTGAAGACCTTTTCGACCCAGGCCATACTATGATTCCATGATTCTATGTCTTACAAATGGGTCACACTTCTATTTCTCTCCCTAGGGGAGAAAGGACGACGGGAAATGCAAAGTGAAAGAGAGAATGTGAAGATGACTGCACCAGAAAAGCATCAGTTTGTGCCTGTCATTAAGGCCTCACAGAATTACTGCAGTAGGAGGAGGGGATCCTTGCAAGCAACTGCAAAAATAAGGTTTTGAAGGTAACTTCATACTCCTGGATGCTGGGATCAAAACAGGTGACCAGATCAAAGCTGACCTCTCATAGAGATCCACTTCCTGCATTGGTAATACCAGTGAGTTTCTGAAGCAGTTTTAAAGCCCACTATCCTAAGCTTTAATTAAGGAAGCATAAATAAAGCTTTAGAAACGTTAAAGGAATTGGAGGCATACAATTATTTTCCTAGGGGAAAAAAAAAAACAGTCCAATAATATGCTAAATGCATTACTGTGCAGAAAGGTTCAGTACTTTGTCCTTTGCTGCTTGGTTACTGAAGGCTATAAACAGATTTGTTGATTGTAAAGTCTGTGGAATTCATGAGTTCTTTTGTAGAAAGTCAACTAAGTCAGCCGGAACTCTCCTTCAGAATAAAGAAGAAAAAAAAAGCAAACAAAACTGCTGCATGGGCTCACCACCTTTCCAGCAAGCCTTCTATAAATACAGGTGTGGCCAGTCAGAAAGAAAGCAAGATAAGGATGTTTAAGTTACTGCTCTCTGCAGACATCTACTGGAGCTGGACAAATCTGTCCCACTGTTACACAGGACAGAGGAGAGCAACTCGAGAGCTACTTGGCTCAGCCCCGAGTGGCTGACACCACCTACTTCCCTTTAACTCTGCCACTGCCTGGAACACAAGGTGTGTAGCAGAGGTTAAACAGTTTCTTCTGTTTTCTGTTGTTGTCTCTGTGCAGTGTGGAAAGTCTTGAAATGGTGCCGAACTTCATTGTTTGCAAAAATGGCTTGAAAATATACAAAGGTCTGGCTTTCTTCAACAACCTTCCTGAAACTTGAATGCCTGCTCAAGTTGCCTGGCTGGCATGCATAGTTAAAATGGCTGCTATTAATGTGTTTTTGACCACGGTCAGAAACAAGTTTTTCTGAATTGTAGCCATAAAAGGACAGGGCCTTCAATACAGGCATCCCACAGTCCAGAGAGTAGCCCTCCTACAACCCAACAGCAAGAACAGCAATACATCTCATTCCCTCTGAATCCCTCTGCTTTGCATAGCAGTTAAATGGTTAGGAGGAGAAGGAAGGAAAAAAAAATAAACCTATGTTGAGAGAGGAAGGAAGCTCACCAACAAGAAGACAGACCACCACTAATTTAAGTTTCATAGTACCAATGCACAGAAGAGACAAACTACATGTGGCTGCACTGTAGAGCCTAACTCAAATAATCTTTTTTTCTTTCTAAATGTATTTCCTTTCTGGTGCTTGCATTGGCATCTGTTTCAGCAGAGGAGGAGCTGTTGGATCATAGGCAAACTTATTCAAAACACTGGCATCCATTTCACAGGCTACGATCACTGTAAGCACTTAAAAGTTGCAGGCTTTGGATAATAAAATGCACTCTTATTTTGAGTGAGAATCCGTTTACTGCTCTTGTTGCTCCCTGGTAGCATGCAAGCCAGCTACCCAAAGTCACTATGAGGGCAGAGAATGATGTGCATGCACATGGAGAAGGGGACCCGCAACGTCAGCAGCCTTTATCAGCATGTGCTCGGGGATCTCTGCTCCCAGTCCACACTCCACACTACAACACGCGCTGGGTGAGCAGTGTCACTGCAGAGAACAGCCAGAAAGCCAGGAAATAAACAGTATTGTCAGCTGTCATCTGTGAGGAGCAAGAGAAGATAAAGTTGGAAGGTCTTGTTGTGACATGGGCTTCATACATAGCTGCTCACAGAACAGCCTACAGTCACAGGCAACATAGGATCATATTTTGACCACTTCTCCATCAAAACAATATTCTGTTGCTCTATTCCCTTTGATCTGAAGTCCAAAGCCTCTCTTCCTACATTGGCTTCCATTTCCCTCCTTGCCTTTTCCCATTTCCAGCCACAGGCACCAGAGTAGGCTGATCACTGGCCTCCTACTTTATCTCTCTTCCTGGCAGCCTCCAGCCACCAGTCTCCGGTAACCTGGCTCCTGAGTGCCACTCCATGTGCTCCTGAAGCCAGCAGCCCCAGGTTCAATCCCTGAATCACCTGTCTCATTAATTCTCCAACCACTTTCCCATAGAAGCCTTACGTACAACTGCATTTAAACCAGTTGTCCTCTTTCCAGTAACGTCTAATGCAAAGTGAAGGATGGGGGAGGGGGAATGGTACTTTTGATGCCTTCCTCAAAGTAGTTATTTCAGAGAAAGTGAAACACACATCTGAATGTGGTTTAAACCACGGTCACCACTTTCCAAAAGAGCCCCCAAATAACCAAGCTATTTGTGCTGTTTATGCAAACATAAATTCAGTCCTCAACCAATAAACTATCCTCTCAAATGTTCAGTATTGACTAAAAATGAGTACTAAACTGGTCAACACTTGTCATTAAAAGAGCTATGCCAGGAAGTTTCTAGCCAAGTCCAGCTATTAGTGGCAGGATTCATGTTAAAACATCAGCTATTCCATACAACCCTTAAAAAATGACACATAAAACACATTCAGTGCTAATTATTACTCATTTTATGGAGGACAAAATCACAAGGTTTCGTACAAGCCCTTGCAACTTGAAGGAAATTTTTTCTTGAGAATTAATAACTCATGTTCATCTGAATATATTTTACCTCTAAAATTCTTTATAAGCCACTATTAAAGTTTGGTGAGAAGTAGAACTTCATCAGCTTACACTGAGGGCTAATAATTCCTTAACTTTTTTCACACTAAAGGACTCCAGGTTGCTCACTACTTAAGTTGTGTAAGATAAGCCTGTTCATTTTGACTGGAACAGACTAGAGTCACTGATAGAAGCTGTTCAGCCATCAGAACCAAGGACATGGAGCTCAGGTGCACAGCAGCAATAAGCAGGAAAGGATTTAGGTCAGAACAGCTTCTAGCTGGCAGAACTACAACCTGTGGGAACATAAGACAGGACACAGGTACTCAGTGGGAAAGGCTACAGCACTCCGCAAGGTAAAAGAGTGAGCTTATGTCAAGAGAAATAGCTTTCCCCCAAAATATCATCATTTTCAAGAGAAACAGAAATCTCACAATGAGTACTAATTCCTCTTTTATTCCTGCTTTGATCTCTCATCCTTAAAACAGTAGAAGAGGCCCTTGGTTTTTTTTTTCATGTTTAATGCCATGTTTATTCTGTGGCTTCATTCATTTGCCAAGAACACCAAACTATACTCAGTGTTATCCATGCAGGACCAAGAGTATAAAGAGAGGGGATGATTCTACAACCAAGAAATTTCTTCAGATAGCTATGGTCACTGAGGCCAAACATGCACATGTCAGACACCAAAAATACCTTCTAGCAATAAAAAACAGAGAGGAGGCTGAATTCAACAGCGTAATTAGTTTCGCCTTCATTGAGTGTCTCAGCCTACTGATAACATCAGCAATAAAAGATAGGTCTGCTACAGAGGAGAAGGAACTCTCCTTGGCAAATAGGGAGTTATAGAGTCAAAAATCTAAACGTTTAAATAAGTATTAACTTCAACAGAAATAATGGCAAAGTCTTTGGTCAAAGATGAAGTACCTATTGTGAGAGGAATAAAATGAGGCAGAAAATAACAGGCAGATTGGAAGAGAAAAGCCATCTACTTCAAGTAAGAAAAAGCCAGGGTTAAGTCCCAGTCAGTCATATCTAATCTAAGATGCTTGCTGAATATAAAAAGAAGCCATTGGTTGGAAAACAAATATTACGTTATTTTTCTCTAGAACTTCCTCTGAGCTATTTTTCTCTAGAACTGTCCTCTCTCAATAACGTAAACACAAGTTGATCATACTGATGACTGTCAAAAACAAACACACTCTGCAAGGATCTAAAGCAACAGGGAAAGTAGGATTATTTTTGCTCACAAATTTCAAATATTCTTGGAAAACATTATAAACATGCTTAGTTGTCAACTGATCCGTTTGGAAGCCAAAGCTGAAGCAGTGACAAAGTGACTGAGCAGTGACTGAGCCTTCCTCAGCAGCAGCACTCAACTTAGCACTGCAACCATCAAATGTTCTGTAGCCTTGAGACAATGTTCCAGTTGCAGTGACTGATCTCAGAGGCCACCAAATCACAACTAGGGGTTTATTGCTCTTGTCTCATTGGGGAGCATTCCTAAAGCCAAAACATCAGCTCTAGTGCTAAGCAGGTTCAGTGGAGCTAAGCCCTGCTTCAAAAGAACGCAAACTATGCTTCAAATCAAACCTTTCTCATATTCTAGTGCTACACAGCAGAACTGTATATTACTAAAGGACCACAGCCTTCAGGATGTTTCATCTTTTCTTTTATTTGATGAAATTGACAGAGCTTTTCCTTCTCTCCCCTCCCCATACAGATGTTCTACCAAACCACGCTCTGAAGCTTAATCCTACCTGTGCAACCCGGTCTAGGAAGCTGCTTTGGCAGGAGGTTGGACTCAATGATCTCTGGAGGTCCCTTCCAACCCCTACAGTTCTGTGATTCTGTGATCTGTCACTCTAGAATTAAAGTTATGAACTACCATTAAAGAGCTCAATCAGCTAAAACCCCTGACATACCTTCTACCAAAGTATCAATGTCCCAAAAGTCAACACAACCCAGTCCACACTCTCCAGAAAACTCTGTTTCCCAAGTCCAGTTTTCAGGCATTTTGTGTAATTCATGCCCAATGCTATTTACAGTACTTAACAGCTGTGCAATACAGTACTTGAACACTAGCTTGATAAAAACAAGCATCTTGCTGAAAGCAAAGCCAGAAAAGTCTAACTTGTGATCTTTGCAACTTAAAGTAAATTTAGGAAACATATGAATTTTGTGTACGTAGAAGAAAAACCCACATTTGTCTACTAGCAGCCAGAGGCTGTGGGTCACTGATTTGCATTTCTTGGCTTAAAAATGATTACTTGAAGATCGCAAGTTGAAGTTTCATTTCCTCACATGAAATTCAAAGTCAAAAGTTAAAGCTGCTGCCACCTTTCAAGCTAAAGCAAAAGTACCAGTCAAAATAATAACAACAACAATAACAGTAATAATTAACTTATTTAGCACAATGGAAATTAAATGCAGGTGAAGAAAAAATGCCCACATTAGTCAAGTCAGAAAAGTTGCTTTTCTAGATAAGAACGGTATTAAATGAAAAGTGCTTGGACAAAAAACAGAATGGAAAAAATACAGAAACTCAGAATTACAAGGTGAAGATGAAAAAAATCATAAGGTGAACATCACAGGAAGGAAAAAAGATTTAGAAAGTAAAAAACACACAACTCTTTCAACAGTCATTTTAAATCACATTATGGCAGGGTCTGAGCAATGCAGTTCGATCAAGCAGTCTAGCAAAAAGTGAAATTATTTGTGGTAAGAGGACAAGAGATTTGCCTATGTGGGAAATGTCACGGGGAAAAAGGGAGAAGGACAGATCCCAGCTGAAGACAAAAAAAAAAAAAAGGCAATTATAATCAGGTACAGGAGTGGAAAGAAAAACCATCTGTAACCTGAGAGGATGAGCTGGAGCAAGGAGGGAGCCCCCCAGCCTCGTGAAGGTCACCGGGACTCCAGAAGCAAGAAGCTGCCAGGAGCTCTGGGCCCCTTCCCCATTTTCCTCCCAGCAGTCACCAGTGCTGTCCTTCCCACAGGCTCACCCAGAGCCACCTTCACCTTCCTTTTGCTGCTCTCCTCTAAGTCCAAGGGAAAATGCACTGCAGTGGATCTGTGCCGCTGGTGCTGTTTTACTCTGGTATCGCATTACACAATCGTTATGTCTAAACAGGGCCTTTGTTTGGGGGCTTTCCATCTTCCTCCTTTCTTCTTCAGTTCATCTCAAACAATCCGCGTACTTTTACTGCCACAACAAATGGTTAAGACTCTCAGAACTAAATCTAAGCTCTTACCTTCAAAGAACTGCTGCAAGGCCTCATTTTCTCCCACCACATCCATGATGGGCCACTGGAGATCCTTTACTTTCCTGCAGTGTCCTGCAGAGGAAACACTGTCCCCTCCCGGGCAATCAGGAACACACGAAGGAGCACATCATGATTCCAGCAGAGCTTTCAGCTGACTTTGTCCCAGCTGCTCTTGTTCCTTCATACTAGAGTCAGGGATATACTTCAACCCTGCTCCACGTAAAGAATTTGGAACAACGTCTGGGACAAGATGAAGGCAACGTGCTTTCTTCAGTTCAGTGCGCTTAATGTGCTTGTTTGAGGGACCTTTGGTCCCAGTACTGATCACAATTACACATGCGCAAAAAATGCGGCAATAAAAATGACTTATCTTGTCTCTGTACTTTCACACAGGTGATACAACTACAACTTCTGGTGAAAGACCAACAGTTCCACTGCTTGCATGAGCAGCTCGACCGGAGCAGCTGAGCACCAGGCTACCCAATGGCTCTCCCAATGGCTCTCAGTTTTAATTCGTGGCGCGGATTACGGGGAAGCATTATATTATCATAATGAATGTAAACTGCAGATTAGCCTGTCTGCCCCACGTAAGCCTATGAGAAAGCAGAAAATTCAAATAGGGTGCTCAAGGCTAACAGAAAACTTCGTTTCACTCTCTCTCAGTTGGTCTCTGCACACTGAAGTTTGTCCCCGATCTGTCATCCACAACAAATAAAATGAAAATACTCAAGATGTTTTGAGTGGGGATCTGTAGAAGGCATTTGGTTAAGAACAAAAGCTCTGATGAAGTCAAGAAACGTGGAAGGCCATTCTCTAAAGGAGCTGCAGTCATGTATCTGCTGTGCAGTTGTTAACCAGCCACAGACACTCAGTGTCATAGGCTTCTCATGATAGACAGTTCACATTGGGGAAAAAAAAAAAAGAGGGACTAATTTTGGGAAAGGGACTTGAAGACAGAAGCAAGCCCAGTATTTACAAGACATCAATGTAATCAAGCCAAACAGACATTACCACTTGTGGTACATCTTTGCAGTTCGCATACACGAAGATAATCTCTGCACAATAAACTTTAGATATCTTTTGTCTTGGCACTATTATGCAGAAAAAATCTCTGCTTTAATGAGCAACGCTTGTGAAAGATTACTAAGTTGGAACAGCAGCAGCTACAAGCTATAATTTAACTACTGTTAGCTAATCCCGGAAACAGATTGATTTCATTATGTAAACCAAGGATTAACAATCCTTTAGGAAGCATTTATGAGCCTAATGTCACAGCAATAAATACAAGTCGTTTTCTTAGAGTAAAAACAGACCTCCTTATTAGCTCAACTGAAATAACAAATAACCTTCATCTAACAGCTGCAGTGAGAACTCTTCCAGTTTTCTACAGCAGAAACTATCTGCCACTACCAGTACCATAGGTACTTTATCAGTACCTATGATTGATAAATGGCTGTCATAATCAACACTCCAGTGTTTTTACAGGTCTTTTACATAGCAAATCTACCTGTATCGGGTTCGTTTTGCAAGATTTTGGGAGCTGAGGCCTGCAGGGCTGCCCTTTCTGAGCAGAGCTCTGGCCACAGAAGCTGAAGCTGCTCTGATCTGGTCACAGCCCCCCTTCCCCTGCTCTGCTCAGGGAGAGGGAGAAGATAGAAGAAGTGGATGGGAGGTAGGTTGTTTTCGATTGCTTTTGGTTCTCATTGCTCTAATCTGTTTCAGTATGCAAAAAAAAATCACACTGATCTCCTTTATGTCAAATCTGCTTCGACCACTAGGGTAACTGGTGAACGATGTCCCCACCCACACCTCAACTCACAAGATTTTTTCTATCCTATTTTCTCCCTGTCCTTCCAAGAAGGGGGAAAAAGAGCAACACAGTGTTGCTGAGCCAGTGTGAAACCACCACAATACCATGAACACACAACTATGTTCCACACACACAAGTGAACTACATGCCTTCAGCTTGAGACTATGCCTAGGGAAAAAGGACTAGTAAAAGTAGAACCTGAACAAAGAACGTATCTTCCTCAAAAAGCCATGATCCTTTTTCAGGTTGTGTTTGGAGCAAGTTGTGCATGTGAAAAAGCCACTAACATTACATGCAAACTACAATCAGCGTGTTACAAAAAAAAAAATTATGTAATGGATATTTTGTGGACGTGAGGACAAGTTGTGGGAAACTAATGTATAAAAACTGGAAATTGCAAAAAAAAAAAAAGAAGTAGAGAAATTCATTTAAAGGTGCCAAAGCAAAAAAGGGAAATAAAGTTTTTAATAGTCACATGGGGGTCAGGATAGATTTGTAACCAAAGAAAGACCCAAAGAGTGTTCAAGGCCATCTTATTGTTCCTTGATGACTTAAAAGCACTCCTCTTTAAAGAGAAAGCTGTTGACAGCATGAATATGTTTGCAGTGTGCAGTTCTAATTTTTTAAAATGAAAAATATAGGAAAGTTTCTAACTATTAGCTGGATTGGCATACACACATAGAGAAGATGCATCAATGCATCTTAGCACTACACCATGTCAGGCATTTGCTCCCTCACCACAAAATCAGCCTGGTTTCAGTTTGAAATAGCTTACCTTCTCAGGCAGGTTCACATCATTCTACATCACAAAGAACAGACAACAGGTGCTGCTCCAGATCAACGTTTATTTAATCAGAAGTCATGTTTTTAAAGGTAAATTACAGTCACTAATACACCTGCAAGTGCTTACCACTTTTGTTCAACTAGGTATTATGTGGAGACATATACAGCATAGGTCAGTTTAAAACAATCACAGTACTTCTTAGTGCAATCTGCCAAAGGAGAAAGATCTTGGACCCACTCTGTGGAAATAAATATCAAGTGACAGAAAAGATTCAGCAATTTTAGAGTTACGTATCTTACATGAAGTTCATGCATGCCCAAGAGTAAAAAGATTTAGAGTTCTTCCTTGTAATAGCCAAGTTTTGCTAGTGACATCTCTCTTCTCAGCTGCATAACTTCCCAGAACATCTGATCCACTGAAAAAGACATAAATAGCACTAAACAAAATGAATTAGGTTTTTATTTTAACTGAAACAAACGCCCTTCCTCCCTGTACATCAGTTTAAGGAAATATCAGAAGTAACAGACTTTCTAGTTTGTCACTTTCCAGTGAAATCAGAATTGAGATACTTTGTTTTGAAAAGAATAAAACAGCTTGAAAATTCTAAAAGATAGTCACAGTAAAAGAAGCTAAATTTTATTTATTTTTTTCCAATGCTGATGCTTTTATTTTAATTGGGAAAAGAAATGCATCAGTGCTCTTCAGCTTCAATTCATTACAGGTTCTTTTTTAATTTAACTGTTCCACTCATTGATTCATTTTCTGTATAAAACACTGCCAAGAGAAAGTAGAATTTGTTGGATAAGTAAAAACTGAAGGCCATTTAGTCATATTCTTCTAGGTAGATGGGAAATTTTAGCTAAAATCAATTATTTAAACACAATCACATCACCATGATTGTCTTTTAGAATGACAAATAAGTAAAAACTGTTTAGTAAATGAAGAATAACCACAATTCTGACTCTTGATGTACCTTACAAATCCAGAATTAAGTAACATAGATGTGCAGTGTTTACATAGCCATCTTTTATATGGACTTACTGCAACCAAACAGCACACACACTTAAGCAAATTTCTGATTTACTGCTGAGATAAGAGCTTAAATAGGCAGCTGTAGGATATGCTGTTCTGACAGGGACAAAGCAACCAGGTAACACTGGTGTGGAAAAATAGCAACAGAAGTAAAAGCACCTTTCCCTTTTGCTGAGAGGGGAGGACACAATGAAGAAAAATTAATGCCTTAAACTAGCTGATTCATTCATAAATAGAGCCCTGATCAAGAAACCTTGCAATGTCACATCTGAAGATTAAATGCTTGTTTTTCAGCTACATTCAAATAAAATTTTTAATGTTTGAGGTTTTTTTGTTTGTTGCTGTTTGTAGATGTATTTATTTTTTAAATCAGTTCTCCCAGAACAACAGTCTGACAAAGAAGGGTTGCCTGAATTTTCAGTGCATGCAGTGAGACAAGATATGTCTATTCACTAATGGAATGAAAAACAGTGCAGGTCAAACTAACTTAAGATGTTTCCGGTGTCTCTAATCAGTGTAAACATTTTTCTTTTTTTAAATGGCACTGCCTGTTATTCCATGTGTTAAAAAAAAAAACAAAAAACTTGTTTTCAGGCTTTAACAACAACAAAGCAATGGAACTGGAAGGCTAAAATGATGCAAAGGTGAGGAAAGATCATAAACATTTCAATTCTTTGCCAAAGTGTGGTCCTTTTCTTTAAAATGCTGTGTAGAAAATTGTCATAACTACTCAAGTCACAGAATTTTCCTTGAATTTTCATAAGTAGGTTTTTTAAGATGAACTAAAAAGCACCATTTCTTTCTTTATAACTTCACTGAAAATTCACCAGTCTTGTAATTACAACAGAGACAATCAAGTGCAAGTTTCAGGCTACAGACATTTTTTCTTCATATATCCAAAATGCAATTTGTCACTCACCATCTTGCTGCTTCAGCAATCCTTGCTGGATATATCGAATATACGTAAAGAAGTTGCACACAGAAGTTATCTAAACCCATGAAAAATAACAGTGGTTAATATTTTGTATGATGGTAGGAAAAAAAACACTACTTAAATTGAGACCATGGTAAATCTGCTTACCCTGTAACGACAAAAAGGAGAAATGTAGTAGTAACTGCTTGAATCTCCTAATTTGATTCTATGCTTGCATGACTTGCTTTGTCCACTTAGAGCACATTTCCTACAAAACAAGAAGTTTGTGCAATTTAATAAACAAATCTGACACTAATGTCTAACACCTGCATGTGTTTAGAGTGTTAATGTAATTGCTTGCTATTTGCACAGGTACTCAAGTCTCTGCCATAATGCAATAATTGCAGCTTATAAAACGGTGTCATCAACTACTCTAGCTTGATAAGGGCAAATTTTGTTCCAACATCAGCACATCGTGATATATTCCCAATTTTTAAATCTTTTACCAGAATAGAAGCTGCTATTTATACTATCTTAATAAATGCAAACAGTGGAAATGTGACTAGGAATTTCTATACTGCAGCATCCCAGATGAACTGGCTTGTCAGGTATCCACTGCTGCACTGATTCAAAAAGCTTCTGGCTCTCCTCCCTTCCATCTCTATCACACAAAATTAGGGAGTCTTAAGAAGCAGCCGCCTTTCAAAATTGAAAGAAAAATTACTGAGCTCACACAGTCTCAGCAGTGGCCTAGGAGCCCCTTTAATAGTCTGCAGCTGGTCCACAGAACCACACAAGACAGGAAGAAACTGAAGTGCATATGATTTTCCACAGTAATTTATGAGGACTGACACTGATCCAACAAATTCTATAGTAGCTGAAGCAGGCTGATCACAAACGCAGTCAAGCCTTTGTGAGCAGACAGATTCTTAATGCCAAGAAAAAAAAGCCCTTTTTCTCCTTTCAGCAATAGATTTCCTTTCTATACAGTGTCTTGCATCACACCAGGTTAAATGCTGGCACGACAGCTATTGCTAATGACTCAGTTCTGCACTGTACAGCACACGTACAGCTTTGTGCTTTGTTCCCCATGGGGATAATTATTTGAATCCTGTGGGGAAACCCAGCTGCATTTCATTACTACACACCATCACTAGCAACATTCAGTAACTTTTGTACATCAAGAACCTTTCTTTACTATATCACAGCTCCCTGACCTCCACTCCTTATTTTGCCATTGAGTTATTACCCACTAGTTTATGCATCTGTCCTTCCTGTCCCCCAGGCAACTGTACAATAAAATAATTCCTTTAGGAGCATTATTCCAGTTACTGTTATTATTTATTTATGCTGTTTATCTGTATTACATTACCTATTAAATAACACGGTTTCAATAAAAACAGTGATTTTCACCATGTAAAAACAGAAAATCCAAAGCTGCTCCTCTGATCACTGAAACAGCTGCTTCCCATTCCGTGCCAGTAATATTTAGGGCAAAGAACATTTGCTGTCAAATTAAGTTTAAATAATGTATATTCCTTCCCTATTAACCACAAGCAATCATACGAGAGTTTTTGTCACCTCATGACAATTGTAAAAGACGAAAGAGTAAACCTTGACCTTCAGTATGACTAATGTAATTACAATTTCTGCACAGACATCTCAAAATGTTAATCTGCACCCAGCCAACTACTTAAAGATTACATTGGAAAATGTGATACAGCTTCTTTAGAGAGAAAGCAGAAACATCCTTTGACAAGTTCAATGTATGTTCCCTGTCACTCAAAACTGATGAGGACAAATGAGAATTGAAAAACAGTAGACATGAGAAAAAAAGAATCTTAAGTTGATCTTAATATACACATTCTGATGCAAGCTCTATATCAGAAAACTGAGCTCCACCAAAACAAATATTACAGAGAAATTTTAACTCTGACAGAGATCTTCTAGACAAGAAGTCAAGACTTCCTATAGGCTTGGAAGGCTCAGGATTGATGCTGGCCTTACTTGTTTAACCATGACACATACTAAAGCACATTATAAATCCTGCCCTCTCCACATTTAGGGCCCTAGTGCCTCAGGCAAGTCCATCTCCCTTCACTTTAACATCTAAATCAGTATCTGACATATAAGTCTTGCTTCAGATTCCTCAAGGACCATTCCAAACTTATTGAATGACAAGATGATTGCTTTAATCACATTCTCACCTCCACATTCAAACTCATCCTCACCTTTATTTCCTTTTCATTGCACTCCTGCTCAAATTCAGAGTTTACTTTACAGATCTCCTCTCAAATACTTCAGACGCCTTTGTCAATATGCTCTGTATGTCTTAAGTTTCTAATGCCACAAATTACTCTAGGTGTCTGACATTGACCCAATACTACTTCTCTTCTATACCTTTTTCATGATGCCTCCCAAGTGACAGCCCCTAGTTCAAAAGTCTCTGCTTCAAGAATCAGATCCATCTTCTCCAAGGGAGAGGATGACACTTTTACAGTCAATGTACCATAAGCAGCACTCCAAAAAAGGAAATTATCTTAAAAAAGGTTAATATAAAACAAACCTTTAACATTTGCATTGTTAATTGCTTACTTTCCACATAAAATTTTGCAACAGCAATCCTGAAGTCTGAAATCTTAAGAAATATTTACAAGTTTAACATTTAGAAATTTAAATGATCAGTTGATAACTCTTGGATTGAGAATATGGTTATCTCAACTGAGTCCAGATTTCCCCTCTGTCTGTTAGCTTAACATACTTTGGTCCCCCACATTCAACTGCAGAAGCTTTCACAAATCGAACAGGTTGCAAGCCAACAGGTTCAATGCTCAGAGTGTTGTTTTCAACAGCTTCCAGAACAGCTGAGGCCAACTGCAAGAAAAATGTAGAAAGCAGTTAAGAACAGCTCCATGTTATAGATTGCCTCAAAGCAGTGACACATTTCTGTTTCTGTTAAGTTAGGAACACTGAAGAAGCCAACTAACCAAACACAAATTCAATTACAAATAAGATTTTGCTTGCTCCATACACAAGAGGCCTCATTCCTAGGCTTCAGTCTAAATTCTGTCCTCCAAATAACCCTGCCCTCTCTCAGGCAAGAAACTGCCTTCACAGCAGGGAATGTAGTCAAGCATATCATGCTAACCATATTTTCAGCTATTCCTCATATTCCCAAGAAGCATATACATTTGTACAAGCAGTGCTTTTGTCTGACACTGGACAAGACACAAAATTTGTGTATTTAAAAACTGCTCTAATTTTATTGTGCTCTTCATGAATTAAAAAAAAATCCAACTTCTGTAACTTGTAAAATAAAGTCAACATTAGTCTGTTTCTCAGCCAAAGATTACTTTAGAAAGACATTCAAACTAGTAAGGTTGAACAATATATAAAAGAAACAACAGGTTACTGTGACTTCAGAACATTGGTATTGTTAAAGTATCACCTTCATAAAGGAAGTGTAACTTCCCTCGGGCTTTTTAATATGTTAATTCTTTATAAACACATTAGAAATACGCTCATTTTGCTTGACTGAACTCAACAGTTGTCCAAGATTAGTGTTTAAGTATGGACAAGTAATAGCCTTTACTCAATTTAAAATAAGGAGTAATTTATTTTATTCGTTTAATAATTCTTTATCCAGATTCTGTGCTACTGAGTAATAGCAATATCTTCTATTGTACTTTGAGCATTTCAGAATTACAATGTTACTACAAAAGTAAAGTACCTCATACAAAACATTCCTTCCCAATACTACTTCCTAAAATCAAAACAGAAGACTACACACATACGCAAGAGGCTACAAAGAGCTGAAGTAATACTTCAACCATTTAGATACCTGCATTTTCAATTATTCAAAAACATAATATTTGTCATTTATTGTTTAACTGCACAGCAGTTTACTGATATTCCAAAGAAAGCATGTCACTCTGCACAGCATCTGCAAACATTAACTGATACAACAGACCTGTGCTAGAAGCCTCATTCTCTCCTTAAGAGGAAATATAAATACCATAACCATGTCGCCACTGAATTGGAAGAAAAAATGAAGTTGCTGGGAAAGACAACAAGACGGCCTACTTACACATGGTGCAGAAGTAATTTAAATTCCCACAGTAAATGAGCAAACTTCTTAGTGGGATAGTTTCGTACAATGCTCTACACCAATCATAATGAACTAGCATCCAATGAATTGAAAGATCTCTCAAGCTCATTGCCAGCTGGTAACAGCAAATGAAGAATATGGGAAAAGTACACACACCATATGAAAATAAAATACATTTTAGGAAAATACACCACCTTTTATATGTGATTTGCTTAATTTTATTGAAAAAAAGTCTGAGAGCTTTAAAGTTTGTTACTCTTAATAAAGATACGCAATACTGTTCCCTTCCCCTAGAGTCTGATACTGGAACTACAGCCTACAAATGCTGCTTCAGAACAAAGACAGGTACATAAGCTGCAGCTGTAACTAATTCTGCAGTATTCCCAGCATGAGTAAAACATCATTACCTCCCTCTGTACCAAGACAGGAAGAGGAAATGAGAAATCATACAAAGAAAAAATCCACATAATTTGTTTAATTTGAAACCATATTTCCAAACTGCCCATGATAAATTACTTCAAATCCCAAAGTCTAAATCTTGCAACACAAGCTTCTCTTCAAGACACCCAGACTGTGCTTTCCACCTGTCCCTGTTAATGAGAGAAAACAGGTCCACAAATTAGGAATGTCGGTCTGTACCGCCCCTGTACAAACAAGGGACAGGGGCAGGACATCTTTTCTTCTAAATGGGACCTTTGATTATTGGAGGAAAACCCACCACCCATTCCTACTAACACTTATTCTGATAGGTAACACAATGGTTACTATGGTTATTAACACAACAGTGCATTCAGTTCCCACTTAAGGAAGCCACATCTAGAATAGCAAATGGAGAAGAAAAACTGATTGTTTCAATACTCCAGACTGAACTTGGGTATTTCACTGTAAACAATCATACTCAAATGAAACAAAAATGGTTGAAATTCAAATGTAACAATTTTAAAATAGTCTACAGGTTCCATGTAACATATTTAATAAAAAGCATCAGCGACAACATTTAGAATGCATACCTCACTTTTTGAGAAGGTTAAACATGGAAAAATATCTTCCCGATAGATTTTGTCCAAGAAAGGACATGTTCTGTCCATAGTAGGTTCATCCTTCCATGATCTGAATTCGTTGTACAAAGATAGGTCAGCCTAAAACACACAAAGATTCACAAATTTTATGTACTGAAATTATCACACTAGCGTTGATCATCTACAGGTATCCACAGGTAAACAATGATCATCAGAACTCTGTTTTCTACCACACTGTCAAAGAATACTATTACGTCCCAGCTACAAACACCTTCTTCAGTTCACTCTCCTAGGATGTGTGGTACCACCTTGACTTACTCAAATTGGCTTTGAGATTACTGACTACAGCACCTTTTCCCTCCAACTGGCTGTTAAATCCCATTCTTGTATTATAATAGGCCTGTACTCCCAAAATCAAAACCTAAAAGCTATTTGAAGGGAAATACACTGCAGGCCAAATGCAGGCCAGGAAGGTTAGGGGCATCAAAGACACCATGCCACAAAGGGAAGAAAATGTCATGTAGAAAAAGTGCCCCTAGAAATGGCAGGCAGTCATGGCGAATAAAGAAAAAAAAAGAACACTAAGTGTGCAGTCAAAGCACAGAAGGCAAACAAAAAGGTTACTAATGTGGAAAAATGAGAAGCAGATCCTAATGCTGCTCCCCCTGTGGGCTTCTTAGGTTGCTGCTCCGCTCCAGAGTACAAAGAAAGACAAAGAGAATGAAAAGAGAGAATGAAAAGCAGTACTTTGGCAGAAAACATTTTCCCAAAAACACCAGACATCACCAACAAATACTAATACTGCTTTTGTAATATGCACATTTATAAAGCAAATGTGACTTTAAAGTCTTCTAATATCAAAAGCAAATAATATAGATGAGAGCACAAAAAAGTGAAAATGCTAAGAGCTGAAATTGTTTTTTAATCCATTTTAAAAGAGCAATACACTGCTTTGAACCAGCCTCTATCAGTCTTGAATTCTTTACCACCCTTTCTCAGAGCTCCCAGCACTTTAGCATTCTTTCAAATGTTTCAGGAAGGTTCTTTGTGTTTTTTCTCCCCTATTCCCGCCTCTTGAAGAAGCTACAAAAATTAGACAGGCAAATTTATTTTCCATTAGAGCTACTTGCCTTGCACTCAGGTACAATCAGGAACAACCATCTTAATTAAGCTAGTCCATAACTGTTCTGGTTGCTAAGCCACCAACCTCATTGCATAAATGAAACTCAGTAGGTGTAACTTGCTCCCTGAATGAACATTTCCCTATACCTTAAAACTCACCTTAGGTTTGGCTTTAAAATAAATACAACAGGAGACATAAGCAGAAAAAAAAAAAAGCTATTTTAGAACCATACAGCACAAATCAAGAAATTACTATGCATTCTTAGTAACTATTGATTATTTTCTACACCTAACAAAACCTCACTCAAATCTACAATGCATAAAGAAGCTGCCTTGAAAAATTACTCAGTGAATACAGCTTGATGCCTCTTCTTTCCAGCCTATAGTGTGCTACGCGTGTATCTGCTCTCTGTCCTTACATGCATTTTCACTAGATCCAAGTTTTGATTACCTGAAAAACACTTAAGCTCTTGGGAAAATAAATTAAAAAAATCAATTGGTGCATTTAGGATTTACATTGTATATAGATGTTCAGCTTATCTAAATCCTGGTCATAAATTCCAAAACAGTTAGGCACATCCACTCATCCCTGAGGTTACTTACACATACTAGGAAGTAGCTGTCTGGGCACTGTTGGGATAGATTTTCTGGAAACTGAAACCAAACAGTTTTTCCCCTCTTCATGCTCCTGCCCAGCATTTAAGAAGTATTTGGTCAAAACCTCAATGTGATGCTTAAAAAGTAGTTACGTTCCTTATCAGTGTTTCTGAAGAGCAACGAAATCTATTTCAATAAGAAAAATACCCTGAATACCCCTGAAAGTAAGTAAGCAGAGTGTTTGGGTTGTTGAATTTTATTTTATCTTTGGAAACATAACTATACCTTCTCTAGATCTTTAATAAAAAGGCAGATAGTAAAAAATCCATTTAATGATGACTGGCAAAACGAAGTATCAAAATGTCTACTATGAATCATGTTAGCTCATCTCTCTCTCTGTCAATGACCTGCAGACACAGAGGGCTGCCTGCAGAACAGCATGAAAAAAAATACAGCAACATGCCTTTACACTCCCAAATTCTACCAATTTGTAATTAAGGAAGCTTCCTTATCCAGAAATCATGTATACTTGCATGTACCTCAATGTGCTTTTCTGTTGCAACTTTGCATAACTTTGAATACTGTTTTTTGTCCTGTTGTCACTTTGTGACAACTAGTTATTAAACTTAGTTACATATTGACTAAAAATGATTTTCCTTCTAGTTTCCAGAACCTTCTATTTACAGGAAACAATTAATACTTGTTCACCATTCATCCTTCTCATGTCACTAGTGACTATATATATATTTTTGTCCTGCTTTCAGAACATCTCAACATAAAGAGCCCTAGTCTCTCTACACAGAAAGACTTGTATAGCTTTGATCATCCATTGCATTTATTTGTATTTTCACTATTTTATTTCAGAGGTAGCTGTCTGCAGAACAGGATGCATATATTTACTCCATGTTTCTAAAGCTTTTTGTTTTTCCATTTATTCCCTGCCTAAAAACTCCTAAGGTTCTGTGGGTCTTTGACCATTGCTGAACACTGATATGGTACTTGGAGAGAATTATCCAAAAAAAAAAAACCACTACATTTTTTCCTTCATCATGTAGCCTACTAAACTGCATAAGCCTGCTAAAGCTGCATTTTATTTTTCAGATACATCATTTATCACTTATTTATTTTTAAGTTCATCTCCTGTTCCACTAGCCATTTTCCATCAGGACATTGAGCCTTCTCACAACTCTTTAAGATTACTTTCAGCTGCTACCATTCTGAGGATCTGAGAACCAAGCTGCTGCTTCAGTATTTCCCCCACTCACAATGGCATTAGGAGATAAACCCAAGGCCCTCCAGGACTCCACAATAACTCTCTCCTATTCTCTAATAATTTACCATCAATTCAGTTTTCCTCCACTCTCTTTCACCCACTATTGATTTATAAAACATCTCTTCCTCTTTTCCTGTGGCAGCTGATGAATACTTACAACTTTCAGTGATTAACTTGGTAAAAAAAAAAAAAAAAAGAAAAGAAAAAGCCATTAGGACTTGCCATTCAGCTACGCTGTTGAGTTTTGTTATTTCTCTTCCCTCGTTTGTTTTTAATTCCTACCTTTAAATTAGTAATTCCAATATTTCAGTTTTTATCACATTCTGCCTTAAAGATTTAACAGTAAATACAACTGAAAAATCAACACCAATTGGCACCTAAGAAAAATTCCTTAATTAATAAAAAATATCTCTACAACAATCACTACCATAAGATTTAGTATATACTAGCTTTACAGTGAGAAAAAACAAATCAATTAAACTGTCCCATCAGCAGCAGAGGAGAATCCTTGTACTTTTACCTCTTTGCAGTCCTTTACAATTGGCTGCATCATAGTAAGGTCCTGATGACTTCCACCCATAGCACTACTTGTACTCTTGTTTCTTGCATGCCCTTTCTTAAAAGGAGTTTTTCCACCAGACTGAAACTCCTTAGTTGGAGATGTTGGTGAAGTAGACAGTACAAGTGTTTTCAGTGCTGCTACCTCAGCCTGAAGGACATCAATCTTGAAAATAAAAATATAAAGTCATTAACAAACAAAAACATCGTTATTTGTAGACCAATGTTAAATAATTTAATGACATCTCCATGTTACTGCAAAGCAACACGAGTTTCTTGCACACCTTTCTAGTTATCTGATGTGCCACCGAAACAGACTCTGCATCCACTGGTGTTAGCTAAGAACACTTCTGAGGCAACACAGAACAAGTCAATTCATATTTTAATAGGGTACACACATCTTTCTGCTGTTCACATTACAGCTTTAGGACCATGCAAAGAGACACAGCGAGCAAGCTGGAAAAAACTCACCTTTCCCTGTGCTTCTTTTAACTGTTTTTCTGCTGCAGCTTGTTTGACATTAGCTTCTTTAACCATTTTGTGTGCTTCCTGTAAAAAATGTTTAGCTGGAGTAAATGTTTCACACCAAATTACGAGGTTTTTTTAAAAAAACACCTAAGGAGTTACATCACACTTTTGCTTCACTGAGATATAATTTGTAAATAAGCTGTTCAGCAATCTGCTGAATCTAAATAGTTACAAAACAAAAAATAGCTGCAAATCTATCATCTGGATTCCTCACTGCACCACTTAAGTTCTTTCTCCTTGGCCCAGGGCTCAGATACAGAAATTCAACAACTCCACCCAGTCACAGCCAACCCCCCCCCCTCCAACAAAAACAATACCTGTCATGAATGCCAGCCTCTGGTCACACTTCAGCAGCTGACAATTGAAGTTCCTTGACCCCAAAGAGAAAGACTCAACCAGTAGCAACAAAAACAACAAGGGCACAGTAAAACACTCAAAAGAATTTCTCTCCCCTTCTAGCCAGAATAACCAGTTTTAGTCAAATGCATGAAGAAACTGGTCAAACAACTCAAGCCTGAAGTTTCAGCAGTAATAAAAACATAAAAGATTAAAAATAATTAATGGATTAATAAACATTTCTTAAGTAGGACAAAAAATGCACTAAAAACCAATGTGAGTAAACAAGCAGGACTAAGCTAATAACAAAGCATAAAAGGACTGGGATTTTTTCTATTTTTTTACCCCTTTTTCCAAACATTATTTTACATCAGACTTCTCAGCCTTTTGTCTGCATAACTTATTTGTTTTTTACTCCAATCCAGCAATTTGCACCCATGGTCACATTTCTGTTCTTATCTGATACTTACTGAAGGCAAAAAAAAAAAAAAAAAGGAAAGATCAGGGCCCCACCAACTAAATTAGCTGAGGTAGGACCCTACTTATATCTGTAAAGCGCCTAGCACGTATCTGGACACTATATAAATAAAAAGTTCATACATAATGGCACCAGAAGATCTGGCTGCCACTGGCATACAACACAGCTGTATAGTATGAGTCTGTAAAATGCTCTTAAATAACATACACATGCAGGAATGGGAACATACACATTCATACAATGTGTACAAATACATTAACATTGACCATGCAGTTTCTGCTTAGTGATGTACCTTGGAAAGCAAAGCAAGTTACAGTGCTATTACAGTGGATAAAAAGTAACATATACATCCAGCTGTGTAAAACAAGTCCTGATCCTCAAATGAGATATATTAACATCAGCTCCACCACATTCACTTAGGCAGTGTCATACAGAGTCACTGAAATTAGTGGGATTCAGAACAGAATGTGAATCCAAGGACTGTAGATCCCAATGAAAAAATTAATGAAGAAACCTCAGCACTGTTATACTAGAGACTCTTGGTGAAATCCTATCACAAAAGAGAACTTAAGTGACATGCCCACAACAGCTGGGAGTTCTGAATAATTAAAACTCATTAAATAATCATTATTAATGTGTTATATTTCACGTGTAGCTTTTACAAGTAGATAAATTGTTTAAAGTTAAATGGATAGCATTCGTTTTATTCCTCTGCAGTTCAAATGCCTGTCCAACACCTTCCTCCCCCCAGTATAAACAAATGTTTAAGCTAAAAAATATCCTTCCACTGTTCAATTTATTCTGCTTGGTATTTATATCACGTAATATTTTTAGCAGCTTTGCACTACTGGGATGATGTAATAAATTGCTTTGCCAATCCACATTGCAGTTTGCAATTCAATTTATGAATGCCAATATTTTCCAGGTTTTGACAGCACTTTTGTAGCATTACAACATCAATAATGCTGTTTCTAAAACACGATGTTTTATCTCTATACATATGCTGAAAGCCAAGACCTACTATTTGGTAAACAGAAAGTATAACTGATTTATGAAATTTTACCAACAGGTATGTCTATCATAATTTAGCCTCCAGATATTCCATGAAAAAATGATAACTAATCTTGTTCCAAGTGTGGATTTAAGATTTTGTTAGTTTGTTTAATGAAAGCTCACAACCTTTGCTGGCATCACTGCCATTTTCTTTAAAGAAAACATCCCACAAAGTTCATGGCTCTTCACATTGCAACCAGGTGCCACCCCAGTGCTTCTCTCAGTTTGTCTTCAAACTTGTGGGTGTAACATGCTGCCAGACGCAAAATTCAGAAGCTGAAAGCACGGTTAAGTTCTATACAGTGCTTTACCTCCATTAATCTGGAACTGTGCTATTTTGTATTTAATCACCATGACAACCCCAAATTTAGCTCTTATCTAAATAGTCTCGTTGTCAGACAGAAGCCGCGTCAAAATAGTTATGCCAAAAAATAAGCCTAAATACTTTAAAGCTTTCTGATACATTTTCCTTATTTTCTTCATTTTGTGCCTAGGCAAATTGACAAGCTCAACAAAGCCTCTTATCTGATAGAAAAGTCTACTCCTTGATCTTAAGTTCTCTACCACCACACCCAGGTTTTTAGAACAGAAATCCCTTTATAAGCTTATTGCAGAAAAATTGCATAAAAAACACTGATACTACATAAAACATCTGGCTCAGCTTCCTTTATGTATATCACATCGAAGACTCCAACAAACCTCAAACAGACTAGCTGTAAGTTCTTCCAATTCCTGTCCAAGTTGATCTCGCACTTTAGAAAGCCTTTCACATTCTTCATCTTTTAACTTCAGCTCCTATGGAAAATTAAAAGTTATTTATTCTGACTTAGAGAAGTAATTTGGCCTCTTAAAGCTAACACCACAGAGGGGGGTAGAAAAAAGGAAAAATAGGAGGAAAACAAAACCTTTGCTAAACAAAGCCTTTCAACATATTCATCTTTAAACTGGAAGCAATTAAATTAATGCTGTACATACATTGCTATTTCTTCCTGCTATACAGCAATATTCCAGCAGAATCTGCAGTATCTCTAACCTAAACATCAGCATTTCCAAAATTCTAAGAAAAATAATGAAAAAGCAGCTTTCCTTTTCCTGAAAGTATGGAAGACTTAAATAAGGGACAGAATATCAGTTCTGTTTTCCTATTCCTTAACAGATACATAAGTACTTGATTTTACTGGGATTTTTTTTTAGTTTTTTTGTTTGTTTATTTTTCAAAATATCATTGTCTCAAGATGATTCCTAACTCCCTTACAATCTTAAAACATGACAGAAATAGCATCTCCCTTGTAGGTCTCCTTGTAACTTACACAGTCACGAAGTCACACTGTAATTATATCCTTATTCTCATTAATGCAGATTCATAAATCAAATGAAAGTAGCTTACAAAATTCAAGCTGTTATTTGTCTATGATATTATTAAAATATTACTGGAATGAAAAGGGCCTGACCATATATCACTTTCAAAGGAAGACCTTAGCACAGATTTGGCAGCATAAGGGTTACACATGCCCAATCTTGTCTGTATTTTCCTACGTCTGATGGAAAAGGGGGGTATTTTTTGCAAAGGAGTATAAAAAGTTTGGTGAGTTTGGAAGAGTTGCCCTTTTTCACCCATTAAACCCTGGAAGCTCTAGCAGGAAAGAGGACAGGGAGGGGAAAAAAGAAAAAGCGAAGAAAAGCAGAAAGCAGCCCATTCTGACCTTTCAAGCATTGCTTTTGCCCGTAACTCCTCTCCCATTTCCAGACCCCACCCTAGGCTTTCCCCTTCTTCCTTTCCTCTGCCTATCTATCTACTACACTCCCATCACTCCCAAGACATAGGATCCAAATCTATCACTGACATGTTAGAGATTCCAAATGCCATCTAACAATAGTTTGCTTCCAAAACTGCAGAAACAAAGAATACACCTGCCTTCAGAAACCTCTGGCAGGCTAGTTTCTACTGAGGCATAAAAAGGCCAAAGCATCAGCTTTTGTATTTCGCTGGGAGGCATCTCTCCCAAAGTTACCATGACTGAGTAAAGTGTACACAGTAATGTAGGAAACCAAATGTTGCCTTATAGCAGGCTATTTCTGCAGTGAAACTGGCAACAATTTTCCTCTGGGACGAGGATTCTCCTGTCTAACTTCACCTCCTAAATTTGACAAGCATATGAGGACCAGTCAAGACACACATATTGTAAAATACATTATTTATTCTTTTTATTTGTTATCAACTTTGGACATTTTGATCAAATTTTATTCCAATTTGCCATTTTGATTTTTTGCTTTCCCTATGTAGCCTTTTAGCTGTTATAAGAAACCATCACTAAAATGTTTCTCTTTTTTTTTTTCTTCTAATTTTTCCAATATTTCTCACATAAGGTATGGTTGCCAGCAGAGAAATGGAAGACTCTGATGCAAAATCCTTAAAGCCCAAGTTTCACATGTTCCTATAAACACAGCAAATAGGTCAATACTTTTTAGCTTTTTGGTTTATTTCACTGATTTATTAGGAGTATGCTGCATACATACAAGACAGCATAAAAGGAGGTTGGAATAAGATTCAGGTCAAGACTTGTCAAACTCATGTAGACAGAACTACTCTTGTTCACTTTCAGCCTATCATTATCAATACACTATTTTAGGTGAGACTGTTGCAACTTTGCCTGTTACTGGAAAGATTAGAGGGAAGCTTAGACTAAAATTCAGGCAGACAAGTAAAGCTACTTAACAAAAGCCAAAAGGGAGACAATGGCATGCAGTGTATTGCACATAGCAGCTTAGCTACATTTGTCAAATACGGGGCAAATTCCTGCGACATGATTCAGGAGGAGAATAACAGGACACCTTATTTTGTCAATTAAGTTTAACAGCTCAGGCTGATAGTTTTTTCTAAGCAGGGAAGAAATGAAGAGTATTCAAATCAAAAGTTACTGAAGCCTTTGCTACCATTTGTGCCTTACAGTCATCACTGAACACTTCCACCTACTCAGAACACAGACAACTGTGTGTACTAGGTTTACCACAACACTGAGGTCCTTCCAACATTGCTGTTCTGAAAAAGTAACTGTGGGAAAAAAAAGGTATCATAAAACAGAATACACACCAATACTAAAGTAGGTGATAAAAAATTGTAAACTGCAGGGTAAAAAAACCCTTAAATACATATACGCGTTTCTATATCAAGAAGTCACTTTATTGCTTATCTCATTTTGACCTTCATGATCAGAATGCAGGTTGGTTCTCTATGAGGAAGCAGTAAGAAATGCAAGTTACTGCTTCAAACAATTAAATCTTTGGATTCTAGAAAGAAAGTCATCCTGGGTCTAGTTCAGCAATTTAAGCAAGTCACCACTAGATCCAGAAGATCTAGAAGATCAAGATGAGAGAAAAAATTTCCACAGGTATCACCTAAAATGAGAACAATGGAATACTGCTGAAGCAGCCAAGAGGGTAAGCTGTACTCTGGTGTGCATTAACCACAGCACAATCAAAAGTAGTGATTCCCCAAATATATTTACCATTTGTGTGGTCTCCCAAGGAGTACCAGGAACTGTGGTTCCTGGTTCTGCGATTCACAAAGAGGTGCTGAAATTTGGATGCATCCAGAGGAGGATGAAAAAGGTTCATAAGCCTGAAGGCACATCCAAAGGGGAGCAGCTGAGGACACTGTGTTTGGTAAGCTCACAGGAAAGGAGACTGAGAGGCAGCCTCATTGCTCTCTGCAGCTTCCTAAGGAGCAGTGGAGAGGGAGGCACCCAGCTTCTCCCTGGTATCCAGTAACAAGACACATGGCACTGGCTCAAGTTGCATCAAGGAGGTTCATGCTAGACATGAGGAAAAGCATTTTACCAAGAGGAGGATAGTTAGACATTGGAACAGACTTCCTGGAGTTGCTTGCTGCCCCAATACCTGTCTATGGCATTTAAACAACGCTCTTAATGATGAGCTTTTAGCAGTGGGTCAGTTCAAAAGTGGTCTGACAGTCAGGCTCCATCTTTACAGGGACCCTTCCAACTAAAACAAGCCTTTAATCACTTAAAGACAGCAATGAACAGCTATAACTCATCTGTAGCAGTAAAAAGCTGGCAGTCTCTTGCAATTTGTTTTAGTGAAGCTTGAAAGCTATGTTTGGTGGAGGTCAGGAATGCTATTCTATTTTCCTTTTTATTCTCTGTTAGTTTACAAGCAAATTACAGTGGAAATTTAAGAATGCCAGATGTTCTCCTACAATGCTACTGGAATTCCTTGGTAGTTATTGTAAATATATTTATTCATTAATCCATGCAGAGTTTTCAAAATATCACATTTGTTTATGAAAAAAAAAAACAAAACAGATTAACCACCAGTGTTAGACTACTCAGAAATACTATACTAATGGCAATAAACTCTGCTACACTGGATTCTTTGACAACACAGGTGGAAAAACCTACTTCAAATTCCATAGTAATACATAAGATCTGAAGACAAACGAAGTAAGATCTAGTTTGATCTTATGACAGGCAGAATGCATACAGAAACCTAAGCCTCTGAAACAAAATCCATATCTGAGTAACACGTTCAAAAAAGATATGCTGAAATCTACAATGACTTGCTCTATACTGTCATTCTTTCATGAGAGTCACTTTATCAGGGTGAGAAGAATTCCCAATTTCACTCTTAATAGAGAAATATCAGGAAATATCAAAAATGTAGATTTCTGCTATAAAAATCATAAATGGCTTTACTTGCTGCCAACAAGCCTACCGATCTCACTCTGAAGACAGCATGGAAGTCATTCTCAGGGTACGATATTTACAGTTGTCAGCTCCAGGAGATTGCTCTTTCCTCAACAAGAAGGAGCAAACTAGCAGTAAGAGCTGGAGATTTCAGTGTTCCAGGAGAAAACACCACCACGTTTGTCTCTGTAGTTATGGATGGCATGGTCAGCGATGAATTTCACAGCCAAGTTACACAGAAATTCAAGGAAGATGTGGCCATGAGCTGCTACAGCTCAAAAATACAAGCAAGCAACCTGAAGCACAGGCAATGCACTGGTTACTTAATACAAAAAACAAACAGAAGGTGTCCCATTGCAAACTTGCACATCAAGAAATTCCATATTGCAAAATACCACCACTTTTCTCTCAATGTTATTTAAATGTGCTTCATTTAGTTTCAATAACCATGGTGTTATGTCTCAATTATAGCTGAAGAAGAAAAATAAAGAAACACACAGAAACATAAGGAGATACACAGTGATTCAGTGCCTCGGAGTGTATTTAAAAAAAAAAAAACATCAGGAAAAATAAGGTGTTAAAAGAGGGGCAAAACACACAGAAAGGTTCAGATCATTTAAAGTGGGCTCTTCAGTTCCATTTGATACAGAGCAGCCGGAGTGTATAAATAAATAAATAAATAAATAAAAAGAAAAAGAAGTAAAAGGCCTGAATGGGCTCAGTGAAAGGTGAAAAATCTGCCAAGTTTTAATGACTAAAAGCTATGTTCAGGCAAACATGCACCCAGCATTACACACTGTTACTGCAAAATGCTGCCCTGCTGTTACCTCTGGCTCAACCTTTCTCATGATCTTACGATACGATTCAGTCCTGCAACTTATCTAGATTGACACAGAAAAATGTCATATCTGTATATACCACATATAACAAAAAGAAAACAAACAATGGAGCATATGAAAAAAAAGGTTGCATTCAAAGAAGCAGAGACATTAAAAAAGAATCCAGATAATAGATTCCTAGGCTTCAAAATTTCTATGTCCCTTCTAGCTCTCCTTCCAGTTACAACTGCATCAAATTCAAATCCATCTGCCTTTAATACATGCCACAATTGCATACATGCTTTGGGTAAAAAGAAGTTTGGAAGAAACATGCAAGACAGCAAATTGGTGCTCACTTCGTTAATTCCTGGAAAGTCTGTATGCTTTCTAGGATGAACGATCTCATAAAATTCAAGTACAAATTGCCATTCTTACTTTTCACACTGTTCCTGACAAAGCTTATAAACCCAAGGGAACCACAGAGTCTTAAAGGGAATTTAAAAGCACAATGTTAAAAAATAAAATAAAAAAAATTGAAAAAAGCTTGATATAAGCAGCACGTATTAATTGTATCTCTGCAGGCTTTTAAACTCAGTACTCCTTGACCAAGCTAAATATAGCTGGATATATATTCAAAGACTGTATGACACTGAATAATGCAGGGGGACACAGACCTGTATGAACAGCCACCACTTTTGGAAAAGAAGCAATCAGAAACAAAACTGAGTACAAAAGTCTAGTTTCTATTACGCAGTGGAAGGAGGTATATACTATGAAAGGAATAGGGGTTGTTGTTGTGAGTCTGTAAAGATTCCTGTGTTACTGAGCAATCCTGAACCACTGAAAGTCTATGACAAACAAGCAAACAAAGGTTATCCATCTAGCGTAATACTGTAAGAATCAACCTAATGTGCTGCGAATTAACAAGAAGTTTGAAGTCAACATTCTCAAGTCAGAGTTGAATCTTTTTTTTAACATGCAAACTGCTTGAAACAACTTGAATTTTTCTTTTTTCTTTTACAGTCTTAACAGCAGCTTTACAGATAATTAATGTTTTCAGTTAATTCAAAGGTAATAGTAACAGATCTGAGCTGCTGATTTTAAGTACATTAGTTACAATTTTGTACTCTGACAGGAGCTGGAATACCTCTTTCTTCTAAAGTTTAAAGTTTAGTTTGATCTTACTTTCTAGGGTCCCAAGTTTAACTGATCAGTTTATATATTCACATGTAAGGTCCCCAGACTTAGATCAGGTTAATGTTTCCTTTCTGTAGTCGAATACTAAACTCACCTTGGCAAAGGAAGCAACTATTCCGTGACAAAACAACCAACAGAAGAAGCATATCAGAATCCACATTTAAGATTCACATTGACAAGGGCAAATGCAACTATAACAGAAACGATGAGTACATTCAACAGAAAGAGGCAGCAAGCAAAGAGGAAAAGTTCAAACACAAGGTAAGATGAGCTTAAATCTAAGCAAAAATGAAATCAGATAAATGAGGGGGCACAGACACAAACAGCACAAAGTCTAGTAGGAAGTTTAAGCACAGAAGGATGTTAGAATGGTAAATAACGGCTTTGCATTTATATAGCTCCATCCATCCAAACAAGACAAAGCGCTTTACAAATATTAACAAATTGAGCCACAGTGTCCTCAAAGGTGCCCATATTCACTCTGAAGTGTGGTGTCACAGTACTCTAAAGAACTTCAGTGACATCTTTATTGCTTTTTTCTACACAAGCATTCCTTTCTGATACTTAAGAGGAATTAAGAATCATGTTCTAAAACACTCCTATACTCCACAAGTTACATTTTTATCCCAGAGGAGAAAGACAACTTGAGAGATATATAATCAGCATTATAAATACTTAAAAACTAACAAGATGACAAAAGAATTACTCTTATCCTCAAATGTCAGAATGAAGGACTAGCCTAAATTTCTAAGAAAAAAAACCAAAAAAACATTTAACCAGCAATGTAGCAAAAGCTTTACACGTTACACAGCAGCAGCACTAGAAATAAAAAATAAAAAAATTAAAAAAAGAACCAACACTGTCAGGAAATAAATTTAAGACATTAGCACTGCAGACATTCAGAATAACCACAAACAATTACACTGTAATAATACTATTATAAATGAGTAGACTCAGACTGCACCTTCTGGCCCATCTATCATTCTGCCACAAGAATCACGGTGAGAAGAGAAAAAGCAGGAGGAGACAAGACAACAAGCCTTACCCTCTGAGCTTTTGCAAGTTCTTCTTTCAATCTTTCATAGCCCTTTTCTCTTACTTCCAGTACAGATGGGCTCCGTAAGTGAGATAAACTGTCTGTACTCAAACCAAAAATATCTTCGTTTCCTTCAGCAACATCTGCTACTGTAGCACCCTGCAAATACTCTTTCTCTGCATTATTGCTCTCCTTTCTGGAATTATTGTGATTGAATGACCCACTCTGGGGTCCAGAGGTAGAACAAAGTACTGCATCCGTAACATTGATGCTGCAAAGAAAGGGATAAGGTTTTCTTAATTTATAACATAAATAAGAAGTGTTTTAGAAATGGCAGTAGTAGTGCTGAACGTACTGCTACAGACACAATTTAACATTAGACACTATATTGGAATTCTATCTTTAGTAAAGCAAGTAGTTCTAGAAACAAAAAATCACCAGTAAAGAGATGCACAAAGCTTACCTGACACCTGATACTTCCCCACAATTCAGTTGTCTGGGAGATGAATAAACAGGTTGCGTGGGAAGGTCAGAAACATTCAATGCATTGGGTTGGATTGGTGTGGAGGACACAAGAGAAGGATGTGGTCGGTAAATAACGCTGGGTGAGGTAGTTTGTTCCTGAGTCCCTGGCTCCTTTACTCCAAGAAGATCCGGTGTAGTGGGCGAAGCGAGGTTCACTTCATGGAAGCCTTCCAAGGGGTCACTGGCCATAATAAATGCTTCATCATATGAAGCCCTAAACGAAATAAACAGTCACATCATCAGAATGCAAACAGGAAATAGTTATCTTTATATATATCATTACATCTGTTACATTTATTTGAATTTTTAAAAGCTAGACAAATATGATCAGAATAGTTCACGTTGGAATGGAAATAAGTATCAACTTCAACATCCACACATTTTTTCTTCATACTGGGTTGTGAACTCAAAAGATCTTACTAAGAACAAACTTGAAATCTAAAAGTCAATATAGTCTAAGACTGTTTTGTATCAAAACACGTATTTTATGTTCAAGAATGAGAACCAGCAAGAAAAAAAAGAAAGAACTTGTAAAGTTTCCACCTTTAATCTCAATGAAACAAATATTCTAGAGACAGAAATCAGTGAATCTTTAAATAAATAACAGTCCATAGCAGTTTTGGTTAATTTATGTTTAATCTTGTAACACTTCATTGGAGTGACAGAGCTAGTCAATAAGACTTCTCCTGAAGCACGATGATGCGCACTTAATATGTAAGATAATTAAGTGATGACTGTTCACTTAATAAGTATCACGTAAGATATGAGTACACTGCATATAATTTGCATAAAAGTGTGCAATTAATTTGGACTATTTAACACACATTGCCTTTTAATTTTTTTTTAATTCCATGCTTTTCATCACAAAACGGTACAGCACAAATTACACAAGCTCCAACAAAGAAGCTCCTATTTTCCTCACAGTTTATCAGACCTCATAAAATCTTCATGTGACTCAAAACTATAAACTGGCACTTTTATAAAGATAAAAGTGAAGCTTCACAAGGATAACTAACATGGAAGAGAACTGTAGCATCTAAATGACAGAAGACATTCTGTTTTAGAGAAAATCTGATTCACCCTTCTTGTTGAAAAGAGCAGGTAGGGAACAGATTAGAAACATGAGGATGATAACCACGAAGAGATGTCATCTGCTTTCTGTTGCAGTGTACATTCAGCTCATTATCTGTTTCATAATTCAAAGGAAATGCCATGAATGGAATCCACAAGTAAGTATACACACCAATGTTTTAGTTACATCAAGGCATTTTGATCACCTTAAACCCAAAGAGCTCTGCTCAAAACTTGCTTTTTTGTCTCAAGTATTGACTAAGAGAATATGCAGCCATGTTAAACAAGTTGCTTTACCACATTATCAAGTACATTTGGAGCAAAAGTTAGAATAGAAATTTTTCATACAGCAAGAGTAAGTAACCTACAGCGTTGCTGTCTTTCACAATTGCTCCCCCCCAAAAAAAACCAACAACTACTAAGAAACTGCCAAACAAGCACAGAGGGGACCCTATGTAAATGAAAAGGGACACACAGTGGCTGGCAACCCTGCCCACAGCAGGGGTTGGAACTGGATGGTCTTTAAGGTCCCCTCCAACCCAAACCATTCTGTGATTCTGTTTTCCATTCTATGCAGAAATCCACTGTATTTTGATCAACAGCAGCCACACAAACATCATTAATAAAGCAAACTGCCACAATTTTGTGGTATGGAGCTTTTCTAACATAATGCAAACATGAACAGCTTATTTTCGAGTTCCATTCAAGTAAGCTTTACAAATACTCTTGTTTGCTTTCTCTATAGTTCTCCTTAGCTATTACGAACATTCTGATTATATGCTCTGTGTGACAATAAAATCTGTTGAGCCAACAGATTAAAGTAAAGAGGCTGCCAAAGCTGAGGGACATTTCTTCAAGGTTAAATGTCAAAAACATTTTCAGGTCAACAGTAGAACAATTCCACGTCGGCATTCAGCACTCAATAAGCTAAACATTGCCATCTTTGAAAGAAATAAAATGCCAGAAATAGTCCTCATAGATGGAGCTGAAAATAACCTTATCCCTAGTCTCAAAGTCAGGTTCCCATCTACAGGAACACATCTGCTTTCATTGCTGCCATCACCCCCTTTTCCCATTACCAAATACATCCCAAAACCTAATACTATGACACCAGTAATGAGCACCATGATGTCTCTTCCCATTCCCAGCTCCTTTGGATTCCAGCCTTCATAATTAGCACAAGATGCAGGAAGGCACAGGCTTCTGCATAGCAATGCTGGAAGGCTGCCTGCATGCTTTGCCTACAGCACGTAGGACCAAAACCACCCACCAGAATCAAAGAGAGGGAACGCAGATGAAAGCAAAATGGGAACAACCACTCTTTTACTTCTTCCCTTCTGGTGACTTGTTTCCATTTTGGCTCCACTGAAAACAGCCCAACTCAACGCCCAGCAGCAGTGCCCCAGTTCAATGTTCAGCATCACCAGCTGTTTGCAGCTGCATACCCCACTGAGATGAAGTCTTCCTCAGTTATTAAAAAGGACAAGATAGTAAGGACGAGACAGTAAGTAAAGAAATGTGTAGAAGTGATAAAGCCCTTCAGTTAGGCTCTCCAGGGATGGTCAGGTGGGCACTGCCAGGCACGCCATCTGGAGAACACTTTTCATTCACAACTTTTTTCTTCCCCATGCTACTTTGAAGGGAGAGGCAGAGGTAAGACAAACCACCTATGTCAGGAGAACAAGCCTGTGTCAAACACCTCCATTTGCAGACCAGCCAGTGCCAGAATGTTTTAACCAAAATGCTTGCTGACCACGTTACATATGGACAAAACTAAACCTACATCCAAAGAACTTAGCAATCCTGAAAAAAAAAAAAATAGAACAGTTTCCTTTTGGCAAAGAGCTCTATAAAGTAATGGTAAACAACAACAGCACCACATATTAAATGCCAGTGTTATTAAAGAGTATGGGTTTGGTTCAAGCTTTGTGGGTTCTCTCATTACTGAGAAACATGCAGCCTTGCTGTGAAGGCACACGACAACGTGCACAGCAAGCAGGGGCGTTTACCAGGAGCTGTGATGACAGCGTGTAAAAAGCCACAGTGTTGACACAGTGCTCTATCTCACTGCTATTGAGAACAGCAACCGATATCCCGACACATTTCAGGGCAGCACACTTATTAAGTAAACAAAATCACCAATTTCTTTTGTACTTCCCTTGCCATACTAATACATAGGAAAACACATAGCATTCCTGTCTATCCAATGTGACCGTTTTTGTTCTAAATGATAGTAAGCAATTAAAATGATGTACAAAAATCAGTTAATTGTCATAAACTAGTATGAAACAATAGCATAAGTTATTTTTACCTGAAAATAATGCAAATTTGTTATACACTGTCAGAATTTTGCCCTATCTTCCAATCCATCTGCTGCCCCACTTGCACTGTGAATACCCACGTAACTTCCCAAAGGAACTATGCACAAAAATTTATCTAAGATTAAATAAAAGTGATTACAAAGAAACCAGTTAAACAACAGTTAAATATGTTCCTATCTCTTCTAATGGGAACCACGAGCTGTAAATGTTGTGAACAGTCAAATTAAAATGCTTCACCAAGACCTCAGAAGGGGTCAGCTCCTTGTCCTAATCAGAGCAGTTGACACCACAAAGCAGTAACTTACCACAGTGGCAAGTTTTCTTCTAGAGTTTCTCTTTTCTGGTCTGCTTTTCAAAGCTGTCATTTCAGCTTGCTGGTATTTGAAAGCAAGCTCCTAATTGCTGGAAAAGCCATTTGGTGGTGGCATCGCTTTCCAACATTTTATACATCAAAAAGTTATTGCTTTTTAGTTTTAACAGTAAAGAGCACAACAGAACTGTCTGTTATCTGCTAAAGGAAATAGAAGGGAAAAAAAAAAAAAGAAGAAAGGAGTCACTATTTCTAAACATCACGATGACAAGAAAACTCCAGTTAGCATTTACCAAAAAATGCGCATACTACCTGTACTGTTTTAATATTTAGAAAGGCCTTCTGTGTGGGGATAATGAAATCTCAAAGGCCTCATTTATTAGACTCCAGAGACTGCTTCTACTGGTAGGGGGGAGGCAGCAGGGGGAGCATGACAGACAAGCAGATTTTTTGTACCAGTTCCTCAGGACTGGCATTTGCCCACCATAAGGCCTGTATTATTCTCAGTGGTTTTGAAATATCTGGCATTTATACAGCCTGGAATGTGAGATACTTTAAGCCCTAAAGAACCCAGCAGGAAATTAGAGTAGCAGACTAACAAACACATACCTGTTAAAAAAGCAGTCCGGTTACTGCAACTCCATACCCAGCATTGTTTGTAAGGCTCACGTGGACATTAGTTTAAAGCTCAGAGCACCAATTCGACTACAGCATATGAGATGTTTATCAGATGTTGGCATTTGATAAAGAGGTTTGGAAGATTTTTATATTTCCTCTCCTCAGAGACAAACAAACTTAAATACTGCTACCACTGCTAGCTCATCGTGCTGACAAGTTCCAGATTTGACACAGAAATTTCCTTCAAGCTTGTCATAATCATGCAGGTGAGAGTTTTTTGCAGAACTTTTCACTTAGGGAGTCCAAATTTGCAACAAGTTATTTGTAGGGCAGGAAGATACACTAGGGAAAAGAAAGTACTGATTCTTCCAGTGTTCAGTTACCACTTTTATTTGTGAGATACATTAGGTAACGTATTTACCAACAGATAGTAAAAGAAACAGGTGAGTCTGTAGAATTCTAGAATTAGCAAAGAAAAAATTGCTTGAATATGATGTTTTTCCACTGCATGCTCTCCCATTTTGTGATACCATGCTATAATGCAGACTTCTTCCATTCCTTACTGTTAGCCATTTCACTCTGTTTTAAAGCATATAAGACTATTCAGTAGCAAGATCACACAAAATAAGAACTTACGTTCTGCTGAACTGCTGATTAAAAAAAAGCCTTTTAAATTATTATTGTTGGGATGTCTCCCATGAGAAGAAATCAGGTTCAGACAGCAAGCACTGCCTCTCTTACACGAGGGAAGAAGTAGCTCACAAGATTCAGAGAGCTCTATTCATGAAGCCCTCGTGAAACTTATAAATAAATATGGCTTAGAGTCTGCTACATAGCGTACCTCTTACTCCAGAGAAAAGTCAGCCCTCTGGGAGGTAGAATCGTACTGTAGATATTTAGAAACGTACTGTAGACACTCAAAGTAGAGCACTCCGTTCACAAAGCCTCTCTAAGCCCAGTGAATGGGCCTGCAGAGAGCATTCCCTTTCCAGATGCTGTTCTGGAGGCACAGGGCAGCTCTGCCTTACCGCGGGAGCACAGCTCAGGTTTGCCCCGGGCTGCGTGCAGCATAACTAGTGCTAAGACTTTAGCTCAAGATACACTCACCTCCATTTAACACTGAAAACGTGTAATTAGTCAAAGGAATCACACATCGGAGCACGCAAAGCATTCTAGACGCGTGTGCATCTGGCTGAAACCAGGTGCTGGATAAGAGCCCTTCCAACCCGAGCCACTGCGAGCCGTAACTATGGGGTCTAACACAACTTCTAGCCAATTCATCACAGACACACACACACAAAAAAGAAAAAAAAAAAAAAGAAAAAAAAAAGAAACGTCTAAAGCACACGTTTATTTTCCGGGAAAATCCATCAACCTAAAGGGCACAAAGATGTGCTCCCGCGGCGTTCCCCGTGCATTTGGCATGACGGCGACAAGCGCTGCATCCCGCCGTGATCAGCGTGAGCTGGGGGTGCGCTCGCCTTTGTTATTTATTGAAAGCGTAACGAGAGCGGTGAATTATTGATGGCTCTTCGCTCGGTAACATGAACCAAGGGCAGAGGCACGGCAGGCCCGGCCCGAGCACACTCGCTGAGCGGCTCTATCAACAATAACATTACTACAGCAGCACAGCCGCGGGCTTCGCCCTGTATGGCACTGAGGAACGCGGGCACCGAGCAGATGGCAGCCGAACAACCTCGCAGCTGCCTGCAAGAGCCGGCGATCCCACAGTGCCCACAGGTGAGCGCCGTGCGACGGCGGAACTGACCCGAGCATGGCTCGCTCGGCTTCCCCTCACGCCACGCAACAAACTCTGCCCTCGGCGCGCCGTCCCTGCCACGCACACCGCGTCCCGCCGAGCCCCGCTCCCGGGGGCACTGCCCCACGCTGCCGTACCTGCGCCCAGCCAGCCCCAGCAGCCGCCGCCGCACCGCGTCCCTCTGCCAACCTGGGAGGGGGGCGGGCGCTGGGCTGCTGCCGCGCATGCGCTCCTCCGCCGCCCCGCCCTCTGGGACAGGGACAGGTGTGAGCGGCCCCGCTGCCTTCTGTGGGGCTGGGGCCGCCTTCCTGCCCACTTGGGAGGAGACCGCCTCACAGCCCCATAGCCCCGTAGCCAAATGCGCTGCCCGGGGACGAGTGCTGTCCTGAGGGAATTAGTGCAAACGCTGCCAGGTGGGTAGACAGCCCCGCAGCTTCGGGAGGGATCCATCATCCTTTCTGTGTTCCTCATCTTGAGGGAGGGCTGGGGCACCACTTTGCTCAAGGGGGGTCAAGGACTAAAGGCTGAATGCTTTTATACTGTGAAAAAGGCAGAGAAATTGATCCTTCTGTGGTCAGCGGTAAGGTGCTTTATTGCACAATTAAAAACGAGACGCGTACGGGATCATTATGTGGTGGTTTTCCATTGGTGAGGCACGCACTGCCCTCAGTCAGGCTCTGAGCCTGTCCACTGTAGTAATAAAGACTGAACTGCGACTTGTGCGCGCAAGACTTGAGAAGTCAGGCCACACACACAGCCAAAATAAAGCTCACGCACTACAAGGATGTGTTTTTCCATCTCTACTAGCTTGTCTGATAAAGAGAGATTACCGCTAGTTCTAATCTTGGTTTACCTCCATCCCTAAGCCCTCGTTACATGGCCTCAATAGGGCCACAGCAGAGCTGGCGGTATTCCAGCTGCTTGCAGGGTAACACGTGGCCTTCGCAGGTTTGTTTGCCTTCGAAGTCTTGGTCTGCATAATTTTGAGTTTTATATACCTTTAAAAGCAATAAATGAGGCTTCATTTTACCACCGGCCCAATTACGTTGCTCGCTCCAAAAGTAAGGTCTCCTATTTATTTCCATAGAAACTACAACCAAAACAAAAAGCACAATAATGCTATTTGGTAGAGCAAATTCTCAGCTACAAAACACTAATTTTCAACGCAGTCACCACTATTAGCTCTGCGTTTTCGCCTCCGATGAACAAGAGCCTGCGTGCCATGCTTGTCAAATCTGCTCCAGTACAGGTGCCCCACAGTCGCTTTTAACCAGGTCTGAAACACATCACCTGCTGCCTCGCTGTGCTCCCATCCACTCTTTGGTATCCTTAAACATTTAGCAAGTGTCAATGAATGTCAGTGGGTGCCAATTTTTCCTCATGCAGGAATTCATTGCCACCCCTTTGCTTCATACACACATCCATGTCAGACACAGTTGTGTCAGACTGCCCCTCCCTGCCATCTGTCATATGACAACATGTAACAGGATATTGGCAGAAAGGTTCAACTTCTACTGCTGTACCACCATCATCTGCCTGCGGCATCATGAGCCAACATAATAAAATAGGAGGCATTACTTTCAGAACAGCCCTTGTAGATCACCCTTAAGTGCTTCACGTGACAGCAGTATCTGTTTCATGCTGTGCTTCGATCATGGTTAATGCAGCTGAACTGAAAGATGTGCTGCAGTGGTGAGGAACTCAGCAAAAAAATGCATGTAAACAAGATCTTGTCCCATTCATCAGTCAAGAATCCAGGCCATCTTACAGTCAATAATTGAAATGTTAATTGTCTTGACAGCTTTCCACTGAATATGAAAGAATCCTGTTTGACCAGTCCTGCAGGACACAGCCACAAACAAATCATATTGTCTGTGACACATTAACTATTACATCCACCAAGCAAGATCTTCACTTTGGGCAAAATGACAAATTGAGATGAGAAAGACAATGTCAAAAGAGAAACTTCAATGTTATTCATCATAAAGTAGACTTATTAACTATAAATGACAGTATATTCTAAACCACTTTTCAGTGTGTAAATCTACTCAGGGGGCTCGGACAGCAGATATGGCTTTAGAGAATCATCACCCACAGCTTTTCTGGACATAATTGGAAAACCAAGCAGTGCAAAGAGTAGAGTACTCAAATAGTGGTATAACCTGAAGGTTGTTGCAAGAAGCCTCATAGAACTGAGATTTTCAACTTGAAGAGCTTCGACCTTTAAAATGATTTAATTTGCTAATATCACCATGCAATAGAACCCGCGCAGTGCTATCAGAACACAGGTTTGCCAAATTAGAAGATGCTTCAGGAAGTTCATTAAAACAGGATTGCAGAGGAGACGTGACAAGTGTAATCAGAAGTTGAAAACAATGTATTAAGACGTAGTAAACCAACAAGAGTCTATAATTAGGATCTGTAATCCTATAGTTCTTAATCCTGTACATGACTGTACTTGGCATGACGATCTGCTGTCTTAACCAGATTAGACATCTTGCATTTCAAGAAATAAAAGTGATACTCTTCCAAGGACATTTGACTACACTAAAATTAATCACCAACAGATTTATTTTGTCAGAGTATTCCTGTATTATGTTGTATGTAGTCAGACATCATCAAACTACAGAAACTGTGCTCAAAATTAAAAGCTGGAACCATTTTGATTAAACCCAGAGACATAAGAAGGAAGAGTAAACATTTTTCCCCAAAAAATCTGTTTCAAAGAGCACTTTTATTCAACCCACGGTTCCTTCCCAAGCTACACATCAGTGTTCTCATTTGGTCTATTTTGAATTGGTTAAAGTTTCTCACATGCACATATAAACACTACCTCCAGCTAGTGAAATCTTTCCTCCTCCAGGTTGGGTGGAAAAGGAAAGAAGCAGTTGTTCTCTTAACAGATGTTTGGGTGTGCAGCGTGGAAGGATGTCTCGATAATTTCATGGTTTGTGGTTTATAGACCTGCAGTTGTTTTTGTTATTCTCTCTGAGCTTCTTCCTGTTGGACCTTATTGTAGAAGAGTAGTGCTCAGGTCTGGGCACAGCACTCCAGCCAAGATCTGAACAACTCTGACTGCTATGTCACATGCCTGCTTCTGTATCCCAGCAAAAGCCTTGCTTTTTTAATCCTTGGTAGCAGAATGCTGCTTAGCCAGTCCTGTTTAGGTGTGATTGGACTTATGAACATACTTCTATGTCCATTCATTCTTACTGAACCCTAATCACATTCTGAAACAACAACAAAAGATTTTCTGGGCCTTCCTATCTTGCAAATTTAGTAAGTACACTCCCTATTCCATTATCAAGTCATGAATCAAGTTATTGCATATTATCAGAACTAGGATGATTCTCTGAGATGATAGGCTTTAATAGTTAACCATTCAAAACTGTGGTTTGAGCATGGTTTTTTTCCCTTACTTTTAATGACATGTCATAGGAGGGAATTCCAAAAGCCTGCCTATATCACTTATATTACTTCCTTCCTACTTCTCTTGGAGTTAGCCAAATGATCTGCTCACATCAGACAATAAATCTGTTGTAGAATCAAAACCCCAAAACAGTTCATAGTCCTCTCCTCTGTTACAAATGTCAACTGAATCAGCATGAGAAATAACATCTTGAAACAATGTCTTAAAAGTAAATGTTTGTTAAGGGCTTGTATTCCTTAATAAAAGTTGAGATTTAAATACAAAAAAAAAATAAAAAATAAAAATGCAATACTGGGAAAGAAATTCCAAAGCTCATTGATGCAGTATAACAAAAATTGCACATTCTTGGCCATGTTCAAAACAAAAAGATAATCAGACTTCTATATGACTACACAGAACCCAGCCTAATTAGGGAAGACACAAATAAATGAAGAAAGAATACGCATTCTCATTTTAAGGGTAAAAAGCAATAAATATCAAGAAATAAGAATAATTTTCCTCTGTGAGCAGTTTGCAATTGTCCACTTTGACCATAAGACTGATTCTGCAAACAAGTTGCCAGGATAAGTGGATTCTTCTGTTGCTTATAAAACAAATAGTGCTTCTAGGTTTTCTGAAGGTGTTTGTAAATGCAATTCAATGCTAAACGGAAGGAACAAAAAAGCTGTAATGGCCTCACCAACTTATATAAGGACTGACACGTGGTCTCATTTATCTTTAGAAACAAGCCAGGGACAGATCGTGAGTGCAATTATAAATAGTAAAATATGTTCATCCCTGGTTGGAAAATGGCAAAGATGCCAAACCTGAACTCAGAAAATAGACAGTAAAAATATGAAGTGCATTTTCACCTGAAAGTTCACCCTGTGAACTATGAAGCTAACAAACTTTGTAGTCCTGGTAAATCATAAAATGGCTTAGGTTGGAAGAGACCTCAAAGCCCAGGTCCAACCCCCTGTCATGGATAGGGTTGCCACCCACCAGATCAGGCTGTCCAGTGCCCTATCCAACCTGGCCTTGAACACCTCCAGGGAGGCATTCTTAGTCTCCAGGTCATTCCCTGAATGTCTTCTGTCTTATTTTTTCCTCTCTCTATCATGCAGTCAGACACACAAATCTCTCTGTCCAAGATGCTACTGAAGAAAATCCCTCATCCTTATACTCCCAGTTGCATTTGGTGGCAACATGTCAACATTTTGGCTTCAGTCCTACTATAATTTGAGTGCAAGTAATGAAGTCTAGTTTCTCTCACCACTTGCAGCAGTGTGGTCCAATCATACCTCTACCAATGTCAATATGTTGCACCAATGTTGCTTGACATCATTCAGCACTGCACAGTGCATTTCTCGTTTCTCTTCAGATCGTGCACTAATCTGGATCTCCATTTTCACTAATGATTTTTCTCACATACAAATCAAAATGCATTCATAACGAGTTTGGTTTGTTTTTTTTTCAAAAAATCAGTAAAGTTGTCCTCTTAATGATTAAGTGTGAGGAATATGAAGATTCACTTATACTGTTAAAGCGATTGCTCATAGTTATATGGTATTATTATGTTTCACAGAGTCACCAAGGTTGGAAAAGACCTCCAAGATCATCAAGTCCAACCGTCCACCTACCACCACTATTTTACACTAAACCATGTCCTGCAGCGCAACATCTAAACATTTCTTGAACAACTCCAGTGACAGTCACCACCTTGCTAGGCAGCCCATTCCAGTGCCTGACCACACTTTCAGAGATACACTTTCATTTTATACGTGGCCCTCTTGCAAAGAAAAGTGGCACTGACTTCAAGCTACATTGGCATTCACTGGCCAACCCACACAGCCTGTGTGGCTGTTGCACAACAGCACTTCTGAGAAACAGATCTGAAGTCAAGAGAAAGCTGTCCCATTCAGTCCAGGTACAGGATTTTGAATCCAGTTCCCAGTCAACTTACTCCCAGCTGCTTTGTCAATCCCATCTCTGTCTGACAGCTCCTACGCCATGACATCCATTTGCTTTTGTGGGTGTGCACCTTCTAGGAGTAAAGGGATTGTTGAGACTGGTAGCAATCTCAGTGATAACAATTTTTCTAATACCAAACTCAGCACTACTATATAAAAAATGGTATTTGTTTCATTACAAAAAAAAGATGCAAATGAAGTGTTTCTGAACATGGTTTTGCGGGACTCAGAATTAATCTGCCAGGGCAGCCAGCTTTATCCTGCAGACAAATTCATTTGTAATCCTTTGAAGTATTTTACCATGTGACTTCCAGAGATAAAACAGCCTTCTTTATAGTATATTTCCACAGCCCACACTGAGTGATGCTAACTATGGAGGTATCTCTATCACTAGATTAACTTTTAATTATTGCCATTTCTCTCATGAAAGTGACTGTAAGATATGAAAGCTGCTCTCTACATGTTCCTTCTAAGGTCAGAGGACATGTTATGTTAATTTGTTCATTTGTTTAAGACAGGAATTCTAGCAGCTAGTGACAGTAAGTAGAAAAAGAAAGCAAAACCCAATCCATTCTCATCTGAGAAAATCTGACTGCAGCTTCTTTAATACTGCTCTCTTCCCAACATTCCAATTATTCACTTCCTTTCAATGAAAGGATTCTTTCATGTTGTTCAGACCACATTTTACCCTAGTTATTATGACATTTCATTGGATATTGGCATAATGTGTTGCTGTTACGGATATTGATGTGTTTGCTTGAAGCTTCACTAACACACGGTATTAATCAGTCTTTCTTCCAGAAATCTTCCAGTCTAGAAGGAAAACAAAAAGGAAAGCAGTGGAAAAGAAGAGATGCAGAAAGCACAAAGAAATGAAATAATTTGTGTAAGATAGATTTTACCATCTGCTTCACTTATCTTATTAAACACCCGTTGATGGTATCAGCAGGAACCTGTCTAATTACGCAGTGCAAAAATGTTTTTGTCATCTTTTGCCCATATATGGGGATGATGCAAAGAAAGATCTCAAAAAGCATGAGAAATGATAAAATTAGATCATTTGTTGCAAATGTGAACTAATATTTCTCAGACTTCACAAATCCAACAGTTTTTATAATCTTTTAGAAACATGCTGTATTCAAACAGAATTTCTTCATGCTATCTGACATATTACACCTGTTAAAAATAGAAAAGGTATGAATATCTATAACAAAGTATTTCTCACTTATCGTGCCCTGAAGATATCTTCATTTGGATTAATGGTTCGTAATAAGACTCCATATCAGTTTTGACTACAAAGGCGGAATAATCAGTGGTTTCAGGTGTAAAGATCACTGGAACTCTAGCAATAATTTGCATGTCCTTACCCATTATGATGAGATGTTAAGAATTTGCTATAAAACTTCTTTGTTTGTTGCAGTGCACTCACATTTAAAAATCTTGTATATGATCAGATGAACACCCGTGCATCCTATGGCAGAAGCAGTTAGCAGAGTGGGGACAACAAAAAGACAAATCTTTACAGAAATCTTTTTCTTTTTTATTCCTCCAAATTTGCATATTTATTTATTTCCCCTGTTATGTTGTACACATCAGCAGCCTGCTAGCCAGTTAGTTAGTTTGCAGCCTGCCTGAGCATACAATAACAATAAACAGAAAAGCTGAACCAAAATGTAAGACTACCTTCCAATTTACAGTAAAGGTCTTCACTCACTCATGCTAACACAGACGCTGAGACATTGGCACTAGCAAGAGAAGGCAGTGAGTTCATTAAGCAGGGCTCTGCAGGGGCAGCCACAAGCAGCATTTTTCCCTTCTCACCTTCTGCCACATTCAGGCCGATTGAGGCAGCCCCTCCAGGTCCTAGGCAACTTGGGCCAGGAGTATCCTCGGTGGGGATGGGATCTGCCCCACCTAGGTCATTGTGTGCAGAGAGCTGCTCAGTAGCCTGCTAACAGCTCTGCACGAAGAAAACCTGTTTTTCTCGGGGAACAGGGAATGGAGAGGTAAGAACATGGCCTCACTGAGAACCCAGGGACACCTTAGTGACAAAGGAAATTTCCTACCAAACCAGTTGCAGAGGATACACACAATTTCTGCCTCCAAAAACAAAGGTGCCCTAAATCTTATGCCTTCTAAAGGCAGCTCTACAGGAGAAAAGTGAGGAGCTGCCTGGAGAAAACACAGCACCTGCAGCCTGACATGGTGGTGCTGGCATTTACTGTACAAAGAGAATCACATGTAATCATAGAACCATTAAGGTTGGAAAGACCACTAAGATCACCTAGTCCACCCATCGAGCCATGTATGCAACCGCTCCAGACCATGTTCCTCAGTGCCACGTCTGCCCTTTTCTTCAGCAACTCCAGGGACAGTGACTCCACCACCTCCTGGCAGTCTGTTCCAATACCTCACCACTCCTGAGGAGAAATTTTTCCTAATATCCAACCTGAACCTCCCCTGGTGTAACTTGAGGCCATTACCTCTTGTCCTATTGTTATTTACCTTGGAAAAGAGGCAGACTCCCACCTCACTACAACCTCCTGAGCCTCCTCTTCCCCAGACTTAACAATCCCGGTTCCCTCAGCTGCTCCCCATAATATTTGTTCTCAGACCCCTCACCAGCTTCACTGCCCTTCCTCTGGACACGCTCTGGGGCCTCTATGTCTTTTTAGTGAGGGGCCTAAAACTGAACACAGTACTCGAGGCACAGTCTTATCGGTGCCAAGGAAGTGGGGGAGAGGCTACCAAAAGGTTGTGTTCAGCAAAAATAAAATAAAAATAAACAAAAAAACTCCCATGTTTTAAGTCTGAGCAATTACCTTAATAGCAACCTTAGAATATCCCTGTCATTAGGAGCTTTCTGGCAGAGGGCAGTCACTGTAACAGGATCGGGCAGCATGTTTCCTTATGCCAAGTCACCAAATGCTAAAATGATTTGTCATCTTTCACTGCAGGCCACTGCCTGAAACACACATGCCCCAGTCTCATGTCTCACCCGCTTTGACATCGAAGTGTCTTCCTCCTGTAACTGCCAATGAGAAGAAAGACGAACAATGACAGCAACTCATTTGCTTTCAGAGAGAGTTTTCATTAAATAAGTGCTCTCAGATAGCTTTGTGCCTTATAATGGGGTTGAGGCAGGGGGAAGGATCTTTCATCATAAAACGTATTAAATCTATAAATCTTGCTTATTCTGTCCCCCTTTGATTTTTGTTTATTTATTTAGTAGTCATATTGTTCCATCCTCTGTAGAGATTTATGTCCCGGGCTTTCAGTCTGTCACCTTTTTCAGCTGCCTCTTAATGCCACGAGTCATTAAAGAGGGAGTTCATCTCATTTTGCAGAGGGGAAGGGGGGAAGAAGTTCCCTCCAGCCACACAAAGGCTGTTGTGAACAGGTTCACCCAGCTGGGTAGTTCGTGTAACAGCAACGCCGCCTGTTTTGAGGAATGGGTGATTTCTGCAGCATGCCCTGCAGCTCTGATTTCCCAATTCCAGGCAGCAGGTCAGCAAGAGAACAGCAGTGCTGTCCAGGGGATGATCCAGGAGCAGCTGGGGCACATTCCCTGGTTTGTCCCAAATTTGCCCAAGTTGTCCAGTCTTCCTGTTGGGGTGCAGTACGTGCCATTCCCTAATGTGTCTCCGGAGGGCTAGGTACGAGGAGGTGACTCTCTAAAGGTCACAGTGGAAAATGCTCCTTGTCTGTCCCAGTTTGGGACAGGAAGTAAAATGAAGAAAACGGGAGGTGCCAGCCAAGCCATGGCAAGACTCTGCATCCAAATGAAAGGGGTCCTTCCGACGGCAACCGGCGCTATAATTATAGACTAGAAAAGAGCAAGATCAGCAGCTGCCGCTGCCGCTGCTGCTTGCGTTTGTTCCCTGTGTAACTGACAGGACAGAGGACTTGGCAAAAACAGCCTTCCAGAAGTGGAAAGTCATTTTAACCCCTGTGCTTGTCAGTCCTCTCTTCCTGGGACTGGGTGGAAGCAATTCCCTACTCCAGGTTACAGGAAGATCACAGGACAACACCAGCCCAAGGGGATCTCCGTGTGGGACATTGGAACAGGAGGAAGGGTCTGGGATTTGCCTTCGTGCCTGGATTGCCAGACCCACACAGCAGGTCAGTGGGCACAGAGCGTGCTCAGCGTGCTTTTGTGTTTGGTTAGTGCAAATCTCTCTCTCTCTTGCTTGTCTTCTCTACTATAGCATACACTCATAAATCAGATAACACAATGACAAGGGGTAGGTCTGTGCAGAGGCACTACTTATTTATGTGTTCTGTAATGTCCCTTTAATGGTCAGTTAGGGAACACTGATTGCTGTTATTTTTTACTGTGGTTTCTCTCTGAGCACTAATGCATCCTGAAATTCTCAGCCAGGCAAAAAACCCATTTACATTTGGTCTCAGTAGCAGTAGGAGGAAAAAAAAAAAGATTATTTTTAAGCACTTATGTCTCAGGGCTTCTGATGATCTTAGCAAAAGTGAAATGCTTGCTAACTCACATTTCAGTCCAGGCTGGAGAAAGTTTCCTGAGCCAAAGGAAAAGCAAAGTCAGAGATGTGAGCCAATGTCTCTGTGGGCACAAAAGGTGTATAACTTGTGTCACCATCATCAAAACCTTCAAATCCAAACCAGCAGAAAGCCTAGCCCTGATCGAGGCAGGGCAATGCGTTGATAGGAAAGTCTGCAGCAGCAGTTACTGTGATGTCTGATCCCGAGCTCTGTACCTCTGTGCCCCAGCCAAGATAGGCAGGAATGTGCTGGAGGCTTCGGGATCTTTTGCTCTTCCTGTCAGCCTCAGCTTTAGCTTTTTAATTTCCTGTTATCATGAGTAATGCTTGAAGGACTCTCAGGCAAATGCTGCCCCTGTCCTGTGAGCTGGGACCACCGAGCAGGAGTCAGCCATAGTGCCAAGATTCAAATGAGAACTTGCCACATAAATGTGGGTGTGCTGTTCCCCGGTGAGGGTAGCTGTTCATGGAGGGAAAACACAGTGTAGACTTGAATCTGTGTTTGTGGTGTTGTGAGATCTAAACAGACAGGCATGTTCCTGTCTGTCATGGCTTCCTATAGTCCAAAGCCATCTTCAGTCACCTTACATGACCTAATGTATATTTTGGGACATCACATTTCACCCTGAATCCCCTGTATGAACCCAATGAGGAATGCTCAGTAAAGCATTTGCTTAGCAGGAACTTCAAATGCAGAGCATCCCAGGTCAGGAAAGGAAAGAAAACAAAGGCACTGCAGCCTGAAACTGCTGTAAGAGTCCCACTTATATTTGCCCCATTCCAGAGGCAGAAATAAAAATTTGCTGATATCCAGCATCTCCTAAACTCACGTGAAGATTTTCTGCTCACAGCCAAGGGCTTCAAGGAAAGTGCTAAGAGAAGTGGCAGGAATCTGATTAAGTGAAATGTAGTGCTGGAATTAAGCAGGCACGCTGCAGAAAAATCACCTCTTCCAGTGTAATGTAGGGGAAAATATTTAATCTGCAATCCTGTTACCATTACAGCTCTGCAGCTGTAGCTAAAATCCACCCCCTAGGCACTTCCACACAGGTCTTCAGAGGAGGCGAACCCAATTTTTCCAGCTGAACTCATGCCAGATTCTGGCACCATGCAGTCACTGGCACTTCAGAGGAAAATCAAGGGGGACACAATACATACACAGATCTCAGTGATGAGAAGTGAAGGAAGAAACAGCCCCACACCCTTCAAGGGAGTAGCAGTGATGATGGTTTATAAATCCTATAGGCAGAACAGCTGTGGGTTTCATGTGAATCACCATCTTCCTGTGCAGCTGAAGGCCTTTTCTCTCCATGGTCTTTGATAGAGGGGAACAGAAAATTTCCTGGAGACCTCGACACCAAAGGAGACCAGTTCCAATGTCTGATTGCCTCCTCAGTCAGGAGTTTATGTTTTACTTCAGACTGCATTTGTCTGACTGCTCCTTCTGTTCTCTGCACCATGCAAGGGTACAAGACCAGCTATAAGTCATCACATTATCAGATATCTTGTCAATATCTGTGCCTCTATATAGTTACATTATGAACAGCATAGTAGTGGGGAGAAGGATGCTTCAATCTACTGTTTGAACACACAGGCAAGGGCAGAAGTCTCCTGCAGCTATGTCAGGATATTCAGTGTGCACTGACAATGTTTTTCTACCCTACTCCCACCCTATATCTTAGCCACAGACTTCTCTCCATGCCTGTAAAGTCCTGTTTCTGCTCAAGAATGGAGATCTCTGCTTCCATTTTCTTAAACGTTGCGTCCTGACCACAGTCTTCCCAGCAGAAGGGCTGCTTGCTGCTTGCCAGGCAGTCAGCTTAGCTCCTGAGCTGAACTTTCTGGAGTTCAATGACAACAACAGTGAAATTGAAAGGGATGTGCCAAGTCTCAGAATCAGGAAAGCTATCATTTGGATGCTAGGGAATAAAAGTTATGCAACTCAAAAAGAAAAAAAACACCAAAAAAAAAATTCTCTGAGCCCAGGCTGGCAAACTCAAGCAGACATTCGGCACATGGGAACAGACAGTCTGTCAGTAATAGCAGGCTTATGGTGTCTTTTCCCTGCTGATTCCCCGATGAGCAAAAGAAAAAGTGGCACTTTTACAGCTGAATTTTAATGGCCTGTTTTTATGCTCTGCATAGATGTAGCCAAGCTGCATTAAATACCGTCAAGTCATCAATTAACTGTGGGTTCATATTTTGTTCTGAGAGTTAAGGACCTACACTGGCACCAAGAAAATACAGACAAGAAGCACATTTAGGCGAGTGTCTACACGACGACTACCTGGAGGCTTTACGCTTGTCTTGTTTGCTGCCTTTCTTAAATGCTGTACAAAACTGCTGTCATCCATATCTGGAGTTTTCTGTAAGCACATAAAAGCTGCTGTAACATCTCTACGCTCAGTAAGCAAGAATGAACACCGGACTATAATATTTACCTGTATGTTTTTGTCACTGCTTTAATTAGGCTGCATTGCACGCTGTGGACCTGAGCAACCCCGTGGCTCTTTGCATGGCCGTGCAATGCCAAAGCGGAGTGGTGAGCGTGCCTAGCTGCTAAGGAGCAAAATAACAGGGCTTTGCAGCCACCCTCAGCTGCTGTCGTAAATGTTAATGAAAGAGGCTGCCTCCAGGTCTCACTTGCTTCTCGATGACCATAATTACCAAAGCCAGCTAAAAATTCTGGCTGGGTAGGAAGGGGCATTTGTGAAATCTAACTTTGCTTCTGTCACTGGAGCACTGGAAAATTTTCAAGCAAATTTGTTTTCTTTTCTTTGCTCGCACCAGACCAGGAGCAAACCGGGAGTACACAAAGGCCACTCAAGGCCTGGCACTGGCTGTGCCTTTGGCTGGTGGCTTGGGCCATCCCCAGAGCGCAGTGCTGCATCCACTGTCCTGCAGGTCTCAGCAGGGCATGTAACCACAACACCTCCACACTTCTCTCTTCATATATGGAAACACAGCATGTCTGTCTGTATACATCTAGCATTATACGTGCATTTGTGTGTGTGTATCTGTATATCTATCTATACATGGCTGCATTCAGGTTAGGATACGCTGTCTAAAATGTTGTTGGTTTCCTGCTTCTCTTCTACTGTTTCTAGGCACAGCCTGCCAAGACGATGACAGTCACTTATTCCAGCAAAGTAGCAAATGCCACTTTCTTTGGATTTCACAGATTACTCCTAAAGTGGAAAGGCAGCATCTACAAATTGCTGTACAGAGAATTTATTGTTTTTGCTACCCTTTACACAGCGATAAGTGTATTATACAGGTACACTCTTTCCAATTCACATCTCATTAAATGTTATACTGAAGTTTCACACTTCATAGCATTAGGCTGATAAGCAAGTATGGGGTGGGGGGGTGCTACAAAGTTGTCTTTTCCTTGGACATTTCTGATCTCTCATTTCCACGTTTGAAGTTCCATAGAAATCATGTGGAGTGTAAATGAAATGCAGTCTATCACATTTGAAATGTTTAGATGTTGTACTGAGGGAAATGGTTTAGTGGGGAGATACTGCTGATAGGTGGATGGTCTTGGAGGTCTTTTCCAACCTTCGTGACTCTGATTATGTGAATCTATGACTCTATGATTTGACTGAGCTCAGCCCTCTGCCTATGTTGAACAGTCCTTCTGATGAAGTTAAGCCAAATAAGTTAGTTGGTTAAGACAAACAAATGCCCATATCTAGCCCACAATGTATACCTAGCTTTTATTGTTCTGACAAGTATGCCTCTGCTTGCTGCAGTTCTACAGCCACTCAGATGTAATTTCACTGACAAAACTGAAAGGAATAATTTGAGGCAGAAGTTATACATAGTCTTTTCTCAGGAGTTGTGAGGCTTCCCTTAAAGCTAGAAGAGAACGCCAAGCTTTATTTTTAAGGACCTAATCTTGCAAGACTGCATGGAACAAGGCTGTGGTTATTGCCTGTATGCTGCACAATGCCAGAGGAAGAGCTGCTTCTTCTACTGAGGTGTGAATTAAGCAGCAGCAATGCATCAGTTAGTGCAGTGAGCCTTTAATTCATGAAGTGCACTAACATCAGTATCAAAATCATGATTCAGCTCTTACCTTGATATGTGAGTAGACCACAATGTTTTCTTTTTATGGATAACGAAGAAAATTACCTTCTGTTTGCCTATGTCTAATCAGCAGCTTGGCAATGTATTCAGTGGTCTATTCCTGTGCACTCAGAAAGAAATGTACAGTATTAATACATTAAAATATATATATATATATATATAAACCAGTTTCACCAGAAAGTTAAGCAATTTAAAACCTGAATATATTTGACATGGAAAACATTTCATATGCACTTTAGACTTTACTACGAGACCATAAGAAAATCCACCAAATATTTGTCATGTGAAATCAAAGAGTAGCTGTAATATTCGTATCTCCAAATAAAATAATGGCCCATGTTTCTGTATTTCATTAGACAACTCACTCCATGGGAAGAAGCTGCTGTGCTCCACTCATTTTCTACTGCGTGGTGAATATTTTTCCCACTATGAGATAGGCACTGTTATGTTTTTCTTTTTGCAGATACACAAAATTTTGTGGGAGCAAGAGCAAAAACTGCTGCAACAGTGTGTCATTTTCAATTAACAGCCAGTAGAGATTTGGTAACCTTTTGCAATTCAAGCAGACCTGAGCATTTTTGTTAAGCAGCTCTCTGGAAAATGGGAGAGCAAGCTCTGCTTGCTGACTTACCTCTTACTATCATCATTGGCCTAGATGGGACAGCATGCTAATTCTCAGTGTGCATTGATTCTAATTAGTAGTGCTAGTCTAATTAGGAAACTACAAAGACAAGAGAATAATACTGTCTTCTCCTCCAGTTTCTTTATTACATGCTACAAGTGTTCAGCACTTTAAGAATCTGCCTGGAGACATTAGCCAAGCTTGCTGTCTTGTATGTATTTGCACTCTGTAGCTAGTGCCAGAATACTACAAAAGGACATATACATTTTATTTTTGCTGCAGATTTTTTCTTACAGGAAGCCAAAAACGGTTCTTTGAAAAATTATCAATTTACTGTGACAAATACGCTGAACAAATCCCAGTAACTTTTGTGCTTGGTAAGTACTGGTTACATGTGAAATTATTCTCCAACACTGCCTCTGTTCAGGCATCTTGTGAATGCCGGTGCATGGAAGCATTGCGGACACGAGGGTCATATGGGAGTTTATAGGCTGAGAATGAAGACACCACTTTCTTAAGGTCTCCTTAAAGTCAAGTTGCTTTTGTCACACCAACGCTTATGCTCAAATTCTTAATATCCCAATAGAAAGTATTTTCATACATATTATGTATAAATATATACAGTGCCCACTAACACTGTCCTTTCAAAGCAATAGATATGTTCAACATTTACTACAGGAGATAAAATCTGGAAGTTTTTGTTAGCACTGTATGAGATACTCAGCTGCAACAGGTCATAAAGTTGCAGTGTCTACTAAATAATGCATTTTGATTGCATACTGATTTTGATGGACTTACTGCATTTATTCCGGTGCATAGAGCAGCGTAGTGATGTGAATGACACTCTACAGTCTAAATAAAAGTAAGCAAAGCCGGGGTCCTGAAAGGCACTGAATACTTTTCCTTCTCACCCGCAGGTTTCTATGTCACGCTGGTAGTGAATCGCTGGTGGAACCAGTTTGTGAATTTGCCGTGGCCAGACAGACTGATGTTCTTGATCTCTAGCTGTGTCCAGGGAAGGGATGAGTATGGCCGCTTGATCAGGAGGACCCTAATGCGTTACGTGAATTTAACTTCTCTGCTGATCTTTCGCTCCGTGAGCACGGCTGTGTACAAAAGGTTCCCCACCATGGACCATGTGGTGGGTGCAGGTACTGCTGCATCCTTCTCCCAGAATTCCTTCCTTTCCCACATGGGTGGGGGCACAGGGTAGGAAGGGGTTTGCTTCATATAGGTATTAAACAAGGCTTCACTTTCTCTGTATAGAGATTTGTGATCTCCTCCAAATAGTAGAAGTCATTTTTTTACTGAAAATCTTACATTTCTTGAAATTATTCCTTTGGCACAGATTAGTAAGCAACGTTGTAGTTAAATTATGCAGTGTGTATATGCATGTACAAATTCAAATACATGCAAGAAGCTTTGGGTGTTGAAAAAAACGAATTCCAGGCAGCATGCAGAATGCATTCATCTTACCAAAAGAAATCATTTGTGTTTTCACCCCGTTTTCAAAATTCAGTTGAACGTTGAAATTCTATTTCCTTTTGCTTCTCAACACAATTGTTTACCTGAGCCTGCAAGAGGTCAAGGAAGCTTCTGTCACTCTCCCCAGCGATCTGCTTCTAGCACACGCTGGAAAATTACCACATTTCCAGCAGGCTAATCCAGCTCTGCCTCCCTATTGCTAAAGACAATCTGTTCCAAAGAGACAAAATTATAGACTGGAAAACAAGAGTTCCTTTTTATTTTTTCCCTCTACATTGGAAAACATACCAGAATGAGCAGCATCACTAAATATTGACTGTATGGGCATCTCAGTGGATTTCAGTACAGATTGTGTAGATTCTTATACATACTGTGTCACAGAATTTTTGTTGATGTGGTATTGAACACTTGAGGGTAGATATTGCTACTTCTAACATTGAGTGATTAAGATATTACTCCGCAATTATCTCTAATTCCCTATGGCATTATATAACAGGCTGCAACATTTAATATGAATGTGAGTAGCAGAATCTGATACCTACAAAGCAATCATCGCTGAAACAACTCGTGCCGATTTTGCATTTTGTCCTCAAGCTGAGAACCATCGTAGTATACATACTGCTACACATTTCCCTTCTCAGCAATTGAACTGCTTAAATTCATAGTTCTAAATCTGAGAGCAGTATTATGATAATCTAGTCTGACTCATCCACGACACATGGCATAAAAGCTTATTCACCATCTCCTTTTCAAATTGCAATTTCTGACTGAACTATAATACCTTCTAGGAATCTGAGCAGCCCTGATTTAAAATTCAGCTGAGTACAATGGAGAATAAACAGATCTGACATTCACAATTGTGAACTCACTGTTGAAAAGTGAACTTTCATTCCAAGCCTGAACTTGCATACGGTCATCTTCTAAGTCACTGGATTTTTAAATGGGTTTGCTTGTTCCTTTTTTAATTAGATAAAATCAATGTTTTCTATCAGTAGCTACTTGTTAGCAGAGTGTAATAGAGGCTTGAAAAAACAAGCTTGGTCTTCTTTAGTCTCTCCCTGAAAGCTATGGGCCTCATATCTAGCTCTTCTTCATAACTCTTCTCTAAATTCTTTTTCATTTTTTAACATTTGCTGTGGAACTGTAGGCAGTAGATTGATGTAGATCCATGACACTGAGTTGTTGAGTACTGTCACACATGTGCCACTATCATCAGTGCTTAGCAGTCGTGAGTTTACAAATCCTGTTAGATGCAAGGTGAGAGAGCAAAGTTGGATGATCAAGAATATGAATCTTGGAAAATGTGAATAACGAGTCAACAGCTGGGCAGAGAGCAGCCCAAACCAAGCAGTAGGGAATGACAGAGAGAAACATGGGGTATCAGCCCAGGGACATGAACACCTACTGCTGGCTGAAATTCACAGACCCAGACCTACCACTGAAATGAAGCACCTTACTAATCCTTTCTCACATAATAGAGAAACAGAATGTAGAACTTTTATCTGCTTAACCTTTGATAGCACACTCAGTGGAGATGTGGGAGTTGATCACCAATCAGATCCTTCTTCCTCTAACCACAAGCTGTTATAGTTATTTACATGGCTGTCTTGAACCAGTCTTGCCTCAGTCCATACCATTTTGGTGGGAGACCCGAACATTCCATGGAGCACTTCAGGGAGAGCACAAGTGCCTTTTTCCAGGCTGGGTTATGTTCTTGTTAATAATTTTTCCATAAAATTACATTGTCTGACACTATTCACATCACTGTCTTTTCATTCTTTATTGGTTGTATCATGTGTCAAGATTTTAATACTTTTCTTTCCCTATCTTTTAATTCCCTGTCATTCCTTAGGTCATCCTTCTCAAGATTCTGGCACAATATTTGACAAATATTTCCAGTTTTCTGGAACTGCCCCTGTCTTCCAGCACTTGTCAAAACCAACGTTTTTGTTCAGAGAGTTTCTCAGTTAATTCTTCCAATACTTTTAAATAAACATTAGATGAACGTATTTAGAAACCATTTGATTTTAATAAATGAGCTTTAATATAATCTCCAGTAATTCATGGAATAGAAAGTGTTTCCTTTATCCAGGCAGTTACAAGTGCTTCTGTACTGCATATTAGTTTTACTGCAGTAACTTTCGCCAGCAATAACAACAAACAAGAAATGTTTAATATTTTCTATCTATGTGTCCACCAAATACGATGTTTAATTAGTATAAACATGAATGCCTTAACTTTAAAAATAATGGCAATTTGAATGTTATTGTGAAAAGAATGATGCTTTGTCTTGATTTTCTGAAAAAGATGTACCTAATTTAAGTGGAAAGCTGAACTGATCCCTGGAGCTTTGCTATTCTTCGTGTCCCCCTCAGGCTGTGTCCTCGATAATGACTTCCCAGAGCCTCTCCAGGGAATTTCTTGCTTCAGACTGTCAATTTTTTTTGTATTCTGTCTGTCTATTCCAGCATGATAAAAACATCCTTTCCCATCTTGCAGTAAGAAAGCTAGCCAGATGAAAATCAAAGGCAGACTAAGAGAGTAGCACTCAGGAGTCAGAGCAGTCATAACAAGCAAGACAAATTGATTGCCCGATTTTTTTCTCTGCGACTCATTATGACAGCTGGCTGCAAACCATGCAGGGACCTTTAAAAGCTATATATTATTCTCCTCTTGAGTTCCAGGATTTTGCAGAAGTACCATATCTTACTGCTGAACTGCTTTTCTTCTAGCTCAACAGCAGTGTGTCCTGTCCTTGTACTCCTTCTCAGTACTTACAGTATTTCATATTTCCTGTGTTGTGTGGTTCCAAATGTACAGCAGTAGCATCAGTCTTGACAACAAGGTTGTCTTGTTTAACAAATCTGTTCCTGGCTTATTCACATTTTTATGCAAGAAAAACAACCGTGTGAGTTTGTACATATTTATTTTTCACAGCTTCATGTATCATTAGCAACATCAGTGAGCAGGCCAACTCTTAGTAGCTGGAGTTTAGAAAAAAATAATGTCTATACTCAATTCCCCAAGACTGAATCTTCAGCACTCAGATTATTGTTCAAACTTATAACTAGTTGGATGAGCCCCTTAATTTGCAGCTACTTTGTTAGTAACATCATGCTGTTTCAGAGGTAATATCAACACAATGAAAGAAGCCTTGCATCCATCTGAGCTAAAACTTAGGTTCCCCAGACATAAAGATGGCTCCAGTCTCAGAAAATCTGAGATTTAGGCAAAGGAAAATGTGAAGTTCCCTTTCATGAAATTTCTGAGGTTGTTTTTCTCAGAGGTGTGACTGGAAGTAGGACAGCAGAGGAGAGCAAAGCTTTTTGACCCACAAAGCCCAAGGGGTTGAGGTGTTGCTCCAGAAAGCCAGCTGCTCCCATGCCAACCCAAGGCAGTGATTTTGTGAAACACAGCCCTGGCTGCCCTTGGAGTTCCTTGCAACAGAGGGAAGCAGGGCTTCCCGAGGCCAGGCTGCCTCCACAGAGAGCATGGTGCCCCCCCAGCGCCAGGCCAGGCAGGCAGCCAGGCAGAACATGGCTTCAATCTGCAGGCCCAGAGTGGGGCCTGGCCCAGTGCACCGCTAGCAGTGGCACTTCTCTGCATGGCTCCATTTCCTTCCCCTCGTGCCCCTGCATAGCCTCAAAGAAAATATGAAATCTGGCAGAGAAGCATTTCGTTGGCAGAAGGCAGGCTCTCAGCTGAGCTCTGTTTCATACATGTGCTTGTACGCTCCATCTCTTGCTCACTACTTTGCAGATTTACCAAAAAATTATTAGAACCAGAATGTCATCCGACTGCCCTCAGAACAGATGATGACATACTACTAAAAGCCATTGTTGCCAAAAAGTGATAGCTTATTGACTGATGCTATCCAGTTTCTTATCTTTCTAAAAGTAGAATATTAAATTAGAGTGATCTAGTGAATCTGTACAAGGCTTAATGTTATATGTATCTACAGCATTTCAACAGTCACAAAGGAGAGCTGAGCCATAGCAAACTGTCACATATATTGATTGACAGGGATTGCTTTTCACATAGGACAAAAACAATTGCTTCGAACAAGATCCATCCTGAGAAAATAAGTAAATAAAAAGGAGGCTACTAGTTAGAATCATAATTGGTGTTTTGCATGCTTCTATGCAAATATCATATAAACATAATTATATGTAACATAAATTGCACTGTCAACACGGAATAGATCAACTCTTTTTTTGTTGTTGTTTTACAAACAGGTTTTATGACAAGACATGAAAGAAAAATATTTGATGACCTTAAGTCTCCCCATCTGAAATATTGGGTTCCCTTTGTCTGGTTTGGAAATTTGGCATCGAAGGCACGAAATGAGGGTAGAATTCAAGACAGCGTGGATCTACAGGCACTTATGAATGTAAGCAGAAAAAGTAAACCTACAGCAAACTAGTGTTAAATTGCTATGCAGTAGCTTTTCACTTACATAATATGATTAAGTGCACTCAGCTCTCCAGTGTCATCTACATGATCTTAGAGAAAATCTATACCACTTTTCTGGTGTGCCAGTGTACAATCAAACACACACAGCAGAAGTTCAATGGGATTGTATTTATATGACTCAGAAAGAATTACTTGAAACAACAATTTGGTGAGTAAAAGCATCACTGTGAATTCATACTTGGTTACTGTCTACTATTACTGTTGAAAAAAATCTGATTTTAGTGTCAATTTCAGGGAAAACAATCTCCCTACATATTTCATTGAGTGGCCCAATGCTATTTTTGTAGTAAAATGCATATATCACAAAATAGTATATAAGATAGAAGAAATTGTGAAGAAATAGATAAGTATTCCAACTCCATAAATTAAGTGAATATTTAAACATTACAATGAGCTGCTGAGTATTATTATTCTATCAATTTATATGACACCATCTTGTCTCCCTGTCCTTTTGCATGTACAAAAATGGCCCATAACTAAATGTCCATCATTCAGAATTAGCACCAGTTGAGTTTGTTGAGATACTTTTCTTCTTTTTTTCTCTCTTTTTTTTTTCCATTCAGGAAATGAATAAGTTCAGATCTTGGTGCAGCCTTTTGTTTGGCTATGACTGGGTTGGAATTCCTCTGGTCTATACACAGGTACTGAGGTGTTTTCTCTTACAAAATCTGAAACAAGTTTTCCATAAAAGGTGAGATTTGTGCTAAACATCCGTAGGCTGAACTGGCATCTCCAAGATGTCAGGTGCTACCTGAGTTCTTCATTGAATCCTGGAATATTGGCATCTGGCTAAATATTTAAGTCATGTTTAATGTGAAGATGTTTTGAAATCCTTGCAGTTTGTAAGAGTAAGGAAGCTCTGGGATGTTTTTGCTTCCTGGCTCTACCTCCTGGCAGTAATTAATATCGCATCCTCTTTATTTGCAACATTTTGTTCCAATTTTGTAAATAGTATTACAAAAGGCAGTCAGAGGCCTTCGGATTTGTGATGATACATGCATAAAACCCTATTATTACATGTTTCTAATTCAGTTCTTCTCTTTGCAGGTCGTTACTCTTGCTGTCTATACCTTTTTTTTTGCCTGCCTGATAGGCCGCCAGTTTTTGGATACTGACCAAGGGTATCAGGGACATGACTTAGATCTTTATGTTCCAATCTTTACCCTGTTGCAGTTCTTCTTCTATGCAGGATGGCTCAAGGTAAGCTAGCTTCCTGGGAAGGCAATGGGGATGCTCTCCCTACCTCAGCTGCTGAAGGTACCAGAGCATCAGATCTATGTCACACTAAAATCACTAAGGTTTCACGGAGTTGCACCAAAGCCACACTCAGCCCAAAATGTCCTGTAGTTGTGAAGAAAAATTATCCAATACATTTTAAATTCCACTCAAAAAGACCTTCCTGTAAGGAGTTTCCAGGAACCTGAAAGATACCATTTCATTAGGAGCAGCAGCTCCCCAAGGAAGCATTGCTCTAGCAAGATCCAGTCCCTGGATGTGGACCATAAAATAACAGATGAAAGATTTAAAAAAGCCTTTTCCCACTTAGCTATGTGGTGGGCAGATACTTTTGCAGACATGGCACGGGCTGAAAGAAACTATATCACAATTTCTTCTTATGGTCACAGCCTGCCTTTAGTGTCTGCTGTTAACCAATAGGATGCAGCCTAACTAAGGTCTCCAGTTTCAGAAGGCTATCAGACAGTGATAGTTAATATTGCCTACAGTCTCACTGCATAAAAACAGTCATTAAAAAGAAGAATTATGGAAGGACTTGGATGCCACCCATCATCCCATTGATGCCTGGTTAATTAACATATTGGTATTGATCTGTGAGTATTTCAGTCACACGCCTCACGCTGACTCTCTTCTTTGCAGTGAGGATCAAGATAGACTAACTGAAAAAAGGTTTGATTAAAAGCAGATCTGTGTATTAGAGTCTACGTATTTTAAGGCTTCCCCTTGGGATTATTAATCATAGCTGGAAATTTTGAATTCACTTTTGTTAGAATATAAATGGCACAGAATTGGCCCTCTTTCCTTTAAGGCCCCCGTTTTTAGAGCTCTCTTCCCACAGTCGTTTCAAAACAGTAGGGTAAGAAAAAAATAAAAAGCAGCATACCAAGCTGTTGGACTGCAAATACTTTGCAAGGGATTGCAAATCTGCCTGCTCTTCAGAGGCTTGCAGGGTAAACTCCTCTAGTCCTGTATGGTATGAAGTTGTTGGGGGAAAAAGGAAGCTGCAGCATAGGGGCCAGCCTGGAGGAGGAGCACATGCACATGGATGGGGAGAACTTTCCATACGGGCAAGTGGTAGGATCAGTTCCCTTCATAAGATACCTCTTTGATTTCCATTTGGTCTTGCCACCTGCTTAGTGATCTTTTATGTTTAACAGCAAGTGAGATACCTGCAGGCCTTACGTACCTATCTTTTTTAAGTGGGTTTCAGCACTGATTTGCTTTGAAATTATAGATGTGAGGCTTTGTCTGTAGGCACTGCCTTTCAAGGTTGGCCCAGTGGGTTACTAAACTGGAAGCTGCTCCTCCTGACCACCCTGCCCAATGTGTCAGGGAGCCATGGAGGGATGCTTTCCTCTCCATCAACATCCATCTTTTCCAGTTAGAGGCTTCCAGCCAACTCCAGGCAGCAGATATGGAATATTATTATAACTGAGAAATCTTCCGAATAAGAAAATGAAGTGGGGGAAGAACAGCTTTTAAAAACCAAACTTAAAATCATCAGCGTTTCCTCAGACTTCCAGTGCCATAGAGTCTGTGTCTTTCTGTTCTGAAGGTTAAAGCTGTTTCCTGCTGAGCACATTGGGCTTTGGCTGCCAGTGTGTGTACAGGGCCAGCACTACTGACTTCCAGTAACTTGGCAATTCCTCAGAGATGATGGCAGAACTGAGCTCATTCCTTGGCCTCAGGCCTGATTTGTTATACCTGCAATACAGGGGCAAAGTTTCCCAACACGAGGCACTGCTGAATCCCTATTTCATTGCTGCAGTAGACAGACCATCCAAATGCAGGGCTTAGCTGCCTAGCATTGCATTCCTTTCCAGACAATAGAAGCTAGTGGCCAGGAAAAGCCCTCTGTCCTAACCCTGCTCACTGTTTTTTTTAGCTCGTGGAAGAGATTTTGCAGTGGATTTCTGGGCAGTAGTTCCTGGGTTAACACTGAGCTGATCCAGTGCCTGCCCTGGAGAGCCACAATGCCATTTGTGTTCTGCCACATTCCGATTCCAGCAGCCACATAGCTGTATGTGAAATGAAACGCCCCAGGGCATGCACACAAGTGTGAGCAGAGGTGTCCCTCATCTGCTTCTCACTCCTCCTGCCTCCTGTGGGCTCTTCATAGTTTGTCTTCTCAGTGGTTCACTCATCATCTTCCACCACTGGCAAGGAGAGGCAGCAAGCAGTTAGGTAACAGTGCAGCTGAGCGGTCCTTAACCATGAGGCACATGCGAATAAATAGCCAGCGAATGACAGCCGTACTATTATAAGTTATTTAGATCATAGCAGCCCATAGCAGTCATTTTGTCCAACACTGTGCTGAGCCCGGGACCTCACTGCTCACCCTGCATGGCACTGGCCATCTCCAGGATCAGCAGTGGCATCACTACCTTAAACAGACAAAAAGAAGGGGAAAAATATGAAGGAGGGAAGGATATTTAACATCAGTTTACCAAGAAACTGAAAAATAAGTAGTTTGAATTTCCTACGGCTTTTTTTTTTTCCTCCAGTTATTCTGTTTCAGATTTTTCTCCCTTAGCAGCAGTGATTTCATTCCCACAATGGTTTTTGGTGATCATGAGGCCTGGCTCAGTCTGTGGCTGTTTTTCCACTTTAGACCTTAGCAAGTAGGGAATAGGTGAGGCAAGGGGCAGCCCAAGAGGTTTCCTTCCCTAGCCCTAGCAGCCTAAGGCATCTCATCGTGGAGCTGAGCTCCCTGAGTAGTCACGTCCTCCATGAAATGGGCTTTGCCCTTGCAGCTTTAATCATTTCATTTACAGAAACGGAAACCTCCAGGCTGAATTAAAGAACAAACTCAGACGCTGTCTCTTGGCTTTGGCTACCGTGACAAATGACTTCCACTGCAGCCAAGGCTTTTGGTAGGCTGCTTTCCTCAAACCTTGAGAGAGATGCAGTTAGCATGACCTCAGGTCAATAGGCAGTGGCCATGGGATGGCAGCCAGGACACAGGGGATGGGCTGTGTAACTTCCAGAAGACTTCAGTTATGTTGCCTAGAAATATTAAGTGAGTGGGCTGGTGGAGTATCCTAGACCATAATGCAATAAAAGAGCCTTCCGTTGCTAAATCGCTAATACAAGTCAGCCTGAGAAGCAGTGAGGGAAAGTAATGATTATCACATGTGACAATCACAGCAGCCCAGACTTTTCTCAGTTCCTGTAGACCAGGGCTGACAATCGTGACTGACAGCCCCAGCGAGGCACCGGGGTCTGCATGCATAAGGAAAGCAAGATGTTCCTCCGCGCGACTGGCACAAACATCACGCTGAAGCTCATGTTATGATTACAAGTGACAGGAGGGGGGAGAGAGAAAAATCAGATCATATTTTCTCTGAGGCAGCAGACCTGACAGTGCACGTTAACCTCTTTTCACTGTCTCGTTTCTTTCTCAGGTCGCAGAACAACTTATTAATCCATTTGGAGAAGATGATGATGATTTTGAAACTAATTGGTGCATCGATAGAAATTTACAGGTTGCTGTTGTTATTTCTACTTCTGGCTTTGCAATATCATAGATTGCCATTATATTTAATCCCCTTTCTTACACTGAGGTACAAATTAAGGGCAAGTGTCATTAAAATAAACTCTTTCCCTGAAGGACTGCCTATAGCTATGATCCCCAGATTGAATTTTCATAAGCTAATGCATTCTGGTTTGGGTATCTGGCATCGCTTCTTGTCTGACTAACATGCAAATGGCTGACCCCCAACTCTAAGTTAACCTTATGCCAGGAAAAACAAGTAATGTGGGTCAATCCTGCCAAATCCAAAGCCATCTAGTCCCATTTAGATGAAAACATGCTTTGCTAATCTGAATGTCTAACAATTGTGATATAGTATATTAATCTTCCTTTTAAAATACCTCAGAGAAGACCCCAAAGCAGAGCCTGAGACAAGAGGGGCCTGTGGCAGTGTCTCCACAAGAGGAGAAAGCATGGTCTCTGGCTTAATGCTTCGGGCTGCTGGTGCAAGGGTGTTGCAGAGCCCTTTTGATGAGACCTTTTGCAAGGCCCCAAACCAGGACAGTCACGTTTGATTCTGTAGGGGTTAAAACCAGGATCAAATCTATCAAAAATCTTCTTGACCTGTGGAACGTTCTGAGAAACACAATTAACATTTTGCACATGTGGAATCACAAGTCCATTTAACTACACGTCGGTGAAGAAACAACTTCAGTCCTAAAGAAATACCTTCACATCATGAGGTTCAATTTGTGACAAAATTCAGATTTTCATGGGTGTAGGAAGGTTCTGAGGTTGGATTTTAGTAATACTGAGTCTCTTCACAACGCCCAGAGCAGAAAGTTTACTGTAAGGGCTCTCTCAAAAAAAAAAAAAAATAGCATTGAGCTGAGGAGTACAAAGCAGGTTATTTTGTATGCTGAAATATATCGAATGTGACATGATTTATGCAATAAATCTCAGGTCTCACTTCTGGCTGTGGATGAGATGCACATGAACTTACCAAGAATGGAGAGAGACATTTACTGGAATGATTCTTCTGCTCGGCCACCTTACACAAAAGCAGCTGCTGATTACTGCATTCCTTCATTCCTTGGATCAACAATTGAAATGGGGTGAGTGGCACGATGGTCCCTGCTGCTTCCAGCAAGATCACCATGGCTGCAGCCCTCACCTCTGCGGCTGAAGGACACAATTTTTCCAATTCTATTTGCCTCCTAATACAAAGAATAGTGCTTTGTGTTGGTTCCTTTTATCACACACAACCTTTTCAGAAATATTTTCATTCTAAAAAAAAAAAACAAAACAACCCTATAAATTACTCAAGAGAAAAGATAAATCTATAGAATATAATTTATGTTACTCTAATTACCAGAGGGGAAAAAAAGAATAAGCATTATTAAGTCTAAGAAGAGTTTTTTTTTGTTGTTGTTGTTTGTTTTTTTTTTATAAGAAGCCAACATCTTCATAAACACAGAGTGAAATTCCCTCTGTCCCTCTGGATCAGTGTTGCCTCCCTACACTCCTTGCCTCGGGTTTGGCCTACATCCTTTTGCAGTCCTTGCCCTTAGAAAAGCTGAACAGCCTTATTTGACTTGTCTTCTGAGATGCACACAGACAATAGTGTGTAGTGCATGGCATGGCAGACAAAGCAATAGCTGTTCTCATTAACCACAAGGCTGGGAAGGGGAAGAGCAACAGCTACAGGTGGGACTTCCAGACACCCTGTCATACCTTGGAATTGAATGAGGTACGACCACCTGAATCTTTCAGACATTTTTTCCTGAAACCATCTTACTCTGCTTCCAGGAGTAGCTTTTCCATTATTATTATATTATTATTATATACCCTCACCCTAAGCACAAGCCAACTGTGTGTAGATCCCCAGAGGGCTGGGGCCAAGTATCCAGCATGGCAGCATTGTGGGACTACCTGGCTCCTGACCCTAGTATGAAATGGAGCCAGGTGCCCAGCCGTGCCCTCCCAGCGTGGTCCTCAAAAGAGACACCTGGACATGGAGAGCTTCCTGGGTGACCCAGCTGGTCCAAAGGAGAAAGTGCTATTTCCTGGCACCCTCACGCTTTGTTCACCCTTTCCGGGACCTTCTGATGGATGTGTCAGGGCTTTTGATTCCTAACATTTCTGTCCTCCTGACAAGATAGCAGGATATACCTACATGTAGACTGCACGCTTCCTACATGCAACAGCTGCTTACTTACTTTATTTGGCAGGCTGGCTGATACTGAATTCCTCTATGGGGAAGAGTGGCCCTGGGAAGAAGAGAAACACCACAGACAACATTCAGTGCTGAGAAGAGTTAAGAGATTTCTCAGCGTCCATGAGGGTCCTTCATCCCCCAGTCACCGGCGCTACAACCGGCAGACGAGTGAGAATTCGGTGTTTTTTCCCGCAGATGAGAAGGGACACATCAGACGCTTGCAGGAAATGCACACTAGGGGGAGACATTCTACCTCCAGCTTCAAGAAGAAACACGAAGGAGCTGACAGAAGTAGCAGACGTCACAATAGCAGAGATCTGGGACCTATAAGTGAAACCTCGAGGAATGAGGCACAGCTCAATGACAGTGACACCTCATCTGAGGTGAACAAGCCGGTTCCTGAGGTCATCATCTCTGAAGCTGAGGAAAAAGCACCTGATGTGCTGGGCAAGCCAGCTCCGGAGGCAGAGAGCACCAAAGTCATGCCAGAAGAGAAGCTCCAAAGGAGCCTAACTGAGGCAGACGTATCTCTTATGGACCTTTCTTTATTCCCTCCAGAAGTGACTGCATACCTCCCAGACACTGAGATGCATCAGTCAATGCCTAGCATGACAGGAGAACCCAAACATGAAGTCCCTGCTAGTAATATAGCTGGTCTCATAACAGATCATGAGAGAAACCTTCAGCGATGGAGTTTACCAAGCTTCCATAGTCCCAGTACAATGCCCAGTGCTGACTCTGCACCTCCTGTAGCAGATGCTGCAACATCCTCACAACCAAGGACTGTGGTAAGTGATGGAATAGGTGTTACTTCTGCTGCTGCTCCAGAGACATTTGAAATGCACCATCTATTGGATAACCTGGATACCAAAGAAACTGCCATAGTAGAATTTTCTAATGAGAAAAGTAAAAGAAATCCTTAACAGTGCTTCTGGTTCTGGCTGAGCTTGCTGTCTTTTATTGAAAGTGGATCACACTTAGGTTTGTTGGAAGGTCCAGAAAGGCAGACATGATGCTCAGACAAGTCCTGAGCAAGATCCAACAGAGGATTCAGGCACCTTAACATGAGGCATTGCAGTACTTCAAGACACTTGGCTACTGGTTTCAAATTTGTGAGCTTGTGAGGAAAATTCCAAAGTACCATAGGAACACCAATATCATAGAATGGCTTGGGTTGAAAAGGACCTCAAAACACTTACAAAGAGAACTTAGAGCCTCAAAAATGAATTCAAACCAGCATGTGGCAGTGAGATGTGTGGGCTTGCCTAGAAGAAACGCTATGGTGAAGAAGAGCAGAGGTATCTTTTTCCCCTTTAGATGCACCTCGAACATTGCCACACATCTAATCTGATGATGCTCCTTCAGATTTAAATCCATAACATTCTTGTAAGATGACCAACACTTCTGGTTTCTAATCAAAGAGTTGGAAGGGGAGGTTTGGGCTCGATTCCCTCCTCAGCCCACTAAATTTCAATACTTAGAGGAACGCTTGAATAGATCAGGCTCCTTATTGTGGCTTGTGGGGGCAAGAGCCTGCTATGCTCCTGCTGAAGCTATGTCACTACAGAAAAATAAATACATAAATATTTCATATTAACTCCATTAAGAAAGTTGGAAGAGGCAAGGCTTCTGATGAACTAGGCATGGGAGGTATGAGTCTTGGTCTGTGCTCCTATGAACACATACGTAGCTTATCCAGGGGCCATGGCCCTCTCTAAAAGAGACCAGCAGGGATAACAGGTCTGAGGCCTCCACTCGTGAGGAGCTGCAGTTGGAGGCACAAGCTGTAGGGAAAATCTGGTCTACTATCTAGCTCTGTCCTTACAGACCAGGAGCTGAGGAACTTTCTCCCCTCTGAGATTTAAGCCAGAAATTGGTAATGACTCTGCTTTTAATATGAGACTCACACAGATTCACACTTTGAGTCCAGTCCCAATATCTTCCTTCACATAACTTTCACCAGGGTGTGGGAGCAGCCTGGCCAGCAGGTCAAGGGAGGTGATCCTGCCTCTCTGCTCTGCACTGGTGTCCGAACACAGAGTCCTCAGTACTGGAGAGATGTGGACCTGCTGGAGACTGTCTAGAGGAGGGCCACAAAAGTGATCCAACGGGTGGAACAAACACCTCCCCTACAAGAACAGCTCCTACGAGAGCTGGGGCTGTTACGTCTGGAGAAGGTTCTGGAAGACCCGAGAGCTCCTTTTCAGTACCTAAAATGGGGTAAAAGAAGGAAGGGGACAGACTCTTTAGCATGGTCTCTTGTGGTAGGACAAGGAGAAATGGTTTCAAACTAACAGAGGAGAATTCCAATTGGATATAAGAAATTGTTTTTTACAGTAAAGGTGGTGAGGGACTGGACCAGGTTGCCCAGAATGCTGGTGCCCCATTCTTAAAGACATTCTAAGTAAGGTTGGACAGGGCTCCAAGCAACCTGATGTAGCGTAGATGTCCCTGTTCATTGCAGGGGGGTTGGACTAGCTGACCTTTAAGGGTCCCTTCCAAATCAAACAATTTTATGATTCTACATTCATCCCCCAGCTCAGACAGCAGCTGATCTGTCTCAGCATAGTTCAGCCTGCAGAAGCCCTCCCAGATTCTCACTGTCCAGCTCTGCTCATCTTCCATCAGTTTTTTCTCAGCCTGGCTGCTGCTGAGTGCACACACTGATGCTATCCACCAGACTTTTATGTGTCTCATGAGCAATGACTTTGCTGCCTCTCCCACTCACTCTGCCTGCACTCCCTGCCCCAGTAACAGTGCTCCTCCAGTAGAGGCCATGGGAGGCCTATACAGTAGCCACTGGGTGATTAAGCTTCAGTTAAGTCCTACAGAGGCATCTATTAGATACTGACAGATGTTAGGTTAGGGATGACAGTTCTGAAGTCCCACAGTCTATCATGCAGAAAAAAGGCAGTATTTCACATGTAGCATGCCAGCTCCAGGTTAGTTATAATATTCCATTCATTAGCTTGCAAAGAAACTAGCACTGGGATGAATTGTCAGAAAAATTTCCTTGCTTTTAGTCTCTCTCACTGCTGCAAACATCTGCAGGCTCTGACTTACATTATATCGTTCTTTGGGATGATGTGCTCCCTTTGGCACTTCTGGTAAACTATTTGCTTTAGCATAGCAAATGGACTACTTCAGCAACCCCAGCAATTCACATTTACTGATATAAAGAATGTAGAATTATTGCATGAATAAAGGCATTTTGAGAAACACAGGTGTCTTGACTGTACTGAAGTGTCAAGAAACACTTCTGGCAGAGATCTGAACTACCATGCAAGTCAACTCAATGTCTACCTGGAACAGAGAGTCAGACCTACAGAAGTGGGCAAAGCTGAAAAACACCGAGGAAGTGATGGGAACAAGGTAACATTCTGACATATTTATTTACCCCAGCCATTAAAAGGTGATGTCAGATAGGATGAGATGCATCAGAATAAATAGAGAGATGGTCCCTGAATGCTCGTTCTGGTTTTCCATATATTTCTAAGATGTGTTCACACTCCGTGCCAGGATTCACAGAGCCAAGCCGTCAGTGTGCTGCAGGGACACAAACCACTGCCTTTAAAATCCTCAGTCATAAACAGCAGATCTCTAACTCTTCTTGCAATTTCCCTTTTAAGGAATATGTATGTATTTTGGAAATAATGGAAACGTACCAGAATTTTAAGTCAACTGTACAACCAGGAAAACAAAAATACTGGCTGCTGTTAAATGAGTGATACCTTTCTGTAAATGTTTTTTGGGTTTTTTTTTTGCCTTGGTTTATGACCAAAAAATGTTTTCCAAACAAAGAATTTTCTTATGGTCATTATTCTCTAAGAATGATACGCTCAAGGAAGAGATAAGGCAAGAGATGCATGAAATAAGTGATAACATCATACAGCTTAAACTTTCCTACAGAAAGAAAGAAATGGCAGATGAGTTGCTATTGCTGTAGGCCGACAGCTGTGGTATCAAAAGCCCAACACAACGTAGTTGCAAATGTGAAAATGTGAGTTGTGAAAACACACACCAGAGAGAAAGTGTTTCGTACCTGAAGGCAAAATCAGCACCTCTGGGATAACTACACACAAACCACCTCACTTTGTTAATACTTACCAAGTCTTACAGCTGAAACCTTTAATCTCAGATCCGTGATGGCAACCCTGCCAAAACCTCAGTAGAGATTGTGTTGACTGGGTGCAGAGCTCATCCAGACACCTCCTCATGGCTGCCAGTCACTATTCCAGGGACACCAAAGCTGCACAAGTTCCTAATACCCCAAAGCTGTGCCCAGCCCTCATTACCAGGGTTGTTCTTAATGCCTAGTGCTGAGGCTGCTCCAACACCACCACAGGTGAATCCTATTCATTTCTACCACCACTGCTGCCTCCCTCCTGGCCCCAACCCACATCAGGCTCAGCTGTGAGGAGAGGTGGGAGATAACACATCATTTGGGCCTGATGAAGAGGATTTGATCCTTCACATACAGGCTTCCAGGTCATGGCCTTTATCACCAGCCTCACTAGAGGCTTTCCACACACAGATATTTCAGCTTTAGGGAGAGAAGAGCAGCACAAGCATGTCCTATCTCTCCCCCCCAATCTGCCAAGCAAGCTGTATGTTTAATCCCTGCTGGTCCTCTCAACCCCCTCAGAGTAGGTGGCCTTGGCGTGGCAAGAGCCACTGCAAGGAAACAAAAACCAAGGCAGCGTTGAGTCCAAAGCAGACTTTGGTTAAGTTTTATTCACATGTGCAGAGGCAGCATTGGTTTTAACAATCAAAACAAATATTCTGGTAGGTATCATTTAGGTAGATCTTCTTTGTCTCGATCAGCTGTAGAAAGCTCAACAACACCTCCTGTGCAAACTGCAGTCTGGGTTTTGCAGTACAAACAGATACTGCTCCCAGCTGTCTGAACCCAGAAGGTCAGAATCAAGTGACATCAAACACACAGACCCAGAGAAGGAGAAGTAAAAAGTCAAGAGAACACACCTAGGGGAAGAGCGTGTTTGAATGCTGTAAGCAGTCTGCAAGGAAGAGTGGTAGAAAGGGTGGTGGTCACTCAGGGGTTGGTCCAGCTCTTCTTCATATGAATTGGTTGGAGCAAACCCAACAGAATGTACAGGCAGGAAGGAGACAAGGTTGTCAAAACAAGAACATAATGAGAAAAAATGAAGGCAGTGGAAAATAAGACGGAAATGGCACACAGAGATAAAAAAGGGTACAAACAAACCAGACTGGGATTAGCTTCACCCATTTCTAACTGCTATACTCAAAGTCCTATGCTCTTCAGTATTTTCATCCTTCCTGCTCTCTTGCAGAGCTGCACAATATGCTGAGATGAGCTCTCCTCATCCATAGAGCTGTGGTGCTCACCAGTTATTCAGGAAGGACGTGTATCTTAGTTGTAAGCGTACAAAGATTGAATCAAACTCTATAATTTGGGACAAAGACTGCCCCGAGCACTTAAGACTTGAGGAGGTCTGCATTCTGCTTCAGAGTTTCACCTTTAGTCCTTTTCCACAGGTCTGCTCAAAATCGTTATATCAGCATCCATGCTGATACAGAATGAATGCTATTACAACTCACTAATAATCATCCCTATGAGCAGATTTTGCAAATCCCACTCTATCGTTCCCACGGTCAAAAATGCAGTAAAAGGCAGACATAAAAACATCCCCTAAAATCCAGAGCGGACCACTGCGAGTTGGGATGTCAAGAGACTGGAAGCCACTCATGCAGAAGGTTTGGTCATCGATGGACTCCTGGAAGAGAAAGAACATCTCGCAGTGGCTCTTCCAGCCCTGACCAGGAGCCGAGAGCTGGGAGGACACGCACCTTCACAACGTATTGCTCTGCTGTCAGCCTGTACTCGTGGTGCCCGATGGTGAAGCTGATGTGGGGCAAGCTGGACAGTCTTCTGCAGTCTACAAGAAACTGTATGCAATACGCTGGTTGGCATGTGATTGATTTGCCTTTTTTTTAACACTGTCCTTTGCATTCAAGCTTTTTGCCACAGCTAATGGTGAATTTACTGCAGAGGAACAGCATCAGGCTGACCCGTGGCCCAGCGCTGCCTGTGGGTGCCACACTTTGTAGGTCCCACACTGGGTCATAGCATCCTAGCAGTCCACCTGCACCAAAGCCCCCGGGCACTTTGAAAAGCACTGCAAGCCCCAAAGGGACAAGGTACAGGGACATTCTGGTGTCCCCTTTGTACAGAACCAAGTCTGTGACCCACAAGGAAGAAGAAAGAAGCAAGGTGTGCTGAGCAGAGCCCCTCCAGGTGCCAGGCTGTGGTGGGGTCCTGGAGCTGCCTCCAGCCCATGCAGAGCGTTACTGAAGGTAACAACAGTGCTTTAGGAAAAAAAAAGGGACCCATTCAGAAAGCCCATGAAGAACACACCACTTAATATGTTTATACATTCCTAAGTTTATATGTTACCCTGCACTGGAGTGGGATGTAAGAACAGAAAAAGGACTAAATGCTGGAATGTCCATTAATTTCTATAAATAATGCATTCGCTTACAGTAACCCAGCAGAACATTTCCTGGCCTCCCAGCTATTTCACCAACCAACCAGCATGTGACGTGGCACTGCAGGATGCTTCAAGCCCAGGGGGATCTTTGAGGCAAACTGTAGCATTTAAAATCACTATGTTAGGGCCTTCCTACAGGGAAGATGCTATTTTTGCTGTTGTTAAATCAGCTTTATCAAAATATAGCCATAAATCTTTTGTATACCAAGCAGGTGTCATGCCATTAGAGCAACATAAACCAGGGGATAGAGAAGATAAAGGTAGCAGAACCAGCATAGTGATTTGCAGGATATGAGAGGCAAGACATAATTCATTTACATCGTCAGTACATCCAGAGCAAATTAATCCTTTCTGGAAAGAGATAAAAGTTCTGGTAAAATCACTGATGGATGCGCCCACTTACCCCAGGATAAATTTGAGCCAACACACTCAGCTTGCCCGTGTTTAAAAGAAAGCAGTGACTTAAAGAATGTCTTTCAGGTTTGTTTTTACAGAATGTGAGATATCAGCATTGGAATCAATTGCCTTATGCTGAAATGACACATTCCTTGTTCGTATAGCATCAGTGTAACTACTCTGAAATTACCTATTTTATCTATATTCGTGAGTATGTACCATTACAAAAACAACCTGTTATCAAAACAAATTCTTAACACATGTATGAAAACACTAACGGAAACAAAATGTAAGGTTTAACTGAAAAAGAAGCCCAAAGCCTCATCAGTTACACAGAGGCACCTCCAGGTCTATTAAAGCTCACTTTCTCTCTGAACTTTGTCTCACGCACCGGGCAAAAGTAACACTTAATTCTCTCCAAAGTGCAGTGTTGAGTCATGCTCGAGATAACTCCGGAGCCACCCAGAGCTGTAGGGTGGCAGAGAGACATTGCTCCTGAGAAGGCAGTGACCAGCCCAACGTCCAGCAGTCTTAGCTTGTGCAACCCTCAGAGAGAAGTGTGAGGAGCTGGAAGTGCAGCTGTGCTGCCAGAGAGGACACGAAGCAACAAATCCCAGCCACCTCAGCTCACTGGAGGAGGTGGAGGTGCTCCTTGGAGGAACAGCAGTGAGGAGGGGGAGTGCTGGCTGGAGTCAGGAAGGGAGATGCAAGAGGGAAGAGATAGCAAATGATGAGGAAACACAAGAAAAGCATTGAGCAGGGAGAGCAAGAGGCAACGAGGTCTGTCCTGTACTCCTGGGGTTCATCTACCCAGAACTAGCATTGTGACCGTGTCCCACCCAGGAGCCCTGGCATGAAGCCTCCTGCTCTGCAGAAAGAGAGGAAGTCCATCAATACTTGGGGCTGTAATTAACACACCTTTCTGTTGCCATTTCTTTTTAATGTTGACTGGGATGGCCATCAACTCCTTCCAGCTTCGGGGAGCCCACAGCTAAAGCTGGGGGCTTGGCAACGTGGTACTATTCTGATTTTCCAAAAGAAAATTACCTTTTGGAAAAAATGTGGAGTACAGAACTATTCCTTAAACAGATGCCCCCACTGTTCCCTTACACCACCAATGAGCAGAACTAGAGAGCAGGCAGACACTGCGAGGAGGACTGGGGTAGCAAGGCAGATACATCAGAACCAGCACAGCTCTGAGTTCAGTATTGTCCTAGAGACAAGGCTTTTTCTGAGACTCCTCTGAGCCATTATTTGGGATATTTTCTTCTTTTTCCATCCCTACAAGCTGTTTGCACCAAACACCAGTTTCTCTTTCTCTGGCTGTTTTCTGGTTGCATAGTTATTACCTCTCCAGAACGCGACGGACTTGCCCCAATATACTCCTGCAACCGCCTGATCTGTGACGAGGGACCGGTGATAAGAGAAGTGCCAGAGTCAACGATGGCTTCGCAGCCATGGGAGCAGAATGCCACCCGGCCCTGGATCTTTATACTGCAAGTGGAAAACAAGGCATCTTTAAACAAATACACTGCACCTGAAGCAGTACACCATTGCTATCTGACTTCAGAGTCAGGGCACAACCTGAAGAACTGGCTGACAAGCTTTCCCAGTCTGAAAATACAAGAACATCTTTAAAAAATGAGAAACTAAAAGAAGCAGCTCTAGTAAGGCCCACATGTGGACCCACTTTTCCCCCAGGACTCCTGTATCCCCAGCCATTTGCTGATGAAAGTCCTCATGGTCTTCATGGCCTTTATGCAGTACAAAGGGATGTGAGCTACTTTAATGAAGGTTCAAAAGAAAGATTAGAGGGGGTTCAGTCCCCTGGTGCATTAGCCACTTCCATGAGTAGTTCACCAAGATGTAGCTTGACTGTTGTTGGATCATATTAAAGCATTTCAAAATGCCCTGACAGAAACCAGCCATCCATGCCACAGCAGATTCGGAGAGCTGATAATCCTCAGACTCATCCTGGCAAACCTCCTCCTTGAGACCCACAAAGGGGAAACACTACAACCTCCTGAACCTGCATTGCTGAGTGTTCCTGCTTCTGTGGGCCTTACCTGGGGAGGTGAGTTCCACCACATAGTGCATACGTACTTGTTCATATGTATCTGCCAGTAGCTTTTCTCAGTGACTGGGACCCAGTGAATTGAGCCTTTATAGAGGGAGTGGTCTATGCCCCCCAGGATCAGCTCACCACCATTCTCAGTGTCGTCTCCCCTGGAAGCAGAGCACACATCAGCAGAGGCATGGGAGTATGCTGGAGTACAAAACTATATCAGTCTTAAAAGGAAAAGACAAACCATAGTGCTTTCTAAATTAAAGCATAGATGGCTGAACCTGATTATTTAAGAATTATAACAGAATATATCCCAGTTCAGAACCTCCAAGAACCCTCTGAGAAAATGTACTGTGATCTGCCAAGGGCTGACAGCAGGCACTAGGAACATGTCGAGCCAGCTGCTCTCTCCCCTCACAATAAAAACTAGAAAAATTAGTGGAGTTACAGACAAGTTCATATTAGAGAGCAATGCTTTTCTTCTTAAATGCAGCCACTTGGGCGTAGCACTGCATTTCTGCTCATCTCCGCTGGGGAGAGAGAAACCTCCAGCAGCTCAGCACACTTCAAATCTGAGTTAGGAGCTCTTCTTTTGTCCATGAGCAGCTACAAAGATCTGAAAAAAACTGGTGGTTCTCCCCTCCCCTCTCCCACTCCAACACTAATGGGGGAAATTTCTTTCTGTAATTGAAGATTTACAAAGATGCTCCACTGTCTCTATCAAAAACTAAGGTGCATCTGTGTCTTGCTTGGTCCTGACACTGTTAGCACTGACCGCTTCAGGTAGAAGGAGAAGACTGGCTCCTCCACCAGCTTCTGGTTCATGATGCTGTCAAAGACGGGCAGAGCGTTGCCCACTGCCAAGGAGGGGTAGCCCAGGCCCAGTACACCATCAAAGTGAGCAAGGGCAAAAGTCATTCCTGGCTCAAACACTGACTCGCCAAAGTCTTGTCCCTTGATGGAGATGTTACTGATCTGTTCAGTAGGAGAAAAAGAAGAGGTGAAAGGAAAGACAACACCAGTGCCAATGAACTGGGCATATTTGAGACTAAATATCCAAGGCCCCACCCAGCCGGAGGCTCACCTGCAGCGTGTCCTTGGCTGCAATGCCCAGAAGCTGCCCGGTGCCATACTGCAAGGAGAAAGGCTCCCCACCATGCTTGTATGAGTCTGACAGAAAGGACTTGAACCTCTGGTGCACCCCTGCACAAAACAGACCACACCTGCACCCCAAGGGAAGGGCTTGCCTGTTCACCTGCTCCCCATATATAGAACTGGCCACAGTGCCGGCAAGGCAGCTTTGACTTCTGTGTGAACAAGTCATCAACAGAGGCATTTTTTCCCCCATGGACACCCCATTTTTCTGTTCTGAGAATATCTCAGGGGTTATTTTTGGTTTGTAACTCCCTGGGTCCATTTTCCTGCCTTCTGCTTGATGCTGCCTCCAGCACACAGAGGAGCAAGCCAGCAAGGCTTTGGGGCTACTTCAGGCCATCCCCCCTCACAATGCCCTCACTGTTTCAGAGAGCAACACCTTGGCCTTTTCCAAATTTTGCCCACACATGGCATTATTAGGGGAGTTGAAACGAGATGATCTTTGAGGTCCTTCTCAACCCAGGCCATTCTATGATTCATTGTAAGAAAATCAAATGGCAGTTAGATCTGAGCTTGGCTGCAGCTAATTTAGCCAGGATGTTGGGAGCACAAGGAACAGGAAGGTTTCTTACTGCACGCTTCGCTGATGCAATAAACAGAAGGGACCCAGAAGTTGGAGGAGCCAGTGTCAAACACCACGGTGAAGCTCTGAGGCGGCGTACCAACACTGATGACTCCATAGTACTGTGCCTGGGGAGGACAACCCAGTCAGCCCCACTACCAAGGTAGTGGACCCATGATTTCCTTTGGGCCTACTGCAACGAGAAGCTATGAGCAGGTCAGAAACAAATTCTGTTCCATGGACTGTATCCGATGTACTGAGTAAAGTTCATGCTGTGGTTAAAGGAACCACTGACCGTCCTTGGGCTTCAGCTGAAGATAGAGATATCTGTGGACACGTGATTGCTGAAGTGAAGAGCTTATCAACACACAGCATGCAATTGTCTGAGTGCCCGTATCTGGCCATGAAAGAGCACTTCAGCATTAAGAGACCTATTTATAGGATGAAGCATTTCAGGAATTCAAAGGCACAAGGCTTTTGTAAGAACAAGAAGTATTTGAATATGTATCTTCAAGTGTGTGCTTGGTAATTAATATACTGAATACAGTTGTGACCCTGGAGTTTACAGCCTGAACGAGATAACCATAATGCAAGCATGTGTGCTATGTAATAGAATATCCAGATGTACAGCAGGGAGCTGTTTCTTCCTGTATCAAACAACCCTGTACTGATTAACCTGTAAACCAAGGCAGCTCTCTGTCACTCTGGTAAAAAAAAATAAATCCCACCAACTTTCAAAAACTCCTCACAAAACTGTTAGAGATGTGAACTGGATATGCTGGGGAAGTGGCTTCTGTTTAGTTATTTTGGTAAGTCTAAGAACAGGCTGAAAACTTTCTGCCTTTGTTCTTCTTCACTCAGATCTCCAGCTTATCTGGAGACTTCTTCACGAGCATCAAATGTCAGAAAGCTCTTTCTGAATAATTCACCTTCCCCCCACTGCCCACAGAAGCCTCTACAACATTTCTGCAACTTTGTTTTTCATAACAGATGAACCAAAGAAAGCAGAAAACAGACCAACAAAACAGACAAAATGCTAACATCAGGAGACATCTTACAAAACAGTTGACTGCTCACTTGACTCTCTCAGATCCAATGATCCTCTGATTTTTCCTTTCACAGTGTAAAGGACCGGGTCAGTCTCAAATATGTAACACACATTAGGCTCAGCAGCTAAAGCAAAAGAATAAAAACTCTACTTGGGCCCTTGTTATCACTGATTTATGACTCCCGGTGATGAAATAAATGAGATCTTGGGGATGTATTATAACATGTAAACATACAAGATTCTGATAAATTTGAACTAATCAGATTGTACCCAGTCCTCACCCAAGATTGATAAAGACAAACCTTCCACATTTGTTTTTGAAGACTTGTTGAAGGCCAAAACAGATCTGTACAAAAATTAAACTCGTCACAGAACTGTCACTGATAGTTAAAATCAGTTTTCTGTCAAGGTCCCGTGTTAACCACTATCTAACCTCTAACATGTTGCATGTTGCACACTGTTAAACTAATTTTGATGATCTGGTATTTACAAGAAGTCTCCCATCTCAAGTCCTATAATGAAGAGACTCTATTTAGAGTGTGCTAGGTGAAAAAAAATCTGTCTTCAATAGAAGAGAGCCCATATGGTTGCATTTCCATAACCGTACTTACATTCATGTAGTCGTACAGCCTTTCTGAAGCAGTTCCTACTGACAAAGTAAGATCTGGAGGGAAGCAATACAGGTGTCTCCGGGCAAAAATGTCAGGGTGATGATTCCTCCAGAACTCCTCCAATTCTCCCTTTTCTTTAAGTTGTGTCTTGATAGATTTGAATCGAACGAGTGGGACTCTACACAAATAAAAGAACTACATGAAAGCTAACTGGATCTCCTTCTGAGAGTCATTGTATGCTTTTCTTTGTGTCTTTTTGGAGACCCCCATAGCAATGATCACTGTCACACCAAGAGCCAGCTGGAACAGGAGGAGCCAACTCTTACCGTTGCAAGGCCACAGTGAAGGGGATGTAAACCACAGCCAGCAGTATGGCCTTCATGGCTTCAGCTGGTCCCGAGTCCAACAACACTCATTTCCTCTGAAGTCTCTTTTTTATACCCCGCTGTGAGCGGGGAGCTGCTCGCCAGGTCAATCAATCAGAGGAGGTCAGAGCTCTGGCAGCAAGCAGAGGGATTTGCTCTCACAGCAACCGCTGGATTGAGCAAATATTGGTGCCCAGAGAAGCTGGGCACAGATAGCCAGGGCACAGTCTAGACCAAATATATATTTACTGGCAATCATTAGTATCTTTCACATAATTACAATAAATGGGGGAATCTTGGCTCGTGTGAGCAAGGGAGAGAGGACGCAGCCCAAGGAGCTGCCTGCTTCCCTCTGCATAAGCTCTTTCTCAAGCTTGCCTTAATGACAAGAAGGCCAGGAGTGTCCAAGTCAGAGAGAGAAGACAGAACACACAACTGACTCACTTCTACATGGAGCAGGGCTGAGCATGTAGGTGCTTGGTTGGCTGGTGAGAAACCATCCTCTAACAACTGAAGATGAATCCCCTATTTACACAAGAGCTCTGGCCCAGATTATTTCCACCCCAAAAAAATATAAATGGGTCTTAAAAGTAAAGAAGATGTCAAAGCAATAAACAGCCAGCAGCTTTCTCAGCTAAGGTTACTCTGATCCAGGGCTCTGCTGTGCACGTTTGTAGCAGCATTCTTGGACTGATTTCCCCACTGTTCCTGGCTGCTCTCACCCCACCTGGTGCCAGAGCTCACCTCATGCTGGCAGAAAGGCAATGGTATTAAAAAGAAAGCAATGTGACTGACAGCAAAAAGCAGCCCACCAGCCCCCGAGGGAGGGGGGGGGAGCTCATGGGACTTTTTGAGGCTTTGGAATGTGAAAGTGCATGATAAAGAATGAATGACAAAACCAGGCCAAGACAAGGAGTCATCACCTGTTGCAAGAGTGATGTTCCAATGAAGAAAAAAGAAGAAACACACAAAATCTGTGAGCGAAGAAGGGATCTAAATGCCAGCCACAGATTTAAAATAAATCTGTATCAAATCACTTGCAGCATTTTGTGAGGACACTTCTCAACGCTGTTCCTTTGAGCCTCTTGCTTTTATTCACCAGGCTGACCAAAGAGAGGGCTCCACAGTGTAGGGATCTCAGAAAGCAGTAGCACTGCTCACAAAGCTCCCTCAGGACTCTCCATGCACAGCAGAGTCCTCTGCTGCAGCACTGTCACTTTGACAGAAGCAAGACAACGTTTGAGCTGAGCATCTTTATCACTTGAACTTTTCCTCAAATGCCATGAATGCTTCTGGGCAGTCACTAATGCCCATGGTGCAAGGCATCAGGAGCAGCTCTGGAGATGCAAAGTGACTTCCAGAGCACTGTGGCAGGTCTGCAGAGGGAACCGGCTCTGCCTCATGTCTTCCACTGAGTCACTGATTCTCAGAAGGTCCAGGATCATTCATTTTATTGCAAATGCAGACCTTTACTATCCTACAACATGAAGGTTATTTTTTCCCAAGCACTCTGATCTCACATCGTGTTCCAAACAGACCTTTGCTGAAGCCAACAGATGTACAAAATGCAGCAATAAAAGGTCATTGTGACTTTTTTTGATAAGCTGGAATAATCATTAAACTGCATTGCAGAAAATCCCAAAGAAATAGTGTTCTGAAGCTTGAAAGATTCTTTAAGTAGAAATAATTCAAGCAGAAAAATACATCTATGTACAAATGTCTATAGACATAATGTGTATTGCAAAGCTATTTCCATATGGCTTATTAAGAAGACTGTATCTAAACCACATCATTGACAGCTTTTCATCCATGGGCTGCTATGTGGTGTGAACAGCAGGTCTCTGAGGGGATTTGCCTATGGGACATGTCTTTGTTTTGGGTGCAAATTCTACCCCTCAGCCCACAGTACTTGTACCAAATGCCTTTGCTCCTCGCAGCCGCAGTGGGGCAGGTGGCCACACAAGGAGTCCCTGCTCCCCAGCTCATGTTCCACCTGGCTCCTCAGCCCCACACCTGTGCTATGGCATCAGGCTCTAGCACTCACTGCTCTCCATCCCCAGCTGCGCTCTCTGCTGCAGCCCTGCAAATCTCTGTACACTTTACGCCACTGCTCCTGCACAGCACAGGCCCCAGGAAACACCCTGTACCCAATTCCCAACATACATGTAAGAGCTCATGTACATTTCAAAGCAGACAATCCGAGATCTCTGTATCACCAGATCTAACCACAGATTGTTGGCCCACCTCACCTGTTTGATACTGCCCTTCTCTCAGTCTCCTGTTTACTCTGCCTTTTGCTTTTCCAAGGATACGTGGCTCCTGGCACTCACATCTGTGGGTTGGGTGGCACCAGGCTCCCAGAAAGTGACTGCAAGTTGCCTGAAGAAAATGGCCTCCCTGAAGTAAGGTTAAGTGTGGAAAATGGCAGCACTGGGCTGCAGAGAGAAGGGGGCCAGCTGCTGTGCTGGCTGCTTCCCCACCCCACACAGCTCTCCGGGGCACAGCAGAGCTGAAGCCCACAGCAGTTTCCCACTGGGCCATAGTCCAAGGAGCCATCACACGGTCGGAAGGTGGCAGGAGAGCAACCTGGGCTGGCTGTGATCGCGTGTGTGAAGCTGGGATTCGGACAAGATGCAAAGCAGAACCCAATGAGATGGCGCTGCATGGCTCAGGATGACAGGGCCTATAGTAAACGTGGCCACGTTAGAACATAAACACTGGAGCAGCTACAGATAGCTGCTTGCCAAGGATTTGTGTGAAAGGTTCCAGATAAGTACTGGGCGGCAAGTTACACTGCTCAACTGTGTATTTGGCACCTTGCAAGGCAAGCCCGTGAAAGTGCCACTTGTCTGCAAAGTCGGTCAAGTCCTGACAGGTATTTCAAGCAGCAATTCGATCACAGCCAACGTTTCCACTGAGAATTTAATTAAAGCTAAACACTGTTGTTGAAAAATTCAGTGTTCTGCAGTGTTTCCCTCGTGCAGCCAACCCGCAGTGCCACAGCGCAGTGAGGGGGCATGGAGCGGCTGTTTGGACACAGCTGGAGGGCAGGGCAGCGTGCTGGACGGAGGAGGATAGCTTCTGGGGAGCCGAGGGGTGGCAAAGCACTGTGGGGCAGGAGGAGGCCTGCGCTGTGGGTCACCACATCTGCAACCATCACCAAACACTCGTTCCGTTATCAAGAACGTTTCAGTGCTCTTGAGATTAGAGGCTGGTGCCGTGTAAATAGAGCCTTATATTGGGCAGACGGAGTCACCACCAGGCCAGTGAACAGAGGGAGGAAGCCAAGGCCGGCCCCAGCCCTCGGTCTCTAAACAAAGAAGGACCTGAGATGGGCAACAGCCTGAAAGCCATTGTCGCTTTTGTGCCCTCCGATGGGTGCCAGAAGTACCTCTTGGAGGACCTGGAGGAGATGCCTGCAGACAAAATGGTGGACCTAAGCGGCAGGCAGCTGCGGAGGCTGCCCCTGCACATCTGCTCCTTCAGGGAACTGGTCAAGCTGTACCTGAGCAACAACAACCTGACACACCTCCCTCCTGAGCTGGAGCAGCTGCAGAACCTGCAGATTCTGGCACTGGACTTCAACAACTTCAGAGCACTGCCGCCGGCCGTGTGCGCCCTGAAGCAGCTCTGCATCCTCTACCTGGGCAACAACAAGCTCTGCAGCCTGCCTCTCGAGCTGCGGCTCCTGCAGAACCTCAGGACCCTCTGGATCGAGTCCAACTGCCTGCAGCAGCTGCCCGAGGTGGTGTGTGAGCTCAGCCTGCTCAAGACGCTGCACGCCGGCTCCAACGCGCTGCGCACGCTGCCCACCCGCCTGCGGGGCCTGCGCGAGCTGCGCTCCATCTGGCTCTCGGGCAATTTGCTGGCCGAGTTCCCCTCCGTGCTCCTGCACATGCCCTCTCTGGAGGTGATCGACGTGGACCGCAATGCCATCCGCTTCTTCCCCAGCCTGGCCCACCTGCCCGGCCTCAAGCTGGTCATCTATGACCACAACCCCTGCCGCAACGCCCCCAAGGTGGCCAAGGGGGTGCGCAGGGTGGGGAGGTGGTCGGAGGAGAGCCCCGAGCCCCGCAAGCGCTCTGGGGCTGTGACTGAAATCTCGCTTAATGAGAGACCATCGCCACCTTCCGCCAACAAAGCTGAGCCAGAAGCAGAGGTTTGCTGATCTCTGCTGGCCCACAGCCCGCGGCACGACAGAAGAAGCAACGCAGCAGAGGGCACTGTTCTTACAACTGCCGTCTTCCTCCTGGAAGATCTGTGACCACTGAGGGCAGCTGGATGCGGTTCTGCCGGTTCTTGTGCCTGTAAGGTCTGCCTTTGGGGCAGCTGCGTGGTTGGATGCAGCAGCGAAGAGAACCACAGCTGCAGCAGAGGGAACCCTGCATGCGGAACCAGAGGGCTGGGAGTCCACCTCTCCAGGCTCACGCAGGAGCTGTAGCTGAGGCAAGCTTACCGACTGACCAGGGCTTACCGACTGAGCAGGGCATGGCTCAGACCTGATCAGACTCCCTGGGAAACGCACAGAACTTCCCTTTTCTGAAGCGCGTTTTGCTTTGATTGTATAGCACAGAGCAGAGACGCGGTTCAGCGCGACGTTTAGCCTCTGATTCCGCAGCACTCGGTGAACTGGAAGGCAGCCCGCTGCCCCAGGGCCGACAGCTGTGGCGGTGCAGGGCAGCCACATCCCTCTTCCCCCCCTCCCCTGCGGTGGGAGCCCTTCCCCACGCAGCACGGCCGGCTGTCCCGAGCAGCTCAGAGCTGCTGCTTTGTGACTGCTCCATGCCGCTCTTGAAAAATTCTCTGTAAATATGCTCTATTCACCTGCTGGCTTGTTAAACGAAGTCTGCACTTGGATCTGGCTGCCACCTGCATTAGTGTACTCGCTGTATTCATTAATTAAAGCGTTCCAGAGCCTCACTGAGCTATCTTACTTTTGTAACTAACTGAACCCTCCCTTTCCCCGCTCCTCACCTAAGCTTCTTCCATCGAGCTATTTCTTTTTACAAACAGTACTTGGGGCTTTAACTCAACATCCCACGTTTTGTTTCCGACAAAACTGCCTCGGCACTCTGTTTATTGGGGTGGGGGGGAGGGGGAAATGCTTTCACCGGCCTCTCAAAGGCTTGTGTTTAACCCTGCCGTTCGCCAAGGCGCCGTGCTTCCCTGGGAAGGGGCTGATGGGACAGCGAGCGCAGCCAGCTCCCTCCCGCGGGCTGCCACGCACAGGGCGCCGCCACTCGTCTCTACCGAGAATCACCATCAAAACGTGCACAGGGCCGCTCCAGCTCCTCACAGAGGCACTAGCCCAACAAGGAAACGCTCTACCTTTGCATCAGCTACTGCAATAGGAAGGAGTACATAGCTCACTACAGAAATGGGGTTGAAGGGGGAGAGAAGAGGGAAAGCGATGCAGTATGGCACGTTTCCCACCCACTGCCCTAGTTTACTATGAGCTATTTGCAAAGACAGCCAGCCTGCATCTATAACCCAACACACACACACACACACCCTACCTTATATTTGCAGTACAAAAAGCTGCAGTGTGATTTAAGTTACTGTTAGGGGCACTGACTGAAATTCCTCTTCAACTTTTTAGCATCAAAAAACAAACAGTACTCCACTATTGCTAGAAAAGGATAACAACTTCACAGCCCACTTCTAGCATCCCCATTCCAAGCCTACGCAGCCAGGGCTGGAATAAACTGCTTATAGAAAGCAAAGTCAACCTAAAGGAGAAGGCGATGAAGGCACATACAGCCGTGCGAGAGGACAGGCCTGGCCCTGACTTATCTGTCCACTTCGAAGCAGTGTGCAGGCTGAGTGAAGATGGGACTTGCCTAATGAAACACAAAGAGCAACACAACACTGATGAATTTTTTATTTCTATGTATCTTAAGTGGAACGTGGAAAGGAACAGAAGCTGTACGGTGTAGAAAGCCCATGTTTTATGTGGAGTGAATCTTGCCCACAACACACACAAACCGAAATAAGTTAAAGTAAGCAGAAGACAGTTTCCTCCTGCCATTGCTGACAGAGCTGCTCATCTTAAGCTTCTGTTCCATAACCTCACGAAAACTAAATCATTAAAAAAAAAGAATTACTAAGTGAGATCTGGTCCACGCAGTCTCAGGTACCGGGAGAAGTTTAACACGGGCGATGGTCTGGTACACGTTTTCTGGGGAGAAAGAGATAAACCAGGAAGTTTTAGCACTTTAAGTGGCACACGAGTAGATGGTGTCTTCAGATTAACTAGGCATCTCTCAGGAACACTATACTGAGTACACTGATGGCTCTAAAGGCCTGCTCATATTGCTCATACAAGAAAAGTCATATAAAACAAGTGTTGGCAGGTCAGATGTCAGTCTTCCTTTCAAATAAAACGGTTTTAAAAGACTTTTTCTGCAGACACTCTTCCATGGAAGGAGGTCACTTTATACTACTATAACTGACCAACACAGACATTTCAGCCATACCTTGGTGCCGCTTTAATAATGTCATCTACACGAAGAATCATTTCTGCTGCTTCAGCTGCACTCAGCAGAACCTGTCTCTTGACTTGGAAGCTCTCTGTCACTCCCAGCGCCGCCATGTCTCCAATCGTACCCTCTTTCATATCTGAAAGAAAACACAGCTTAACAAGTGCTTCATTCTGTGTGGGTTTTTTTTTTCCCTTGCTCTCTTTGAAAACAATTTCCAGAAGCTGACAACCCAGTGGTTTACTGTCTCAAATGAACCACGCTGACAGCAGGGGAGGTATTAAATAATTTGCATCAAGGTTCCTCCCTTAAGTTCAAAACTCCTCTTCAATTTTTATTTTTTTAAATCACTGTCTCTCTCATTCACTAGCATGAAAAGCCTGGTAGAACAAAGGAGGACTGTCACTGAGTGTGGTTACGCTCTGTGCAAAGCAAACAGAAATAAGTAGTCCACATCGCTCTGTTCTGTAATACAAGAAAGTACAAGTGCAAGTACACCCTGAAAACTGCATCTGATATGAAATGCATCTACCATTTAAACCACACGGGCATAGCATAATATTTGAACTTGGAGTACTAAGCTCTTTATTATAACTGCTTTTATTAGCAGCAACAAAGTACAGACTTTCTGACTACAGCAATATGTGGTGTCAGTTAATGAACAAATTGACCCTTCTGATGTTACCTGACCTTCACTATCAGCAGTAAATGAATCAAGGCACTGACACAGTGCCATCACCGTATCAAAAACTAAGAACTTGGACTTGCATCCAAAAAGATCTACGGAGTAATAGAAATGCAATTGCATAATACAGACTTTAAAAGGATACAGCTGGTAGGCACACACTGTGCCATCAATACGCTCAGTTCTTCCAGCTGAATTTAGTAGTGACAAACAAGTTCAGTAAGTCTAACCTCCCACCCAACCACCAATCCAAGAACAGAAACAGCATCAAGCCCTTTACCAAGTCCATAAGTTGTCTTCCCTTCACTGTGAGCAGCTCTGAGTTGAGCAACCAAATCCGCACTGTCATAGCCAGCATTATCAGCTATAATTGTTGGGATCTACGCAGATAAACATAGGTTGGCTTTAATTAACACAGGGACTGATTTCTAGCAAACATCAAAAACGTACTTTGACACTGCTATTAGACCAGTCAGTTTCAAGAGCAGCACAATGATACAACGGCTTTTACAGAAGAGCTACAACTAGAATTCTCTGAGAGAAAATGGAAACTTCCCATCCAAGAAGCATTACTGTATTTCACTTCTGAGTTTTCAGAAAACCAGAAGTCGGATAGAGAAGCCAGTCTGATGTCAGGAGTCAGTAAGCTCTCGAAACTTTACATTAATGAAGCACGCTGATCAAACAAACTCACCATTCGTAAAGCCTTAGCAAAGGACTCCATTGCAACAGATTCTTTGCCAGGTGTTCTGATGGCAAGCTCTGCAACAGCATTAGCCATCAGCATCTCTGAACAACCTGTATGCCAAAGACAGAAGTGCTTTACATGTGAGTTGAGCAGTAATGCAAAATGTGTATCATGTGTATCATCATAAAGAATTTAATATTCACCTCCACCATAAACAGTTCTAGTGTCCTTCACAGTCTGGGCAAGAACACAGAGAGCATCGTGCAGAGACCTCTCGGCTTCATCTAGAATTTGTTGTGTTGCTCCACGCAGAACTATGGTACAGGCTTCACCTACACAGTTCAAGCAGGAAGATTTGAAACAAACAAACCAAGAGTCAGATGAGAGCATTAACGTGACACGAGAGGACAGTACCACAAAGCATTTGAAATGGTTTTGCTATCACTGCAATGAAACTCTACATAAAGAGATCGAATTGCAGAGAGGAAAAGGGGAAGTGTGAAGACATTTCACAGGCAGACTGAAACGATGTACACTACACCAGAGCTTTCATCAGTGAGCTGCTCCAAATGCCTTTTCTAATTTAACAGGAAGCGAAACTTATCTCAAAACAAGCACGTGGTAATGTATGGTATTGGTATTCATTAGAAGAAGCTAGCCAGCTCTTGAAGCATGACAGACTGCTACTTCTCCCACCAGTTTAATCACCCGAAGTAGAAATTTTGGATACCACAGTTACAATTCTTACGTAAACATTTAACACTATGTAAATGAACAGTTGTTTTCAACTGTGAAGGTGTATTTTGGTAGGAACTATGTTTTACTGAAGAACAAGACACTCAGAAACAGATAAAGTCACTACAAGGCACTGCTATCCTAGTAACTGAACAGTGGTAGCACAGAGTTACCAAATATTGCAGCTTGCCATCCCTATTAAAACACTTACCCATTGCCACACCAGAGAAATGAATGAGTTTATCTTCTCCAATCATGACTTCTTCAATAAGCTTGCAACTTCCTAGCTTTACTAGCTCAGGGTGATCAAAGGTTGATGCAATTTCACCACCTACAAATGTAAGATCGTATAAAGTCAAAAAGCATCCTCACTTCTAGCCAAGACCAAAAAAGGAAATTAAAAAAAAATCCATGTAATTGCTTAAGAATAAATTTGAGGTAACAATACTGACAAGCCAAAATTTTCTGATGTCACTGTATGTACGAGAAGCCTTCTACTGACATTTTGACTTTCTAAATAAGCAGCTGAAAATGGATGGCCATAGTTCTGAATCAAGAGACTCACGGCATGCCACAGTTGCCATGTTGTACAACACCTGTAAACTCCCATACCATAAATACTACAAAGACCGGAATGTCTCTGAATAGAATACTGTTCTAGCACTTTGCTAGAACTTTCCCACTAAAAAATCAGCTATGTGCATTCATTCAAAACATACGCTCTGTTATTCCACACTAGTTCACAGCATCGGTTCGGGTGTAGCTAAAAGGAAAGCTGAGATCTGCAGTACAGTGTGCATTTATACTCTATGATTTGATGCAGTGTGGTCCACCTGTTCTGCCTATAAAACCTGAGTTTCTTCCAGAACAAAGCTTCTCACTGCAGAACCTGCCTGCATCAAGGTGCCTACAGACAGCTGCACACAACTGCAGTTTTAGTTTTAATGGATGAAACCAGAGAGTGACTTTTCCCTTCTCTCTGCAGAGCAAACTCTCCATTTTCCTGATCACCGACCACTACTATCAATATCTCGATTGTTCGTGTTACTTGCAGCCCATCTCAAGCTGATGACTCAGGCCCACTTTTTTAACAGAGGATGCCCCTTCACTCTTCTGTTATGAGAGTCAAACAGACTTTAATAATAAGGTGGTATTCATTTGTAGATTTATCATCCTGTGCTTTCCACCATATACATTTGTATGCAAGCTGTGTACAATAAAGCTTATGCGAAGTACTCTTCACATTCACAGACCTCCTTAATAGTTGAAAGAAAGTAAAAACTAGTTGATCAATCACTGACATTTACTGAAGATCAAACAAATAACGTGGCCCTCCAAGTGTCACGCAGTGAGGCAGCATACCTGTAACAAGACATACCTGTAACAAGAGCCAGACGCTCCACGCCAGCAAAGTCTGCATGTTCTATAGCCATGACACCAGCAGCCCCAAAGAGCTGTTCAGGATAGTTGTAGATGAGCTGTCTGCAATTAAAGCAAAGGCACAGCTTCCCATTACAGAAAGAACAAACCTTCTGAGAGTTTTTAAAGCCTGTTACCAGAATAAGAAAGGACAGCCAACTCTTAGCAGTATGGATGTAGACTGCTGAAAGCTACAGGAACAACCACACGTGAGGCACCAGCCACCCAAAGTTACACTCACACAGAAGCAAACAAACAGCAATGACAGGGAAAAAAAATACAAACTACCACTACGTGACCAGTCTTCTAACACCAGGATAGAACACTACAGAGAAGACCACGTGTATATTCTCTCTCCAAAGTGCGGTCAGCAATCAAACTATTTTTCCCTTCCAAACTAGAGAAGGAAGACTGTAGAAATTCAGAAGCTGGAATGTGTCACCTCTGAGAAAACAGATACTTATAATCTATCCCCAAAAGAGACCGTATGCGTTGCTCTAGATCAACATTGCCTCAACATATCACACATCCCCTCAGCGGTATTCAAGTGGCAAACATCAGAGGTGGAAGAGATCTACACAGCTATAAGCAGAAGTCAATTGTATCAGTGAATAAAAAAAACTTAACAGTCAGTCTAACTAGAGTATCACTAGCCTGGCTGCAATGACTGACTGCTACTTGAACTTCTTAGGGCAGCCACCACCTGTTTTTCAGGCACACTGCATAGCAGCTAGGAAGTAGAGAATTCTTTCTGCATTACCTGAAACATCCTTCCATCAGTCCACTCACTGGAGTCCTGACCCTAAGACTCCATACATCTGTACTATGTCTACTGCACAGACCACTCATTTTGCCTACACCAGAACACAAAGTAGTGAAACGTGAGAGAGATGAAAAGATTCTGAGATTCATAGATGTGTCACTGTTTTTTACGTAACTAAACAAATCTGTGACTATAAAACCATAGCAACACTACTGAGACTATACTACTTAAGACTACTTGGGCTTAAGCATGGATCCCTAATTAAACAACAGCCAAGCAGCAGGACAATGGTGTATGGTACATGGCATGGATGAAAAGAAAACAGCGGCCTGACTGAAGCGAATCTATCAAACATCAGTTAACATCAACTAATTTTACAGATACGTGTATAAATAACATTCTTCATACACATACAGTATTTAAACCTCATTACTTTGTGTTTGCATCTACCCCTTTTCTGAGGAAACATAACCATACCTGTTAATAAAGCAGTTTATTCCATGCTTAAGAATACGTTCTACTTTCTCCTTCATCTTCTCCTTTTCTGCCTGTTCTATTTCTGCAACCTTTGCTGTAGAGTCCACTCTAACACGAGAGCCAAAGATCTAAAGTAAAGAAAACAATGAGTTCAGCCTGAGCAGTTAATGCTGTTGAAGAAAACACTGTTTCAAAACAGTACTTCTGTCACATACCTTAATCTTATCTGTATCCATACCAGTATTCGCAATAAGAATCTTTGCATTTTCAATTCTTTTGGGCTGGTTTACACCAATCTTCTTGTCGAGCAAAAAGCCTGTAGTAACAAGGCATTTTTCAGACTTCAAATTAAGAAAGGACAATAGTCCGTTTATGTTATTGCAAAAATTAAAATCTTGCACTTTACAATTCAGCATTACCACAGTGACGCATAACTTTTCAGTGTCATTTCAATAATAGAGGACATACAAACACTTACCTTCATCTAAGTAAGAATCAGCCAAGCTTCCACCAAGTTTCTTGATGATGTGGATAGCCTCCAAGTTTCCAGAACCCTTCAACCTAAGAACAGCTTCCACGGCTAGCTTGACAAAGTGATCTTTATGATGAGTAAGTAGTTTTGATGACAGAGTTGTTCCTGCAATGTTCATCAGGTCCTCGCGGAACTTCACTTCATCATCACTACAATAAAGGCAGTACAGCAGCATTAGGTGGTCTCAATCTGACAGCTATCACTGGACTGTCACGGCATCTCAAAACACCAGGCACAAATAAGAGCCATACTCATTTTGAAACTGGAAAAGCCACAAGCAAAATACTTTTTTGAAGCCTGTTTCAATTAATTTTAGCCTCGTTTTTGTTGAACAGTACTTGGTACAAGTAAACATAACTAACAATTAACAAAATCCATTCAGTCTTAGTGACTTACCTGCATTTTGCTACTTATTATCAGCAACCTGTATGCCACCATGACATCCAAGATTTTTGGCTATGTAACATAGTAAAATATTTAAACCTACACTGCTTCCAACAGAACAAGAAATTGCACAACTTTGTCAAATCCAAGAAACTGCTGCACAGTTTCTTGACAATAGATAACCAGAAATGGGTGCTTCTTCCTTCTATACCACGGCTTTAAAAACAAATAAATCTTATTTCACTGTTCTTGTACTATTTGCACTACAATACTAAACCAGCATTCTACGTTGTGTACTTGCACTACTGAAGTAGCCTGGACTGACTGAGAACAAAAACTCAGCGGTGCTCACTTATAAAAGCCTGTGCTGTCATGTAAAGAATTCAAACATACTTTAAAATCAGAGTAAGAGATCTGAAGTAACTACTCAGACTTCTGTCCTATGAAGAAAATAAGAGTTCATTTTCTGCTTCTGAATATCACAAGTAATTCTCAATAGTTTTACAAAGCTTCTATAGTTCACCTAACTCAAAAGTAGTCTTTTCCCCTCGACTGTTGAATCCATTTATTCTCTTTAAAAGACAGCAAAAAATTTCCCAGTGTTACATAATTCTCACTGATAAGTCTTAACCTCAAGTAGTTTATAAAGAGCTACCACAGCTGTACATTACTGACCCATGATCCACAGCTGCTTTCAGGAGTGCCTCTCTCGAAGCTTTGGTGGCTGCCCTCCAACCTGCAATGATGGTCTGAGGATGAATCTTCCTTGAAATCAGTAATTCTGCCTCCTATTTGAATAAAATTAATCATCAGCTTTCTTACACAGGACATTTACATTAGGAAAGATACTTCAGAGCAATATGAAAATTCTGAATGCCAGTAAAAGCTTAAGAACTATAAAAATAAAATGAAGCCCTAAGAGAGGGAGAACATTCTAGGCACCTTTTCCCCCCTCCTCCAATCTAGGCAAATATGACCTGCCTTTGGAATTGAATAACAGAACTAATTCTAATATGAATAGCAACCAGACATAGGCACCAAAAGAGCCAACTCCCACTTGATGATACACATCAGCTCCTCGTTCACTTAAATCTGTAGCTTAAGGTGGAGTGGGAGCCCAGAGGAGAGCAAGGAACACCCTCAAACTCCCTTCTGCAAGGAAGTCAGCAAACTGACACAACACCTCTCAGATGCTCCTGAACTCAGAGCCACAAATTATTATCATCAGATTCCCTAGTACAGCTCGAGCTCTTCAGTTCTGAGACCCATTTCATAGTGATTTCGAACACAGAGTTTGGTAATCTTCAATATACAGTGTTTAAAAGGAACTTTCTGAATTCAGGTCTTGTGCACACAGCAAAACAATCTGACAATTTAGTTTTTTTTTCCCCCGTCCTTAACACAGTGGAAAAAAGACTTCAAAGGACCAAGCCTTACACTGCATGCACTGCTCAATACAAAATCCAGAAACTGACTCTTGAGTAAAAATACTTTGATATTTCACTTGCAAAATAAAGAGAAAATATTTTTAAGAATTGTACCAAATTAAAATATTTGTGAATTCATAAGTTATATGGACTATATATAGAAATATGTATTTTAATGGCAAAGTATTCCTGTTCTTTGGGAGCCCTCCTCATAAGCATCAATAACACGTCCCATTGATATCCCAGGACTACACAGCCTATACAAAAATGTCTGAAAATGTTAATACATCACCCTCAGTAACTCAGCTGCCAACACCGTGACAGATGTAGTTCCATCACCAACTTCATCGTCTTGAACCTTTGACATATCTAAAAGAAAGTCAATGAATTAATGATTTGATTCAGAACACCTTGATCAGCTATAATCAAGAGCATTTTTATCTCACGTTAAGGAAGAAAAAAAGAACTCTACTGCCAAATAACAAGGTTGTCAAATGACAAGTCAAAGAAAAATCTGAGATGCAAATGCAGCAGCCTTCAAATTCCACATCTTTGTTTGCAGCACAGACCTATTCCAGCCTCAGTCAGTGCTCAAGAGCCATCCTTCTCTCAACCTGTAGCTAAAGATTGTCATCAAAATGAAGCAAGGCCAGACAGATGCTCTCAGGTATAAGATATGCAGTGTCTCTCACAGAGTACGTCTGTTCTTCACACCATGTACTTTTCTGTGAACAAGCTAAAATTACATAAGAAAGTTGCAGGTGAAGAAATTCCAAGTATGACAATGACAAACTGTTAGAAACTCACCAACCAAGACCTTGGCAGCTGGGTTGTCAACTCCAATGGCTTTCAAGATGGTTGCACCATCATTGGTCACTGTCACTGTACTATCTCTCCCAGTACTTAAGAGAATCTTGTCCTACGTGATGAAAGAATTAGAACAGTTTGAAAAAGAACAGTAACTATTAAAACTCAACAAGCCCAGCTCCTTCAGCCTGTCTCCATAAAAGAGGTGCTCCAGCCCTCCCATCATCCTGGTGGCCTCTGCTGGACCCACTCCAACAGCTCCATGCCTTTCTCGTGTTGGGCACCCCAGACCTGGACAGAGCATTGCAGGCACACCCTCGTAAGAGAGGAGAAAAAGCAGACAATGCCCTCCTTCTCTCTGCTGGTTACACTTCCCTTGATTCAGCCCAGGATATGGTTCACTTTCTGGACTGCAAGCACATGTCAACACCTCATATTCAGCTTTTCATCCAATAACCTACCTAAGTCCTCCTCCACAGGGCTGCTCTCTTATCCACCCACTGCCCAGCCTGTGATCATATTTGGGATTGCCTTAACTCAGGTGTAAGATCTTGCACCTGGCCTGGTGGAACTCCACAAGTTTTGAATGGCTCAAGGTCACAGATTAAAAGACACAATCACTGAGAACTTGCAGCTATCTTACCATGCCTTTAGGTCCCAGAGTGCTCTTGACCAGGTCACCAATAGCAATTGCACCAACAAAGGATGACTGTAATGAAACCAAACATGCCTTAGAAAATTATTTCTTTCTACTTTAGAACAATAAGTAAGTGCTAGGCTATAACTTCTTAACCAAACTCTTCTATCTGGAAACTCCTTTCAGCAGAATGCGGTTCCAAATTTCTTAAGTGCCATATTTCAGTAATGAGGCAAAATGCATTTAATTTTTGCTGTTTCAGAGCCAAAATGAAGACTCCTAAGGAATCGAGAACCTTCCATACCGTGATACAGAGTAACTCTGTGGATATAGACAAAACACTTCTACCTTCTGCAACAACAAAAGGCAGTAAGAGACAGACAAAGCCCAACACCACTGCAAACTGGAGATGAGTGGTTATAATCACCCAGAGCACCACCAGTTTCTTCGAGAATAAGCTTACCAATCGAGCTGTTTCTGCCTTCTCTTCATCTGCACCCGCCTTGAAAATGTTCACGGGAGCAAGGGAAATGGATGCCTACAACGGCACGAGCAGAGAATGCTGCACGTTAACAGACAAATCCCCGGCGCCAACCATCTCAACAACAGTTTCAATGCCGAGCTAACTCCCGCGACGCGTTCGGTTTCGGTAACAAGTGGATTCATCACGAATGCACCTTGACTGCGCGTTTGATAACCCATATCGCCATCTGTTAGCTGAGAGATGACGTGAATTGCGGGGTGAAGCGACAGTGAGACGGACTGCTCCCGAACAGCCCCTCAGCACCCATCCCTCATCCCGCACCCCCGCCGGGCCCCGCCCGCGGCCTAACGGGCGCGCCTCGTGCGCGCTCTGGAACCTTCCAGGCCCATCCTCCCCGCCACGGCCACGAGGGCTCTCCCGCCGCCCCACGGCGCACTCCTCCCGTCCCCCCCCCCTCGGGTGGAAGCGTGGCGGGTGCGGTGCGGGGCCGCCCGCCGCTCACCATGCTGCCGCGGGACCCTCAGCCGCCTCGGGTACGGGACGAGCGCGCACACCGCTCCTCAGCTCCAGCGCCCGGCGGAACTGCCGTCAGAGGAAGCGGCGGCGCCGCGCGGAGCTCTGGGAGCCGTAGTCCGCCCCGCGGCGGGAAGCGGGAACGCGGGACGTAAGGAGGAAGGCTTTTACAGCAAGGGCGGTGAGGCACTGGAACAGGGTGCCCTGGGGAGGTGGTGGGTGACCCATCCTTGGAGGCACTCAAGGTCGGGCTGCTTGCCTCTGAGCAACATGATGTAGCTGTAGGCGTCCCCTGCAGAGGGGGTGGACTAAATGACCATTATGGGTCCCTTCCAACTCAAACACTTCTATGATCCTACGATATACATATAAAGAAGTTGCTTAATACGACTTATTCCTTTTATTCTGCTGGTACTCTCTTGCTCTCAGATTATTTGTGCCAGAGACTGGGGTTGCATGCTCTCCAATTTCTTTTTCAGGTAAAAAAGCAAAGCCTGAGAAAGCATGTCCTGAGAAACATTTCTGGGTGTGTGTTCAACGCTCAGGAGGGCCAAAGGCAGGTGTCATTCCCAATGGAGAGGTAAAATGACCACCACTAAAACTCTGCCACCTTCCATACCCATCTCTCAATGCAAGCATGCCTAGTTTACAGAATCACAGTCACAGAATTGTAGGGGTTGGAAGGACCTCCAGAGATTGAGTCCAACCCCCTGCCAAAGCAGCTCCCTAGCCCAGGTTGCACAGGTAGGCATCCAGGTGGGTCTTGAACGTCTCCAGAGGAGACTCCACCACCTCTCTGTGCAGCTGTGCCACTGCTCTGTCACTGCACTGTGAAGGAGTTCCCAGGCACATTTGTGCAGAACTTCCTATGCTGTAGTTTAGGACTTTTTGGAAGGGCTTTTTGCTCTGTTCAGGGAGTGGGCCATGCTTTCACCCCAGCCTTGTTCTGAAAATGAGTACTGATTTAATTACAGTGTCTTCAGTTTCCTTCATAGATACATAGAAAAGCATATTGAGTTTTGGGTTGGGTAATGAACTGGAAAAAACAAAGATAATAACTACTTTTATCTCAAAGCATTCATTCACTGAACTAATACTGATTTTAATTCACTTTTTGTTATCATGGTATAAGTTGAGGTTATAAATAAGCTGTGTTCTGGCTTATTTTAACACAAACTGAGACAAGTTTTGTGCTTCACAGTTACATGTAGAACTTCCAGAAAACACCAGAGATCAAACAACCAACATAGCCTTGAGCTAAGATTATTTGCACTTAAAGATATGCAAACATATAAAAAAGGCAACTCAATGTCAGATCATGCCAACACTGAAGCTGTACCTTCTGGATGTCTACAGAAAAGCTCTTTGAAGAGGAGCGTAGTGACAGGACAAGGGGTAATAGCTTCATGCCTAAAAAGGTTTAAATTAGATATAAGCAAAAAATTCCTCACTGTCAGGGTAATGAGGCAGTGGCACAGGCTGCACAGAGAAGCTGTGGGTGCCCCATCCCTGGAGGGGCACCAAGCCAGGTTGGCTGGGGCCCTGGGCAGCCTGAGCTGGTGGGTAGCAACCAGTCCACAGCATGGGGTTGGAACTGGGGGGGGCTGTAAGGCCCCTTCCAACTCAAACAATTGTATGATAGTTTTGTTGTATGATAATTTAGTTCTATGATAAATTAGTTACAAACTAATCTAAATCACTACATTTTATCATCTCTGGAGGAAAGAGTAAAGACCATCCTGACAGGGCTTCAACCTTGTATTTATAACCTTGTATTTATAACCTTGTATTTATATATAACCTCCTATTACTTTTCTGAAATTATTGGTACAATGCTAAAAAAAAGAGTTTAGGTTTTGTTAAATCTTAGTCATTTAATAACTTGATGGTATGTGATTTGCTAACGAGTAGTAGATAGCAGCAGTACAACAACAATCCAGGCCTATGAGCAGAAAAAAAGGACCAGAACACTGAAAGGAAACAAAAGCTTGTAGAAAAATTTACTAACACTGGGTCACTGTCTTCTGGATTTTCTTCCCACAACTGAATGGAATACTAGGGGAAAAAAAAAAAAGATATTTATCACTGCCTTGAAACAGTGAAAAGCAAAAAAGGCTACTAATGGAATATGAATTCACACTGACAGTGGTAAATATTGAAGTAACCCACACATTATTTTCAATGTAAAATCAATAGTTTATTGCCATGCTACAATTATTATTTTTTTTTCCAAATGAAGTTGGCACTGGTAAAGGGGAAAATGTTGTCATAATACATAATACATCTTTAAAAATGAACATTTGGTAAGCTTTCTCAATAAGGATAGCTTAAAACAAGTTTTTTTGTTGTTGTTTTCTGTTTTTTGTTTTAAGATTAATGTGGAATGGCATAAAAATACACTCTTTCTGCATAGTATAATATAATTTTCATAAAAGAAACATGGAATGTTTGTAAAAACAAATTCATTGATCAGGGCAAATTAACTGAAATTTTATAAACAGTTTGGCAATGATACTCTCACTGTTTAGACCTTTTTATATAAAAGAAATAAAAATCTAGAAAGCTACCTTTATACAAAGTTGCTATATTTATGCCTTTAAGTAGGAAAAAAACATTTTATAATGCAAATTAGGACATACAATAATCTTACAATATCATACAATGTAATGACAAGAAAGGAACGTACAACATAAGATTTTGGCCTTTGTAGAAATGCGTATTTCTGCATTTAATAAATGCATTTGTGGCACACTGGTGACTACTGTATTCTTACTCCTACCAGCCAGCATACATGATAGAACTGTCGTCAGCTGTACTGTAAGGGCAGCTCTGCAGTTGAGTTAGAAACACAGACAATTTTTCACGAGACATAAGGTGATGCTGCAGCAGACTGAGATGTAACACGCAAAAAAAGGCAACAGGCCTGCTGGTTGAAACATCTGTATTGGGGGGTACTGTACAACATTACTGTCATTCATACCAGAACATTTCATATACATTCAGTTATTAAGTACCAAAGCCTTACGGGTGAGAACATCTGTCTTCGAGATTTGGCAAATTTCAGGGAAAATACAAAGTTAGTACCAAATATATAATATATTATATATAAAATGCAGGTGTATGATATACACACATTCTAATGCAAAAAAACTGCATTAATATGGAGTTAAGTTCACTGATATCCATTCCTAAGTAACACAACCATTACAAACACAGGTGTAATCCTGATCTTTCACACACTTTAGAATCACTTCCTCTTTCATACACAATAGTTAAAGCAATATATATGCAGGTATGCCTAAGAAATCAAAACTCACATAGTAATCTGAACTCTGACCACAACAAATAGGACTTTTGTTTTCAGTACATGTAATTAAATATATTTATATTTTTACAGTATTTTTAGACCATTCCTGAAGAACTCGACCAACCAGGTCCTCAGGTGTAACAGAGCTGCTGTCAGCAGATCTCAATCTTGCAGGCACACACCCAGAGGCCCAGAAGCAGCTATGAATCAGTTGTTTGGCTTCAAGGGATGCTGCGCGAGCCCCATGCGCTAGGAAGGCAGAGTCCCTGATGACATCAAAGCTCCTGCCTCAGGCTTCCTTTTTCACTGCCAAAAGGAAGGACCAGAGCAAAGGACGCACCGAGCCCAGGCTTTCTGGGCTGCTGGCAAGTGGTTGGGAGCGACCACACATGGCACGGCCCTGGCACTGGGGAGCGGCAGGGGGAGCTTTGTGGCACCTTCGTCCTAAGGCTTCCCCAGAGAGCAGAAGAGCTGCTCCTCCACATTCATCTCTTGATGGTTCGTTCACCACATGTCTCGGTCGGGAGCTGTGGCTGGGACCCCAAGGCATGAAGGACTTTGCAGACACGCAGGAAGACGGTCCCTGTTCCAAAGGGCTCAAGCCTATCTCACAATCGTATTTTTACAGAATCTCCTTTATATACACATATTTGCTACATAAAATAGAATTACACCGAAGTAATGGGTATATCAGAAAACAGTGTCACAATGTATGTATATTACTGCACTAAATAATTATTAAAACTGCAAGAAAAAATTCAAAATGCCCTTTGTAATATATAAAAATATAGAAATATCCAACACTTGTTTCATCAACTTTAAGGTACCTTTATATCTCATTCTATCTGTACACCTACATATTTCCAAACAAAACACTGCGTTAATCTGGAGTAAACACCGCATTAGGAAAACATCCTCATAAGACATCTGACAACTTAGTCACATACCTTACAGCACAGTATCACAAGAAATAACGTACACATGGTCAGAGTTACAGCTGCTAAGACTTTTTCTTAGTCAGTTATCTTGTCCAAAAGAGGAAGCAGTTTCTAAAGACTGTGAAAAGGACTTTTGCTCATGACTTTGTCTCTTCAATGCATGCTATGTCTGAAGGACATCAACAACCCTGACTCCATCTTAACGCAGTCTTTTGTGGTGGAATTTTATTTTTGTTGGTTTTTTTTGGAGTGTATAATAAAAGATGAAAATGAACTTAAGTTGATATGAAGTAAATACTGTCAAATATAAACGCCTGATTTGCTATATCAAAGAAAAGATGGGGAAAGATCTTATGATTAAATTCCAAAGCCACCTAATTCTGTCTATCAAATGGAAGGATCAAATTTCTTTTGGTCTCTTGGGGGTTACATAAAAACTTCAGATCCCAAGTCAACTATTGGTTCCTAATAAATGCTTTTTATCTTATTTGCAACCATTCAGTTAGTTTGTACAGTGCAAAAATAAATAGAATTCACTACTGAATCCACTTTACACAAAGAGGAGAATACTGCTCAGAAATAGAGGTCCAAATCATATAGAGCATTATATGCTCAAAGCAGTACATGAAGCTAACCAAATTTGCAGTTTTACTTCCCCAACAGTGAAGACAATCTCCTGTTTCATGATTCCATGTCAGTGTGAAGTAGTTACAGAAAAACAAACAGATTCTGAGCAAACACACCATCAAAAGTCCAGCAAAATCAACTGCTGGTCAGTTTCCAGCAAAAGAGCAGCCCTTTCTGACATTGTTTTGGACTTGATACAGTCAAGATCTTTCTCTGGTCTCTCCTATACTGAAGCCCTTGTCAGAGGTTCAAACACACAAAAACGTTTAGGTATCTGGGGGCAATGAGGGGGGTAGGAAAAAAGCAGGTTATGATAGAAAGTATGTTTAAAACCCTTCAGACTTCTACAAGTGTTTTGTAGATTTTAATAGGAATAGTGTTTTGATGCACACCATCAAATTTAACACTTTAATATGCAAAACTTATCAGGGGAAAATAATGGCTAGAAGTCATTTTTAAATTTTCTTCTGGAGCCACAGAGAATCACTACAAAATTAAAATTAGACTTCCTCGTATCAATTTGAGGCAAAATATTTTTGTTATACAACCAACGGATTAGATTCTGAATGTATTTCTGGTACAATCTTTATGAACTTTTGGTCGCTGCATCAACGTTTTCTTTCCTTAAAAGATACTCTAATGTCTTTCACAAGTCATTGCACTGAAGGAATATCTACAGTTAAACGTGTTTGAAGGGCAGCAGCCAATAGCATGCTACGGAAGAAAAGCAGAACTGGTAGTGGTGTTGCCATTCATGCATGACCTACTGTGTGGAAACTTTATGTCTTAGGTACTAAAGAAATTTGTTACCTACTTGAAGTTTCTCATTCTACACACCTGTGGGGCCAAAATAAATACAAGCTAAATACTGTGGTGAGACTTTAGCTGAAAACTGAATCCTAAATTACAGACGCTAAACCTAACAACACAACCTTTAAAGAGACTGAAAATACATTTACCAACTCTCAAAGGGTAAAGTGCATCACAACTACATCTACTTCGAGGATCATAAAATAAAGAAATAAAAGGAATGCTAAAGATGAGCAGTGCAGGTAACAGGGACTACCCAGTACATTTGCAGCTTACACAAAACAAGAAAGCATTATTCCACCTGTAGAAGAGGATAAAAAAATATAGTCCTAGAAAACATGGTGCCAGATTTGTTAATGTGACTAATGCTACAGAAGGTTTTCACTTCACTCTGCTTGATATTTTATTTAGTATATATTAACAACAAGAAGAAAAATAATGCCGTGGCTTTGCATTTAGAAATCATGGAGAATAAAATCTCAGGAAGTTCTCAATTCTGGGGACCAGAGCTAAGAAAATACCCCATGTGAATTAGTGTGAAACTTGCATTAAAAAAAAAAATACGCTGACCACCTCTTGGATTTGAGACAAGGATGAATGCATAGGACAGTGCACCAGAACTAAGGAGGGGTGTTTCTTGTAATTTTGGCAGCTCACTTTGGATCTGCACTAGGTCTGTTTCCCTATCTGACAATTGAGAGTATTATTCCTCTGCCCCACAGGTGTGTTTTTAAGGACTCAGTTAATCAGAATTTATGAGGCACCTGTACTGTACAGATGAGGACCAATTATTTCTAAGCAGCAATCTAGATAAACATATTTGCCTCAAAAAACATGCTGAAGCAGCAGGTTGGCTCACAAATTTAAGTGTGCTTAAATGTACGTTCTTAAGGTAAGAACAAGAATCACACCAGTATCGTTAACCCAGTAATGTGCAATGCCTCATCATTTCTCATCAGTACAAGCCTGGTCCACAACACAAGGTAAAGCAAGGGAAAAAGATGTGAAGGAGCATTAACACTGCAGACCTGTAAAAATCTCTAGTTCTAGGAGGCCTTTGCCTTCTTGAATACCAAGTTCTCCCCATCAGTCAACAAATCTATCGCAACAGTTTGCATAGGTTGACAGTGAAATCATTAATTATTTCATTCAAGTTCCTCGTAATGGTCTCAACCACACCCAACTCTTACTTCTGCAAATTACGTTCTCTGTAAGTCTGGCATTTCGATACCACAAAGTCTGTAAAGATTAATTAAAGTCTTTCAGAGTTAAAAGGTTGCCTGATATCCCTTAACGATGTGGCAAGAAACACGTATTTCAGATGCTACCGTTGCTACCTCTACTAAGCTGAGAGAACTGAGAGAAGACCAAAGAAAAAGTTAATAGAGGAACAGGGATACACTCCAATTTAAAAACTTGAAAAAATATATATTTCTTTAAATAAAACAGTTTTAAATATTGCATGAAGACCCTTATTTATTTTCCAGATCTTCAGATGGCTTTTCTTGCATCTTTTTCCTCACAAAGTTCAAGGGTTATTTTACATCACACCAGTTCACAAGTGTCAGTTCCTTTACAATCACAGGCTCAGAGTAATCTCTGCTGCTGCTAGTACCAAGGTGCACCTGCAATACTGCCAGAATTATTCGGAGCATCAAAAAAAAAAAAAGAAACAAGTTCTGCTAAGGGTGCATCTGGCATATTCAAATGACATTCTGCTTGGATGTACCTGTAACACCGCGCAGCAATTATTGAAGCCAAATTCACCAACTGCAAAAAGAAAAGAAGTGTACTCATAGATAATACTACCTTCAGATAATTTACTACATATCTTTCTAAATTATACTATCAACTATGGATGTACATTGCTAGAATGTACAAATTCCTACAAAGAACTAACAAGTCCAGTACCCTGACTCCCACGTAACCTGTGTCTGAATCTTTAGAGGAAGACAATAACTGCATAATAAACCTTTCCAGTTGTGCAATAATGCATGCTGCTGGAGAGCTGGAGTATCTCAGTCAGGCATAAAAAGGTACAACGCTGGACGAAGACAAACATTTGACCTTCAAGAGTCTTTCTTTGTCAAATGCAGAGAGTAAGACGGACACACACACAACCCTGAACAATAATTAAAGCTATGTACAAAATTTTGACTCATAAAACAACAGATAAAAAGAAACACAAATGCAAAGAAAGGAAGGCACAGTGAACTAAGAAATGACAGAAGAGCCTTAATTCATATAGCCAACCTGTGAATTCCTTCACAAAAAGAACTCTTAACAACATTAAAATCCGCCTGATTTCACAGGGAACGCGATACGCCACTTGGAATTCTCCTCTAGCTGAAGCAGCTTAAGGCTGGGTTTAGATGTGTTTATAGCACTGATCAACAGACTTTGATGTGACCTCTCAAATATCACACAACTTAAGAAAACTACTGGGAATTAGATGCCTTCTTGCTCATATGGTCTTCGAAGAAGAAAAAAGAAAAGTGTGGTGTTTGTATCCCTTGAGATGAACCAATATATCTTCTGTACATCAAACTGGGTGAGTTAATGAATTACATACACTTCATTCTGAAGGAGCCATGTCAGTGAGAAATGAACGTAGGTATTTGTCTTGAAAGATTAGGTTTACCTGCTAATAACACATATATCAAGAGGCTTTTAAAAGTGTTATAAATGCCATTAATGACTATAGGCACCAGACCAGAATATTTATAAATTCAAAACTGGTATGTCACTCAGACTCTAATCGATTTAAAGAGGCACTGTGAAAGGTGGTGATGCTGCTATGCAGTAATTACTACTGTAGAATGAAATAGTGTTACCTAAATGAATACTTCTCTACATTAATTCCCTTTAGTTAGACAAGTACATGAAGTATGCAGAAAAAGTTCTATTAGTCTATAAAAGGCGTTAGTGTTAAGAAATGCAAACTACTTGCATCTTCAATTTTATAAACTTCACAAAAGGTGCAAATGATTTAATGCTTCCCAGGCTCACATAGGCAGGTCAGTACTGTTATGTCTAGTTTTCCTAGAAGTACCATCATCTCGGGGCAGTGCTTTTTGCAAGCTTGACATAGCAGCAGTTCTTTCAATGTCTATCACAGCATACAGCTCTGTGCGCCTGGTTGGAGTTTGCGGAAGTGGAGTGGTGGGGGTTTTGGGAGTCTGAGGGTTGTCGGAGTCACTACCACCTTCCAAGTCAACCTGTATATAGTTGAGCTGCCTGTGTTCTAAACTTGGACGTCTAATGTCAAAGTTAAAGACTGTTGGGGTGCAGTCCCGACGTCGTGGAAATTCTATTTTATGAGCACTTGATGGCACTGTTACATTCTCTGTATTGACATAGTTATGCATTGGATCTAGGTTATTGTGGTAGCCATTCAGAGATGGGGTCTTTGGTCCTAAACTTTCATCTTCATCTCTACTCAGCTTGCGAGATTCCCAAACAGGAGGCAAGGATGGCAAGTTCTCATAGTTCAACAGCGCAGTTCTCCTCTGAGCAGAGTTGTTAATGTTCTGGGTATCTGAGGTACTGGTGGATGTCAAACGACCTCTCCTGACCCCTGAGGCACTAGGGATTGATAACCTATTTATATTTTCATACACCAATTTATTACCAGATGGTGTTTCTCTACGTTCATCACTGTCGTACCCAGTGTCCCATTCACTATTGTTTGTGCTGCCGCCACTGACTTGGTCTCTCCCAAGCTGCTCCAGTTTCTCTCTTTCCATTAATTGCCTTTGAACAGGGGTTGGTCCTAAAACAAACTTGACTCCTTCAGGCTCCAGGAGAACCTGAGCATCTCTGTCATCAGTACACATCTGATCTTCTTTCACTTTAGCTGTTTCAGTGTTTGAAAGCTTTGATTCCAGTGGCGTGTGCACACTCGAGAGATTCTTTCTTTCCTCTTGTACGCCAGTAGTGTTGACATAAGTGTGCACCTGAAAGGAAGAAGAAAATTAAATAAAAGGAAATTGTGCCATCTTTGGCACATTTTGCTGAGCTGTGCTCTATTTTTATTGCTGTTTTATCTCTGGTTTTGTTACTGTTACTCTAAGGAAAGAATAGAACTTACACCCCATATTAACAATTATTTCTATCTAATTGTTTAGTTGTGCCCTAGTTGAAGCTTTCCAGGTTCAGTTCCAGCTCTGCTTCAGTCAGGGTTCTTTAACCCAGCTCATTAGTATGTCTGGACAAATTAGTAAAGCACAGTTCTACTTTGTCCTCCCATACCACGACAGTGATGACCATCAATTCCAGAGTCACTTCGGCTAAATTTATTTTCCTAATTTCCACACTGGAAAGGAAATCTACTGTCTATTAAAAATAAAAAAATAAAACTTAATAAATAAAACAAACAATACATAAATAATAAAAACAAAAAAATAAAAGCAAAAATAAAAACAAATCAGGACTGTGCCTTATATACCACTCAATTCCAGAGTGAGAATGAGATTAGCTCTACAGAAAGAGCAGGCCATTCAAGAGCCAACAGCTTCCTCATACCAGAAGCTGAAACAGAAAAACTGATCACATTTCCATGTGAACTGTGGCACTCAGAATAAAGAAGCAGCAGGAGTTAACACCACGTGCCACTAAGACAGACAGGAAGATACTACTAATTTATCCTTCCTAGTTCCCACGTCAGATCAGCATAAGGCTGAAAGGAAAAGACTAGAGTAAAGAACACCACCTCACAGCTTCTCTGTCAAGCTCTACAAACTGAAGCGTTACTTACGGCTCACTTGACTCTACACTGGTTCTTTAAACTCATTTAGTCTGCAGCAACAACAGTAACTCCTGGGATTTTCTGTGGTGGCTACAACCTAATTCCCTCCCAAAAGACAGTTTACTTTGTAATGCTTACCTTCTTTTATTTCCAACAGTTTCCTGTCACCAGATTATTTAAATTTAACTAACATTTTCATCAGCAACCTGAACGATGGGAAAGACCTCAAACTTTCTGATAGCTTTCTTTCTCAGAATTGTAAGGTTTTCACTGAGGACCTCAGCAACCTAGAGAAATAACCTCACATAAACCTCATGAAGTTCTGCAAGCCAAATGTAAAGTCCAGTGCCTGGCACGGAACAACACTGACAAGATGGGCCAGGAACCAACTGACTAGAACAGTCTTGTAGAAAAGCACCAGAATCCAAGTTGAATGTGAGTCAGCAGTAAGCCCCTTGCAGCAGTGAATACAAAATGTCTATTGGTTTGTGTTAAAGCAAAGCCAGTAGGTTAAGGAAAGTAATTACTATCTTCAATTCAGTACTGCTGATACCAAATCTGGACTGCTGGGCTCCCAGGAGAAGAAAGACATCAGTGTACTGGAGAGAGTCCAGTGCAGGGCCATGATTAGAGGGACTGGAACACATGATATACAAGGAGAAGCTGAGAGAGTTGTCCTTGTTTGCCTTAAAGACTAGGAAGCAATTCAATAACTCTTTTCAACTATTTTTAGACAGTTAAAGAGAAGACAGAGTCAGAAACTTCTTGGAGGATTCAGCATAAGCATAAAGAGCAATCAGCACCAGCTGTAACAGGAAAAAATTTGCTAAGGGAAAAATGCTTTGACAATAAGGGTGATCAAGCTCAGAGACACTGTGGGTTCACCACTTCGAGTATCCCAAACATGACAGGACAAGGCTTTGTGCAGCTATCTCCTCTAACTCCACAGACCTAAGGGACTGTAGAGATTTCTTTTAACTTAAATTATTCCATGATTTACCAAGTAGAAGACTTACATGTAAATAATTTTGACTTATAAAATTTTTGAAAAGAACATATGTAAGTACATGCTTTCAATACCTTTACTCACATATAAAAGCTTCAGATAGTTTTACTCCCTCAGTGAGCTATCCTAGAAAATATCATTTTAAAGAGACAAAACAAGTACTTCTCTGACTATTAACATATAGCAGAAATACATGTGACTGAAAAACACAAGCCTCCAGAACAAACGTGAGAAAAATCTGAACAAATACTGAACATGAACAATACAAGGAAAATAGAATACCCACTTGTTCCTCTGCTACAAGAAGAGGATGTGTTGATTCTTCACCAACAGAGGGGAGACGTGCACTTCCAACAGAAGGATGCCTGCTGGAAGGATGCGATGAAGCATCTCCAAAAGATGGATATCTGGGATAGCCGTTAGGTAAACTTTGTGCATTGAACCCAGGAGCTGATCCAATTAGAAAATAAAAACCTTATTAGAATATAACATTTTACTGTATAAACAGGGACTTTTTTTTTTGAGACTTGGTTTTCTGTTTCTCTGAATTCCTACTTTCAGATATCCTGGTAACTTCCTGGGATGAGCTCAAATCCTCCAGCAGTTTTCTTAAGACTTCACTCTACTCATCTATCTACCCACAGCAAGTTTCCAAACCCACTGTAGGTGCAATATTATTCACTTTTTCCTAACCAAAAGGCTGGAGCACTGACTAATGCTACCATCTCTCTGAAACACTGCAAGTAAAATAGGGTGATATGTAATAGAGCAACTGAACAGGTATTTGCTGAAGCAGTGTTTTTGTGGAAAAACAAAATTCCTGAAGCTTATTTCTTAAAGCTGAAAAACTTGACTACAGCAATTTTGTTCCCAGGATGTGAAACTCTGTAAGCAGAATCCTTAGCAGGTAACTCAGGATAATGTGTCACTAGCAATTAACCACAACGCTGAAAACAGCATTGAGTTACTTAAAATTTCATGCAAATTAAGAAAATAAAACACAAGAGTTTAAAACTAAACACCACACTGTTTTCAGGTATGTCATTTGACAGAATAACCATACTTACTGGTAGGTGTTCGAGGGGTTCTTGGAGCTTCCAACTCAGTTTGATGGTTATTCCTTTCTACTACTGGTTCTTCTACCACATTTATACTATTATTCTGCATTATCTCCTGCAACATATTAAATAGCTCTTCTGCACGTGCACATTTAAAGGCAAAGATTCCTATAAATAGACAAGAAAAAAATACAATTAAAATCCTTTAAAAGAAGCATAACTGACAACATATATAACTTTCAAGCAAAAGAAGCAGAATCCACATCGTGAATACCTGTTCAGGAAGAAAAAAGTTTAGAAATTTTTATTGCAGCAAAACACACAAATACACTGAAACCCCTTCAAGTGTTTATCTGATAGGAGAATACATTTCCCATGCACCCAAAGTTACATTGAAACAGAAACTGATTCTCTTAAAAGCAAAACTAAGTTTTGAGGGCTAAATGAGGGGTAAAAAAGAAAAAAAAGAAACAGCAAGATTTTTTTTGAAGTTGATAACAAGATGCCTACAAAAAAACAAATGAAATTACCATGATGCTACAAGATCACATCTGTTAAACCAAATTTCTATTACACTGCTATAAGATACCTGCACAAGAGGAAAGAGGAATTTAAAGACTGCATAAAAGTTTGGTTTCTTTCAGAAGGTTAAAATGTAAAGCTAGTAGGACAAACTGCATGAAACAGACAGTAACAAACCAATTGGTTCTGGCTTAAAGGGATAGACACAGAATACAAAGTCAGCAGCAATACCGTGTGTTTTACGTGTGTATTGTGCCACTTTGCCTTCGAACAGCAGGGAGCGCCCCAACTTACCCTCACCAGCAAAGTCGCAGCTTTGGGTTATTCTTCCATTGAAAGCATGAAGTTAAAGTTGACATGCTTGTTAAACGTGGGTGCAGGTGCTCTTTTTTTAAATGAGTATCACAATCATTAAAACACTCTTCACTAAGACCACCGAGCTGTACTGCAATAACGCAACATGCTGGCAACTACTATCACCATATATTTATTTACACACACACAACTGCATGAGAAGTACCAGAAACGCTTCATGTGGCAGAAGCTCACAGACCTCACTGGGACTACACCAAATGGGCTGAGAGGAATGACTGTTAACAATCCATATTCAGCTGGCATGGTGAATAAGCTCCACGGTTGCAACACAACAGCTGTAGAGCTGCTTCTACTGCTTTTCCCTAACAAATGAGCCAGTTCTCATGCAATAGCCTATGTTTCATTTTTGCTGCATTTCCAAAACTTTGTACTGGATACTTAAACCATATCAGACCAAAATAAAATAAAATAAAACAAAAGAATCAAAGAAACAAACAGCAAGAGCACTGACTAATACAATCAGTAGAAGTGTTAGGGCAGTATTCTTCAGTGTATTCCCAAAGGAAACATTTTTTGGTCATCTCATCAAATGAAGCTGAAGTTTTGTAACTGTGCCCACAAATGCTACTGTAGGTCTTGGGAACAATGCACCATTGCAAAATGGCAGCAGGAAGAACATTTTCTGGCAGACTTCTTTTGTCTCAATATTCAAAGTACTTAATATTATGTAAGGAAGGCAAGAAACAAAAGGAGGAAAGGGTTGCTGCTCACAAAGTCTGTTTAGTTTTCTGTTAAAAAGAAAAAAAAGAAGGGAATTAGAAGGGTGGAAGACAGTTGAGGAGTCAGTGAAACTCGCAGACTTGGTAAAAGGCTGTGGAAAAGAACTTGCAAAATACTGTTTTCAAAGGAATTTTATTAGTATCTATTTTATACACTTAAAAGAAGCAGTAAATTAAACCTACAAAAATCCATTTGAGTGCATTTTTTCAAACCAAAGTTCACAATTTTCTCCTTAGAAGTCTGAAAAGGTTTAGTTTATACAGAATTCTGTAACACTTGAAAACATCTCTATTTCTCACTAGGAGTTGAACTGAGAATGCCTTCTAAACTCTTACTGTAAAGTAACTGTCTGCCCTTACCTCCGCTTTGATAATGAAGTCTGACCAAGTTTGGTTAGGATCAAGTTCTTTATTGTTCCTAACTTAATAGTGAATTTAAAAAAATATTTCGCCACTGCTAAATAATGTTATTTACAGAGACACTAGCAAATGCTGGAAATCCCTAAGAAAATAAAAGCTCAAATTTCACAACACCAAGTGCACAGAGCTGCATTACAATATGAAGATGTGAAATGAGGCTCAGACTTCAACCAATACATCTACTCCTCCATCAGGGACTGCTGTTATGAATAGCAGTAGGAAAACCTATCTCGGCCAAGATGGGGCTGATCTCGGAGCTGGAAAGGAAACAGACTTTTCTCTGATTAAAGCCAAACAGAAAATAACTAAGTGCAGCTGGAGTTCATAGTCTTCATATAAAAATTTGAAAAAAAATTGAGAATCACTTCATGGATACAAATAAAAGTGATATGAGCTTCAAGAAGATGAAACAGAAGTGTGATGCTGAAGACAACAAAAACAAGGTAGGCATATCCAGTTCATTCTAGTGTTTCAGTCTTTTAAAAATATAAAAATAGCAAACTGTGTTCAGAAAAAGATTCCTCCACAGCCCCAGCTTTCCTTGCCCTTCCTTGAAAGCCAACTCAAACCCCAAAGGCAGGAAAATTTCCCCGTGAAGACCTTCCGAGCTGACCAGAGCTTGCAACCCAAAAACACCAAGCACTCCAGACCAAAAACTCTGAACAATTCAAATCCTCTCATACTTTTTTCCAAAAATTGCATCCATCTATAAAACTACACCCATTATAACCCTTGTCAAAGGGCAGGCAATTACATAATAATGATTAAACAAGTCCTCAGATACCAAATACATTTCTGAAAATCTTTTTATACAAAAATTTTAAATACCTTGTCCAGTTTGACACCTTCTACCACTTTCAAAAGAGAAAAGATTTGAGTCGTAGCCGTAGCGACGCAGACAGAGGTAGTGCCATTTTACAGAGTCCCTTTTACGGGTGTACAAAATTAGTTCTGTATCTGTAAGTTCCATTATGCCAGAACCCAGCTCGTTACCATCATCATCCACATTAATAACCTATAGAAAGGAAGTCAGATAGCATTAGGTAAGTATCTGTTGGTGCACCAATACTACTGTCATCTCAGTGTTTCACTAATGCACTCTATCTGTTCCATTATATGAATTGTGATCCTTGAGGTAAAAGTTTAAGAAAAAAAACCTCACCATTGCTCTTCCAACCCAGAATTAAAATAACACATTTAAAAGCAACATGAGTGAGAATATATAACATTTATTTTAAATATCACCACAGATTTTGCAGTAAAGGCATTTAAGTTCAATGTGAAGTTTTAAACTGACACTACATACACATTTTAGTATTTACACGGGGATACCTCAGATAATGAAATCTTTCAAAGTCTTGTTTCTAAAACAATTACATTTGCTTTGTCATGTGACCCTTCTTACAGCTGAGAAAAGGACTGAGAAGAGGCTCTAAGATAAAGCTTCCTTCACATACCTGTAGAGCTTTGCACTGTGCTCAGACTGCTCTAGATTGTTTTGTCTGTCATTTTAATGTCAACAAATAATTCACATACCCTATAGTTATTTTATGTGAAAACATGCGTACAGCTTCTATGTTTATTCCTTCTGCTCTTACACCAATTGGAGGTCGTCTGCATCCTTTATGGAATTCTGACAATGTATATTCTCCCCAAGATGTATTTTATAAGAAAGAATAATACCAAAAGCAGCATTGTGAGATAGGAAATATATAGATACACAATAAAAAGGCTATGAAAAGATCCCTATGGTATCAATTACTTTTATTTCTTAAAGAGGCATTTTCAAGTTGAAATCTAGTCAGTTCAAAAGAATTAGGAATAGTTTCATCTGCCACTGAGGCTTATGTCAAATTTCTTCACTTTGCAAATTACATTCTTTCATCTTCTCCCCCCTGCTGCTAAATCAGGGAACCACACGAACAGTAGAGAAAATCTACAAGGAGAAAAAGATGAACTTGTTGCACAAAGTGATGTCAAATGCTTAGAACAAGACAATAGAAAAAATATTTTATCCTTCAGCTTTTTGTACTGATAATATTAAACATTTCCAGAAATTCCCATTGTTTTAAAGCTCATTTCAGTGCTGCCTTAAGGCAACATATGAATCATTTTTCACTATGGAAGCACTACATTCTTTTGCCAACTCAGAGAGTAAGTTTGGAGCACAGAAGCAAATCTGAGTTGTGTGACTATGCAAAGGTATGTTCACTTAAAGGCACCGACTTCAGTAGCTTTTTGTTAACCATATGAACAAGCGTCCACAAGCTACTACATTCCAGTGATATAAAGGATAGAAAAATGAAGAAAAATGAAATTTACTTAAGTAAAGGAAAAAAAAAGTTCTCCACATGATATAATAGTGATCGTCAAGTAAAACCTGCAGTCCTGTAATACTCCACCACTGACCCCACTTCCAGGTTCATAATCACACTTACCAGTTATGCCTCTTACTCTACTCACATGATCCATAACCTCCCAGAAATAAAGGTGTTTAATTGGGCCCTACCAACTGCATGAAGCTGTACCAAAAACTCAAGGCTGCTTCTCCTTCCTGAAGATTGAAACTCAGCCTTGTCTACAGAATTCCTGTCGCTGCTGCTAAGAAAAGAGTTTTCAAAGGGGCAAGACAAACCCGTAGCCACAGACACCTGCAGGTCTGCAATGCTTTAACCATCAGGTAACTCTTCTCCTATTTTCATTTAGGTACTTTTCATCATATTCCTACCATGCAAGAAAGCAACAAAATAATTCACAGCATACCACACCTGGTGCTTACCTTAAACTTGTTTCGATGGTTATCTGGGACAGTTTCTTTATCTGGACAGCTACAACAGCTACCCATGACTTCTTTAAAAGACCATGTGATCTCTAAAGTAAAATCAACAAATCACAACCAAATCCAATGTGATCATTTATGTGAGCACCATCAACAGAACAACCCAACGCAAACTGCTCCTTCAATTACAGTTTTTTACAATGAATTCTGCCGTCATAATTAATACAAGATAACAACTATTTTTTAGGAATTAAATTAGATTTAACCTCAAGGAGTGACTACAGTAGGCCATGGAAATCCTACCAGCAATTGAAGAGACCCAATGGATTGTCACCTTAATCCCTATGGTAGGGCTTGGGGCAGGTGGGAGAAAAGAAAACCACAATGGCTGCAATTTTCATCTCCTAATCCAAGTAGGCTTGGTTTCTACCTGGCCCCCAGTTTCCCTTAACCAAGCACTCCTCAGCTCAAGACTGCTGAACACAGAGCTGACTGGCTCCCATACCAGCCCTGCATTGCAGGTTGCCAGGCACAGGCATCAAACACATGAGCACTGGCTGGGGGAGCTCCAGGGCTGCAGCTCAATTGAAGGTGGAGGTAGCCCTGTACTCAGCTTCTGTGCTTCTGCTTTAAAACACTTCCCATATAGCAATGCACATTCAACTGTTACCAAAGTAAAGGAAAAAAGAGCCCTGCATTCAACACTTTTTTTTTTTTTTTAACAACTAGTTGTTTTTTGGGGGATTTTTATTTATTTATTTTTTAATTCCTAATTTAATCCTAAGAAAACTTATTGTGTTATACAGTCTACTCTATTTACTATACAACAATAAATATTCAACTCTTACCATGTCTAAATCAAGAAAAATAAACATCTGTTATCTCGAGATTTAAAATTAAAAGATTTTTGTATGAATGGTACACAATCATAGAACAGTCCACTAAAACTGCCACAGAACAAAGTCTCAAGTTTCTTCTTCTATCACCCCACTATTGTCAATCTTAAACATAATGTGGTTGGTGTAATATGATTGTTGTAATCATGTGACATTCTTTGCATTCACCATAAAGGTAACTCAATGGTAAACTCATCAGACTCTTCAAAACACTTAACTGCAGTAAACACAATAAAAAAAATACAGAAAACTGAAGTAAATGTAATTTGTGAAAAAAAATTAAGAGTTGCAAATAAAAACAAAGAGTTTTAGAAGATGCCTGAAGTACACCTACCAAAGGGGATGTAATCAATCAATAATCACACAAGCTTGTTACTTCGTCTCCAATATATTCTAATATTAAAACTTAAGAGTACCAAGAACCATAATGCTGCTTCAAAGCAGAAATGGGAACTAAAGCAGTGAGGAAGAAGTGAAACTATCAGAGTTAATATCACTCACCTAGATTTGGCCATTAATATTCCCAGCTTCTGTTGCGGCATCAGGGCTTCTGTCATACTTCAAAGTGTCATTGCTGTCTTGTCACAGAACTAATCATTTGACCTAGAACTAGGAAAGTACACAAAAATGTAATTTTTCTTAATTTTTAAGATAAGCTGCTAAGTCAACTAACCAAATACATACAATATTTTGTTTTGGCAATATTATGTCAAGCAAGATCTTCATGGCTAGGCTGATTCTAAAGTAGAGCTTTAGACATATGCTCTCATATCTTATGAGCTTCCTAAGCATTTTAGTACCATTTGGTCTTGGAAGAAAATAATCCAGCATTGCTGTCTGTAGGGTAGTCTTTTACACTGGGAACACCAACCCACCTTTTACCCAGTTTACTGCATAGAAAAAATGCAGAACCCCTATAATACTTCACACTTACAGAACCAAACCACGGCAGACAAGCAGTGAAACACACACAGCTTACTCTGCTTAAGTCTCTTGCTTATCTCCTAAACACATACAAATGCCAACATGTATGGCTAACACATCACCCTTTCTCAGCACCCCTATTAATCATAAATTGCTTCAATTCACTGGTTGTTGCTACGGATTCTTGGAAAGACATCAGGAATGATCACTGAACACTCCTTATTATTCCCTTCCCTACATACGAGGGGAAAGTGACGCTTCCCAAAAACCAGTGCTTTGTAGCTGAGAATTTGCTCTATGAAACAGCGTTACTGTGTTCCTTGTACCTGTTGTATTTACCATAGAAATAAATAGGAGGCATTACTTGCAGAGCAACCTATTTACATACTATTGGCTACTCTAAGAAGCGAGATGGTGCACTAACTGATTACTCCAGTCTAACCCCAGAAAAAGACACTCCTAGTTAGCTGCTCCCCTGCTGCCAGATCCTCTACATACTGCTCTCAGTCGGACCCGCAAGCAGGGAACAGAGAACACAACTACAGCACATGAACACCATTTTTAGGTTTCTTTCATACCACAGAATTTCGGTTAAAAAAAGTGACTAAGATCAGGATTTTCCCTTCTCCTCTGGAAGTATTTGGTGATGTTTTGATCAGAGCTGAGCTATATATAACCCTCTTACACTATCATTTTTGCCTGTAACATTCTAAACCACATAACTTGGAAGACAATGTCTACTTTTTAAATCTCAAAGCATCAGCATTCATTGTTTTCAAGGACCTCGTCTATTAAAAAAAGAATGGAAAGAGCAATCCCAAAAAGCAGAACACATGACACCTCTATGCTTTTACTTCCTACTCTTACTCAAAATACTTGCTTTTAAAATGGAATTTAAAAATAATAAAGGAATTATCAACTCCCTACATCAGACATGGGTTTCTATGGAAATGTTGAGTGTTATGACCAAAAAAACCACCAAACTGTAAGTTTTGGAGGGATATTAAAATCAGAAACTCATTCAGAGATGGTAGACCAATGCCAGCAGCATTTCACCATCATTCATTTGAAGAATTCTATTTAGCACACTATGTAGATACTATTAGTCAAATCATTCATTATTTCTAAAACTTAAAATATCACACAGACTGATGCTAGCACATCTGGCACTTCATATTTGCTTTGTCTTCAATAACAATACACGGATGAAATCCTCAGTTCAAATTCTGCCGATTTGTAATGCATTTCGCAAAATGCACTCTGTAACCATCCTCAAGTGTTAGCCATGATTTACCTGAACCTGAAACAAGTTGGCCAGGAGTGCTTTATCAAAGAATCACTGAATGGCTCGGGTTGGAAGGGACCCCACAAGGATCACCATGTTCCGACCCCCTGCTGCAGGCAGGGCTGCCAGATCAAGAACTGGATCAGATTGCCCAGGGTCCCATGCAACTTGGCCTTGAACACCTCCAGGGATGGAGCAACCTCTATGTGCAGCCTGTGGCAGCACCTCACCACACCTCTCAGTAAAGAGCATCCCCTTGACATCTAATCTAATTCTCCCTTACTTTAGTTTAAAACCATTCCTATCACTATCTACCCATGAAAAAGTTGATTGCCCTCAGATTTATCAGCTCCTTTTAAATCCTGGAAGGCCATAATGAAGTCTCCCTGCAAAATTCTTTTGCCCTGCAAGAGTATAAGCAGCGAGGAGAATGCAATTGGAAGCAGACTATTTCTTTAGACCCCTGGTGAAAAGATTTGAATTACATCAAAGAGGGAAAACACGGTTTTAAGTGATACTGCAACTTAAAATCTAAATTCAAACATTCATCCCAAACAGTGGCAAAAGCTGCACGAACTTCATTTGCCCAAACTTTTTCTGACAGAACCTGAAGCTTACATACTCAACTCCTTTGAAAGCCAGCAACATCACTAAACTCATGTTTTCTGTTTCTCTGTTTGCCTAAGGATGAGTCACACAGCACACAACCTGCCCTTCTCAGAAGTTCATTCCGGTATATCTTTCCCTTCAACTCTCACAGCTGGAAATACCTGAAGAAAAAACACAGCCAGATCCCTAGGGATACAATAGAATAAGCAATTTTTTCCCAGCTGACAGCTATTGCAGAGCATGGAAGAATTCCAACAGAATACTGTCATCCCAGAAAGTACAAATTGAATGCAAAAATCTGAGCTTTTCAGGTTACACAAACAATTTCTAAGTTGCCTGGGACAGAGATGTCACTGCAGCAAAGATGCTTTATCTTCTCTGCACAATTTCTTTTTTCAATCAAAGTGGAAGGCACTGAAGACAGCAGGCAGACTAACAGGGAGAGCAACTTACCCTTGTAGGAAAACTGCTATCGAGTAAAATAAAAATGGTTCTGTCATCATTTGATTCCTTCCAGTAGACAGGTGAAGGAGGTTCAGATGGTACTGAATTCAGTCCTTTGGAGTTTTGCTGACAGTCAAATCTGCCCATCTCAGAAATGGGTAACAGAACAGATTCAAGCGCACAACTGACTTATCTGATGTGGCAAATTCTGTCTTCAGAGTTATGATGTAATCCATGGTGGCAAATTCTATATGATTTAAGAACACTGGTATCCTACTTAAGACTTAAAATAGCCCATACTATGACCTTCTGTTTATTTTGGCTAGCATATATTCACTACCGCAAAGCCAAGTTCTTTCAATTGGAAAACAAAACTTAGGTTTCTGGAGCACAGGACTCCCACATCCCAGACCTCACATGCACATAAAAGAAATGAAGCATCAAAATAAAGCATTTGCCCTGAACTACTAATTACATACTGCGGTCAGCTCCCAGAGACTTCATCCCCCAACGGTCACAGAATGGACGTCTTCACTTTGTAATTATTTGGAAAAAAAAGATTTCTGTACATCAGCAAAGACTAATTCACTTTCATGTTTGGAGACAGTACAGACGTAAGAGGTGCCAGAGCTGGAACACAGTCCCATGGAAACAGAGCAGTTTTAAGGAACATGAGTGCTTAACAGAAGTAGAAGAAGCCTTGCCTCCTTGCGTTCCCACACACTGCCATCCTTCCAATCAGCTCTGCTCTCTCAGATGCCCTGGTTGGTTCTGGCCCCTCAGTCTGACCACAGTAACATAACTCACTCCCATGTTGTGAATGTATTCCAAAGAGATGGTGTCTTATCAGTAAGCAAACTGAGCTAAGGTCAAGCTAAATCCCTGCCCTTCATGCATCTGGCAGTGATAATTAAGAAAATTAATACTGAGGCTACGTAAGTAGCAGAAGGATGAAAAGGCAGCAGCACTCGCTAGCAGAAATACTGGCAGGATGAAACAACAACTAACAAACCATAACAGAGTTAAAGACTGCAATGAAGGAGATCCAAGAAGAGAAACATGCTGAGAAAGAGCTTGGTGCCACTGGCAGCATTTACAGAAAACAAACTATGAATAGTAGAGGTGAAGTTGCAGAATCTGGTTTATAATTCTGTTTATGCTAACAGGTGGAGTTCTACCTCAAGATTTTTATTAAATGCTGGTGGGGATCACACCAACTGCCCACGCTCACCCACCAGGGCCCCTTTCTTGGCAGCATTCCTCTCCCAGCAGTGCCATAGCTGTAGCAACGTGCCCCTCTCAGACCCCAGGCCCAGCAGCATCCCACTCCTCACCTTCAGGAGGGATCCTCTTTTATTTCCTTCTTTCTTTTTCCCCCCTCCTTCCTTCTCAGTGCACAGATTCACACAGGTTCAGATCTTCAAAACTTCAATGCTTCTGCTTTGTGCATAGGCTCTGTGCCATTTTTCAGTGCATTTGGATTCAAACTAATTACCAACGTTTTCTTTCTCTTCCTTCCTCTCTTCCCTGCACTAGATGGTGCTATATGAAACACAGAACTATTAAAAAATAATAAATAAATGAAGAGAGCACTAGGAGCTTTTTTTTTTCTTAAGAAAATGTTCCTAAACAGCCTGCCATGGCAATGAACTGCCAACTATCTTGAAAAGCCACTACATACAATTTTTGAAATAAAAAAAATTCTCTGCAGTTCTTAGAAGTGATTATTTTAACCTGAATTTAAGCATTAAGTTAGTTAAACATTCCTTGGAACACCATTCCTCAGTAATCCCTTAAAAATACCTGCTGACTCCTGCACACAAATGTCTATATTCACCCCAGGTACTTTGTAAAAATGAAGGTGAAAAACCAGCTCAAAGAGTTGGGTGAGAAGAGCAGGGAGAACTGCAGCAGGTAACCACGCCATGCTAATGACACACCATCTAAGGCTTGCCTGTGCAACACCAACCCTACACCTGTCCACTTAGTTCTGATGAAATGCATTGAGACCACATTCACTTTTCCTGACTTATGGCATTCTGTATTTTGGCTCATCCTAATGTGACACAAAAAACAATCACACCTAGGTACTAGGTTGATCGAATTATTCTATTCAATAGGAACAGAGAGATAAATCACATTAAGTTGAATTCAAAATCCTTCAGCTTCGCACATTTCATTGTTCTTCAATGGAAAAGCATCTTGATAATAAATCCAAGAGCCATTTATCCAACCATTCCCCTTAATCCTTCTAAGGATGAAATGATGTTCCTTGTTGTATTATCTAACTGCTCTCCAGAAGTTATCCCCTTATTCTAAGCTTCCAGAGAAACAAGACTTAAATTATAGTTCGTTTTAAAACAACTTTGATACATGCAATTTTTTGAATTTCTTAATAAAACAACTTCTGCAGATCCACAACACAATACTGTTTTCTATGAAAGTCTGCCAGAATAACTATATCCTTTCAAATGAAACAACCAAAACATCAAACTCCAAACCACTACATTAGGCTAAACAAGCCAACACCACTAAACTGTTTTAGCCTTGGAAATTCCAAATACCTTTAAAAATGCCCTCTGTGGAACAGAATATACCTACATATCATTTTTATGCAACAAAAGAGAGCAGGAATGGGAATGAAGTATCACTGATACAGAACAGTTTTTTGGATACAGGATCAAGGGGGAAGGAAGGTTGCAGCAAGTCCAGAGGAGGGCCCATGAGGACGATTAGAGGGCTGGAGCACCTCTTTCACAAAGAAAGCCTGAGGAAACTGGGCTTGTTCAGCCTGGAGAAGAGGAGGCTCCAGGGAGACCACTGCAGCCGTACAATACTTGGGAGCTTATAACAGGAGAGAGACCAACTTTATACATGGTCTAATAGTAACATGATCTTAAAGTTCCCTTTCAACCCAAAATATTCTATGATTCGATGACAAGGGGGGTGGCTTTAAACTAAAAGAGCGGAGATTCAGGTTAGATGCTTGACAGAAATGTTTTACTCAGAGAGTGGTGAGGAACAGGCTACCCAGAGAAGCTGAGGATGCCCTATACCCAGAAGCACTCAAGGTTAGGATGGGTGGGGATCCTGGGCAGCCTGAGCTGGTGGGCGGCAACCAGCCCACGGCAGGAGTTTAGAACTGGATGATCTTTAATGTCCTTTCCAATCTAAGCCATTTTACTATTCTTTGAACAATTAAGTTAAGGAACGGGCCCTAAGAGAAAGGGAGAATCAAGCTTAATTCTTGAAAAGGATGCCTGGCTTGACACTGTTGAAATAGTGAGTCAGTTCTCCAGTATTTAACCACAAATGCCTTCTAAAACTTGAGACCCACAGCTCTTGCCAATTCTTCAAAGCCAGCAAAGTGCCAACTCTTCTAATTCAGTGGCACTGAGTTTATATTTTGCAATATTATCATCTCTAAAATACCATTCCTTCAAACATTTCGGGAAAGGTTAAATTTTGCTTTTATGTTTTTCACATGTTTTGCACACAAGTCTTCTAATTCATTAATAAGATAACACTAAGAAACCTGCAAGGTATGTCATTCCAAAATTAAAAGCAGACAATGTAAGGCATCTTCAAAACTAAGACCATACCAGTGGGTTTTATAAAACTAACTTTATATATATACACACACACTTTCATACATATATGTACATATTCTCAATTTAAGTCCTTCTTCATCTATCCATTGTTTTCTGTTTCTCTATCAAAATGTTCCTAGCACAAAGATACAAGTAACCAGGCATTATTTCAGTATTACACTCTTCAAGCAGGTTTTTCATTTGTTTCTTGGAAAACTGAAAACTCCATCTCATCATTAAATATGTTCTTTTAAGAACAGTTTGTCATCTCTATTTACCATTGATCCCAATTCTTAATTCCATTCCCTCACATGCTTCTCAAACGTTTTTCTTCCCCCACTTTAATGAAAAATTCTGGTATTTAAGTCCATCTTCTAGACAGGTAAGATTAACAATAGCTACTGACATTCTCCTCTGCATCAGAAGGACTGTATAGGCAGATCCATGATCTCAGGGAACCTTTTGTAATCAGTGAATGGCATCTGCCAAAGAGCAAGTTTAATATCTTTTTTTTTCTTTTTTAGTTTATTATAAACTGAAGCCTCCCTGACCAAATAAAGACACATTTAATTTTGTTTAAACAAGTTTTTCCATTAACAAGTTTGACTAGGTGTGTTTTAGACATCAATTCTGTGGAAGGTTTTCAAGATTCTACTGTCTACTCTGTGTATCACACAACATTTGTAAGCAGTGGCACCTTCAGCTATGCAGAAAAGTCATAATTTCTTAAATCAAAAACATCAAATATATTCACCATATTGTACTGAAATGACAATCTTTTACCTTTAACCTTGCTTCTTCCCAGTGCAGTGCCGGAGCAGTGGCACAGCCGCACAGAGAGGTGGTGGAGTCTCCTTCTCTGGAGACGTTCCAGACCCGCCTGGACGCCTACCTGTGCAACCTGGGCTAGGGAGCTGCTCTGGCAGGGGGTTGGACTCCGTGATCTCTGGAGGTCCCTTCCAACCCCTACAGTTCTCTGATGCCATGAAGCAGCAGATAATTTGTAAGGAAAGAAAAAGCAGCCCTCCTGGACTCTTGCCCTGATAGCATGTGCACATTTTGTGATGAACAAGTGTGCTGCCTGAATGTGTGTAGCACGTGCTCTCACACAGAAGCCACATCAGTTTTCTTCAGTGCTGCATAAACTTGTTTCACAGGCAGCTCTGACCTGCCCCTCATTTTTGGTGCAGCATTTAGAACAGGTCTGGGATTCATAAGTATATAAAAAGATTTAGCTGCAATCCTCTCCTGATAAGCAACACAACAGTGGCATAGCTCAGTTTAAACAAATTCAATTAAAAAAGAAATGAAACATGAAAGGTCTAAAAATTGCACTGAACTTGCCTGGCACTGGGACAGCAGTCCTTAGTCTCAGCCTCAAACAAACCTCACACACCTCCATGCCCCCCTGGCTGTGGTGCTACTCTTCCAAGCACTGTGCAGAGTCAAACATTACCTGAAATGCTGCAGCCCTCTAAGACTTCACAAGAAGACTTCTATTGTTGCCAACTGCATTCAGTGGTAACCTCTAGGTATGAGTTCACACTGTCACTTCTGCAACTTCTAGATAGCAAGAATATGGATAATAAACTTTAAAATACCACATGAAAACCTCAAACACTACGTATGGAAAATGAGCTAATTTGTTTTACAGCCAGCATGGGCAAGCTTCTCCTTGCCTATTCATTTTGCAGGCATCTGATAGCGACACAATGTTCACTTTCTCTAGATAATGTTTAATTCTAGACACTGCTGAAGATGTCAGTTCACTATCACCACTGTTAGGCATGACTACGTCAAAGCAGCATCACTTGAAAATGGCTTCAGTTCCACAACAGGGTCTTTTCTTTACCTGGTGCTAACGCCTCCCAAGTTTACCTTACATTACTATATATATTTTCATTCTGGTTGATTTCCACATAGGAAAACACATAAGAAAGGGGGAAGACATCCAACATGAGCATTCCTTAGATACACTTTACTGATTTTTCAAATTTAAATATACTCTTCGGGGAACAACGCAGGTCGTGCTCCCTCCATGCCAGCTGTACTATTCGATTGATAGCAAGGTAGTATCACTTGGCAAAGCACATTACCATTCAAGGTACAGGCAGTAGCTCTTCTGCAGGTCACAGCTGACCACAGGCACAGTATTGGGCAGGCACTGCAGGAAGGAGCAGAAGGATTGCTGGGCTGCCTGGAAATATGTGGGCACCTTTCAGGAGGCCAAGCTCCTGTGTCAGGAGGCCACAGGAGAACACAAGACAAAAGCACCACCACGTGCCCTCCTGCCCGCTGCCGGCCACAGGTGAACGCTAACTCTGATCCATCCCCATGGTGAGCTCCTTCATGGAGCAAGGCCAGTTGAAAATATATTTTTGGAAAGTTATGTTTCAGCAAGTTTAGCTTCCTGAGCTGCCTCCCTGCTGGTCTGGTGACAGAGCTGGCAAAACAGAGGGGAGGCAGGAATGTGCAGGGGGAGCAAGGCTACAGCTAGCTGCTCTCTGAGCTCAGCTGCAGCACCAAGGCAGACCCAAATCTCAGCTTCATCAGCACAACGGGACCAGAGATAAATCATCCTATACTCTCTTCCAGCTAACATGTACATCATCTCTGCCTAAATGCAAGTGAAATACCATTTGCTGCTACTAAGAATTAAAATACAAACAGAATGCTAATAAGAAAACCACTTACCCACCTACGTTTCAGCTGTCTCAGGCTGTACTTTGTAGAAACACTTCTGTAGCTACCCATCACTCCCACACACCAATATTTCACTCGTAGCTGATCTGGGTTAAAAATAATCATTATTTTCCTTGCTGGGTTGTTCCTCGTGTGGACCAGCTTCCTAATCAGGCTCACCACATGAGCCCACAAACACAAGGAAGAGGGTGGCACTGTTTATACCAACAGCACCACAAAGAGAAACGCTCCTGATACCACACCCACAGATACACCTTTGTAGTTACTCTGTGCTGCAATTAAGCTATCAATCATACCTCGCTATCAGTGTAAAGGCACAGGAACACGGATGAACTTGATTTAAGCAGGCTTCTTAACATGATTTTAACAGGGAACATTAATAGCTGCAACAAGCAAAATGGATACCACCCCAACAGCCTTCTGTAAGGGAACAGGTAACTTTATTTACATCATTTAAAAGAGCCAGCTTGCTGCATCAGGGTATTACAAGTCCGTCCAAAGCACGATAGAAAAAAAAAATCACACATTTTAACATCTACAGCACCATGATTTTGTGGATGAAAACTTGGGTCTCTAACAAAGCAGCAGTTTGTTCAAAAACACAGGATGTAAAACATTTTGGCACGAAACATTAAATAAAATGCCCGTAAAGCTTGCTGGCACTTACTTTGCCGAGAATGGAAAAAAAATCATTTGCTCAATTCTAAGAACTAGGTTTGTATTTTAACTTACATTTATATGATTCAACACCACAAAGCAGGCTTCAACTACAAACGAGTAAAAGGAAAAAAAAAATTCACACAGAAACCTTATAAACTCCTTTCTAGAGTTACTCCCAAGGCAAAAACTCAGAGTAGTAAAACATCTACCCAAAGCACTGATTTCCCTCATTACCTTTCTCTACTCCAGCTTACCAGTGTGTCTACAATCAACTGCCCATCTTAACAAATAGCTGTTTTAACTACAGTGAACTGCTGCTGCTAGTGTTAATACTCAACCTCCAGTAAAGTAGTTAAAGATTATCTTCTCAGTCCCTATAACATAATTCATTCAGCTGCTCGGGAAAGCACCCGGAATAGTATGCAAGCCAAACAGCAAAACCCCAAACTAGGTCTTTTTGGTGTATTTCGGTGGCTTTCTGGAGGCAGAGTACATGGGAAGAGTTTCCAATCTGAGTTTAAAGTAGAAAAATATTCCCATGTTATTCCTAAGGAACTACAGCACAGGTATTTTATAAGCTGAACACTGTTACCTGAGACCCATGTCATTTTGTGAAGGCACACAGCAATGACTTTTGAGGTGCTTTCTTGTGTTCAACGGAGATGTGGGATACTGCCAGGTATTTAAGTTCCTTACAAATTGACTAAGGAGAGGTTTCTGACTGAAAAGTTGTAGTTCAGTAAGTATGTGCACCTCAAAATCATGGGTCAAATTGAAAAAAAGACCGTTTACACTTCAAGAAAAGATAACCTTTTAAAACCTTTGAGAATGAGAAATCTGTCTCAAAACCATTAAGTGTAAAAAAAACCCAAATGATTATACACACAATAAATACACGGTAATTAATGTATGCAACAAACAGACAAGAAAACTGGTAGAGCTTTGATCTCTTGAGCAGCTCAAAAATCAAGCTTGTTCTGGAGTACGTTATTTAGGTAGAAAGTTAACTGGTTTCAATTCAAGAGTAAATGGATGAGATGTAATAGCTTATCTGAACAAAATGAAGTCAGACCAGGTTCTCCATTCTAGCCTTAAGCAACATATGACTAAGAACAAATGCTGGCACTGAAAAGTAAAAACAAAACAGAAGAGTAAGCCTTTCTCCACTATTCAGATTTTTGAAAGCAATTATGGAGTAAAAACTAAATTTGAACACTGTCATAAAATATATTCCTGCTGAGAAATACATTTTTAGCATATCATCTCAATTCAAGTGAGACTGATAGAAGTCACAGAAACGACTGAGTATCCTAAAACATGGAACAGTGAAAATAATAGGGATGGTGCGTGGTTGCAAAGCATCTTTGGACAGAAAAATCAAAATATTTGCTATGTAACAAAGCTACCAAGTCTGAAGTGTAAACTGCAAGATTTCATTAACATATCTTGTATTTTTGATCTAGTATCTTCAATAAGGAGTTTCAGGTATCTTCAGTGTGCTGTTCAGAAGAAATTTTCCAGAAGCATGCAGATTGGGTAACAGTATCACAAGACACTTGACTGAAATTTGATTCCTAAAACATGGTTACCAAAAACAGACTCCTCCTTTTCAGTCTACCTTGATTTTTCTATTCGTCTGCCCTTCCTATAGGGACTACTGCTAGAAAATACTCTGAAATGAACAACTGTCCCTTTGGTACCAAATCTGAGGCTTCACAAATCAGCAGGCTGACGAGCATCACCACACTCCACTTACGTACCCTGCATAGCACAGAAGGCCAGTTGAATGGAGCCACATAACACCTCAGATGACAGGACCAGGTGCAGACACACCTCTGGTTGACTACCTATTTACACAATTGTACAATTTACATTCCCTACAGTTTACCCTTGATTTCAGTATAGATGGTTACGAGTTTCTGCATGCAATTCTATACTTAAACAGAGGTTTTATTTGATATCCTACTCTATATAACTCCTTAGACTCCACAACTATAAAGAGATATAAAACATGCAGCTAATGGGAGCAGACTTGGAAATGGAGATGTGCACAACCTCTTAGTAAACCTGACCTAGGTAAAGCTTCCAAGCAAAATTCAGCTATATCTTATTTACAGTCAACACTAAGCTCCAAAAAAAATCCACTTTTTTTTTTTTTTTCAAACCTTTGGTGCAAATGGTCCACAACAGTAAGAGTCAAAATTATAAATTGTAATGGACAAAGACTTTGAAATATAGACATCCTGAAGACATATTGTGTCAAAGAATAATCCATTTGCCCTACAGGAACTGCAGTGTAAGAGTTAATACAGCCTGCAAGTACAAAGGTCCTTATACAGGAATCTTGATCGTGTGAGATTAAAATCCTTTCCACTGCCATTTTAAGTGGTTTTCTTGTACGCCAAGGGAAAAACAGAGCACCTTGTCAAAAAGTCTTCCACAGTTCCCTTACAATCTGAAGTCTATGCAAGGCACAAAAAGGTCAGTTTCTACTGAAGCTACACAGCAAACAGGCAGATGGAGATGATTATTTGCACCTACCAGCACTATAATATCCTGGAGGAGGGGGCTGAAAGCACAGCCAAAGTTGCAACAGATCTGTGAGAACTACCCCAAAGATTTCACACAGACATAAGGGGAAAAAAAAAACAGTGCCCTAAATGGTCAAGCAATATAACAATATCACAGGTATCACAACCCTGTGCATGCCTTCCCAATTAATTTACCCACACGTTGAATGATATCAAAACAACTATTAAATACTAGATGTTTCCACAAATCTGTAAATTTTTCCAATCTTTCGCTACAACTTCAGCTATCAAACACGGATGGGTTCAGATTCAACGTATTTATCTTTAATTGTTCTTGCTTCTTTTCTTCATTCAGAAAAGGAGCAATACAAATAGCAAAACCAGATGTTATAATGCGATTAACATCACAAGCTCGCCTGGTGATTCAGTGCAAAACATGGGTTCTCTGTTGTCTTTAAGGACATTTCTGGGGAGAATTGAGAAACAAAATTCCTGTGAACATCTGTGCACAAGACCACCCTTTAGTAAAACTACAAGTCAACGTTAAGAATTTCAGTTTCGTGTAACAAGCACCCTATCATCTGAACTTAATAGTGAAAAGAACTCCCAGATAAATCAGTATCTTAATCTACTCCACATATCAAAGCAACAGTGCTAATCTAAGCAGACAAAACAGGAGCAGGCTGAGCGTAACTAACAGCACACCTTTTATCAGTAGCAACAAGTAGTTATATAGAAAGGAGCTACTGAGTTTAAGGTTAAAGAAAGTGCTCTTTCAAGCAAATACTCGTAAGGGTCACGTTTAATGTTAAATATTTTAACATTGCAGGCAGATACCTTTGAAAACCATTGGAAATGTGAAAGCTCTTTTTACCACGCTCTTAATGCAAAGCTACTGAGTTTCCCTTAAATATTCTATTTTACAATTTTAGAAGCCACATTATCTTAACTAAGTCCCAGCAGCCACACCTATGTACGTGTGGTATAGGAGTGACTGGCAGCTGGGGAGAAGGATGTACAAAGCTCCAGTTTACTAAAGAAACTCAACTGTATTCTATTCATATCTCCTTTCCATTATTAGTAGTACTTTGTCACTTAACCAGAGATTTTGGTATTAGTTATGCAAAGGGAACAACTAAGACCACTGTGTACCTTTAAAAAAAACCAAGAGTGAATGCTGCTAATCAAAACAGTTGCGTAATGCTCACTAAACACTGCAGATTAAATACTGGGCTACTGCATCAACTCTGCACGGCCAATCCCTGATTGCTTCTCTGAATACAAACCAACAACAAAAGAAAAACAACAATAATTTCTTACTACTCTTGTGAAATCTCAGACAGTCCAAATTGTGACTCACAGCCAGTATTTAAGTATCTTGTCCTGTTTAACTGCTCACATTTGACAATGAAGCCCAGAAAAAAATGCCAAAAAGAATCATCTTTAAAAATGCATAATTCTCTACCAGAACATTTAATCCTGAGCACCACACCAATCTCAAGAAGGCCCCACCTTCACCAATAAAAGGAAGGGTAGACCATGCAGCCCAAGCAAAAGTCATACATTTTTGTCTGTCAGCTGGTCATACTTCCATCATTTTAAAGTGGCCATGAAAACAGTTTCATTATCATGCAAAGGGATACCACAGAGATCTGTTAAATGCATCATCTTGTATGCTGCTTTTACAGTGTTTACCTATAGAACACCTATGGGAAAAGAAATAGGGCTGTAGCCTCTGAAACCACTTCCTTTCAACTTATTTTATGCACAAGTAAGCTCATACAAAAATACAGTTATGTATGCAAAGTATAATTTCAAGCAAACACTAAAATCTGATTAAACGTTGGGGAAAATAAGGGGTTTTTTTTTGTTTTTTGTTTTTTTGTTTTTTTTGTTTTTTTGTTTTACAAAAAGCATAATAGCTCAGTTTCAAGATAAACAACAGTATTGGTATGACTCACAAATCTAAACTTACACAAGCAGCGTGCTGGCATTCTGCAACTCCTAGCAGTGCAATTTTTAACACCCACTGACACAGCAATTTGAGTATCAAAGATTCTGCAGAAATATGGCTTCAGAAGTCCCTAAATACTTAGGAACAGGAATGGCAACCATTTAACCCAGCACAGATTTTGTTTTAAAAAGAAAATTAAAAAATCCACTTACTCCTACAACTTTACAATAAGGAAATAAACTTCATTTGAGCATACAAGTTAAGATTAAGCTTCCAACATTTGAGTCATTTCATCTCACTGACAGAAGTCATTCCTATTACTTTCAAGTCATCACAGACATCAAGCATCCTTACCCACTCCAGCTCAAGCACTGCCCAAACTCAGCAGTAAATTACATTTTTGGTAAACACATGGCACGATACCTCTGAAGTCCATGATTTGCTTCACAGCTGCAAACAGCAAGACATCAGCATCTCCCCAACTAGTCTATGTATGATCAGCACTAAGGTTCATTTCAAGTAAGAATGTAAGCTTCAAGCCTTCACATAAAGTAACACATTTTATCCTGGTAGCAAGCCTGATTTCTAATGGCTTCCTTTCACCTTAAAATTAAGATTCAGTAAGCTAGAGGGACAGCAGTATGTTTTATAATCTTATTCCACTACTTAGTACTCCAAGCTAAAAGGGTATCTTTGAAATGATAACTAAGTATTGTTTGAAAATATTTTGGCAGTGGCACAGAATCCCCAAAGAATAGCCCAAGCTTTAACCCAATTATCCTTTTACAAGAATTGTGGTTTGAGAAAACACAACAACTTCATAAACATAATAATCACTAAGCGTAATAGTCTTTGGCAACGATGTTCCAAAGCAAGTTTGGGTATTCCAAGATAAACCATGAAAATATGTGTCTCAGACTGTACAAGCAAACAAAACACTTCTGTCAAAGCAACACATCTAGCAATAACTGAATTAGTCAACAAGAATGTTGCAGAAACTGCAACCCAAAATCTGCAAAGGCTACTTTACGTTCTAGATCAGAAATAGAAAAAAACTGGAGTCAAGGAAGCAGAAATCATAATGCTGCTTTACAGTGCATGTTAAGCCCAGATCTTCTATCAATTCATTGCAATTCCTTCCTCTGCACTGGAAGAGGCCCTTTCCCAAACAAAGCACAGAAGTTACTTATCTCTGCATAACAAAATCAGAAATGGTGAGCACAATTTAGAACTACAAAACTTGATAACTAGATACACACTAATGCTGTCAAACATTATAATTCAGACCTCACACGCAACTGAATTGAGAGAACACTCGCAGTTGATATTAAGCAGGTTTGACTAAGTCAAGCTCCCCAAATGCAGAACATGTTAAAATTGAACCTTCTTCCTACTGATTCCCAGTCCCCTTTTCTTATCAGGCCCCACTCAACCACTTACAATCTTCCACAGCCCTACCTTTCCCAGCTCCTACAAAATCTGGTTCTACACCTGCATCAGATGAGTTTTCTGTGATGTCCGACCAGTGTAACACACTTGTTACTTATTCTAAAGATGATATATGCTTTGATGCTGTCACCCACCTTCACATCAATTATTTAACTCTTCACATACATCCAAGATTATGAACCTAACATCCCCAGGCTCTTTCAAACAAACCATTTATGCTGAATAGCTGAAAGTGTGGATTAATTTCTGCATGTTATTCTATAAACTACAGTACAAGAGAACCGTATTTTATCTTTTAAAAATAAATACTACTTAAGTGTCTGGGAGAAAGAACATTACACAAAGTACATGTTTCATTGGAAGGAAAAAGGACTTCTAATTTAGTCTATTTCAGTTACCCTGTGTGTTTATATACACCCTATATACATAAAACATATATATACACGTATAATGTTGCAATAGATAGGGCAGCAAAATGCAGTGCAGAAAGCAAAACAAACAGCTGGAAAACTTTTAAATAATATAGCATGGAGCCACAGCCAGAACATATTCATCCCCTGCTTGTGCTGTGCCAGCAGCTGGAAGCCTGTGGTGTGCTGCGAGCAGGGCTCCTGTCAGACTGAAACCTGCCTGGTGCTGCACACATACAAATCTGCTGCCACAGCAGAAATGCCGACCAACTCCCCAAACAGCAGGGTCACTAAGAAGTTAGTTTATTTACAAGAAAGGATGAGAGAAACAGAATATGAGAATTCCAGTTTATAGGAAGAAAGGGGGAGAAAAAGATTAATCCTAGTGTGCAGCTGTTCTAAAGCAACTAAGTCCCTTCCGAACCATGGAATGAAGTTACACTTTTTGTTTGAAGCCCTCATAAACAATTTGTTTCCCTGTAAGTAGGGAAAAGCTTAAGTTTATGAATAGCTTGTAAATTCAGCCCCAAATTTACAAATGGAGGAAATTCTGATCTATGGCATCCAATTCATCAAGGCACAGCAGATGACATTTTCCTATGTGCCTCCTGCTTTGGTCAAAAATCTCAATGACTTCAGATCGTGGAGGCAGATAAAAAGTGGAAGTTGATCAATTTCTATTGTTATCAGCCAAAATATATTAATTCCTGTAGGTCATAACCAGTTTCTAGACATCCTTCCAGGACAGACAGATCATTTGAGGTCTGTGACTGCACAGAAGGAAAACTCATTACATTATTTGCCATCAAGGAAATGTAGGAGAAATATAAAATTTTCACTTCAGAAATGTCATCTGTTCCAATTCCTCTTCATGTTAATCACTCCCAAACGCTGTTTAACATTATGTATATACAGTTTAGATAAAAAGAGCTTTTATCTGCTTTTATCATCTCCAGGGCTGTGTTCAGTAGAACAATGATCCACCAGCCCTCCATAAATCATCTGAGCTCATCAGAAAGTCTCTATTAAAGGAAAGTACTGCAAGAACGAGAATAATGTAAGGCTCAAAACATGCAGCAAGTTTGACTAGCATACATGTCATTAGAGCATGAATGTGCTGATCAGCCTACCTGTGCACTGTAGATAGGCCCCACATGTGCCTGAGATACAGCCCTGATTCACCAACCAGAAGAAACTAAGGTGGGTCCATTCCCTCTGAAGCTGCTACTGAACGGTCATTAACACCTCCAGAATAATTACTTAGTCTGTCACGATCTTGATCAAATGTAATGAGCTTTCCCTGATGTCCATGAGCTGATGAATTGGTAGCAAACAGCCCCACACCACCTCCTGCAGAAGTCTGCAGGCAGCCATGCCACACACATCTACTTCTAATGGGGACCATAAGCACATGAACTTCCTCAACTTTCCCCATACTAACAGCCCTACATCAGTTGAACCATTTTTACCTTACTCCGTTTAGAAAAACAATTCTTGGCTGCTTACTTGATGATTACTTTCTTATTATTGTAACCACTGAACCAAAGCCAAACTGGGCAAACAAATCTGTATGGGCATGATGATTTTTGCAACCGATGTACTGAAATGATAGCTGATTTATTCAGTCTTTGGTGCGTCAGGGTTTCCCTGCTGGTCATCAGAGAGCCCAGGGAACAACAACCACAGAAACCTCAAACTCAGCATACTGCCCACGTGGCATTGGATATGTCTGATGTGAGAGTTCCTGAGAACCATGTACAGCTGATGCTGCCCACTAGCTTAGTTACACACGCAAAAGCCTCTGTCATGTCACTGACACAGACTTATACCATTAACAGCAACGTGCCTTAGATGAAGTGCATCTTTCAGACTGGCAATAGCCAGCAAAAGATTAAAAGGAAAAAATACTAATGCATGGATAAATAACACACAAAACATACAAACTGTGCTTGAAAAATCCCAGAGCACCACAGAACCCAAGGGTACTATTCATTACATTAGGTGCAGGTTGACAATCATCACACGCTTCTAGGGAAGCATTCAGACCTTTCCTGGAACCAAAAGGAAGTTCTGGGAAGCAGCAACTAACATTAGCCAGGAGCTGATGCATACAGTACACAATGCTGCCAAGGTGCCAGCCCTGCCTCACACAGGAGGCAAACACTGACCCACTCACACATCAGTCACTACATTGCTGCAGAGCACAGCATGGCCTTTTAAAACAAGCAAACACCAATCTGCAAGGCACACTGTAAAATGATTTGCAAGCAGCTTGATCATCCATGTACAAGACGGTTGTGCAAAGCAAATGGAAGAAAAAAGTGCAGCAGCTGCCCCAAGCTGCACTGCCTCTGCTTCTAGATTAAAATGAAAACCAACTACTACTATGACATCCAGTTGAGCTATCAGCACTTCACCCAGCTTGGTTTTAGTCTCACTGGTAGCTTAAAAGCAAAATATTCACAAATATGGATTTGAAACCCAAAGAAATTGTTAAACAAAGTCTGTTATTAGGGTTAGCCTATGAGGAACTCTGAAACAAACAGAATTTTACATCAAACAAATTGGTGATTATTTCAGATACATTTTCTGTTTAAGTAAAGGCTGACATGCTACAGATGCCACCTCCTTACTCCTTCAAGTTTTACAATAGCTTTAAACATGCCTACATCTAGTATCCGTGAAGTTGTAACTCAAGAAAAGCCACCCACCTCAATGTAGTCCATTTCTAATAATAGATAATCAATGATCTAAGTAAAAAAAAGCCTCCCGTCTTGGAATTTATTCTCATAACGCACTTATAGCGAATGTAAGCCACATTTTTTCCCAAATCACAAGCAGCTTAACCCACAACATCTACTATTAGAGGCAAGATACAACAATATTTTTACTGCTCACTAAAACCCACTCAACTTTATTATTCCATCTCTCCAAGCATTCATCTGTTTTCTTTCCCTTTTTGTTCTGAAGTCAAGAAATACAAAAGGGCTTCTGAGGCTACATCCCCTTGATACAGCACACTTTTCATACGGAACTAATTTAAAATCTAACTACTTTAAAACCTCATTACTACAGTATTTCACATATTCCTCTTTAGCTGACATGGAAGCTTCATATATTTCATTCTACAGAAGTTTACACTCTTTTCAGCTCCTGGGTTACATCCAGTTTCTGACAATTTGAATGCCAGCATTTCTACATACTAATGATGGAGCAGAATATAAAGCTGAATGCACCCAAATGACAGAAGAGAGCTGAAGATTTTCTTTCTACAGAAGACTGAATGTTCTCTGTCCCTTCCCCATCTACCCCTCCACCCCAGCAATTTTACCTATTAATCACCAGCAAAACTCCATTGGCAAAGAAAATCCAGCACATCTAGGTCACTCATTTTCACCACATATTTCACGTACAATATCCCATTTGCTCCACTTCTAAAACTTGTGCTGAAGGCAGAACAGTGCAAAAAACACAATGCACAATCCCTCATGCCCTTCATGCTGGGCAAGACAGCACAGGAGCCAACCCACCCAGGGCACGCTGCAGTCAGGCATCTCAGAATCAAAGTGGATGCACTTGGATGTATCACACAAGTTTGTACCACTCTACTTCTTAGCATAAAATAAGCCGTTTAATTATTTTATTTAATCTTTCCCTAGAAGACAAGATTTCTTATGAAGTACTCCAACTCACAGCTACATAGGATTACTCCACACACCTTCCTACTCCAAACTATGAAGAACCCACCTGCAGTCCGGCTCTCCTTCACTCCTACAGAGTTCAAAGGCTGTAAATAGTGAATTTATTGGCATATAAGTAGTTGCACCTTTTTGTCCTATGGACCTCACTAAGTTTTCTCACCTGCAGTTACATGAGAAGTTAAAACATGAAGCAGAAACTTGAAAAAAATGAAGAGTAACTCAAAATTGTGCTCCAATTTACATATCAAAAGGTTAAGAGCAGTGGAAGCTATCAGAGGTGTGATGTGAACATAAACTAGATTTAACTGCCTGACAATTGATTTTTTACATGTTTGTTTCTGTGAGCCCTAACACTTTAATATGTAAACTGAGGCACAACCAGTCCAAAGCTGCTCTAGGCTGAGCTTCGGGGGAAGTCAAAGATATTTATGTCCTTTGCAGTGGACAAAAGACGGGGACAGGCTGTACATCAATAAGCATTACTGACTTATTTTAACGTCAGCAATGAAGAACTCACAAAAAATGCTAAATGGGTTACAGTATCAGCATAATCAAACCTTCAGAATGGTGTTTCTAAGTTCCACATTATTAACAATACTAAGCTATGTTTTACTGTAATATAAAACTTTTAAAAATACACCCTCTGAAGTGAGCTGCATCCACTTAACAAACCAGGACTAAATATTACAGGTGACTTCATACATACAAACTCTTCAAAAGAGGTAAATTTAAACTTTGCAGACACATGAAATCGTGCTTTACATGATCGATTTAGAAAGATTTAGCAGGACAAGGAACTCTGAAGCAGGAAGAAATAAATATTTATTAAGCAAACAAACTGACACTTATGGATGAAAGTCACAGTAAAAGAAAACACATATGTGAAGGTCAGATGATCCACATTCACTGTAGGCACAGAAAATCCAAGATAAATACCTTAAACTTCAGATTCTGAAGGGCAGCTTGTTGCCCTTTACTGGAAGAAATATTTCAAGATCCTAAGTGGCCATAAGTATCTGAAAATAACAGCCACAATATATACTCACACTGGAAGAGTCTTACAGAAACTAGAAGCTTATCTGAGTTTCTGGCATACGTTGTGCCTCTAAGACAAAACAAACATTGCTCCAGAACCGAAGACCTAAAAGACAATCTGAAAATGCCTTCCCCACTTTTGTTTTCAAAACAGGTTCTGGAACTTGGAAGAGGGAGAATGTAAGCACTAGGTAAGAAAGGTTTACCCATCTACCTGCCTACCTGAAAAAAGAGGAGTGGGGGCAGGGGGAAAGGAAAATAGTTTCAAGCCTATGTAGCACATTCCCCTCTTCCCTTACTGTACACATTCTTTTCTAGTCCAGCAGCTTTTAAGAATAAAGCATTATCGAGAGTTGCAGGACTGCCCAACTGCCATGTATTACTCAAGATCTCTCTAAACACAGGCCTCACAATATTATAGTACAACATAAATACCACAGAATCATAGAATGGTTTGGATTGGAAGAGACCTTTGAGAACATTTAGTTCCAACCCCTCTGCTACAGGTGGGACAGCTCCCTCTAGACCAGGTTGCACAAAGCACCGTCCAGCCCGGTCGTAAAAATCAATGCTTGGAGAACAATTTACTGGATAATATTGAATAAAATGCTAGCTTGATCATTACTTTTTGAGATCTAAAACGTCACAGGCGAATGTTTTTTAGTTACAAAGAAACGGAATGGCATCCTTTCCAGCCAAACTGCAAATACAGAGGATGCTCTCTCACAAAAATCAATGCTATAGTTTAAAACACATACAGTAAATGAAGATGATAAAGGAGACATTCACATTCGCACAGAGCATCCACACATTTGCCAACTGAATCCTTAAAGGAGGGTCTAATCATTCTGGAGTAAGAATGTCTCCAAGCTACACAAACACTACATGGACTGATGCAAAACTTTCAGCTTACGATGGCACTGATATCAGTTCATTTAATAAAATTAACACTAGAGCTGCCACTGCTCTTTCACAGTATCTGCTGTACAAATTGATGAGCAATGCATACCCCATGCTCTCAACTTCAAAGTCTGGAAGGCTGCTCAGTGAACTCCAGGAGAATGAAACACAAGGTGGCTGCTATGACTCAGAAATGATTCATGACTATTTAATTCTACCATCCTAGAACTTTCCTAAGACAGGTACAGTGAGCTAAAGGAGCTAAACTATTGCAATCATTCTAATTGAAAGCAAAGGCTAAACAATCAATGGGGAAAACACAAGTGTTTGCAATCCAGCCTTCCATCAGAAATGAAAAAATACTGTGGAGTCAATTGGCTTCTCCTATTTATTATGAAAGGAAAAAGAAAAGAAAGATTGCTTCTGCTGAAATCAACTTCTGCTCTGCAATAAGCATGGACTCTAACTTTAATACATTTGTCTTGCCCAATACAATTTTTAATGTGCAGCAAATAATATTTACTATCCGAAATCATGTATGAAGACCACAAACTCTGACACTGTACACCCACAGCAAAGTTTAAAGCACATCACTAGTGCTTCTTTCCTACTGCAGAGTAAGGAAGTACAGCCATCAGACAAGAAAACAAAATTTGGAAGACACAGCAGTGTAATTTTCATAGGCCTGCATATTTGCATTCATTTACTTTTAATAGAAAGGTAGAAAGGAGATAAAAGCATAGTTCATCTGTATAAGCAGAGACACAATGGGAGGGTACTCTAATAACCCAAAGTCAGAGGTGTAATCTCTTGTAGTAGCATTAGCATATATTACATATGATAATACTGAGAAGTTTCCTAAATCAAAGCCATGGTATGAAAGTGAAGAGATAGTCTGTGAGCAGCAAGGCAAAGGGGGAGTATCATGTGGAAATATAAGATGCAGATTGTTCAGACTCAAAGACAACAAACACAGCCTCACTGAGAGAAACCAGCAGTCAAGCAGACTACTGAAACACCTTACCAGCTGTACCTTACACAGATGGCAGGGATGTGAATTTCAGGAGGAGGCCCTTGAAGTGCTCCAGATGACAGTTACAGGCCTAAACTCTGTAAAGACCAAAAAAAGAAAACAATCTTGGGAGACGTTGTTTGGACAAGGAAGGATAGGAATTAAATTTGACTGCGGACTGGAGAAGGGAAAAAAATGAAAAAAGAGGGCACCACCCTAACTACTGCCCTGGGCAACAGAGGATTATAGTACTGTCAGCAGTGTTGCAGAGAGCAAATGAGTTAAGTTAGAGAGAGCTGATAATGAGCTCCAAGGCATTCAAAATGTTTACAATAATAAGAAACACTGCAAGGAAATGCAGGGCTGAGTGAAGGCACACAGAGACATGACACTGCACAAAGAAACACAGTAAGCTAAGTTGAGAAGATAAGACACAATAAGTGCATCTTCCCATAAATGCTGCATTTTAGGATTACAGAGAGCAGGAGGACAGGAGATGCCTAGAGCAAATAGCACTGCAGACCCTTGTCCCTCCTTGTCCCCAGGGAGTGACAAGGTTGGAACAGCCAGGCAAACTTCCATGTGCCCCATCTTCTACTCCCACCAAACTAAAGCAGCTCTTAGCCACGTGCTTTCTAAAAGCACAGCTACATTTGGAAAACATAAATGTGAGTTTTGTCTGTATACTGCACCAGCTGAGAGATGTATGATAGCTATTCCTATTACAATTATTGCTGTCACTTAAAATAAAAGTTTATTTTATTTAAAATAAAATCTTTAATTTAATTACACACTTCAGGCAATGCTTGAATTTCTGAAAAATACAGTCAGATACAAGGAAAAACCTAAGAAGAGCATTATGCCCCCTGCTTCTAACGGTTGGTTGAAAAGGCTAAACCTCCTGGGTGACAGCAAGGAATAAAAGAAGGCCACTTGAGTTTCAGTATCTTTATTTTTAATTATTAAACAAAACAACAATAACAATGCCTACACAAAAATAAATAGACAGATGTGTGCGTGTGAATAAAACCCAATCCAACTAACAGTCTCCAAGACGTCAGAATAATCGTAACATATGTCCCTGGAGAAGCATCCCTCCCTGTGTTTGCTTGGTATCTTAATTTGCCTTCGGTTTCAAAATCCTCTGCTTGCCGAGAGCTATTCCTTTCAAAACCTCAGGAATTCCATTACTAGTTTTAAGCTAAATTAAAGGAAAATAGAAGCATTCAATGCATGGCAAAAGTATACACACTGTGTTTGTTGATACTCGTAAACAGACTGAAAAATTTCAACGTCTGAAGGACAACTGCTTCACAGTCAGCTCTGTTTGTGCTGTACAATTATGTAAAAAGCTGCTGCTATCATCTCAGGAAAGCTCAGCACAAGATACGTTGCTATCAAAATGGAATACAGCTTGCACTAGACCATTCCTTTTTCACTCAAAGCTTACACGTAAACCAGTTTGTTTTTCTGCAGAAGATAGTGGGAGTTTCCCATGCAAAGCTGCTGCTTCAACATCTCCACTTGGGGAAAAGATGGCATCATATGCTAAGGAACAGCAAAACAAGTCAACTCTGCCCTGCCAAATATCTGATGAATTATGAAACCAACGCATTCCCTCTCAGAAATACATTACCACATGCTACTACAAAAACAGGGAGAACACACAAAGACAAAAGTTTATGAAAACTTTATATTTTCATCTAGTATTGTTCATCCTTCCAGCATTCAGATAACAAATACAGTGTTGCCACTGTTGTTTTTAACTGACTGGCTTACAGTAAGAGTGAGATGTTCCCAGCTACACGTTGTGCCAAGTGTCACACTAATGCACAAGGTAGTACCTCTGACAAAAGAAAATCTGCCTGAAAGATGACAGTCTGATGTGTGGAGGTAAATCCCAGCGGGAAAGAATCACTTTGTGGCTGCAGGAATTCAGTGGACCTGTCCGATGACGTTTTTCACCTTCCACCAGAAATACGGGAATTCAGGTACCAGCATAACTGCACAGAGGATCTATTTTCTACTTGCAAAGGCAGGAAATTAAAGCAACTTTTCATCACTGAGTCAGCACACAGTAACGGGTCAGTGGTTTACAGCAACCGTCACCACCATAGGAATGACAACAGCAGCATCCCAATGCTGCCAGGACCAAAATCATCAGGAAGAGAAGCCAAGGGAAAAAAGTCTGATCCTCTGACTAGAAGTCACTCTGCTAACTGCGGCAGATTCTGGAAGTTGAAGGAAAGGCAGCCATGGCAGCAACAGTATGCATCATAAAGTAACAGAGAGGAACACATTCTGTAACATGAGTATTAGTCTTTGTCAAACATCAAACAAGATCCAGGCGAAAAGTCTGGGGGTTATCCTGGGCCCCCTGAGAGTCAGCAGCAGAGCAAGTACAGCTCACACAGCAGGAACCTCAGCACCCTCCAGATGGGTGGGAAAGCATTTCAGGAGAACAAAGTGGACGTGAAACTAAAGGATTCAGAAACAAGGGAAAGAAATAGTAATCACAACACTTCCACTAATTAGAAAAGAATACAGTCAATCCCAAATATGCAATAATCATGACATTTTATTGTATAAACATCAGAAAAAAAAGTTATTAGTTCTCTTATTAAAGCTGAAATCCTGGAGAATCACGGCTCCTGGAAGATAGGCCTTAAAGAGTGAACTAAACTGGCTGTTGTGATTGCTGCCTCCCAGACAGAGGCAATGAAGAAGAATCCAAAAAGAGTGCCATACTGGATGCTTGACATGCACACACACACACTTAGATGAGAAACAACACACACCAATTTATAACCTGCTCATGTCTGAAATGAAAGTTTACATATAGCTCTGATTACACAGAAGGGGCAGCAACAACAACAAAGTGATGCTTAAGAGTGGAAAATATAAAGCCTGCTATGTTATGCCTGCTCTTGTAAAACTTCTGAGTAATTAAAACAACACCTGTCTGTGCTGCATGGAATTTACACCTCCAGACAGCAGTTTTCAGCCAATAGTCCAAATAGATTAGATGAAGAATGATGCTACTTAGAAGCAGACAAAAACAACGTCCATTAAATCTGTTTCGGAAAACGTGACTGAAAAGCTACAGTAGATGACTTCTTCCAGCAGGCACTGATGCCCACAGTTAGTCACTGCCACTCAGTCAAGAGAGCTGATCATTCGTAGAGATCTGCTAGAGCAGGAATCACAGAAGGGCACAAGCATTCACTTCAGGGAAAGTTCACTGAGGCGACAGCACAGTGAAGGCAAGCAGAGCTAACCTTGCCCTGAACTGCTCAGTGCACCTCAGGCAGGCAGAGCTGCTAACAGCTTCTGTGCTGGAAAGGATCAACAGGCATGGCAACCTATGGCAGAGAGCAGGGACAAATGGAGGATGCAATCTCTAAAACTTTCACAGATGTTTGCAAAAAGCAATGCCTATCCTGAAACATTGAACAAAACTTCTGTTACAGCCTTGAAGCCTTAAGACAGATTAGGAAAACCACTAAGCTCTGCCTCGGCACTTTAACAGAAGAGTCACACGCTGCCTCCTGGGAAACTGGAGTCAACACCATTAAGCCTCAGGTCAGCCTCAGCATTTTCATCATTTGTTGTTAATGTTCAATTTACTACTTATTACTGTGGAACATCCTGCAGGTTTCTTAGCACACACTGATGACTATCTTCTTTTCTCAGCCTTTTTTATATTTAAAAACTCAATACACGTGCAACAAATGCATTGTCTCAAGAAACCAACAGATGAATGGCAGTTATAAGCAGGAGTATATTTTTTCCATTAACTGTCACTAAATTAAACAGTAGGTACCAAGTAAAAATAGAAAAAGGAAAAAAAAGAAAAAAGGCATTAGTACACAAAAGAGCAAGATTCTTCCTTAAAACCCCTTCAAAGTGCACAATGAAATCATAGTCACACTGCCATAGATTAAGGGATCTTAAATTTTAAATATGCCAACAAACCACAACTAAACAGTGCACGCAAACCCTCCATGCTAAACCCAAGCCCAACCTCACCAAAGTCAGCCAGGATTAAGCTTGCTCCAGGCTGGCACAACACATCCCTGTTACCAGAAGCATAGGTGCACCCTTCTCCCCTCACCACCATCTGTGCAGCACTGTGCCAGCCTCCTCCTCATCCTGCCCACCCTGTTGGGTGCACCTCGGCCCAGTGCTGCGTGGCCACCTGCCTGTGCCTAGGAGGAAGCAGCAGCAATGGCCTGGGAGCAAACAGGGCTAACTGCATTCTCCTGTGGCAGTCGGAGACACAGTCACACCAAGTGGTTGGGTACCAGCTGAAATCCCATAGTACTGGCCACAGGTCAAGGCCCAGGCAGCCCTGCTCTTCCCCTCCAGCACATGGGTCCCACTGCTGCTTTCACAAAGCACCCAGTCCCAATCTCACAAGGAGCATCATCAGCTAAAAGACAGAGAATGAATTATAGAATGGTTTGGGTCGGAGGGAACCAATCCAGTCTCAACCTCCTGCCACAAGCAGCACTATCATCCACCAGATCCAGCTGACCAGGGCCCCAACCAACCTGGCTTCAAACACCCCCAAGGATGGGGCACCCACAGTGCCTCCAGGCACCCTACAAGAAAAGCCACTTGTTGTCACCAGTTCAGCTCCACAGGCAGGCACTCCCAGCACAAGGGGCGAGCAGGGAGCAGACAGAAAGGCAGAACCATCCAGTCTGGATCCACAGCTGATGCTGTGAGGAGTACCTGTGTACTGCCCCATTTTACGTTTAACTTTGCCACAGCAGCTCAGTGTGATGATTCTAATACATTTCTTTTTGAGTTTAAATGTCAGCATTTTTTGGAAAGCTAAGCAGCCACAGCCTGCTTGGGCACAAGCAGCAGGAGGCGGGAGCAGGCAGCTGCAGCAGCCAGCTTCACTCCTTCTGCCCTGCAAAATAAAGTGTTATGCTAACATAGTAACCATACCTTCACCAGACATTCTTTTATGTATCACTGATTAAAGTGGCTCTGATTTTTTGCACAGTAAGAACATACATGCAATAAAGACATGTCAGATATTATTTCAATTGTAGGTTAACTTTAGAAGGAATTAAAGCAACGGTTCAGGCAATTAGAAGTAGTCTTGTAAACCCCTCTGCTGAGAAGCGTACTTCAGATACCACTCAAATGTACTGCTGGAACTGTGAGACTCAGGGGTCACAGAAGTGAATGATGCTGACTGCATGATCAGAACTCCTACTAAGCACAGATATTGCTTCTTCCAAGCTGATTTTTGAGAAGTAAATTATTATAAGTAATAGTAAAGACTGACTGTTAGAAATAACCTTGCCAATTCCAAGCAATTACATTTACTACTGCATTGTTGGATTTAAAAGGGGATAGTTCCCATGGCAAGCGAGTATACTTGTTTATACCCATCCAGAAGAAAGAAATGCAATCATATCAACTGCAGCAGGCAAGAACTATCAACTCTGCAGATCAAGAAAGGGGCAAACAGAGTGCAGATCCATAATGACATATCACTGAACCTGTCTTTGCCAGTGCCATCTATTTTCCTACAGTGTATGAAATTCTCCTTTTCTTACAGAGCTGGATTCTCCCACAGACTGCCTGTTAAAGGCTGCACAACTCCTCTTTAATCATAGTTTCTCATACGATTAAGAAGTGCTCCAAGTTCCTCTGTAGGAACTATATTGAAATAAGAACAATTTATTTTGACTACAGCTAACCACCAGCATTCAAGACAAGACACTAAACTGGAAAGCGAGCAGAAAGCTATTTAACCAAACTATTTAACCAAATACAAATATAACTGCTGGAACATTGTTTCAACAAGAATTTTCAAAGCATTCTTGATACACAGGCAAATAAACCCAGAGCTTCTCAGACAAGAAATAATGTCCTTAATCACTTTCCATTTGTGATGCAGGGAATATTTCTGGGCCTGAACTGGTGACTCATGCTGATACCAATGTACATTTCTCTTTAAGCAGGCTCCAGCATGGCCCACAGTTTGGCTGTGCTGCTCAGATGCACTTGCTAACTGAGGGAAACAGACAGGGAGCCTCGCTGATGGTTCTGCTGATCTAGACAAGCAAACAGATCTGAATCTGGACCTGCTGGATTTGATCCAATCCACTTTTAAAACAGCAATGAATATTAAGAAAATTAGATTTTAATTCCCCTAAATACAAACGTACTGCGTAGCCAGTAGTGTGGACTGAATGAGAGTCATCATACAGAATTACTTTTAACTAATACCATTAAAGCAAGATAGAATATACACCCATGCTTCTTCACGGTAACAAATAAATAAAGCTAAGAGAGGATTTCAAGTACTATTCAAAAGCTACAGGGAAAATAAAAGTTCTGGCGATATTTCTAGTATCAAACTGTAGTTGGCAGCTTATCCAACACCTCCACGCACAGCGATTTCAGCCGCGCAGACAGTAAGCGCGGTGTCATCCCCGACCGACTGCCCAACAGCATTCCTATCCGCTTCTCCTCGACACCACCACCTCTCGCGCTCTGACACTGAGCAGGGAGCCCAAGAAGCCAACAGAACACCGCAGAGGCTCGGTACCGAAACCCCTTTCCGACCTCTGCATCCTCCACACCCACCCGTCCCGCGCTCGCAGCGAGAGGACGGGGCCCGGCGCGCCGCGCGGACCGGCCGTGCTCCGTGAGCGGCGGCCCAGCGCTTGACAGCCGGCAGGGTACGGCCCGGTGCACCGAGCAGGCCGGGCGCAGCCGCTCCCGCACCCCGCTCCTGTCCCGGGCAGCCCCCGCCGCCAGGCCGGCCCGGCCACCTCCGCTTTTGTTCCGAACCCGCTCCGCGCCCGCGCTCCCTCCCTCTCCCCCGCAGCCCCGCCCGCACGCCGGCGGGATAAGGAGCGCGTCCCCGACCGCGGGGAAGGAGCGAGGTGGAGCCGGCCGGGCACCCCCGCGAGGCGCGGCCGGGACAGCGGCAGCGCCCGCACCCACCTCCGCCATGAGCCCGCGCCGGCCGCCGAGCCCGGGGCCGGGCCGCCTACCACGGGCGAGAGGCGGCCCCGCGTCCGCGGCGGGGAACGGCGGCGCCTCCCGACAGCGGCGGCGACAGGGCCTCGCTCTGGGCCGGACTCTGCCGCACAACTTCCGGGGCACGGCGGGAACGCCTTCCGGGGCGGCCGGGACGCGCCAAGCTCCGCACGGGATGGCTGCCCTACCTGGATCCCGCACCGCCTGTAGGACTGGGAGCTGGAGAAGCTGAATGCCTTGCAGAGGTTTTAACAGTCCGGAAAGGTGACGATGCCTGCGAGGGAGTGTTTAGGGTTGCTTGCTGTTTAGGGTTTGTGCCATGGCAGCTGCTGTCTGCTGTCCGTGTGAGCCCGTGGAACAAGGATAGGAGATGAGTTTTTGCTGTAGTTGGGCCACGCAGTGTGAAAGCACTTACAAACGTGCTGTATGTGCTCATGCCCCATAAATGGAGCATATCTCATGGGCTACAAAGCAACAAGCTGCTCTCAAGACAAACATCTGCAGCACTGATGTGTCCTTTAGGTCCTTTGATATGCAGACTCGCCTTTAAGTCGGCCGAGATTGGCTCAGCTACCATTGTTGATCTCAAACTGTGAGTCTACAACCAACCGTTAACTATATTCCCATTTTCCATAGCTTCCTCAGCAGCATCTGGATAAGCAATAAAAAAGGTCTGCACAGCACTCTTCCACTGGGTCTTTTCTTTCCTGCTCCTTCCAGCTCTTATCATGCCTTCACCTGCTCATTACAAGCAGCTGCATTTGATCTGTATGTCAAGTTCGGCCCCGGGCTGGCTAGCACATTGTCTCTTTGACAGTTAAGTTCTCCATCTTCTACTGGTTTTTGGTCTTACCATTTTCTGTCATCCCAACCTGAGACGATTGCATGTCCATCAAGATGCACTATTGATGCTTTTCTTTCAAAGACTGAACATCTGCTTGTAGATCTCTACAAATTATGAGCCAGTATTGCTTTAAATCCTTTGATGGCCTCTTCAGTTCTGTTCTAGATCTTTGCAAGCTTTCTTTTGATCAACTTCGAAATCAGAGACAACTTTTTCCCAGTATCTCATTATGCTGCTACTAATGCCACCTTTAAAGCTTCTCTGTAAGCAGTTGTCCCATAGATAAAATTTGCACAGCCATTATTTTATTAACTAAGCATTTCAGTGTTTGTTTGTGTGGGGTAAAGTAAATAACTCCCAAGGGTGGTAATTCAAAAAGAAACAGTATAGAGGATGGTATATTTTGAGTAGGTCTATATAGGTAGTACACAAATAATACAAAAGAGAAGATGGCTCACCTTCAAGATGACAAGGCTCGCAGGGGACTCCACGTGGGAGGGATCTCTGAGAAGAGATCCTTCCCTGGTGATGGTCAGCTCTTAAATGGGATTTGGGAGAGGTGGAACCAGGCTCCACCCCTTCCACTCACACAGGTATATCACCTTCACCTGTGGCCCCATGTCTGACTCGGTGCTCACCTCAGGTGACCAATCAGTGGTTCAGGCTGTGATTCAGCAGTTCCCATACAGTTTGGGTATTTCATATGCAGCCTTTTAATATACAGTGGCTACTGGGGGTGCTAAATACATGTTTTTCTGTGGCAACAAAATTCATCGTTCTCTAATTCATGACTGATTTACTCAATTAAATGTTATGTTAAATGTGTTATTTTTTAATCTTTTTGTTGATTTCACTTTTGCCCCAAATAAAAATCTTCAGGTTAGCAACTCTTTATTTAAAAACTAGGAGGCCATAGAAATATTTTGAAGTCTTTGGAGAAGGTAGATTGAACCACATCAGTTACACAGTAGCTCATGTTTCCAGCAGCTCTCATTTCACTGTCCCAGTGCCCTTCATTGTTGGTTCATAGACCGGTGTCATTCCAGTTCCAAGATCCTGACAAGAAATGATCAACTATGGAATTTGTACTTAGTAGATTATTGCTCTTGCCTGTAGCCTATGTTAATTTAAGACTATTCAGTTTGGTAATCAAGAGAGCAACCCAATGACGTGCAAAATTTTAACAGATTTTTTTCCTTAATAAAGTTCCTCCTTACTCATCTTGTCTTCTTAATGCCTTGGTCTGACAAAGAAGGAACTCTGAGGGAATGGAATGCCAGATCATGTTTTTGGAGTGTCCTTTCATGTGTTTAGAAATTTGTGGCAGTAAACTTGTTAAGAGTATGAAGAGAAGAGTTTGTTCCTCACAACTACTTTGGAATCTATCCCATTTCATGTCTTCTGTAGTGGGAAGCCCTTTCAAATCAGCATGAGTTGTGTATCCTTCAGCACTCACACCAAAACCTTGAAGTATATTTGGAGATGGATACCCACAAATTGAAATATAAGAGACTAAACAGTTTCTCCTAAAAATAAAATTATAGCAACAGCCTCATGACAAATCACAGAACTTCAGTCATTGTATTTTGTGAGGAAGAAGGCCTTTGATATTGCTGTAGGCATCATCTAACTCAGCTGTAGGTAAGGGCTCTTACATAATAGTACCTTTCAGGGTTTGTGACTCAGCAGCAAAAGCATGTTCCTGGCTGAAATGTAGTACAGAAACTCACTCTCTTTCTCTGTTGTAAGATGCCACCTAGGAGTGTAATTTTATTCTATCAGTTTCAAAATCCAATTGACACTATCAAAAACTTATTTAAAATTTAAAAAATTAAAAAATTAAAAAAAATAAATGTCTATAGCAAACATTTCAGGAGCTGGAAAACAGATTTACAAAGAGAGAGCACGGGACTTATTGTGCTGGCTGAACAGAGTAACACTGGTCACATTCTGCCTCTCCTCATGTGTGGCATGCTAAGTAGAATGACCCTTTGTGTGTCAAATCAAGAAGTTGTTGTTTTCACAATCAAACAAAGCCCTTATGTCCAGTAAGGGCCATATAGCAGCCACTTATGGCCTGATCTGCTCTTCTTCAGAAAAAAACAAACATCCTCATTGGGTAAATTTATATATTTTTTTTCCCAGAGGTAGAATTTTGAGCCAATAATTTAAACCAATGGATATTTTCATCATTAGTTAAGTTGTCAACATTTTGGTTAAAAATGAAAAAAAAAATGAAATCCAGTGATAAGTAAAGACGTTTTGTATCTGGACAGTTTAATTCACATAATGAATCCTCTCCTGGAATGACTGCAGGAATCTGACAAAGCTTCTGTACTTATTCTTGTGACACTCAGGGAAGAGTGGAGCAGGAATTACACAGATCACTGTTGGTATTGCAATTTGTTTTTCCTTGGGTGTGTACACTGGCTTCATCTTGTACACATATACCTCTGTAAGGGATTAATGAGCTCTAGTTAATATGCTGTGATGGAGATGATGACTATCAATGTGAGCACTGATCTATAGAATTTCACAGATAGAATCACAGAATCATTAAGGTTGGAAAAGACCACTAAGTCCAACTATCAACCCAGCACCATCATGCCCACTAAACAATGTTCCTCAGTGCCACGTTTGCCCTTTTCTTCAGCACGTCCAGGGACAGTGACTCCACCACCTCCCTGGGCAGTCTGTTCCACCGCCTCACCACTCCATCTGAGAAGAAATTTTTCCTAATATCCAAACTGAACTTCCCCTGACCCAACAGGAGGCCATTCATCTCATCCTATTGCTGTTAACTGGAAGAAGAGGCTAATCCCTACCTTGGCGCAATCTCCTTTCAGATCATTGTGTTGAGTAATCTGGTCTCCCCTGAGCCTTCTTTCTCCAGAGCAAACAATCCCAGATACTACAGTGAGATGTGAAAGCATAATTTTAAACTTAGGTGTTTTCTCTGACCTTATTTTAGGCTAAGCTTACTGGCTGAGATTTTATGTATTTTACTCCTTCAGATGCTGGATACTTAGTCCCTTGCCCATTTGAACACCATAAGTCTTAAATACATTATTACTGCGAGTGAAGCTGTCTTTTGGGCCTCTCAAGTTCTACAGATTCAGTTTGCTTCACAAGTGAGTGTTCTGCTTAACCAAATTGAACTGTTTTCATTTTCCCCAACAAAGGCTGCCACATGCAGCTCCTGTAATTTCTTGCTGGCTGCCTCCCAGGAGCAGCACCAATGTGCTGACTGCAGAATGTGTGCACGGCTGTTTCCAACTAGCCCACGATAACTGAGTGAGATGTAAATCTAATTCAAGCAAAAAACATACACTATGTTGCAATAACATTCTAGATCAGATTTTGTTGGATGAAAGCAAGAAAATTCCATGTGAAGATTGCTGCCATATCCTTCATTCACCCTCTGGTGAGGTTCAGGACCTCAGAGCTGTGCACATTTAACTGAGAAGTTTGTACAAAACAGTGTTTGGAGAGCATCAACACAATGCCCGATTTTTAAAAATTAGGCAACTTGTGCAACTGCAAATTGACTCCCTTGTGAACACAAAGTAGAGGGAATTAACTACATGTTATCATGCTCAGTTTTTGTAGTTTGGAAACCCTTCCTCTGTCAGGACACAGAATGGATGCCTCTCACAGGAAAAGGCAGCTGGTTATTTTAAATCTCTACATGCAGCAAGTGCCCTTTGCCTTATTTATTTATTCATACAATGAGTAACTAGTTCGGTATTCTTAGAGCATTTATCATTGTATTAGTTGATATGTCATTAGCATTAGTGGGATTATTTCTGCATTTTGTCTTCCAGAGGAAGAGTCATAGCTGCATGTTACTTACAGGAGAGCGTGGGTTGGGTGTGCAGGGGTCTTTGTGCCACGTGGCACTGGTCATTAAAAGATCATGCTCTTTGGTCGAGTTAGTGGTTCTTAATCCAGGTTTCCCACGTGGTATGTGGTGGAGACACATGGAGGAATGGGATCACACAGGATCTAATCAAGAAGCTGGCTAAACCTCTCTCTGTGAGGGGCCAGTGACATTGTGTGACTACGGGCACAGCACTTGGACTTAGTGCCAAGGAATCTTGGAATATAGTTCTCTGTTGCATCCCATGAGTAGGTATCATGGCTGCTGCTGGAGAATTGGCAGAGGGACTGTGCACGTTTGCCTTAGCTGCTACAGTGGGAATTTGGGATATCTGGCGTAGGACCACATTGCAAATACATGATGAGGATGAAGACAAATTTTGCCAACTCCACTATCAGGGAGGTGTTTAGATGCAGAGCAAGATGGTAAGCACAGCTGCAACATTTACAGTGTCTCTCTTGATACCCTCAAAAGTAAAGCTGAGTTGCAAAGAGCTGCATGGTCTACTATGAGTTCACTTCAGCACATTAGGTGCTTATGGATACTCCTTTATACAAGATATGAATTTGAGGGGTAGGAGAAAACTTCCTTTTCCTACAGTTAGGTAATTAGAAACCCCAAAACTCAATCCTTATGCTACCTGGGTTTGGTTCCATCTTCTATCTGTGGAAATATAAATTTCTACTTTCCTTCACCTGTGGGGTGCTATAACCGTCATACAGTTATTTCTGCTTCCTTAAACTTACTCACTCACGTTCAGTTGTGACTGACTGTGCATAGGAGCAGGATTGGGCTGCTGGGAACTACGTACTGACGTAGTCACCGAAATGAGAATTCATGGAATGTAAGCATCTCACAGCTGGAAAGCAACTGGATGAGGGTTTAAGGATAATAAATGTTCACTTGCAGTATCAGAGACCACTTACTGATGTAGTCTTGTCTGAGGTCAAACAAGCAGATCAGTGACAGAGAGCTGGGCCGAGGCTTTGGCGCATGGACAAGTACGTCAGACCATGGAAAAATCAACATGTTTTTTTGTAGATAGAAAAAGCTTTGTCATTATGAAGTCTTTTGACAAAATGAACAAACTGATAAACCAGGCTGATAAAGTGATTTCTAAAGAGCTTTTGGCACAATTCCACGCCAGTGCTGCTGAGGAAAGTTAGCAGTCCTGGGTTCAGAGGGAGGGCTGTCTTGTGAATCGGTAACTAGCCGAAAGAGAAGGGTTAATGGGAAGCAATAAATAGCCATTTTTTACACTGCGGGAAAGTTACAATCAGACTCCCACGGGGATTCATGCTGGGACCTGCACTGGTTGGCGTGTTCAAAATGGTCTTGGAAGGAGAGCGAGTGAGGAAGCAGCACAGTTTGCTGCTGATGCAAAATCCCATACAGCAGAGGAACATAAAGCTGACAGCAAGGAGCTGTGGAGGGATTCCATCCTGCTGAGCCTGAGCGTGAAACTAGAGGCTGAAATTCAGTCTCAGTAAATGTAAAGGGATGTATCTGGGCAAAGCCAATCTTAATTACGAGTGCATCGTTCCACAAGTGCTGTTACTGCAGAGGAAGGAGTTCTTAACTATGTTTGTAAGTGGTTCTTTGGAAGCTTCATTGCCAGCTCCAAGTAAAAAATTATCAGGAATTATTTGAAAGGGAAGACTGAATGGAGCAAAAAGCATTGTGATATCTCTGTGGGGATCAGTGGTACCGCTGCAGCTAGGAAACTGCATAAACTTGGTTTTCCCATGTCAGGAAGAAGGTGAATACATTGTAGTCAGCGGTTTCTGTTTAACATATGATTACCAGCTCTTGGACTTTTTAGACTGAAAAAGACAGTGCTGGAGTGACAGAGGGAAAGGGGTTGAACTGTAGAAAAAGATGGGTTGTGGGGAGAAGGTAGGGAGCTGTCATAAACTTCTAGCGAGTGGTAACAGGGAAAACAACAGACAACTGGTTTAGAGCAACCAACAGCGTCTTTTTCAGATGCTCTAGAATTAGACTATAGATCTTCACTCCCAGAACATAAAGGCTGAAACTATCACTGCTTTAAAGAAAGGATTGAACTCAAAGGTGCTGTTGGCAGCTGGCAAATGGAACAAGGTGAGGGAAATACTGCTAATGTATGGCGTTGTGGGTTTTTTTGTAATTTTTCACTATGAAGGAAGTCAAGTATTGGAAGAAGTTGCCCAGAGTCGTGCAGCCGCTCTCCTGGCAGATATTCCATGCTTGGCTGGACGTGGTCCTGAGCAGTCTGCCCTGCTGCCCAGCCCTGCTTTGAGCAGCTGTGTGTACACGACTCCATACAATATGATCAGGGATAGAAGAAGAATATTTTTGGTCTAGGTTAACTGATCCATGTTAAGTGTAAGAACACAGCGGGGTCAAGGCACTCTGGTGTATCGTTAGTTAGACATAGAGATGAGGGAAGAGCATAGCATGTGCTGCCATGGCACATAATGCAATTGTGCAACTACACCTTTTCCACATTGATCAAGAAGGCCTGCAAAAAGATGCTCTTCATCTTCACTTCCCTAACTATGGTCAGTGCTTCTTGGTATTTGTGTTAAGATTTTCGGGTGATAAGACAGTCCTGTGCTCTTTGTGACTGTTTATGTTCAGCAACTGGCATGCATGGCATGAACAAACAATTCATACTACAAAAATACTCCAAACTGCCCATCGCTGCTTTCCCCTCTAATAAGAACTTTTCTAAGATGCAGACCAGGCTACAGCTCTGCACAAACAGTGCTTATGGAAGAAGCTGAGTCCTATAGTTTTAAAGAACAAATGCATTTTAATTTTTATTCAGGCCTGCCTGCAATTAAGTTGAAGGCTTTGCATGTCTGCTAGTCTATATGTGGGTAGAAAGGCAGTGAGGTTAAGGTAATAGGCTTAAAATGTATTCTCAGAAAACATTTAAAACCACAGTAGGGTGTGATTGTATGCAAATAAGTATTTTTGCAATAGCAGATTAAGCATCTTATGGAATTTGTATGGAAAGCTGCATGCTTGTACATGATGCAAAGTATGATTAAGCACTGCTGTGTGGAGTTTTTGCCTTTGGTTAAAAAAAAATTAAAGCAGATTTAAATTAATCATTGGTTTTCTCAGTCTTTACACAGCATAAGCTGTAAGTTATGAATGGTGATTTTTAGAGAGAAAACGTTAAAAATAACACTTTTTCTTTCTTCCTGGGGTCTGCATCCTGAGGTGGTTGCTAGTCCAGGAAAAGCATTGTACTTGCAGAAGTTCTCTGCCATAGGATGGCAACACAGAGGATCTGCAACAGAGAGAAGAGAAAACTGGTGAACTGATGTCTTCCGAGCACAGCCATTCTGGTGTGCATTTTGCCATCAGCTTACAAAATTACAGAATGTCTTACAGAGTGGTTTTACAGGACCCCCCAGAGCACCTTTCTGATGCTTTTCATGAATGGATGGATTAATCTTTCTAGGTTATGGATCTGCTGTTTGCTTTTTTTTTTTCCACACAGAGACTGTTAAAATGTCTGAGATGCAGCAAAATCAGATCTAATTGTGTTTGTTTCCATCCTGTATTTTTCCTGTCTAGGTGGAACAGATATATACATTTGCTTGAGTTAATCTTGATGTAAATATTGAAGTAACTTGGCCCCACACTGCCATTGTGCAGTTTCCCTGAGGTGGATATATTACTTAATGCAAGAAATAAAAGTTTATCTGAAGAAGTCACATTGTCAAGTTGAAAACCAGTGAAACGCACTCTCCTTCTGCCCTCCCAAATGGCTCTGCCTGCTCAGCATTAAATGTGCAGAGGGAACCCAAGCTCACTCTGGCAGGGTTGTTCTCCTTTCCTGACTCTTCATCATAATTTGTTAGTGAAAGCAGTGGTCAGAGAAAGTGCAAGATCAACAGTTTTGAGCAGTGGTGCTCCAGGCTTTGCTCTCCTTCATCCCACGTACTCTAAAAGCACAACTTGAATTGAGTGGAGAGCTGAACATTGGGACTGAGAGAGACAAAAAGAAGTCATAGAACTGTGGAGGATCCCACTGGGCCTTCTGCTGAACAGTCCCACCCTGCTCAATGGAGAGCTCCATTTCTGAAAACTCACCAGACTGCTGATCAGAGCCTGATGTCCTCAGAGAAGAAAAATATCAATGTCAGCTTTATTATTTATCCCCACTGTATAAGGAGTAGGCTCCTTCAAGAAATAAAGAACCTTTGAGGCAATGTGGGCAGAAACTGCTTTTTGAGGGCAATGGGCCATCCAAGGTGAGCAATTACTCCAGCCCCTGAAAAAATAACTTCAAAATCAGAGCCAAGACAGCCAGCAAAGGATAACGTTGAGTGTGTTCCCTCAGAAGAGGTGCAGAACAGGAATGGATGAAGTATGGCAAAGCAGAATTATTGGTAATAGGGTGTAAAGGTCTTGAGCAGTGCCTCATTTACATCTAACACATTATTTTTCACCTTTAGAACTGCCAAAATTTGCACACAAAGTTGGTATAAGCAAACTGCATAACTGCCAAAAACAAGGGAAATTAAAGTAGACTTGTTAACTTAATGGTATTTTAAGTAATAATTATTTTAGCAGAAATAATTATATTTCCCTTCAATTACTTATAACAACATAGATTTTAAGCCAAATCGGGGATGGGATCAAAATGTATTCCACCATCATTCTCTCACAAAGAAAAGTGTGTGCAGAAGAGCCTGGAGGATGTAGACCATGGAATTCTTGTCAGGATGGCCTAGCTCAGGTGGGACCCCCCTAACCACTATAGGGAGATGCTTGGTCCTTCTGCTTGTTCATCCACACCACCTCGTAGCACGAGGAGAGAAGGATGACAGAACAGCTTTTGCTTTAACAAAGCATGAAAAAAAATGACTTGCTTTTATATTCAAGAGCCCTAAAGAAATAGATCTTTTAGCTGAAGTGAAAAAAGTTCATGAGCCTTTGACTCTTGGGGAAATTCATCTCACTGTTAAGAATGCGTGAGCTCCCTGTGGCAGAAGAACTGGGCTGGTAACTGTGGCCTACAGTGATCTGTGGTGGTTTTTCCCTTCTCTGTCATACCATCATCCCTCCCCGAGCTGGCTCAAAGAGTTGCTCGTGTCAGCACTCAGGGCAGGCAGCATATCCTCATCTTATTTAAGATCCACTTGTCAGTGCAAACCTCTGTGCGTCCGTGTGAAGTCTTTGGATTTTTTTTGTTCTACATTCAGAATTGGTTGGTGCAGGATTACTTTGTCAAAGTAATGAAGTGAGGTGCTTAGAGCTTCTGTTCTGACATTTTCTTCCCAAGTCGATTTGCTTCTGATCCTAACAACTGCATGTCTTCCCCCATCTCCCCAGCTCAAAGCCAATTTGGTACAAATGGGAGATTGTCAGAGAATTTGGGCTGAAGTCTTGCTTCCTTTTTTAAAACCAGATGAACAATCTTCATTCCAGAGACTTCCAGGAATACTGCATTTTAAAAAGAAACCTACTTTATTAAGTAGTGAAACCCATAGCACAGCAGTCACTCACTTCACTTACCCACTCCAAGAAGGCTGAGCTAGAATCATAGAATTGTTTGAGTTGGAAGGGACCTTTTAAATTCATCTGGTCCAACTCCCCTGCAATGAACAGGGACACCCACAGCTACATCAGATTACTCAGAGCCTTATTCAGACTGACCTTAAATAGCTCTTGGGATGGGGTATCCACCACCTCTCTGGGCAACCTGTTCCAGTGCCTCATCACCCTTATTGTAAAAAAAATTCTTTATATCCCATCTAAATCTCCTTTCTTTTACTTTGAAACCATTTCCCCTTGTCCTGTCACAACAGACCCTGTTGAAGAGTTTGTCCCCTTCTTTCTTACAGTTTTTTTTTAGATTCTGAAAGGCTCCCTAGGGCTTTCTCTTGCCAAGGCTGAGCAGCCCCAGCTTCCTTATAGTGTGTTGCCCCAAAAGGATTTGAACTGCACTAAATGCTTCATCAGACCAAAGTGAGTGAAGGTGATAATCTTTGAGCTGAAGGACACCGCTCACAGTTCTAGTACAGTTCTGCAGTTTTATTACACCACCCATCCTATACTGGCCATTTAGATTGCAGTCTCCAGGCCTAGAACCATGCCTGCACACTTTGCATGTGCACTATGCAGTATTCTCAGGCTGCTATACAAATAATATTATAGCAGCAGAAAGGAAAATCGTTCCCAGTGGAGCAATCCACAACTGAGTGAACCTTTCAGATATTATGGAACAAAGCCAGCATTACTTCAAAAACTTTTTTTTTTTTAAAGACAGTCAGTCAAATGTCTAAATTAAAATCCCACTCAATTGCTTTGATCTTATCAGATGCAATATCTGTATGTTCATTTAATAAGGCTCTCATGCATTTTATCTTTATGCTTAATTTGAATATGAGAAGCAAACACATTTTATATAGTTGTTATTCTCCAATTACTACAAAAGCTTCTCAGAATCTTTGATCATGAGAATGTTATTTCAAATCCAGTTCTACTCCACAATTACTAAATCTCTTCACTGAAGTTAGCTTGGACGCAATTCTGGCCCAACAGGAGTGAGCTGCAGGCAGTCCTTGGGAAGACAAACGACTGTGGGATAGCAAAGAGATCACAGTGCACCAAGTAACAGTTGATTTATTTGCTGGTGGTATTTTTTAAGGCAGAAATTCCAACCAAAGCTGTAATGATAGTGAGTTAGTGTCTAACACAGTGGTATAATGATGATTTACCATTAGATACAGATTACAGAAAGTTGCTATTGCTGAAAAAAAAAACCAAAAACATCTAGATTGGTGAATTTTGTTTTAGTATCAGAACCATGTCAGTAGAAGTTCAGCCTCGGGGTTTGGGTTTGTTTGGGCCTTTTTTGCACAGGGTGACACAGGTTTAATGTCTGTCAACCAAGCACAGTGCACTGCTTATGTAACAAGTGTTAGGTGACTATGAAGGGTATTCGGATTTGTTGCACAAACCATCTCAGAATTCAGGTAAAGCTGAAGCTAGAGGACTATAGTGCCAGGTAAAACTCTTAACAGCAGCAACAAAACCAAGTTCTTTTTGTCTTACAGATCATTGCTTTTTTACTGTTTGTCAAGAGTGATAAAGGAGCTGTTGCACAGAACAGAGGAGGGAGGAGGAACTTGGAAAGGGCAGCTCTTTGGGCAAATGTACAGAATACACTACTAGAAAATGCAGAGTCCATTTGAGGGCATACAGCAGCAGTGGCTGGGTGGCAAATGGGAAAAAATATTTCTTTAAACTCATGCATAGGTGGCTACCAGGCTCCTGAGAGCTTGAGTTTAATCCCTGAAAAGGAATGCTGTAAAGTCTGCCTACTGTGACACGTAAAACATTACTGAAGAGGCCTTTCAACTGAAAACGTGGTGTCTCCATTTATTGACTCATTACCTCCAAACACCAGAGGTCTGACTGAAACCCACCCCTTTCACAAGTCGAAAGTCAGATTGCCTTAGTGAAGTACGCAGCATTGCCAGCTCCAAATGCACAGGCAGAATGCCGTGAGCATTCAGTACCACATAGGATCAGATTAGACTATAAACAAACTTTAATTAAGTTTCACTTTTTAGACAATGAAATCATGAAAGGTTTTAACTGCTTCTCCATTTAAAAAATGCACACACTGTGTCAGTGTGTTTCGAGAATGTAACACAGACTCATACGAAGTAATTTAATCATCTTTACAGTAATGGCTTTGTTCATGCCTTTTATCCTTGATGAAACAAAACCAAAAAAACAGCACTGGAAAGAATTCATAGCCTTAGAAATATATCTTCTCTATCCTCAGCAAATGCACAAGTACTAGAATTCCTTGCTTGTTTGTTAATAAAAAGTAAGCAAAACTTGAAATGCAGTTTAATTAATACAGCGAGATCACATTAGCTGTTTGAGATTACAAACAGATCCTTGACTGCAAAATACCATAGAATGAGTCTAGCAGGAAGCAGGACAAGCAGACAGAGCAGGGATGAGATATTCAGAGCAACAAGTGCTGTCCCAGGAGCAGACATACTGCCTGAGGCCCTGCAGTCAGCTGTGTACCAGAGTTGTTTTGCACTGTGTTGACATTGCCCACAGCACATCTGTCAACGACTCAATGACTGGATGGAGATTAGTGACAAGTGTTGTGCCCCAGGAGTAAGCACTGGGACCAATGGGACATCTTCGTCAATGATATTGACAGTGGGAATCAAGTGCACTCTCAGCACATTTGTGAGTAACACCAAGCTGTGTGGTGCAGTCAACACACCCAAGGGACAGGATACCATCCAGACAGACCCAGACAGGCTCCAGCAACAGGCTCAGGAGAGCCTCATGAGGTTCAACAAATCCAAGTGCAAGGTTTGTCATCTGGGTCGTAGTAACCCCCCATCAGTACAAAGCTGGGGAATGTAAGGATGAATGCTGAAACGGACCCGGAGGTATGGTAACTGGACATGTGCCAGCAATGTGCCCTTGCAGCTCAGAAACTCAGCCTTATCTCAGGCTGCATCAAAAGAATCACGGCCAGCAGGGCAAGGGAGGTGATCCTGCCCCTTTCCTGTGCACTGGTGAGACCTCGTCTGGAGTACTGAGTTCAGATGCAGAGTCCTCAGTACTGAAGAGACATGGACTTGTTGGAGTATGTCCAAAGGAGGGACATAAAAATGATCCAAGGAATACAACTCCTATCTCACAAGGACAGGCTGAGAGTGCTAGGGCTGTTCAGCTTGGGGAAGAGAAAGCTCCAGAGAGAGCTGATAGGGGCCTGTCAGTATCTAAAGGAGGACTGTAAGAAGGAAGGGGATAGACTTCAGCAGGCTTCCTTGCACTAGGACAAGGGAAAATGGTTTCAAAGTAACAGAGGGGGGAATTAGATTGGATATAAGGAAGAAGTTTTTTACAGTAAGGATGGTGAGGCACTGGAACAGGTTGCCCAGAGAGGTGGTGGATGCCCCATCCCTGGACACATTCAAAGGTCAGGCTGAATGAGGCTCTGAGCAACCTGATTTAGCTGTGAGTGTCCCTGTTCATTGCAGAGAGTTTGGTGTAGGTGAGCTTTAAAGGTCCCTTCCAATTCAAAAGTTTCTATGATTCTGTGGTCCTTCAGTGATCAGAGCAACGGCAGTCTTCATGTAACACTGCCTCCTGGCTGGTGACACATTCACTGAGGCTCTAATCCTCTTCTAAGGATATCCACCCAGTAGAATAGTGCAGTGTCAATGCCCAAATCACTAACATTTGGTTTCTTTTTGTTCCCTGTCCAGTTCTAGAGATCTCTTGTAGATCTGACTCCGAGCTATGGTGAATAGCAGTGACAGAGAACTTTAAAATAAAATTACCTGGGTTATTGTTTTAATAAGCATAGGCATGAAAAAGAGTAAGAAAAGAGTAAGAAAAAAAAAAGTTGAGATTTGCTAAGCGTTGCAGAGCTAGGCACTGAAGAATGTATTGATCGCTTCAGGAGGAAGTACTGACAAAGCAGTCACCAGTGGATCAGATTAAAATTATTTCTGTCCCGGGGACAGAATTCCCCACAAGCGTCAGAATAAAAAGTGCCAGCCACTCATTTAGCATATGAGCACCCTAGAAAGTAGAGTAATCACCAGGGAGGAAGAGGGCAAATACTACATATTCCAATGCTAATGAGTTCTTTTGGTAGCTTAATCTCTCGGCTTTCAAGAGGGTTTTCCTCTGAAAGTTGTTCAGGTGCACAGGCAAGAGTGTTCCACCTGAAAATCACATGATTTCACGTTTTACCTTTTACTAGTTTAAAGTGGAAATACTACGAATGTAATCAAATCAAATCCCAATTCGTTAGAACAAGATGCACATATAACAAGAATTTCTGATCAGTTTCATAAGCTGCAAGATTGAAACCGGTCATCTCTACAGAAAGCAGGACATGCTGTTTAATCAAATGAGATCAGCCTGAGCCCTCTCAGACCTGCCAGAATCCCGGTAATTAAAAGGCCGGCGGGGCACGAGAGCACTTTGCACAGAGCTGCCACCTGGTGTTTGGAAGACAGCCTGGAATGCTTTTACATCCATATTCCAATTAAAAGCAAACATACCCGTGATGTATTCAATGTGAATTGGCTTAAATGAGTCGTCAGCAGAAGTACCTTTCGGTGTGAGCTATTACCAGCATCTGTCTAGAAAGGGAAGGAACAGGGTGACAGTGTTCCTTCCAGTCTCATCTCTAGTAACTGCAAGAGTAAATCTGAACTGGGTGCACACATGGCCTCTGCCAGGCAGCAGCATTTGGGAGAGGAACGTCCCAGGCACAGCCCTGTATGGGCTGTATGGCAAACCTATAGGTGAAAGAAGGAGGTAAGTTATAGGAGATACTTTAAAAATAAACCAAAGGAATAGGGATTGGAAAGTATCAGGTATTTCTTCAATATCTCCAAAAATACTAGGCATTTACCAGGGGGTAAGCAGTCAGGATTTCAAAGGAGCGTAAGGACTATTCATACACTAGGATTATTTTCTTCCTTTAGTGTTAACTGGGGAAATGACTACTGTATAATCTTTACAGGAGAGAAAAAAAAGTACCAAAAAGTAGAAAAGTCAGAGAAAAAAAAACACACCACAAACAAAAATGACATCCCTGGCCCAGCATGTTGATGGCTACCAACAGTGGAGCCAGAACCACTGCATCTGCAAAGCTGCCTCCTAAAGCTGGTTAAAGGATGTTACTAGAAACGGCTTCAAGAGGTACATTCCTTTCCTTCCCAGTCCATTCAGCCCACAGGATGTACGGGATGTACACACAGATGTCCCACACAGGATGTACAGATCTGTTTTGTTAGTCAGAGCTCCTACAGAACATATCTGATATTCCATTTGAGTTACTCTGCAATAATATTATTTAAACTCGCAAATATAAAGATAATGTCTCATACAACTGTGATTTCCACTCCTATTCTTGTTCCAGTGTGCACAAATGGATCCTAAAAGCAGGTTCATTCAGGAAATAGAGTAAATCTGCAAGAAGCCAAGAGAATAAACTCAAAAGAACTCAGTTCATAATAGCCCAAGTACATGTTTGTTCCCCCAAAGTCTGCTACTTATGATAGTAAGCGACAGGAATGCAGCCCCAGAGGCTTTTGTCAGCCCAGATATGGTACTACTTGCACTATAAGCTTCAGAAATTAACTCAGTCTTGCTTAATAGCTATGAATCATAGTAATTTTACAGTTCTAATAAAAATAAATGAATAAGCCAAACATTAAAATACAGACAGCTTTGTTAAGGATCCTTTGATAGCAAAAGCTAGGCTGCCAGTTCCTCTACTTGTCAAAGTCAGTTCTAGCCCCAGAACATACCCTCTAACAAAAAGCAGGTGAGAATAAAGTATGTCCTCTGTACCCAAGCAAAGAAAACCTGTCTTTCATTTAAGTTTTTAGTAAGTATACTCAAAGTGCTCTGGAGCCAATGTATCTATACTTACCTACAATGCTTGGAGAATAATGCAAGAAAATTGCCTGTGGCTGATAAAAAGCTGTTCCTTGGCATCAGCAGCAATGGCACTCACAGTGCCAGAAAAATTGGCCTGCAGATCTCAGAGGGATCGGATGTGCTTGGGCACCACTAGTGCAAGCTGCCCCATCCTCTTCAATAAAGCATGCCCAATTTTAACAGCTGTATTTTTTAAATGAAGTCTCCGTACTGAGTTCATACTGTTACAACTATTTCAGTTCTGAACCTTTACCCTGCCATATTAAGTGCTAATTTAAGTTTCAAACCACTGCTTTGTTCTCAAAGCATTAGTAACATCATTTCTATAGAAGAAGGGGATGAGTTTTGAGGGGTTTTTTCCTCTCTGGCAGAGGTTACTCCAACGCAGAACCTCAAAGCAGTAGAGAAGATGCCTGAGCCTTTCAAAACCTGAGTTCTGCCATCTCTATTAGGCTACAAAAGAAGAGGGGGCTTTACAAGCAAAGATCACGTACTGATTTTTGATGGGGAAAGGCTAAGCACAGTGTGGTACAAGTATTAAATAGAACAACAAAAAGAGCAGGAATCACTCCCTGCATCCAAACTCAAACATAAAGGCACCAACTACACAAGTGAAAGCAGATGCAAGGCTAGAAATTCATATCTGTTGAAAAAGAAGTTATTACAAACACTGTTTTCCTGATTTCATGATTATTTTTTTTTTTGTTCTGCTGATAACAGACTTAAGCATCTTGAACACCGTTACATTTCAACCTCTGACTTAAATCAGGATGTGCTATTAACGGTGATACCTGAAGCCCAAACTGGATAGAGACAAAAAATATTTAAAAACCTGCGTGTTTTATTTTCAAATTCTAAAACTTTAAAGATGCAGTAGAAAAAGTAAAAAAAAAAAAAAAAAAACAACAAAACCAGTAAACAGTGGTGTTCCATAAACTAATGCAGGACACACTACAAAATGCTCCTACACCACTCAAATGTAGTCAAGACAAGTAGCAGTCTGGCCTCCGAGTCTCTATGATCCCATCTCCTTGAAATAAACCAGTACATACCCATAGATTTTACTTATAAAATGAAGATACATTCATTCCTTTTTTCTCCCATTTATAAAAAGTCAGCTGCCACACACTTCAGTCATTTGCGAATGAAATTCATACAGTCTCCGTTACAGAACTGGAGAGAACACATACAACTCCACAACCGAAGTCCCTTCATTCTCAGTGTAGGCTCTTTATCAAGTCATCACTCATCACATATCTTTAGACTGATCATCTTCTTCAAGTTTTCTGATTTCACTCTTTAAACAGTTGATAGTTTCACGACTTGCTTTTAACCTTTCCTTAAGCTCAGCAATTTCAAAACTGGTTTTCTTTTTGGCAGCTTCCAGCTTTTCCCTGGTTTTTACTTCTAGATCTGCAACTGTGATGACAACGAAGAAAAAGAAGTATGAATTATTTTCAATAATTTCCACTTTTCTTTGCATACATAACAGTAATTTGGAAAGCACGTGTCCTTAAAAAATAAATAACAATTACTTTTAGTCTTACAGACTCAACAACAGTTAAAAATGGTAAGTGGAAGAAAAATGGTTAAAGAAGAAAAGTTTGTTTGACGACCACGTTCCGTTCATCAGTTCTGTGGCTGAAACAGTGCAATTCACAGTATCATTTGCCAGAGAGCAAAACAAAAAGTACAACAACAAAACCCCAAGAATTAAAGATTAGCTAAACTAGGCATCAATCATACCATCACTGCTAATACCAAGCTATTCAAAATTCACATTTTTCTTTTAAAAGTTCTCTGAGAAACGTTAATAACTGTAAACATTAATGCTAATTTAGTGCCAAAACATCACTTTGTAGCAGCAACTAAACCCAGTGTATGATCACACCCTACAGAAAACATCAGCAGTAAGCAGCAGTTAGTGAACACATTCTCATCTTGCACTTACACTCTGTTTCGTGCTTATAAGCACCAAGTGTCAGCTGACGGGACGTCGTTAACAGTTGCTGCATCATGGCAGTAGGATCTTGAAATATCTAAGGAAGGACAAAAACACAGAGCATCACTAGTACTTTTCTAAATAAAGCGAGGCTCAGTTTATATTAAAATCTTCATACCATTTCATCATAGAATTCAGAAACTACAGTTTTCTTTCCGAGGATCGCATTGGTGTCCGACTGAAAAAGCTTCAGCAGGTGATACAGGGTTACCTACATACAAAGACAGAGTTTCAACAACTGTAGGGAAATACCAATTACAGAAAGCACAGAAACCAGCAGGCACGGGCACCCACTGAAGGAAACAGAGCATGTTTCCTGGAACGTGAGCTCCATCAGCTCTATGAGCTGCATGGCTGGCGTGACCGTGGCCGTGACACGAAGCATGCCAGCTCTGGACCACCATACTTACAGGTCGCTCGTTCGGGTCAATGAAGAATATCTTGATGATGATCTCAAACTCGCCCCAGCCCGTTTCGGTGATCTCGTAGGGTGGCTTGGTAACGACTGCAGTGGGAAACAGATGTGAGGGCGCCGAGCTGAGCGGGCACAAGCAGAGCAGATGCCCTGCCGCGACACCCACCTCGCAGAGGGTTCCCGTAGCTCTCGTGCAGCTTGAATTGGATTTTTTTCACGTAGGCGGACATGTCCTAGGAGAGAAGCTCTCCGAGTCCCACGCGCGCACCCGCTTGCAGAGCGGGTCCGCCGCGCTCGGGGCCCTACCTCGTTCCTGTAGGGCTTCACGTAAACCGTCCACTGATGCGTGTGCCCGTCCTCCTCTCTCTTCTTCCCGAAGTACCGCGCCACGTTCCCGTACACGATCGGCTTCACGATGGTGACGCCCTTAGACGGCACAGAAGAGAAGAGAAGCGGCAGGCGGCCGGAAGCGCGCCGGTAAGCGCCCCGAGCCGGGCAGCCCCGCGCCCGCCCCGCCCCATCCGTCCGCTTTTCGCCGCACCTTCACCCTGCCGCCGGAGTCAGGCCCGAACTCAGCCATTCTCTTGAACATATTGCACCGGAGGGGGCGGCGCCCGCAGCCGCGCCGCGCTCAGCACCCGCCCCGGCCCGGCCCGGCCCGGCCCCAGCGCAGCGCAGCGCTCCGCAGCGCTCAGCCCCGCGGCTCCGGCGCCCGCACCGCGTCACGGGGGCGGGGCGGTGCCGTCACGGAGCGCCCGTCCGCTCCCGCCCGCCCCTCGGCCCGCCCCGCCCCGGCGGCGGAAAGACGCGCGGAGCGACAGGAAGGCGTGTTGCAGGCGTTTTAATGAGCGATGCGTTTCAAAGCGCCGAGCGGATAGCGTCGCGCTGCAGCGTGCGGCAGCGAAGCGGCGGGGCGGCTCGTCACAGCCGGCAGCCTCTGATCCACGCGTGGACGTCGGTGCCCTTGCAGCGGTTGCGCCACGCGACCCTGGGCGGAGGGGGATGGACGCATTGAGTGACGGCGCGGCCGTCGGATCTGCCCGGTTCCCCATCCCCCACCGGCACCTACCACGCGTTCATGCCGTTGCCGTCGCTGACGATCTTCTTCGCGCAGTTCACGGTCGCTGTTATGTCCGAGCTCAGCAGCGCTGAAGAGTGGAAGCGGGAAACACGTCATTCCTTTTCGTATTTATACTGCGCGGCCGCCCCGAGCTTCCACATATCCGCTCTATGGCCTGCGTGCTCCGGGGATCCTGCTTCGTCCCCGTCTACCGCGTCAATGCAGCCCTTGCTCCCCGTATCAGGGAACAAGGACCGAAGCCCTGTGGCGGTTTCTCTGTTCCTCTCTAAGGCTCAGACGACAACCAAAGAGTTTTCCTCCATCGGCTTCCAGCCATCAGAACGCAAGCAGAGTTTTAAGCCCAGTAACGCGGAATGATGCGGAATAATCCAGGCCGCAAGAGGAAGCTGTATTTCGTGCATTTGTCTTTGGAAGACGGAGTTAGAATGTAGCGTGAGGTTATTGGTGTGACTACAAACTAGTTTCTGCCTACCAAGTTAATCTGCAACCGAGCTGTTTCGCCCGTGGTAACTAACTGTACTGTTAGCTGGCTTTCTGGGCAGTTAACTGTCCACTCAGCTGTGCTCCTGTAAGACAAAAGGCTTATTGCCTGTTCTAAGCACCTATATTCAAAACCGAAATCCTAACTAAAAGGATGTGAGCAAGAAAGATTTCAGGCATTTCTGTTTTGCTTACTCTGTGTGAACACGGCTGTTTTCTGGTTGAACAAGGCATCACAAATTTCATGGCAGCATGAGCCCTGTGTTGTGTTGGACAAGTCTGCAGTTCCAGTACAGTTACCCTGACCTCTGCTGCTGTCCCATTTTCACTCTGCCTACTGATTATTTTCCCTCGAGTGTATTGGTCTTGGCTACCTTCACCTTAATCTAGCCTGGGGGGGAAACGGGGGGTTGTGAATCTGGTCACCTCCCCTTCACTAGTGGGATGTGACAGTTGGCAAGACTGGCATTAGGGACAATCTGAGGGTCAAGCTCTTACTACCTTCCAAGAAAATTTTCCAGAGGTTACAGTGTCACTGCAAATTAATAAATGGCTTCTCTGAAACCTCTTTTCTCTAGAAACATCAGGATGGGTTGACAGGGGGACACGGTTCCTGCTGTTAAGAACCTTTTTCTTACGTGTGTGCGGCTACAGTGCAGATCTCCTTTTTGAAAACGAGGAGGGCGAGATTGAATTTTGTTCTGCCTTGTTCGAAAGATAAGAGTTGTGACCAACCTTTGCAAATAGATCATGAGGAGGCATCCCGTCACACCGTTTGTTGCCTTGAGAAACTGAGCTCACCTGAGCATGGGATGTTGCACAGGTTCCTGGAGCCCGGGGTCCTGCCGTCGTTGCACCACCAGCGGCTGTTGATCTGTAGAACCCCGTAGTCGGTGCTCCCATCGGAGTTACGGTTTGTGGCCTGGGAGTTGAAGTTGCTCTCGAATTTTGCGGCGCACACCCCTGTGTCAAAGTTCCGTTCAAAAGGGGGGGGGAAAAAATAGCCACAAAGATTATTATTTTAAGTCTGTATCTGATTTATTTATGAACACACATCAGCCCGTCTCTTACTTAAAAGATGTCTGTGTCCAGAGTGTGCCTTTTTTTTTTCCACCCAGCCAGCATGAAAGACACATGCAACATGTCTTAACTTCAAAACTCCTTAGAAAACCCAGTGCAGTATTTCTGCTCTTAAATTCCAGCGTGCATTTGTGCACTGCTCTCTACATACAGACACAAATCTCAGGGTGCTGGAAGGCAGGCTGCGCTCTGCAGTGCAGCTCCTACCACTCTTGGAAGCTTTGGGCAGCCCCAGCAGGTCTCACAGGTGGTGCTTTCGACAAGCAGCGTGGATGCATCCAAACAGGGCTTCCTCATGTTGCTCCTGCTGCCAGGCACACTCTGTGGATGTTCTTTCTGTATCAACACCTGCTCACCTTAATGAGGTTTGTTTCAGCTGCGTGTATTTTATGTGGCTTATGATGGCCTTGTTTTGTCCTATTTACGTGCTGCTGTGTCAGGGCAGCAGGAAGAAGGAGGGATGGGAACAGGGATCTGTGTTTCAGCTGTGAACATGACATGGATCACTCTCCAAATCTGGGAACAGAATGCATGCATGCTTCCCTCCAAAGGAAACTGGTTTAACGATAATCTGTTGTCAGTCCCCACCAGAGGAGAGAAGCCTTCAAGTGTCCCCCCACTCCTTGGCTCCAGGATCCCCTCTGTCTCAGCCCCCTTTCTTTCAGGCTGACCTTACCACATCAGCGCACTCAGTGTCTCTCCCCCACTACTCCTTGTAGCAATCCCCACCAGACCAGCCTGACACCAGTGGCTCTGCCCAGCACGGCTCCACACTCTGCTTCTGCTTGCTCCACAGTGGAAGGAACTGAAGCAAGTAAAACCAGAGCACTTAGGATCTGAGCAGGTAGGATGGGACAGGCTGCTTCTGGGAAACCTTCCTGATGACAGCATCTCTGTTCAGCTGAGGAAGAATGATAGAGGAAGGAGTGGTAAAGGGAAAAGCTGTAGAAAATACCTGCAGACTGTGCCAGCAGAGATGGAGTAACCTGATGGCTTCTTAATACCTGAATTCCAGCATCACGCAGACATGCTCACTTTACAGAAGCTTTTTAAATGAAAATTCCCACCCCGGGTGCTTCATAGAAATCATGAGAGAACAGACTTACAGTTTCCCAGGCTGTATCCCCAATAATTATCGAGTCCATGACGCTTCATAGCTGCTGCCAGCTCACATCGTCCAAAGACTTTCCCCAGAGCAGCCAGGGGCAGGAAGCAAAGCACCAAGATTAGCAAAGACCTCATGTTGCCAGTGTTGGACACACAGCAGGACTGCAGGCTCTCTGGCACCCGCCTCTTCTTTTAACTTCCTCCCACCCCCTTTTGATTTCTCTGTTCCACACTTGTCAAAAACACCCTCTTGAGTATACAGAATTTTCCCAGCACTTAAAACATCACTCCAAACTTGCCAAATTGCTTATACAATGTGAGAAGTACCACGCTGGCTAAGCCACAGAGGAATTTTATTTATAGTCTGTTGCAATATCTGCAGTCCTGGTTTTACTGCACAGCCACTGCTCATCATCAATCTATCACTACTAGCAGCGTAATGAAAATAGCCATAGTAGATCAAAAAGTTTTAATTGGCAGAATTACTAAACCATTTCCTGACAATGCAAATTGGGCTCGTCTTCTCAAGTGCTGAAGTATGCAACGTTGTTTGTGTATCAGCAGTTGTGACTTGGTAGTGCTGTGCTATTACACAGTGTCTGAAGCAGTGCTGGGTTCATCAGGGCTCTGGGTGCAGGGGGCCGTGGTGCCAGTCACTGTCAGGTGAGGTGAGGCATCAAGCAGGGGTATTTGGGGAGGAAGAAGCACATGCAGAAGCACAACTTCAACATCCTTCATCTAGGATCTACCAAAATGAAAAAGCATGAAAAACTCTCTGCACTAGCCACCAGCACTTGTATATCGTTCCTGTTTTGGTAGAGAAACTAATAAGGAGAAGTTGCAGCTCAGAAGGCCGGTGGTATCCTCCATCAGAACAGAGGTGTTCACCAGGGACAAGAAGGGGATTGTACCTCTCAACTCTTCCATCTGAAGTACTGCATCCAGGCCTGGGGTCCCCAGTGCAGGAAAGATGTGGAGCTGTTGGAGAGGATCCAGAGGAGGGCCACAAGGATGATCGGAGGGCTGGAGCACCTCTCCTGTGAATACAGGCTCAGGGAGCAGGGGTTGTTCAGCCTAGAGAAGGGGAGGCTGTGAGGAGACCTCATTGCAGCCTTCCAGAGTTTAAAAAGGGGATCATAAAAAGGAGGGGAATCAATTTTTTACAAGAGTAGACAGTGATAGGACAAGGGGAATGGTTTTAAGCTCAAGGAGAGAAGGTTTAGATTGGATGTCAGGGGAAAGTTCTCCACAGGGAGAGATGAGGTGCTGACACACTGCCCAGAGAGGCTGCAGATGCTCTGTCCCTGGAGGTGTTTAAGGCCAGGTTGGATGGGGCCCTGGGCAACCTGGTCTAGTATCAGATCTGGAGGTCGGTGGCCCTGCCTGCAGCAGGGGGGGTTGGACCTTGATGATCCTTGGGGTCACTTCCAACCCAAGCCATTCTATGGTTCTGTGAAGTAGGTTTTACCACTAATCTGGAGCCCTGGTGTTCATCTCATACAAGATGTTTCCAGTGGGCATAAATAAGCCGAACTACTGAAAGCAGGTCTACTTCTCAGTGACATTCAAAGCTTATTCTTTTCTACCAGACTTTGAAATTGTTGTTTGCCGAGTTCATTTCAGCTGGCAAGAAGCAGTATGCCTGTGTATAGTTGTGTCCAATTGGAAGTGCTATGTTTGGGCAGCTTTGCATGGGGAACTGCAGACACTTCAGAAAGTGCACTGGAAAATTGACCCTAATGTTTATCAGTGTTTTCAGGAGGTCACCTTTTCACAGTGCCCTGCTTCAAAATGCAGCTCCAATAGAAAGCAGCAGCTCCTGTAGAGCCCCTAGACTCCATCTTCTACACCAATGATGCTGATTGCATTGTAGTTATCAGTTAGTTCAATTCAGTGGCTGTAAATTTCACTTTCTGAGGATTAATGTTGCCTTATGGTCAACCCAGTACTGGTGCGGCCCCTCTGGGCCGCACACAATTTCAACAAAAGCCACTGCTGCACTTTTGCCTTTGTTTGTGTGCAGTGAAGTGGGACGGTCAGGCACTCCTTGACCATACCTGGAACTCTTGCTCCTTGGATTATGGCCTGACCCAAAAAGTACCAGGACTGTACAAACTGGGATTACTGGAATTGTATGACAAGGAGAAAATTCCAGGATTGCCTCACCTGTGCCTCACTGTGTCCAGAATCAAAAGTTTTCTGACTAACGTGAATTATGTTGAGGCCCTATAAGTAAAGGTCCCAAGCTAAGAGCCCCCTGAATTCTCTAGGACTGCAGTGAGCTGTGATCCTTGATTTCCACCTGAGATGGGATATCTGTCAGGGGTTGGCTTTTTTCTTTTTTCTTCTGAAAATAACATTACTAACCCCATGATTTACTGCAAAAGTATTATTAAATCCTAAACTACTGCTAAAACTACAGCTGTATGCAATCAATTCATGCCAGTAGACTGAGAGACCTGAGTTCTTATTTGACCTCTGCTGGGGTCAATAATGAACTGAGCAAAAAGACACATAAATACCATAGCTATCCAGTAAAGGTCTCAATTTTGTCATGATAAATGCAGCTAAAACCTCATCGCCCTCAAACTTAGATTTATTATCTTTAGGATTTTTATCCTTTTCCTTGTAAGTAGTCTTCATAGCCAGATTGTGCTGTCACCAACGGGGAAGTAATAAAAATCTAAGCAAGCTCCTACTCTGCAATTCTCAATTACTATTTCTAAATGCCAATAAAGAAGTGGGTGACTTCATGTTGGTCAAACAGAAATATTCCCAGCTAGTTCCTCATTCTCCTGCCAATAGTCATCTGCCAGCTGCAGAAGTAACATAATTAAGAAGCTTAAGAAGAAGGTTCTTCTCGGATATCCTCTACAAATGTGCTGTTGTTTCAGCAGACTTCATAGGAGTGTGCAGTACCGGCTCAAACAGGAGTTGGATTCCTTCAGGGAACGTGGTTATTCACTTTCGTTACGGGCAAGCTGTTTCCTCCTGCTGCACCTTAAAGACTTTAGTTCCTGTTGCTGAGGATACTAACTAGTAGTGCCTCGGCCAGGAACAACTTTAAAAAGCTGCATTCAAAGAATCCTAAAATTGTATGCACAGTTTCTGATCCTCCTTCAGACCCTGAGGTTATGAACATTTGGGACTTGATCCTTTATTTTGCAAGTGTGACAACTTCTCCCATGTCGAGAAGAGCACTTCTCTTTGGTATTCAAAATGTACCTGACAGCATGAAAAGGAAAAAATAGCAAAGGCAATTCTACATTCACACACACACAAAGCCTCCAAAGTAGCATCCATGGTCATTAAAGGAAGATTTGACCTTGGGGGGGTACATTCTCAGTACATGTCCCCTCCTAATCCGGCAGTTCTGAGTTGGAATCATAGAAAAATGAAGATGTCAGTGACTACATTTAAGCATCTGGGAAGTATCAGTCAGGCCAAAGGTTTGATGATGTACAGAAGATAAGCAGCTTGCCTCAGCCTGGGAGGATTCTTCTGATGGACTGGTGAGCACTAAGGTGATGCTAATGAGCAGGCAGCGTAGGACCCACTGTTACTGCCCCACCATCCATCAGCTGGGAGCACCTCTCACCTTGGGTGTGCGAGTGCCATCGCTGCCTGGATGGTAGAGCACCTAGAGCAGCATTACTTTGCTGTCTCTTATTTTAGCATCTTACTACAGCAAACAGCAAGAACTGCCATCGTGATTATCCACACAATTCACCAGAAAAGTTACCTATGACTTATTTTACAAGCCAAGGCCTTGGCAAACAGAACCTCCAGCTTGGGGTGTGCCTGTATAAGTCAGGCGATGCTGTCTGACACAGCTTTATTATTTCTTAATTCTGTTGAGCTACACAACCCTTTGGCTGTCTCTCTCTTGATGTCAGCCTACCCCATAAGTTCCTGTTTGGGTTTCTCACATCTCGTTTATTGGCTGAAGAGAAGTAATAAGAAGAGAATTTCTCTTCTCGTGATGAGCAGCTGGACAGATTGCCAAGACTGTAACAGAAGTATGATGGTAAATGTAAAGCACAGAGACACTATGGAAATCCCAGTGAAATATATGTGTCTGTGTTATGTCAAAACAACTACATAATGAAAGCAGCAAAATGCATAGACTTGTCAATGACGAAGTTCTAGTAACTTACGGCTCACCTCAAACAATAAGAACTGGCAAGAATATCGAACGGCAGAAAGCTTTCAGCTAGGCATTCTTTGCAAGACTGCTGAAAATCCTGTTCCAGTGGCATCAACAGGACAAGAAGATGACACTGAAGAATTCAATGGCTGCTAAAGTGAACACAGTAATAGGACAGTATTGGTCAAAGAGACAAGCTTGGAAAGAATGGAGGACAACAAGGAAGTCACACAGGAGCAACCAGATAATCTAGAAAATGGTGTACAAATGGTAAACAAAACAGAGCTTAAGCACATCAGAGCCCCTAGGGTCTTCCCAGATACAAAAGTCTACCTGTTGTGTTTGATCCCAAATACAGGATTTATGGGAGGCCACAGCAGGGAAAGTACTTTCAGCAAATTGACTAAGTGCTAAATAGCACCATGAAAACCCTACTGAGATCGCACTAGGAATTCCGCATGTATTTTTGTTGGAGTGACATATATTCTCTCTTTTTACAGGAAACATGAACTGAACTGTAAATATGCAAGAATAGGGCAAGTAGGTGTAACGGAGTCTGTCCTAAAGAATGGAAGTCTCCTTAAACAAGCTTACAGAAGTGAGAGCAGAAGTATTAACCAGGATGCGGGGGTTCTGGTGGATGAAAAGCTTGACATAAGTCAGCAATGGGCTCTTGAAGCCTGAAAGGCCAACAATATCCTGAGTTGTACCAGAACAGGGGCAGTAGCAGGGAGGGGGGGAAGTGATTCTCCCCATCTGTTCTGCCCTTGTGAGGCCCCATCTGGAGTACTGTATCCAGGCCTGGGGCTCCACAAGAGTTATGGAGCTTGCTGGAGAGGGTGCAGAGGAGGGCCACAGGGATGATCAGAGGGCTGGAGCACCTTCCCTGTGAAGACAGGCTGTTAGCCAGCTTCCTTCAGCCTGGAGAAGACTTCTTCCAGTACTTAGAGAGAACTTACTAGCAGGAGGAAGGCCAACATTCTACATGGGCCGATAGTGACAGGAAAAAGAGGAATGGCTTTAAACTAAAAGAAAGGAAATTTAGATTAGATGTTGGAGGGGAACTCTTTACTCAGAGAGCAGTGAGGCGCTGGCACAGGCTGCCCAGAGAAGCTGCGGATGCCCCATTCCTGGAGGCACTCAAGGAGAGGTTGGATGGGGCCCTGGGCAGCCTGAGCTGGTGAGTGGCAGCCCTGCCCAGGGCATGGGCTTGGAAACTGATGATCTTTAAAGTCCCTTCTGATCCAAACTGTTCTGTGATTCTAGTTGTTCTGAATGCCTTAAGGGGTTAAACACAAGGTGGAGGGAAAAAACTACACAGAGAACAATATTGGCGCCGGATCAAATTAATATAATCTGGCCTAGAAAAAAAATCAGGTTGCAAATTTGGTTTGTAACCATGGGAGCAGTGAAATAGAAAGACAGCCTTCCAGTAGGAACAGCAGGAGCAAAAACCCTGGACAGACCCTGTTTGGCCTTAAGGTGAGTCTCAGAAAGGGTTAGCTGCCCCTGCAGGAAACTGAACTTCTTTTCCCAGGCTGCATTCCACAGCTCTCGGTTTTCCTGTGGCCTTGCAAAGAAGAACGTAAGGCTAGAAGACCCTCCTACTCCCACAGCCTCTTTTACCTTTAAATTGCTGTGTTGGATGTGACTTGTCATAGAGAAGACTGATAGGGGAGAATGAAAAATAAATAAGCTTCCCTTTCTTTTTACACCTCACACAAAGATTTGATCACATGAGAATACTACACTAACGGATTCACTGTCTGAATGTTCACAGGCTCGCCCGGTGTTACCAGCATGGAGACACACTTAGAAAAATGAAAAGGAAAAAAGAAGTGGCGTAACTGGAAAAACTGTCACCAAACACATGCTCTGTGCATTCGGAAATAAAGGAAATTGCACCAAGTGTGGTCGTTTCCAAAGCAGTTGCTATCAGTCACAAGAAGGTTGTGGCATAGTGCCAGCAGTGGGAGAAAACCACTGCCAGAACAGAAGCGGAATGAAAATAATCTCTATCATGAGATGACAGGGAGAGGGCTGGAAGCGGATGGGATGGTTGGAGCCAGACTGCACTGTGCAGGCTCGCTGCTGTAGTGAAGGACAGGGCTGTGGACTACCTGGAGATTGGCAGCTCTTATCCTGAGATGGGGGCAAAGGGAGATGCAAGTGCTGAAATAAACAGGGTACACAAGAAACCAAAAACTGCTACACATCCATTCCAGAACTGTGGTTTTAAGTTTGCCATTTCAAGTTAAAAAGAGGTGGGAGCATTCTTATTCTTCTTAAGGGGATTACCTACAATCTCACAGGAGCTGATCGCACGTGAGCTGTGTGCAAGAATTCCCTCTCAGGCTTCTTCCAGCCCCCAAAGGACCAAACAGAGCAGGGAAGAGGTGGCCGACCCCACATGTTAGGCACAGCTGGGGGTTGCACAAACCCGGCCGCGCTGTTCTGCTGTCCATCATGCTATCCCTGATGGTTTTAGCAGGCTATTAATTTAATTTGGCAGTAAGGCCTTTTTGTTTTTGACAGCTTGCCAGTTTTCTAAATAAAAGGCTTGAGTTTATATAAGCCTTCCTTTGTTCCTCGGTAATACACCCAAGCCCCCGTCAGTTTAAAACCTAAGCCAGCTATTGACATAATTAAAAACCAAAATGCTGGAAGATAACACAGATGTGTTTTATTTCCAAATTCATTTTGAGAAAAAAGGTGTAAAATGACTTTTTTTTTTTTTTCAAGCCACTGAATGGGGTAACATAAAATCAGGAGGGATCCCACATGACAGGAAAAGAAATAATTTTTCTGAAGCATGGTCTTGTGACTGCTGCGAAAGAAATGCCAAGAAAATGGCACTGGAGTCCAGCTGAGATGGCAGCCAGCCAGAAGAGAGCTTCAGCCGTTACGGAGAGTTCGTACTTACATGGAGCTCAAAATAGTTTTTCTTGTGGAGAAAAATGTCTGGTTTTATAGCTGCTAATAAAACACTGACCTTCTCTGACCCTTTTCTTTCAAAGTAGTTTATGTACTTAAAAAAAAAATGCCCACCACACAATTTACACATATTTCCATCAGTTTCTTCTACAACAGTCCACTGGTTGTTCTGAATTGGTCCCCATTTTCACTACTCCTACACTGAGCGGTCTTTGAGAAAGTGGGAGCTGTGGACCTACGTGCTGCAAAGAGCCCGGGCTAAATGACTTAGGAATGCAAGAATGCAGTTTTAATTACACTTGTACTCCAATTAACGTTTTGAGGTTGGAGCCTGAGTTCCTTACAGCTTGATCCATGAATAAGGATCCTGTTTGGGATGAATGGTCTCTGTTTTAATCCCCTTTCACTGGGCAGAGCTGTAACACACCCAGGCAGAGCCGCATACTTTCTAAGCAGAGCCCAGTCTGCAGTGAGGGTGTATGTCTTTCAGAACGACTGCCAAGAGGGAAAAGAAGTACCAGGGAACCCGAGGAGTCCATTTTAAGCACCAGTTTCACCATCAGTTGAGAAATAACTGCAACTCTGCAGAGCTCCTTGCTTTCAGAGGCAAACGCTGCCCATTCTGCAGAGAAACCCACCCACCCTTCAGCCATTCTTCAGAGGTGGGTTCATCACAGAACTGCAGCCAACATTTTCCCTTCCTTGGGTGGATCTCAAAGAATGGCTTCTGAGCATTCCAGTATATTCTTTCTTTGGGAAGGCTGAACCTTCCCAACAACGTCCTGTTACACGTTGTTGCTGTGACAGAGGGCAGAAGAGGGGCACTCTCACACAGTGGCGTCTGACATATCATCTTCAATTCCACATGGAGACAAATTTAAACAAAACCTTTCCCAGATCACTAACAGCCTTCTGCTGGCAAAGAAATGAAGCCCAATAGTGTGCCCAGTGGCACTGGGTGAAACTAGTTCAGTAGAAAGATCTGTTCTCTTTGCAGATACCCTTCTGCTGTTCCACTGCCTATGCTACAAAGCCTGCAGTAGAGCATCTGCACCAGAACTCAACTGCAACTTCGTAGGACCAGTTCCTGCAGCCCAGAAGGCTCCTTCCAGCTGTAGCTTGAGAGCCCAGGGAAGTGACTGCTTTACACACCCCTCCCTGCTAATGCATACAAACACCAACCCTTTCCCACTCCCCTAAAGCAATGCTACCAATGTCCTTGCTCAGCCTGTGCTCGGAAACTGCTTTATTCTCACGGGGCAGGCGAGTTCCTCTCCAGCATCCCCCAACCTGTGTCTGTGCATGCAGTTAATTCCTCCCTAGATGCAAGACTCGACGCTTGCTCTTGTGCTCTTTCTGCCCAACTCTGCAGCCAGTCCAGGTCTCACTGAATGGCAGCACAGCCTTCTGGCATGTCAGCCATTCCTCCCAGCTCCATTATCTTCGTATCATCAGCAAACTTGCTTAGGGTGGACTCTATCCCCTCATCAAGGTCACTGATGAAGATGTTGAACAGGACTGGACCCAGCACTGACCCCTGAGGAACACAGCTAAGTACAGGCCTCCAACTGGACTTGAAGTAGAATTCAGCAAGAAAGTTCTCCTACCACATACTGCTGAATTCATTTCCTTGCCTCTACTCAAGGGGTGCTACTTCATACTGCTTTATGTGGAGGGAAAACAATATTGAGAGTGCTTACCTTCCTCACTCTTCTGATACCGCCTCCAATCACAGCTTGATGATCTGGCGTCGTTAGATGACCTATCCTTGAATGCTTCCACTACAAATTCATCCACATATTACTGAACCCACACTGTGTTTATCTTCAAGAGCATGTACTCTAATGCATTTGGGGACAAGATGTTTGCAACATGGTACTTCAAATAGTTAGCTGTGCTCCCCACCCCAAACACAGCTTGGTTCCCACAGCCCCCCTCCTTCCACCCATCCCAACCTTCACCTGCCCTCTGAAGCCGGGCTATAGTCTATGCTCCTAGTGGTGAAGCCAGGTGGACTGTGAATCTGAGACACAAAGCAGTAAATAATCAGTGGCCAAGTTGCCTGTCACCTACAATTCTGAATGACGAAAGCTGGAGCCCTTTAGAGTACGTGGGCATTACTTTCCTCGCTACGGATTTAGAACGCTAGCACAATGAGCACCACGAGGATCTTAGACAAGTCGAAATGAAGACAGGCAAAAGTACTTTTTAAATATAAAAATGGTCTTTATTTCTTCAATACAAGGTAAACTACTATTGCAGTTTAAGACCAACACAAAAGTTGGACAGCAAATTGCTTAACAGTCTCCTAAAGGCTGAAAAAAAGGAACCCAAAAAAAGCTAAAAGTTATGCAATATTTCAAGTATAACATCTAAAAATGATGAAACGAGCCCTAAAGGTAGAGATTAGCTAAGTACTTCTGCTGAAAACGTATTAAAATCCACAGTTGCTAGGATACCATCTTACCTTGTTGAGAAACACAGGTCTCCAGCAACGCAAGTATTCAGCAGACTCTTTGGCCTGCTGGAATCAGGAAACTGCTTACTATATACACGTATAAAATCCTTTGGAGTTGGGCACTCTGAGAGACATCCACGTCCTTACATTTTGCAGTGCAACTCTGCATTCCAACTCAGACAAGCTCCCATGCTGTATTTCAAAGCCATTTCTTGAACAGTTTACCCATACATCCTTGTGCAAAACGGGAATCAGGAAATGCAATGATACAGGAAGACAATACAGCCTTACGATTAGAAAGTCAGCAGCGCTGGTCATCTTCATAAAAATGTAATGCTTTACCAAATAGGAATGTATTTCTCTTGAAAAACACCTGGCCCTCTTTATATTACTTTTTTTTTTTTTAAAGGACATCTGCACTAATTTGCAATCATCTGTATTTATAAAAGCACAAACATCCCTCAGTTTCTTACATTTGAAGACCAACAGAACGTCTCTTCCATAATGCAGTAATAATACGCACAGTTTAAAATATCTTCTGTTACAAAATACAGTACACAAGAGGGTGAGGCCAAAGTCTGTTACTGGAATATATTCCAAAGTGTCAGCACTAGGTGATGTAAAATTACATTACATGGTATGAATAGATGGAACTTATTTATTTTTTTACAACCGGAATGCTCAATTTCATTGGGATCGAAAGTAAGCACTGTTTACTATCTTCAAGAGACTTAAATCAAGTTAGTGTATTTCCAAAGAAGCTTTAAAAGATTTAAGCACAGACATAGGTCATACCAGAGCCTACATGTGCTGCAATAACTGGGGCTATGGAAAGGATTCAGGAACTAACAAGTGCATGAGTTACAGAGATGCTTTACCACACTGTCCAACATGGAAAAAAAAAATCCCATGAGAACATCCAACTGAGGAACTTCTCAGTTTCTCAGTAACTCATCTTCTGCAACTCAAGATGGTTTGAAAAGTACACAGCGTGTGGGATGCGTGTTTCAGGAGGTGGCAGCATGCTGGGGACACGACCCAAACCACCCCACCCACCCACCCCTGTCTGCAACGCTCACTGCAAGGCAGTGCCAAGCACAGCTGCAATGGACATCACTTCTGCATAAACGCTGTGACTCACTAGCACACTGCAACTGCTTTTAAAACCTATGTGCTTTTAAAACCAAAATAACTTAAATCCCAAACAAATCCAAGTAGTTTGTTTCTTAAGACAACGTATTTGTCTTAGAATATATTCATTCTTTGAGAATATGCACGTGGATCAGCACTTCCCCAGGATCCTTCGCGATTTACATCTCAATGCAGAAGCGGTGTAGCATCTTGGATCTTGGGAAGGCAGCAGTCAAACGTGCACATTTTGCACTGGAACTCACGTGACAAACCACCTCACTGAGCACTGCCCTAGGAAATTTAAGGCTGTATCCTTACAGCACAAGAACCAATGACAGACTGCATATAAAATTCTATAAATAAAAACAGGAGTGAAGTCTGTTTAACCTGTACACACAGAGCATATAGACTTAAAAAATGAAATCAGGAATTACATATTTCTAAAAATGCCATATTTTTTTTTTACTAGAAACACAGATGACAAGTATATACAACATGTAAATCTGAAGTTATCAACATGTAACTAGGAAAACATTTACAAGTGTTTGGGTACGCAACTAGATCATCAGGTAAAAAAGTCCCATTAGAAAAATCTAAGCCTCACCAGTTCCAAAGGGGAAAAAAAAATAGAGAATGCTCACTACTTAGAAAGAAAAAAAATAAAGCAATAAAGCATCAAGCTGGCCTAAAGTTAATAAGGTATCTCATGTAAGAACAGCTAACCAAGCTTTCAAGCCACACTTATAAGTAAAAACCAGAAGTTCTGACGTATGTTTTCTCACAATGCAATCAGAACCAAAGGTATTGGCACAGAAAGCAAAAAGGGAATGAAACAAAAGGGCTGTACACTTTCCAAAATGTTCTTCTTTTGAAGAAATGTTTTTGACCTGTCAAAACACACAGTTCAGTAGAAATTTTACTAAGAAAAGAGAACCTTTAAAAAAAACAAAAACCTTTCTGACACTGAGGTGCCACCACCCCAACCACTGCCTGCTGCTGTCTTTGTCTTCTGAGACATACAAGGCTACGTGTCCTTTGACTTTCAACATTATGTGTAAAAACACTGTTTGGAAGAAATACCAAGTAATTCCTCACAGACTGTTTTATCCTTTCATTGGCAAGAGGAGGTGAGATACAACAAGGTGAAAACAGAGTGTGGCAGGAGCCCCCATGGCACCCTTGCCAGGCAGCACAGTGCCCAACTGCTGCTTCTTGAGCACGTGCAGGAAGCCATCAGCCATGGGTAATAAACCCAAACCTGGTACAATTCTATTACAGATCCAGTTATACATGATGTGCATCGACATACTTCCTTTTTGGTGTCTATCAGGTTCTTTGGATCTTTATCTGTACGTATTTCCTGTTTCATTAAAAAAAATAATCTAACAATACAGTAGCAAGAGTACTATCTAAACAGTGACACGTTGTGTCTATCAGTTCAAACTAAGTACTCAGGCAGAAATACGGAGCTTCGTGTGAGGATCTCTTCTTCTGAGCCACAGCACACACTCAATTTAACCTGTGTTGTTTTCTTCCTGCTATTTATTTCCCTGCTATTTCCATTGCCAGCAACAGAAATCTTCATGAGTGAGAAGCTACACTCTGTAGAAGAGCAACGTCTTCCTTACATCTATTTCAATATGGAGTGAAATATCAGCTCCTGCATAAAATGCTTCTGATTTTTTTATTTGGAGATATAATATAGCTCTGCAAGGGAACGTTACTTACCTGCTGCCTCTCCAGCATGAGCTATTCCCCATGTAACAGCCATAGGCAGGTTATTCCTCCCTTAAACTTATTACAACACAGCAGTAAACAATGTTTTGAAGTAAAAAAAAGAAAATCAAATTACAACAGTATTGTTTGTAACCAACACCTATTCACAAAAAGCAGGAAACGAGTTGTGACTCATTAGATACAATGTTCAGTTTACAAAATAGTAAAAGGCAGCTTTCATTTTGAAACACGTTTAAAACAAACATTGCAAATACCTTCTCAGTAGCAAATAGTTTGAAAAACACCAGTAATCCCATGTGTGAGGATTTGAGGTACACAATTTGAGGAGAAAAAAAAAAGGGGGAGAGGGCTGAAGCTTGTAGCCCAGTCCAACAGCATCAACCTAGCTGCAGAAAATCTGGCTGAGGGTCGGTGACAAAAACATGAGAGCATTTCAGACTTAAGCAAAGCTTCTGCAGTTGTACATGCTACAGGTCCTGACTCAGCAAAGCATCAAAATCACTCACTGCGCACAAATAAATTCAGAGCATATGCTGACATTCCTTGAAATCTGTGGAATGTAAGCACGTGCTCTGCAAAACCAAGAGGATTGAAGTGCTTTCCTGAACAGGGGAACAGATTCTACATCTGCTGTAAAACCTTCTGTTATGGTTTTATGATTTTTGTTGGATTATTGATATTCCACATCGTAACATGTGGTGTACTGGGAGTTAAAGAAAATCGAGAGAAAGAAAATTGGTAAAAAAAGAAAAAATGAAGAGCTGTCTAAGAGTTGATTCTTAAAGCCAGCTGAGGTCTTGAAACTTAACTTAAAACACTAAGCACAGCTATATGAATCAGTGAAAACTCAGATCAATTTGAGTTACATAACCATTTGCAACAGACAAAGAATGAGCCTTTGTGCAAAGCCACCAGACACGGAGGGTTGGGTTTTTTTTCCAAATGAAATGAATCTGTTCATTTGTGTGCTTAATGGAAATTAAAACAATTTTTTGTCACTTCCACGGTAAGCTCCAGCAAACTGTTTTTAAGTAAATTTACAAAACCTCATTTGACAGATTTAATTAGTGTCGCTTTTTATGGAGATACTTAAGTGTTGCCCAGCGTGGAGCACGGACATACAGGTGTACCTTCTCTTTTACACGCACGTGTGAATAACCCCCAAAGTATTAAGATAATAGCAAACCCATTAAGTCTGAAAAATGGAAACATCTCTGCTTCCTCCTGTCACATCTAATATACAGCTATGTACAGACTGCCGCGGCCTCGAGGTGGAGGGAAGGGAGAAACACAAAAGCACTAGCTCTATAAAACTGTAAACAACTGCAGGATTATTTTGTTTAAAGCTTTGCACCCCTCAATAGGAACGGTTTAAGTCCACACAAACAGTTTAATACGATCGGCAGCGTCGACCAGGATCAGGACTGTGTGAAAGAGCATCTCCAGCGTGCTCTGATCAGAGACCTGGGACTGCCTTTCTCAAAGCACGAGAACATGAAGAACTGCAGTTCTTACAGTTTTATACTTCAACGAGCAAGTTCACAAGCCACCTAGGTAAACACTGCTAGAAAGCAAAATAGCATTAAAGGTTTCTGTAACCACCTGTCTTCGTATCAAAATTGAGTGTGTGAGAGCAACATTAGTAAGAGTTCAACTCACTGAATGCGAGATTAGGTTGAGGCATATGCAAGAACTATTGCGATGTTTTTAAAGACAGCATCAATGTTTTCATTGTAACATTATCTTTAAATATTGCTGAACACAAGACTTTCCCTGAGGTGTAAACATCAAATAACTTGAACAGCTTTACACATCAGCCCCATTAAACAGTTTATTACAACACTACATCTACTGTAATCAAAGTGGTGCTGTGTACAGACATTACCATATGAACATTTTAACATGAACAAACTACTATAAAAACAAGCATTTACTTGACTTTTTCCAATTGCTCGCACATTATAATTGCCAAATGTATATAACCAGTAATGAAGTTGCAAAAGCTATAAAGGTTTAAATCACACAGGTTTCCCTCAAATAAAACAGTTAAGCAACATAAAAAAAAAGTAAAAGAGCTACTGGTTACCATGTATGCAGATTTGCTTTATTCAGATCTATTCCTGTTCATTTTATCCATGAATCCTTACAGGCTCAGTTCAATCACATGAAGCAAACTGCTGGACAAGCATCTTTCCTCGAAGAACGTATCTTGTCTTGTACGCTGTTCCTCTTCCTTCAGCTGTAATGTGTCAAAATTTGTGATGTAGATTTTGCTAGTCCCCACAATGCACAGAAAATTGTTGCCTTATCTATACATACACAAGTCGTGCATCTACTTCACCGTATGTAAACTAACACAAACTAGCAGGAGCAGTAGCTACTTGTTAGTGTGATTTGCTTTAGGATACGGTAATTAGAACCAATTGTACGACCAAGTTGAAAGAATGCCAATTTCACAGTTGGAAGTATCCAGCGATAAAGGAAGAAATAGCTACTGCTCCTGTGACTGATGGAAACACTTATATAGAGCATTTCCTAAAGTATGCATTCTGGAAGAATAAACGAACGAGCACATAAGGGAATTTTGCCCACAGCTAGATTTTTACATTTTTACCTGCTCACTTACAGAAGTTTTAAACTGATTTAAGTTTGACATTTAAGTAACACTGATGGTGTAACGAAGCGGGTGGCTCACAGCTCAGTAACATTTAAGAGCACACAGAATTTGATAGTGGCACTTCCAAATTCCCAGCCTAGTGGCAAGCAGGATGGACTCGACATCTAAAAGTACACTCTCACGGTTTGATCACACAAACCCACTCTTCAAATAATACAATACAGACCTGCAGGTCTCCTCCTACCCTAGGAAAAAAAAAAAAACAACCCCCTGCTTCCTACTCCCATCTATTTTGGCAGATGAGGAACCACACCATTCAAAGTGAATTACCGTAAGAGTTCATGGAGTACCTGGGAGAGTATAATTCCATACACTGGATTTCAGTTGAATTCCATTACAGAACAATTGACTATCTTCATTTCATTAATAATTCACAATTTCAACAGTCAGTCATTTCAAAATAATTTAAATCAAGTTCTTTAAAAACCCAACACATTCGATTGTTCATTTGAAAAACAGACATTTAGAGGAGCAATTTCATGAACGTATACCAGTACACAGCTGTCAAATATTCTTTTGCTATTATAATTGCAAAGCAGTTGGGAAAACAAAATATTCCATTTCTGTATGAGCAATTGACACATTTCTTCTTCCCTTCCTCAACGTGATCATTAATGGTGACATTAAAAAAAAAAAGGAATGTAAAACCTGAGCAGCTTAGGCTGTACACCCTCCAGTACTGAAGCAAACTAATCCCAGGCTGAAGCAGTGACTGCAATTTCTTTTATTTGCAGACTTAGTTCTCAAGTCATCAAGCAGTGACTCCTCTGGAGAAAGCTCCCTCCCCAGAGGCCAAAGCTTCCACAGGTGTTATATATTTTTAAAGTGAGCTTTTCAGAGACTGAGTGACAAAGCACTGCACCCACAGGTGGATGCATTCAGAGGTGTGGGCTACCTCAGCACAAATGGACAGGAGAATTTCAGGTTTTAGAGGACAAAGGGTACGACAGCTGTGAGACTGCATGTCAGAATTTGCTGCTCTCATGATACAAATGCTGCGGCAAGTTATGGATCCTGAGCACTTCTACAGCAACAGTTAACAGATCCAAAGCACCACGGGTAGGACGGGTAATACTAGCAATAAGAAAGCTTTGGTTCCCAAGAATAATTTGCTGGATTTGTTAGGTTACTTATGCAACGACAGGAACTTTCAAGAAAGCACAATAAATTGTATTTACAATTAATGCTTTCCAATGGGGATCCTAAGATGGTCACCACACCAAGACTTTTAATATTAAGATGTTTGAATTTTTGAAACACTCGGCCAACAAAAATCCAAAGGGGTGCTAATTTTGATTCCAAATATTCTGCCAGTATAGCTTGGCAAAAAACAGAAACCTCTGCGGTTCTGAAAGGAAGAAATGTTTCTGTATGGATTATTCCTTCACGCTTTCAGCCTTTGTCAGTTATTCTACAAGTAGAATATCGAAGCGAGAAACATTTTGGGGAGAAAATAAAGATTAAATCTATAGTGAACCTTTTGTTGCAAGGCAGCTTTCCACCTGCTTCAAGTTCATACGAACTATCTGTCCCAAGCACGTGCCGGGTTTGTACAATTGAACATCATACAGCAACCAGTTTCTCAGCATTCCACTAGTAAAACCCAAATAGCAGACTTTATCTGTTAAATAGTTTGTTGTGGTTTAAAGCTAAGGAGCATTTCACAAATGAAATCCCAGAGCTTAAGGGATCCAACATTTCTATATTTATGCAAAATGCAACTTAAGCATTGTTTTTCACACCCAAAGACACTCTTACACCAACACCCAAGAGATTTCTTATATATATAAGAAGTACCTCGCAGTAACAACTATTTCTTCCTTAAATTCCAATCGTCCAAGCAAGCATATGAAAGTTTTAAACAGCTTTTAAAAGTGTGAAAATTCTACAGTAATTTAAAGCCTTACGTGCATACATCTGCCAGTTTATAATAGTGATTTATCCGATAGTTTCAGAGACTGAATTTCAATCTCATAAAACATTCACATTTGAGTAAAACGCACGATACATATTTGTCATCATATTCTAATAGCTCCTAAGAACAAATGTAGTTCTTGTTTATCTTTTCTATACATTGGAGGGAAAAAATAAATACAAAAAAGCAAAAATCCCATTAAAAAAAAAATCAGCTGAATTTTTTTTTAACTTAAACTAGGTTCCAGATTGTCAGAAATCTCCAAATATTGCTGTTTAGCTACAACTGTACAGTTGAACTGTACAACTGAAGAATTTCAAGCTTGACACTATATTTGCCTTTCTGCATGTCAGTTGAGACATGCTTCAGTCTTTGGCCATTGTACATGTACAAATTACCTATTCTACCATCACTAACAACTCTTCCATCTGTTGCACTTTTTTCCCCTCTGTTATTAGTGTACTTACCTGGTAAGTTTGACTTAGTACGTTGCTCTCAAATGAAATACCAAGACTGAACAATTTTCTGATGTTATAAACCATTTTGTATGGACAGAAAAAGAACACTCCCAAGCTACAGTTTGATTGCATGCTCCTCCTATTACCCCAGCCTGTCTATTCACCAGAGACAGATGATGAGTAGAGGTGTGTTCAGAAAACCAGATTTTTAGTTCACAAATTCAAATACTATGAGGTTGGAAAGCACCTTTCACATTAATATATGAGAAAGACACAAAAGGTAGATCAGGCTGCCACAGAAAAACATAAAATGAAGACCATTCCCTCTCTCATATTTTTGAAAAAGGAAATCTTAGTTCTCAAACCACAATGAGCAAAACGAAAAAAAAAAAAAAAAGTATTTTCTTTGGAGAACACTATACAAAAACCAGTGCCTTCTGTGCAAGTAAATCCTTTGTTCCAAATACTATCATTCCTATAGATAAATTTCTTATTGGAACTTCCATACAGCTCAAATTTGTCAAAACTACTGATTTCACAAAGCAAGGGGAAAAAGCACAGGCTGTAGGGTACAGAAAAATATGTGTGTCTTAAGACACTTCAAAAGGCAATAAAATTACAGCAACATTCATGAAAAAAGAAATAAGACTTTCAGTTCATTTGGTTTTCAAACCATCTTATCACCCTCAAGAGAATGAAACTACTTAACATTAAGAAACGAAACATAACGCTTCTGTAAAGCACCAGAATAAAACAGACTTGAGGAGGCATACAGAACAATGGTACCATTTGTCTCTTTCACTCTAAGGTGGATTTCAGCTATTGAAACAGATGCACAACACAGGATTTCTCTGGTGAATGCTAGAATCATTAAAAAAAAAAAAAAGCCGACCTCACACACATTCTTCCTCAAAAATACACATAAAAAGAGTAGGTCAATAAAGTTAATTATAGATCAATCCTAATAAGATCTAGCAAATCCTAGACATGTACATACATATCTAGAGTCATTTGAAGTTGCTTATTAGTAAAGCTTATTATTAAAATAATTTACAAAAATAAGCATTTTCCTATTAATTTCCTTAAAAAGCTAACATCATACTTCACTTGGCGTTAAAGCATTTGCTAATACATACTCTTACAGGACAGTTCCTCCTCACACAGGTAAAAAAGTACCATTTCCCCTCCTACTGACATTTAAAAAAATAAATAAATAATACAACCATATTAGTTTTTAAACCACTCCAAAGCTGAAACTATTTCAGACACCTGAGAGCAGTTACTGAAGAAGCAGACGAGCCTCAGAAGTGCATTAGTACATTTGTACAGATGTACAAATGATTTTGCTTACAGTGGTTTGAGAATAGAAAAATCAGAGAAAAGCCATGAAAAATGGAATACAAAGTCTACATACATTATCAGCCATTACAACGTTAGTGTATTTTTTCTTTGCAACTCAGTCCAATCCAGTGTAAATAGGAAATCTCAAATGACCCAGTAACAAAAACATAAAATGAGAAACTTAACATTCAGTAGTTATAGAAATTCAGACAGATTAAGATTGGGACAATGTATCAGCTAGAAATACATCACTGAATATCAGATAAACTAAAAAAGAAAAAAATCTGTCTAAAAAAAGAATCACAACTCATGCTGATGAAGTTACGATACTATTCTGTTTGTACACATTTGTTTTGCTTGTTTGTCAATACTAAATATCATTCTGTTGGACTCAGCCTTCTCTACTAATACAGGTCAGACATTGGTCCTTTAAATCCATCATTCTTTTTGTATCTATAGACTTTCTATGTGTAAAGGCAAAATAGTTCAAGAAAACGTTCAGTTTATAGCAACTCTGGAGAAAAGGATTATTGATGCAGGAGGAGCCTTCCTCAAGTGAAGGCACACAAGAATCTTGCAATAATTTAATTTTACATCATTAAGTGTACAAACAGAAGTGTAAATACCTGCTATGGTACATCTGAACTTTTTAATAGAGTTTTATAATGAACACATTCATTAAGTTATTCCAATTTAATCCATCTCTATGGGTAAGTAAATACAATACAAGGTGAATATCACTGTATACAAAAATATTCACATCTAAAATAGATGTGTAACACCTTTTCTTTTCTTTTTTCCTTTCTTTTTTAAATATGCCAGTACAGTATCACATTTATGACTATAGGTACACACAGAAATAAGAGGTACAGGTGCCAATCAGAAGGTGTGGGCACACAGGCAACTTCATGTTACTTGGTAAAACACAATAATGTGCGGAGTGACTCTTCAGCACTGCTGATGTTCATTAAGTGACTGAGATTGTTAAATCTGTTTATGAAAATTAACTAATGTGAAGAGCAAAACAAAAAAAAATGTATGGCAACATACATCTTGGTGAAAGTGAAACATACAAACCAAAAGATCACCATACTTTTTTTGTGTATATATATATATAAAAATAAAACTGCAGCAAAGCCCCTCTTCATTTAGACAGATACAAGACAAAATGTTTACAAGTTAGCTTTAAAAAATATATCAAATCTCTTCATTTAGATGTGGAATATTTAATTTGTTCTTTAAATCAAGTTCTTAGAAACCTATATCCTTTGTGCAAGGGAATCTTACCTAAGCAACTCCTCTGAAAAGAGAGCTCCCAACACACAACAGAGTCAAAGGAAGTTGCATATATAAATCCCACCTGAACTGAGACTGAGTCCAATCCACATTAAGATTAAAACTAATTTTGAAATTGTGTTTTGGATATTACCAAATGCAACCTAATTGTATTGGACATATTTTCTTGGGGGCAATCAGGTAGGGAATCTGTACTTGGCCCAGAAACTCCACATCAGCATACACAATTGTCTAAATACACAAAAATTAAATCTATGTTAACAAAGTATTTCAAGGACAAAAAAAAGAAAAAAAAAAGTAGTCACCAGACCCCAGATTAACAATTTTTAGTATATCTTGCTCAGCTCCAATGGAAGTAAAAAACAACTCTGAAAATACATCCATCATTCAGCTCAATGGTTAACTCCTAGTAATAAGAACTATCTGCAAATATCACAAATAGTAATTTAAGATAAAAGGGAAAAATCCAGTTCAACAAAGTAAATTGCATTGACTTTTGTTAAATCTGTATATTTAAGCTCTGACATTTTACAATTAAAAACCACAGTTGCTATTTTTATGCAACTCCACAACGATTTCTACCAAACCGTTTTTGATGACAAAAAGTGGCATTAACAGATATATACTACTGCCAACTTCATTTCAGTTGCCACATTTTTCTATTTAAGTCTTTAACTCCCCAACTCAAGGTACATTACTGCTCGTTTAGAATACAGCACCATCAAGGTTGGAAAAGACCCCTAAGATCATCTACTCCAAACAAATGAACCCAACATCCCACTTTAAATATTTAGACTACAAAATTTGATCTCTCAGTGACACAAAAGCCTAATATGCAAAATACGACATTCAAATCATGTAAAATTATAGGAATGTTTTCACTTAGGAGTAAATTACAGTTTATATGATTTCTGACAAGTTTTGCTCCGTTTAAATTCTGCAAATTAGCTCACATGAATAAATGTCATAAGCAAACCCGGAAACTAAACCTGAGAACAGACATAAGAAGTGGAAGCTGGGCAGACAGGGATGTCTGCTGAGTTTCAATTTGAATGTAGGTGGGAAATTCTTCTAAAAATGGAAAAGACTACTGCAGAAAAAACAATGCGTAGGGTTCTTTGTTGCCGTGTCCCATCCCATTCCCCCCCCCTACCCCCCAAAAAAATGCCAAATACAAGGAATCACGAGCAGCTTGGATTACCAGTCCTCAAAAGGGTATGTTAAATTAAATATTTCTTTAGCAGCATACTAAAGAAAGCATTATTTAACCTGTTACTTCATAGCTATCTAGACACTTGATGCATGCAAGATTGCAGATACATGAAATGAAAGAACATTTTAGCATGTGAATAATCAGAAAAGAACCAATCTTTGTGTCATACACTCATTTACTAGTCTTCAGAAAATTACTTTACTGTCAGAGGAGGAAGGGATAGACAAAAGCAGGGTGGTGAAGAAAAATGACCATAAACGTTATTGGCAATAACACCTAAATGTAGCTAGCAGGCAGAAAAAAGTAAGAGGCCTTTTTTTTTTTTTTTACAATAAGGTCCAAAATCCAGCTAAAATTCCTGATTTTGAGTAATACTGAAACAAAAAAATAACTACCAATGCAAGGGCAGCACCTGCATGTACCTGCGTTCTCTACAATGAAATAATACTCACATGACACATGAAGAGCTAAATGCTGCAGTAGATTTCTTTTACAATACAAATGAAAAACACAAACATACATTTACTATCACCTTGTAAGATTACAAGAGAGCAGAACTACCAGTCTGGCTCACTGCTTCTTAAGAATTGGTTCAAGTGCACTTCATTAAAATTCCAAACATTACTACCCATCTAAAGTTAAAAAGAAAGCACGCCAGCCCCAATAGGAATCACACCATTTCTCCCTCCCAAGGCCAGAGTTACCTGTCATTACTTACCTAAGCTCATTTCAGATGCTAAAAGAAGAAAGTAATTCATTATATACTGCAGGGCCATTGAAATGCAAGCATTCGCTGAGTAAATAATCCCAAGTCTAGAGGAGTTACTTTAGTTATTCAGTAACAGTAAGCTGAACACAAAAGAAATGCTCACCTTCTTTAGCGATGGCGATACTCTCTCTCTCTGTCGCGTTCTCTGTCACGATCTCTGTCACGATCGCGATGTCTCTCCCTTTCCCGGCTTCTTTCCCGGTAATAATCATCGTGACGATCTCTGCTACGTGATTTATGGCGTCTACTTTTTTCTCGTGACCTACTGTGGTCCCTCTCCCTGGATCGTTCACGTCTTCTAAAGAAATTACTTCATTACTTTTTTATTTTATTTTTTTTTCCCCCAAAACAGCCACCCACGTGCCACTTCTGTATTCTGCTCACTGGTATGAATCGCATCAAAAAAAGGTATGAGAGAAATGTCTCTGCACTGTGATGCAGAGAGATTTTTTACATAACGTGGAAGATAGGTGGGGTGGTGGCTAAGAACAGCTAACAGATAGTAAGAGCTCACCCACTATTAAACCAGGAAAAAGACAGAAATTACACGTTCAGAGTGGAGGACAAGACAGCTAAGATCAGCTGGGGAATGTAGTGCGCCTTACATGATCCCTACAACATGGCTGCCCATTGGCATACTGAAAGTGTGGGCCAAGGTCAGCTGCCCGTGTTTTTATTACCCAAAATCAGCTACTCTAATCCTGCAATATCCAAATAAATTGGAACTTTGAGGCCCAGTAGTTGTTGCAACTCTGAAACGGTTGTGAATATACACCAGATAGAAAGCTGTGTGTTTTAAACCCATTCTCAATTTTTTGACTGCACGAAAAAGAGTAAGGAAAAAATCATTCTGGCCAATCCTTTTCCCTTGCTGAGTGGGACAGGTAAGGAAAAAGTTATTTTTAAGCAAAACAAAACTGGTAACAATGGTATATCTATATGGTAGTATTGCAATAAGTAAAGGGGACAAAGTTAAAGAGCTAGTCGGATCCACTTTAAAAACAAGAGTCAATTAACAGGCAAATGATTTAAATTCAGAAGTTGTATTTGGTTCTTTCACACATTTCTCGTGCAGCTGAGCAAATCACTAAGTAAATCACATGACTCAGTTTCTCCTCCTCTATGATCTAGTCCTGCCCTACACCTTCCCTTTGTATGAGGGAATGGAAGAGGAAAGTTTTACCTGGATCCAGAACCGTAAGACTTGGACTCAATTCCATGAAGGCAGTCTTGAAGAGAGCTAATAAGTACTTTACAACGGTCATCAGCAGATACTTTGGACTGTTTAATTAAGGAAATTGCAGTTACCAGGGTCTCTATAGCACTTCCATAGTCCCCTGAAAATGATATAAAATCATGAGAAAATTACTCCAATTCATGGAAAGACTTTTATCTGTAATAATAACACAACAGCCTTCCAAATCATTTACCATAGGACTAAACATTACAACACTGTCCAGATCAGTACTTCAGATGGCATCCTCAAACATCATTTGGACTACAGTGCAAAAAGTCATAGGTTGTACCTAAATTCAGCCTCCCAGAAGAAGGAAGTGGCTTCAAGGCCACAGGTTTCCTAACAGAAAAACTGTAAACCCTTTTGCTCAGGCAGAATATAAAGCAAGTTTCACTAACCAGCACTGGCATCTGATACAGCTCTTGAAATGGCACTGCTTGAGATTGCCCTATTTCTGTTCATGATTTCTTCAAATTCTGCTTCACTTAGAGGTGTCCTTGCAGCATCCATCTCTCTGTAAGCAATACAAATCAGTATTTAAAAGTTTAAGTAAACCCTAACAATGTATCACTGAAATTTTAACAATCCAAGTTTGCAACTTTAAGCAAATGACAAACAGAAAAGAAAGCAGGATCTGGGTTTGCGTTAAGGACCATGTTACAGTATAAAATCCTGAAAGCTTGAAAATAAATAAGTTAAAAAAAAAAAACAATTATCACATCTGCTACATGAATTATTCTAATTATTCAAACTAGTTTGAAGATTCAGCAGCACTTAAAACCGTGCTTTCTAAATATTTAATATTTTCATAAAATCCTTCAAGGTATCTAAGCAGACATTACAGCAGCTGAATGGATGCAGAGATACATGTACACGGGTAATGCAACTTCCAGCAAAATCAGAGATCTTTTCATTACAATCTTAGATTTAGAACTATATGATCCTGTTTCCCAGATTCTTAACTAAGACCAGAAGGCTGTTACTTATAAAAGGCAAAACACTCAATTTTCTGAACGACATCAACATTTTACAGCTAATTCTAGGTTTTGTTTCTGGTCAAGTTCAAGGTGCTCCAATTTTATCTCCCAGTCATAGTAAGGGGAAAGCAATTAAAGTGAATGCTTGTATTCATTATCCTTTTTAACTCTGACTATGAGCAACCTATACACAGATTCTAAAGTAACACAATTAACCCATAGAAAATTTTTCCCACAAGTTTTGCAGTGTTCTATTAGCCAGTCTCTGAATCATACAGAAAATCTGAAGAAACGTGTTAGAGACAAAAGTTGAGACTGTTAAACTGACCCACTGCTTGATATTTCTGAAACAGTGTTAGTTCTTCTGGTAGAAAGAAAACACAGAATAACAAGCAATACTATCCTCCAAGTGCAAGAAGTGGAACAAGATCCTATAGCCAGTTTAGCATAAGAGGAAATGTCTAAAAATTCATACCTCCCTGAGTTTTGAGTATTATTTTTCGTGTGCCTCCCATAGAATGGAATATGTAATTTTTCTCTTATGGACATGTTATTTCCAGTGAAACGCCTATGGTATATAATTAATGACAATTTAAATAGTTACGGATGATAGTCTTAACATTATTAATGAAAATAGTGGACAGAAATTATTCTGTCCTATCCCCAACTCCTTCCCTCCCCAGCCATTCTGTAAACTGCAGACAACTTAGATTTTGTCCATCAAAAAATACAAAGCACCTTATTATATCTCAGGCAATTGAGCCAAATGCTTGAATATCTACAATTTCTATAGGAACATATTATGTACAAATGTTCGGGGGTTTTTTTGAACTTTGTCCTTATATGTAAAAGGAAGAATCAAAGTGCCCTTGCAGAAAACAGTTTAGGCAAGAGAAGGCTCTTTCAACGGTATCAGTAAAATCATAAGTGAAAAATTCACATGTAACTATGTAGAAAGTCTCTCTCTTAAAATTACTCCCCAAAAGTTCTAAGGAATACAAATACGGTGAAAATGAAGACAACAGCAGCGACACAGATGCTTGAAAGCACAGATGAAAAAGATGGTTCAAACAAGGTGCGAAAAACTTGACTAGTCGAGTCAGAGAGACTAAAAAACCCTGTCCCAGATAGGACTGAGTACAGAAAAGGCCACTGCTACAAACACAGAAAGATTGTACAAGTTTACAAGTAGCTAGACAGGAAAACAGACGTCTTGCATTAAATCCCCACCTGGCTTTTGAGACGAAAGCTAACTTTCAATTGAATCCCTAAGAAAAAAGGATAAGCAGAACTGCTAGAAGATGAAAATGGCACAAGCTTGGTGCGGCACCATCCTCAACACATGCACATATTCAAAGAGAAGAACTCCAGAGCGTTTTAACATGACAGCTTGCAAAGCAAGATGGTGAAGGGACAAGTGAGAATTTCAAGTTATGACAGAAGCACAACTAGAAGCTACCGGCAAGATTAGGTTAGCACGTACAACACACAGAACAACGATACTGCAAACAGTGTACACAAACAGTCCAAAGCTGAAAAGGGAAAGTAAGATTACCTGCAATGCATTTTAGGATTTTCTTATTGCTACAAGCACATTTATGAGAGTTAATCTACTGAGAAGCAAACAGGCAAATCTCATGATTGCAGGGATCCCCTCCAGCTTCTTTTTTCCCCCCCCTTCCTTTACATTTACTAACATTTGCATTAAAAACAACAGCAACAAAAAAAAAAAATCACGTTTCCTACAAGGAATAAAGTCTGCTATAAAGCACATTACACCAAAAGCACTCACCTTCCAGGTGGCCCATAGTCACCTCTGTCATATGGTGGAGGTCGGCCATACGGATCTGTTGGAGGTGGGCCACGGCTGTCTGAAGTAGGTATGCCACTATTGGCAGGTGGGGGGAAGAAAGCTGGATTCACATGTGGTGCAGGTGGTGGAGCACCTGGAGGTGGCCCGGGGAGATGTGGAGGAGGAGCAAGAGTCAGGGGTGGCCCGAGAGGGCCAGGTGGGCGAGGGGGAAATGGACCCGGAGGTGGAGGTGGACCCTGCTGAGGTGGTGGTGGACCTGGTGGTGGCCCGTAGCCTGGAACTGGTGGTGGAGGGCCTGGAGGAAGTGGCCCAAGTGGAGGCTGACCAAATGGCTGTCCTGGAAACAGAACTGGTGGTGGTGGACGGTCACCACGATTAGGAGGTCCAGCTAAAGGAGGAGGGAGGACCTGACCCGGGGGTGGAGGGCCTGGTGGGCCCGGTGGACCAGGAGGACCTAAAGGTGGACGTGGGGGAGTCTGTCCAGCTACAAAAAAAAAATAGAAAGAAGTTAATAAATATGAAGAAATAAAAGGATCACGGAAATAATTAAGATTCTTGTCCTTTTTTTTTTTTATCCTCAGACAAAAAACCTTCACTGAACAATTTATTGTTTGCACAAGACATGCACAGTCCCACTTTCGGATCCAGTAGCTTAGTTAAATTTATAATCGGTTATATATTCCAAAAGAGAACATTAACCTGAAAACAGACCCAAAAAAGGACCTAACCAGTCACAACTGTTAGTAAAACAAACAAAAAAAAAAAAACCCCCAACAAGTCAAAGCCTTCTAGAAAGCACTGCAACTTATGTGAAAAGTTGTACCCTACTTGAGACCAATTACAAGCATAAGATGGAATGTATATTAAAAATGCTTTAAAAGTACATTGCAGAAGGTACAGTAAATGCAGTATCCAAAACTACTTTCAGGTCCTCATCAGTGGTTTGTTGTTTTTTTGATTTGTTTTATCTGACCGTGTCCCCTTTGACTGCTAGTAGAAAATATACAGAATGACATTTATTAAAAGTAATGAAGCTGAAATGAGAACTTCATTGCAATATAACCTGACACATAAACAGAGATTTGTCCCATGTCAGGTACCTGACTATATATGAACACCTCTACTTCAAGTTTTTGGTATTCTAAGTGCCTGCTAACTGATTTCCATTTTTGTAATTCCCGAATAAGCATGCCGGATTAACAGAAGAAAAATTAAACTGAAACCTCACACAATAAATATTTTACCTGGGAACGGCGGCGGTGGCCCTCCTGGCCCTGCTGGTCCAGGGAATCTGTCTCCACCTGGAATGGCACCTGGGAAACGGCCTCGCCCTCTATTACTAGGTGGAAATGCTGCTCTTGAGCTTCCTCCTGGAGGACCAGCTTTACCTTCCCCAGACATCTGGCCAGACTGTGTGGCTGCAGTGGAAAAATTTAATCATGTAAATCAAAGTAGTTTAAGCTTTCCAATTCTTGATCTAAAGTTTTATGCCAGCACTAAAGCACCACCCTGTCTCTCAATACCAAAAAAGAAAAAAAAACTTCACTAAGATTAAGCAGTGTTCCAGTATCCCCACACCACACAAACAGAACAGCAACGGGAGAAACTGTCAGGCCATGTATTTTAATCTGCCCATAAACACTGTACCTCTAAATATTCTCATGTTTTTTTCTTTTAATTAAATTCACAAGAAGGAATTAAGAAAGCTTGTCTAATCTTAAGAAGAGTTTTACAAAGCTGCATAATAAGCACTTCCAACAAGTCCTATCTCCTATTAAAGTCAAAGACATCCATTGTATTGAGTGATTTATTTTCAGTTTTTAAGGGAATCTTTTATTTGTTAAAACAAAGCTGCAACTTCATTCACTTAAGCATTTTACAGAAATTTTAAACTGTGCAGAAATTATCAGATACTGAGAGAAAAATTGCAGGACAGCCTTTGGAATAAAATACCAATTTTTCCAAGATGGCACATGAGAGAAACTTACTTTTTCTTGACTGCATTTCAAATTGACTCAGAAATTGTTTATTACATGGGGTCACAACAGGATTCTGCCCATGCAATTCTCTTTTAGGCAACAAGTCCATCAACTTTTTAGAGGATGCTTCTGATCCCACACCCACAAGGGCAAAGCTGAAAGGGAGAAAAAACAGTTACACTGCAGTTTTTTTGTTTGTTCCCTGGATGTCTTGATGCCCCGTGAGTAACTAAATACAGAACCTTTCACAGACCGTAGTCCAGTTTTAGAGATAGATAAATTCACTCTAGAAAACAGATGAACAACCACAGTGTAAGTCCAAGATGCAGCAACGTAACAAAGGTAGCTTTATGACACAGTATCAATATACTGTACATGGGTTATTATGATCATGTTATTAAGCATTCACTGTATTCTCATTGCTACTCTCATTAGTAGTGATGAAAGATGAATGCAAAGTCAAGTAGGGAAGATTAGACTGCCTGTGAGGAATCAGCTCAAGTGCTCGCTTTCAACAGTTAATGGAAAAACAAGCATTTAAGATCACTCAATAATAGGGCTGGGATGGGAAAAATACCATTTATATTATGAAGAACACATATCACCACCACACTAACTGAAACTTATGAATACACTCTCCACATAAACGCCAATATAATTTAACTCATTAGATAGTAAGGCATAATATCTCCATAAATTTATGCCTGGGAATGTATTTAATTAGTATGAAATAATACACTCACTCATTGTTGGCTATCGATAAACAAAGGCCATAAGTTCACATACTGACAGTTGGAAAAATTAGAACTCTTCCCCCACTTAAGACACTCCTAAACTTCAGCCGATTTACAGAAAAAGCAGACAAGATCTTACCCTTTAGATTGGCCATTAGCACGGTTTTCAAAAAACTTTATCTCCAAAATATCATTTACCCCCAAGGAATGAACTGCTTCAGTTAAGTCTTCATCTGTTGTCCACTGAAAAATATGATATTCAACTATGAAATCTTATCTAAAACAAAACGACACTTTTCCACACTTTTATTTTTTGGTGTAAGTGGAAAAGAGGAACACTTTACACAAGTTGTCAAAATTTGCTGACTCTCAGAGGACCATCATTTACATTTTACAATGCCCAGAAAATTCATCTTTAAAGTACACGCTTCCTCATACACCACGCTGTCCCAGGCCCTTCACATAGTGAACCAGTTAATGAACAGGTACCAAATAAATTCTTATTTGAGTAACTTTTCTGAAAGCACTTTTTCCAACACTATTAAACATAAACTGAACTATTTAAATAACTCACGTTTTTGACATACAAACCATTTTTTTTCGCCTGTTGATTTTATTTCCAAGACAAAAATCCACTTGTGTGACCATATTAACAAATACGGTGGCCACAAGAGCTTTAACAAGTGAGAGCACAGTGAACCACATATTATTTGAACAAAAATAGCAATACAGACAGAAAAGAGGAAAACAGCACAGAAAATACAGTAACATCTATTTCATCTTAACCAAATCTCCTTGCTGTAACTTTCCATCAGTTACTATCTAACATTCAACAATTTCACACATACTCAAAGGTCGATAAGACATCTATACTCAGTTTTCTTCCTCCTCCTGTAACTCCATCACCTCTTTAAATTCTATATGGGAGTACAAAGCAAGCTTTTAAAAATCTGAATTACTTATCTGGCCTTCCTCAAATCAAGCCTTCTTTTAAAAGATTAATAAATTACTTTGGTGAGATCTAAATAGAAAGAACGAGTACAATAGTAACACTCCAACAAGTTAAGTCTACTTTTTATGGTAACACAATTTGTGAAGCCTAGTAATAAGTAACAGGAACAAATTACTGCACACTGGCCTACCTACTTTAGAAACTGTGACATTTCACTTGAGTGAGTTCAGCTGATTGCATTCCTGTATTTTAGAGAGGTACAACTATTAAGTCAATTAATTCCCTTTACCTAGCTATTAGCTCCTGAAATTAGGACACTGTACTAATTAATGAAAAACACTTAAGAATGCATAAAGCATTCTTTTTCAAGCTTCTACCTAGCAAAAATTTCTTCTTCAGAAAAAAAAAAAACACGAAGGAAGAGTGTGTGTAGAATGTGTGCGAGGACTTGATTAAATGGATTTCAGTTAAAGAGAGACCAATTCCAGATAATTTAGATGCTGAAGAGCTACCTGCACTTCCATTGTTTTAACTATAATTGATTTTAAAATACTTTGATGCTGACAAAAGGAACTGTCTCAAGGGAAATGGTAGCTCAGTGAGTTATCTCAGAACTGTTACTCCCAGGGCTGTAGAAAAAGGCCTCGAGACAAATGAAAACAGCTTTGTTGCAAAAATCAAAAAGGAAACAGGAAAAAGGCAAAAACTAAGAAAATCCCAGATAACCTTGTTTTCTTTTTAGTCTAAAAATTTCAGCTCACTTAAAACTGGGTTTGTTCAGTAGTTTTAAAGTATCTCCAAGTATAAGATATTTGATATTTTATTCAAATCCTGCATTATATCCTCTGAAAAGACAGTGCTAGCACATATATTCCTTCAAAACATTAATACAGCAGAAATAAAGCTTCGAAGTTGAGATTTACAGGGAGGCTCATTACATTGCAAGTTAAAAGACAAATAAGAAATAATAATAATAAAAAAAAACCAGCACCTTCTTTGCTGCATTTTTAATATTTCACCTAACAGTTCGACAAATAAAAAATATTTCACAAAAAACTGACGTCTGCTATTTTCAAATTGCTGGCCACACCTGGATAGGACTAAGATACTCACCCAAGTAAGGTTTCCAATGTACAAGGCAATTCTCTTTCCAGTATACGTGTAGACAACATTTGGTGCAGCTCCTTTACCTACATCGTCTCCAACTGAAGGTGGGAGAGAATCCATGTAGTCACGATCTTCTGGGGCATCTCCATTATTGGCAGACGGAGAGATTACATCATCATACAAATCAATCTGATCATGTCCGCCGTACTCAGCTTCCTAAAATACAGGAAGCACCTAGGTTATATTTAACATTAAACACTTATGTGAAACAAAATAGTCTGACAACTGCTGCTTTCCACAGACACAGTTCGACCCAACACCTACACAACGTTCGTACTGAAAAGCAAAGCTGCAACTTCATCCATATTTAAATAAATAAAATCCTTACGTCTTCTGCCATATTCCAAGCTGATAAAACCAACAAAAATACATCTCCAGCAACTGCTTTGCACTGCAGCACTCTTTATCTAGTAACACAGGCAGAAAACTAAAAAGCTCTGCTCCCAGAATTACAGACATGAGCAAGTACGAGCACCGTGCAAAGCAAAAGGCTACTGTCAACTGGCAACTGTTTTCATGTAAACACTTGGTAAAAAGAAAAGATCAAACCTTAAGTGGTCTGCACTGATGAAATTCTGTACTTCAGATTTCTACTGCATTTCTAATTTGATTTTTATCTCCTCATTCACAGACAGAAAGGATGGAATTCTATGTCATTAAATTTAATAAACTACTGGGTTTGTGTGCATTATATGTCTGTTTATTCCTAGGCTACAGAGGAACTATTCTACAACATCAAGTCTGCCTCTGGAACACTCTGATTTGAGCAGAGTATCATGGGATTTTGGAGTGAATCACCCCATTCCTCAGGTTGGTACAGTTTACAGCACAGTTTTGTCCAAGTGAACTAGATTCCTACCAGGGGGAATAGAATTGTGAATTTATTTACAAAAGCTCTGCTTCATGTGATCAACAACTGCATACTACCTGTTCAATGAGAACAGATGAGTCAAAAAGTGGTCCTCCTTTGAATTGTAAGTCAGGAAGAAGTATTTGGTCCAAAAGATCGGAGTAAACTTAGCCTGAGGCAGACCGTGTAAGCAATGCATTATAAACAAATAAACAAACAACACACTTCCTATGATGCTTTCCATTTCATACACTTGCATTCATCATACATCAGAGTGGTCCAGAGGAGGCCAAGAGGATGATGAGAGAGCTGGAACACCTCTCCTGTGAAGGAAGGCTGAGAGATCTTCTCTAAGCTAAACAAACACAGAAGAGGCTCCAGGGAGATCTCCTTTCCAGTACTTGAAAGGGGCCTACAGGAAAGCTGGAGAGGTACACTTTAGCAAGAAGTGTAGTAACAGAACAAGGGGTAATGGCTTTAAACTCCATCTAGTCTGAACCTACCTTCTTACAAAGAAGAAATTCTTCACAATTAGCATGGTGTGGCACTGGCACAGACTGCTCAGAGGAGCTGTGGTGTCCCATCCCTGGAGGTGCTCAAGGCCAGGCTGGGTGTAGGCCTGGACAGCCTGAGCTGGTGGGTGGCAGTTCTGCCCACCGTACAGGCTTGGAACTGATAGTGCTTGAAGGTTTTTTCCAACCCAAACCACTCTGTGATTCTATGATATTCAACAGTGATCAAGTGCCACAGTGGGACGTTGCTATCCTAGCAATCACTTATGACAAAGCAGTGCAATTCATCCCGAAAGAAAGGCACCATCTCTATTTGTACTGACAGGAAGGCAGGCCACTATTGCTCCCTGAAGTTACTGAGAAAGCTTAGGAGAGTGTTTCATGTTAACCTTCAAAGCTTTTATATTGACTTGCAAAAGCTGCTTTGCCATATTCAGAGGTTACAACTTCAAAAGTCCACAGAGCACTCCTGGACTCATCCATAGTCGTACAGAACAGAAACTGCCTCACCAGATTTTGATATCAGATATTTCAGTGGCTGTCATCTTGCGAGTTTGTATCTAGAATCCCACATAAACATCCTCGACAGAGTAACTCAGAGTAACAGATACGGTGACTGGAGAGGATCAGTGTGGATGCCACAGAAAACAAACTGCAAGGCTAGCAGTCTCGGTTGAAAACTAAATATATCCACAGTCATCATCAGATGATCAGCTCTTCCGAAAATATGAAAACATTCATTATCAACTGCTATTCTTAGAGAGGATATCACTAAAATAAATAAAACCAGATATGCAAGTTTGGGCTTCGTCAGTCGAGTAGGTTTGATCCTCACTGGACTGCACTGGCCCAATACACAACACTGAACTTCAACTGAAAATTAATGTCTTCCAAAATAAGTTTATCATCACTAAATTAATGCAGTTCTGTGTTTTCACTCACTCTGTTCAGTTCTCCACCTGATTTCTCATATCATTGTAATTAATGAAACTAAGGTCAGAGAACTGCCTGGGACAGGCCGAAACATGCTATCTTTTGTTAAGAGTGATGTTACAAGGCAATGAAGGAAATACTCTACTAAATGTGTAGCGATTCTTGCCGTTCATGTGTGTAGCTGATGACTTGAGGAAAGAAGAATGCAGTCTTGGTGGACAGATCCAAACAAGCAGCCACCAGTATTATGGCAGATGTACACTATCCTCTATCCATGAGAAGGCTGAGGTCGGCACTGCCAAGATACCACCTGGAACAGACAGTCTGCAGCTCTGCTGCACTTCCTCAATGGCGAGAAGCAATTCTAAACTGGATTGCGTTTCTGTTCCATAGGCTTTCAGATCACCATCAAAGCAGAGATAATTCACAGGGCAGTGTAGGTTGTACCCAACTTTTCCGGGGCCTAAACTGTCTGATGTCTTAATTTGAATCAATAAGGACGCGGCCAAAAACCCAACACTGCTCACTAGAATTTCTTCTTACATTGAGCTGGTTTTGCAGCAAGCATGGAATGTGATGGCTCAACAGCTGTTACACAAGATCCAATAACCCTTCCTCCTTCACATGCGTACCATGGAAGCTCACAGAAACACACCCTTCTTCCCTAGATGTAGATGAACAAGAAAAAGAACCCAAGCAGCCTTACTTCTCTAGTCTTAGCTGTTTCAACAAATGTTCCACCCATATCACAAATTGTTTTTGACGTCTTCCAACTTCCTTGGTCAAGAGAAAGCCATCAAAGCATGACAGGATTTCTGCTCATCGTCATGTGCATTCTTACAGTTAAACATCCTACAATAAAAGCCAGCACCATCACTGTTACTCCTCCTATACCCAAATGAGAGCAGCAGCGTTTCCACAGATCATGCTTTAACAAGATCTCTGTCTGATCTGATCCCCACCCAGAAGTGGGCTTGGGTGAATAGAAAGGTTAATGGAAAGATACACTGTCAAAAACTCATCCCAGACTAGCTGTTAAGCTTCCAGTTACTCCCTTCCCCTATATCTCCTATTTTAATCACTGCTTGCAGCATTTTGCAACATTCAAGTAGTAAAGACAAACACATGGAGCATCATGGTCACAAGCAGAAGGGATAAGTTAAAAGTGTTAGTTTGTTTTGAAACCTAGCGCCCTACTCTTGCACAAGGCAGAAAACACTCCCACTCCCCTTAAGAAGGAAAACAGTTGTGGGCTTTTTTAGCGGGAGGGGGTAACATTTCTTTAAGCTGTACTTCCAACTGAGATTTGCTTCTTCACCATTTGAGAGTCAAGTGCTGAACTATATCCCCAAGAAGACATTAAAAAAAGGATGAAATTTCATTTAATTTTTAAAATAATTTTTAAGTACTTAATTATTAAAAAGCAAATTATTCACTTTCTCCTTTACCACTTTTTCAATTCAAAGTTATAGTACATGCAGTCCAAAACTGCATGTGGATGTTAACAACCTCACTTTAAAAACATCAGCAGGTTCTAAAAAATAATAATAATAATAAATCACAAGTTGAAGAAATAGGGAAAAGTCTTTTGGGTTTTCATTAGCTGTCCGAGTGCACAAATGAACTGGAAGAAAACAACAACCCTTGATGTTTCCAAAATAGCACTCAGCCTGTGGTGGACAAGTTAGTTAGGCCACAAGACTCCCATTAACTTTACAGGCCCAGATGTCTGCAGCACTACCAGCAGCACACAGATAACATCTGAGCAATCTGATCCCTTGGCAAATGCAAGAATTAAGAACTCACACATGGTCGAAGGTGTAAAGGAAGTAAAGGAAGTGAAGGTAGTATCACTGTTTGCACTGTAGCAAAGCTAACAGGCGTCAGCTGAGATGGTCTCAGTTTTCTTTGTAGCATGGTATTTGCAAATAACAAAGGTTACCTCTTGCCCAGGGCTCTTTCAGTAGACCAAGGCAACCATGGAAAACCAACCTCACATAGCAGTAAGGCATCTTACACATACACACACAGCCAGCTTACACTCCTCGTGTCCAAGACAATACTGCCCTTCTAAGTTAAAATCTATCATTCCACAACATGCCCATCACCTCCGAGGAGGGGACTGCCTTCCTGACACGATGGCTGGTTTTAGTAAGCAGTTTTACACAACCTCTAAGTGATAGCCTTTCTTATTTATTAAACAAAAAATATTTTTGTGTTCTAGACAAGAAATTGAGAGAGAAACACATTCCTAAGAACCTGCAGCCACGGTGGCTCCCACATATTAAGTCTCTCAGCTGCTTTCTCCATCTAAACCACTTTCACTACTGAGCTACAAAATGCAAAGTCAAAGCTTTTTTATTTCTAGTTTGCTAGTATTTAACTACTGAAGTAGAACTCTTCAAGGCATGTTTAGAGAAATCCATTATGCAAGCATTAACAGAGTATAAACAAAACAAGCATTTTTTTCCACAGCATTAAAATAAAATGTACTTCTGATCAAGGACGGGATATAAAACAGTGAAACAAACATACACACGCAGGTAAAAATAGTACTGTTCACGATGGTGGAAAATGTTAAGGTAGTGTAGTATGTTTTTTTTTGTTTGTTTGTTTTTAATTTAAACAGTTTATTTAAGAGCATGTGTGTGTATTCATACATAGGAAAATAAAACTCAGGGAAAAAGAAAACCAATCAGAACACGAGAAAGCTTTACAAAGTATGGTGGTCACACCTCCAGCAGTAACCCAGTTTGCTGGCTAAAAGGGCAGGAACTGATGGGAGACACATTGAGTAAAGCATTAAACACAAAGGACACAATTATGATGAACAACAGGTTAATGAAAGGGGAAGAGGCAACACAGGTACGTACAGTTTTGAAGAGCAACAGATGAAAAGGGAAAGTTGTGTTTTCACTGCAAAAATGTGACTTCAAGTCCAAACAGCCAGCTCTTTGCAACCTGCAGTTGGCTGCAAGACAGTTCTCAGTTTTTGTTTGGTTTAGCCAGTCTGTAAACCTGGGGTGTGGGGTCTTTACTTCAGCCTTATAATCCGTACTTCATTTAGTACCAATCAAGCGGAACATCCTCCCACCTCATGGAAGCAGGCATAAAACAAATCCCCAAAGAGCTGCAAGGATGGGCACACTGAGGCCCAGAGCAGGACAGAGCAACGAAGGGAAGCTCATTCAGCCACAAATCCTAGAAGACCTATTTCCTACAAATACTAAACTTCTGTCCCAGCTTTGCTATAAATATAGATATATTATTCTTGGAAGAATGAAAAAGCTATAGTTTTCAGTGCCTGTTACTGACAAAACTAATGGAGAGGGTTCCTACAGTCCAACAAGTCAACACAGCAACACGCAATTCAAGAGCAGTATGCTGTTTTACACATAAAACAAATTCTCATTAGAAATAAAGCATAGCATAAAATGTCTGTTAACATAAATTACAATCAAACTGCCATCATTTTCTCCTTACAGCGTTTGACAATTGTCATCTTCACCCCTCCACAGACATGCTGAACCATAAGTCCTCTACCTTATTAATTCAAGCTGTCAGCCTCAAATCAGAAACCCTGAACAGAGGTTTCTACAGGTCTCATCACAATGGCATCAGAATTAGAGGTAGCAGCGCTGTAGGTGGTAACAACTGGCTTTTGTTCCTGCTCTGCAGAAGGAAATGGAAAGGGCAGAGGTGTCAATCTCTGCCGGTCTAACTTTCTATTTTAATGTAATACAGTTCAAATGAGTAGGTTCCGAGACAACACGAAAAGTCACAGAACTCAAGCTCGGAAAAGAATAAACTGAAAAAAAATTAACAAAAAATGCCAAGCTGAAGAAAATCCAGCAGTAGCCTCTTCTCACTTCTCTTTTATATTCTACCCTACAGTGCTCACAAACCAAGGAAGCATGAGATTGCATCCCTAGCAGGACAGCAACTGAGGTGACTACAGAGAAGAGAGCTGCAGGAACCCCCACTGCTGCAAAAAGTAAAACCACAAGCCTCTCCTCAACTGTGCCATTGGGATTCCGAGCAGCACAGCTACAGGGAATATCTGAACCAAGCAGTTCCTCAGTCGAGGGAACTGCTTCAAGTTAGTTTCAAGCTACCCCCACGTTCTGCTCTGACAATCCCTGTCTGCACTAAGGTTATAGCTACAACCTGTACCACTCTGAAGTCTTCCCTCTGTGTGAATTTGCACCAACACTATAGGATTCAAATTGTTTCTTCTGAAAAACTTGGTTTGTTATCAGTTTTTTATGCGGAACTGACTAACACAAAACCAAAGCTGGTACAGAAGCTGCTGATATAGAATCATAGAACAGCCTGGGCTGGAAGAAACCTCAAAGGCCACGTTTCATGCTGCGTGGTATTTGTGCAGCAGCTTGCCCCCATGTAAATACATGCAATGGGTGTTCAGCTGTCAGGGCGAAACCTGCACATGTGGACAAACCAAATGCACATTGCTCCCCCTTGTCATCTGCTCACCCAGGATAGCATCCCTGAATGGCATGCTTTCACGAGATTACTAATCTAAATTAATTTATTAATAAATACTGAAAGAAATAAAGTTTCCTGGGGCAGTTACAAGTTGCTAGCAGCATTAGCTGCGAGTCCTCTACCCTGCTGTGCTCTGCTCCATGCAGGCAGCACGCTGGGAACCCGTGAACGTGGGGCTGTCCCTGGCAGCTCCATTCTGGGGCAGGAGCAACGCAATCTGGGGCAGCACCCGCACACAGGGCAGACAAACCCGACAGGAACACCGCCTTTTGTTGGGAATGGCAGAACGCGACTTCTGCGGAAAGGCGAGTGAAAATGAACCAAGGAAGTCAGTGAGCAAGCCAGGAAGTCCTGCGCGCTTCACCGCCACTTCCTCACCCAAATAAATCCCCTCCGCTCACTTAATAGCCCGGGCAGTGCGGGCAGAGGCGGCAGCACACGAGGCCGCGCTCCTTCCGCCTCCCGAGGGGCCGCCGCTCCTCCCGCGCTGCGAACAATGGCAGCGCTCCCCGCCGCCGCCGGGAAGGGGCCGCTCTCCTGGGCCGCAGCGACAAGGAGAGGAGAGCGGGAGGGAAGGCGCTCGCCCGCGGCCTGCCTGCCTCCCTCCCGCCCCCGAGCACCGCCGCTCCCCGCCCGGCCCAGGCCCGGGCCTGAGGCGCGCCGTCCCGTCCCATCCCGCCCCGCGGAGCGCCCTGCGGCGGCGGCCGAACAATGGCGGCGCGGCCCCGCGCGGAAGGCCCTGCAGGCGGCGCGGCGGAGAAGGCGGGCGAGGAAGGAAAGGAAAGCGAAGGGAGGAGGGGCCGGGCCGCGCCAGCCCGTACCTGGTTGAACTCCTCGCCCACATCGGCGTAAATGTCGATGTGGTCCACACCGTCCGCCATGATCCCGCCCGGCCGCGCCTCGGGCCGCCGCCAGCCGCGCCCGGCTCCGCCGCCGCTGCCGGGAGTGGGGAAGGTGCACGCGGCGTCACTTCCGAACCAGGAGGGGGAACTTCCGGCGGCCGCCGCTTCTCGGGGGGCCGCTCCGCCCTGCCCGCCCTCTCGGGGCCGCCCCGGGCGTGAGGAAAGCGGGGCCGCGCTCTTCTGGGTCCCGGCGTTCCCCCTGCGGGCCCGGGCTGGGCCGCGGCGCGATGTGCTACGCGCGCCCTCGGCTCCCGGAGCGTAGCGCCGTGCGCCCTGTTCTCTGTTGGACGTGGTGTTGCACATCCGAAAATAAAGCTGCTCTCAGACTGAAGAGCCTTAAACAGCGTTTTCAGATGGATTGACGATTTCTTTTAACGTGGGTGGGAGTGCTTCCCAATCCCTGGATTGGCATCCGTGTCTCAGAGCATCCATGCTTCTCGCTGGGTCCAGCACCCGCACAGATGCCTCGATGCCCTCACAGTATATAGTTCTCTTTGAAATGAAAGCCTTGTCTTTTCCTTCCAGAAAAGAGGTGAAAGATCAATGGATATGCTGTGGAGCACTCAGGCCGACAGTCCTGCTGTGCCTTGGGCATGGAGATGCTCAGGTTGTCCCTGGAGTTCTCGTCCAGTTTGTACACACACAAACACACACAAGCACACAAAGTTGTTATCAGGTGTAGACTGCTTTTGTTGTTTCCAGGTGTTAATAGTTCTGGAAACCAGAAATCCTTCAGCTGGGTTTGTTCTCAGCTGTACTGGGCTTGCCTGATAGAGAAACTAAGAGCTCCCTTACTCTTTGGAAAAGTTCAGAATACCACCTAAAGAAACATTCGTTAAGGTGCTTCCAGACATTGTTTGAGTAAGGAGATTTAAATAGGTTCACGTCTGCTTGATCATTAACTTATTACTGAACAACATGGAGCACTTCAGCATGATACTTCTGTCCCTCTGTCCACGATGGACAAAATTGCTGAAGGAAAATTAACCCTTCCTATCCTGACAAGAATTCAGGGGAGATGGTGAGAAGGAACTCTTCACTGAGAGCGTGGTCAGGCACTGGAATGGGCTGCCCTGAAAAGAGGCCAGCATCACAAGCTGACAGAGTTCAAGAAGTATTTGGACAACGCTGTCAGAAGCATGGTTTGAATATTGAGGTGGTCCCGAGTGGAGCCAGGAGCTGCCCTCAGTGATCCCTGTGTGTCCCTTCCAACATGGGATATTCCAGGATCCTGTATTTCTGTGTTAGGTTGTATGCAACTGAATGTTTTATGTGCATCTGAATACCTTATGAAAATTGAACATAGATTGTAATTATGTTTCAAAGGGCAAGGTGATTAAAGAATGAATGATAAAGTCATTATGCTTGCCTCTGAAACCACCTCAGGGATCGCCACTAGCGTTTGAAGGAGTCTCCAGGGGTCTTTGAAGAGACAGGAAAATGCATTGCCTATTCTTTGCTCTGTGAGAGAATGGAGAGTAATAAGTGGAGCCCTTGGACTCCTGACCCCATGCTGTTTTTCTGTGCTCAGAAAGCCTCTCCACTTTGGAGCCTTTGTAAATAGATTCAGTAATTTATTGCACACAGACATGTACAGAATTTAGTATGATTATTTTTGTTCTTGTATACATACCATTAAGCAAATTCTGTAAACAATGTAGGAGACTAAATATCATGCAAGCTGTTCTGTTTATTTTCTGCTATGTTTTCATTCTTTTCATGAGTAGACTCAATAAATATGTCTTCAACTTTCTTGTAGTCAGCAACATCTTTATGAATTATTCTCTCTCCATAGAGGAAGAGATGATCTATTCCAGTGAAAATGTTAATGCTTTGTGCTTTGTGCACATCAGAATCATTTAGACCACATGTTGCCTTCTCCCAGTAAAATTCATCAGGCTGAGGTAGTGTGGGAGCTGAAGCAGAAGCGTGGTCATGGGAATGTACTTGGTGGCATTCCCAGCCTAGTCTGGGAGGTGAGTCCTTGTGAAGTTTGCAGGGGACAGCAAGTGACTGCATACCTTCCAGACCTATCTCTGAACAAGAGAGCATGCAGATGAGCACGTGCCCTCCCTTAGTTTTTCTTTCACACTGGGTTGGCTTCCATCTGATAGCAACAGCTGGAGCTTTCTTCCTATCAGAAGTGGGAGGAAAAAGGGGCCCTGGCAGCTATACATAAGAAAGTGACCCATGCCTTAAGTCTGTGTTTCTCATGGATCCCCAAGAGCCTATTTACTTGTATATTGCTCCTTTAGTCTCTGGTGTTGTAATGATGCAAATTCAAGCCTAATCCTGATTTTAAATGTAAAAGCAGCAGCTGGTGCTGCTGAGAGCATCACTACACATGCCTCACCTGCTCGCAGACCACTGTGCTCTCTTCCCCAGAGCCCTTCAGGTCCCCTCTCTGAGGATGTAAACTGCTGCAAGACAATGGGGAGGAGAAGGCTTTTCCACCCACTTTCATTGTATGTAATTACTTCAAAATACATTTAAATGTACTCCTTTTGCTAAGCATGGCAGAAACAGTTTCAATAATATAGCAGTTTTTAAAAGTAATCTGTTTTTGCTAACATCAACACATGAAAAATATCCTTTTATATTAAAAAAAAAAAAAGTGAGAAATTTTCCTGAGGAATCAAGACTGAGAATGGTACGTGAATTTTCAAGTATACTATTCCTGCAGTAGTGATAAAGACAACAAAGTGATAACCTAAACAGTTCAATAAAAGGCTGCATAAATCAGGGTGGTACTCAAAATCAGAAGAGGTCTCAACCTAGTTGAGACGGACAATGTATGCTTTGTTGTATAAACTTATGTCCTAGCTATGTTAGTCCAATGGCACTGAATATATGTTTTGTTTGTTCAGCTGTAGTTCTGCAGCTTTTGATCTTTCCAAAGCTGCCTGGAGCCATTGTACAAAGCACTTTTATTGTTTTGTTTTGTTTTGTTTTGTTTTGTTTTGTTTTGTTTTTCTCCCAGTAAAATAATCCAAATGGTAGAAGACCATACATCTCCAGTGGAAATAAATTTGTCTTTTCCACTGAAGTGCCCCGGTTTATAAAACCACACAGAGAGCAACTGAGATAAGTAAATAAATAAATAAATAAAGTGCAAATGGGCACAAATCCTTGTTTGGGTCTTTGCTTTCAAAGGCTAAAATTTCAGGTTTTATTTCTGGTAACTGCTGTGCCCAAGCAAAGGTAGCAGCAACCCATGCAGGAACAGAGGGAGTATTTCCTCCTCACAGTTAGGCTGGATTAAGTCTAACATGAAACTGCAATGAAAGGGCATCTGCAAGACCTTCTGCTGACAAAGCTGCTGTAGGAAAATAGCAGGTGGCAACCCTGTCCACAGCAGGGAATTGGAGCTTGCTGATCATAAGGTCCCATCCTAGCCAAGCCATTCAGTGATTCCATGGTGTCTTGCCAGATTTGCTGTTTTATAGGTATTCAGTTCTGGGCTCAGAGTTTCATTGTTTTTTCACGCTGCACCTGCCCATCAGTCTGCTCACTCTCTTCTTCAGCTGCACAATCTGTAGTTCAGGACCAGGTTGCAAATTATGGGGTATCAGGAGATGATTCACAAATGGCATGGATTTCCCAACCCACAAGGCAGGTATGCGTATTGGAAAAAGCAATTACAGTGTGAGAGGTGATAATAAAGTTTGTTACCCCATTTGAATCCACTTTGATGTAAGCAGTTAGCAGAAGGCTCAGTTAGATTCAGGAGTGTGATATTTGATTTTCAGCCTTAAAAATCAGTTTGTTTAAAAAAAAAAACTCTTGTAAGTTCATCTGAATTAAAAAAATATATCTATCCACGGGTCCCATGGGTTGCTGGGGTCATTTTCTGCTACTGTGTTATAGAAAAAGAAAAGGGAGGAGAGGAGGTTGGACAGGTAAAAGCCACAGCAAGGTGTGGAGGAGTGTATCTGGGAAGAAAAGTATGGGGAAGTGATTGGGGCTTGGCTGAAAGCGTGAGAAGCAAAGAGGCTATGTGGATGCAGTGGTACAACGAAGTCCTAAATAATACCATGCCATTGCACTCTGCACATGAGGCATGGTGCCCTACCCATCTGGCTGGGAGCAGGTATCCCAGATCCCTACTGTAGTACACCAGCACCACAGCAACTCTCACTTGCAGTGGGACACATCTCCAGCCACAGAGAAATGGGGAGAGAGAGAAAGTGTGAAACCAGGGGGCAAAGCTTTGGAATATACACCCCCATGCACAGAGGTAGCCAGCAGGGCCTGGAGGTGTCAGGACTGTGACACACCTGCATCTTTACAGGAATGCCATGAGGAACAGATGGTCCCCTGCATCTGTTCTGTGCTTCAGAGATCTTCCTTCCAACATCCCAGCACTACATCCCCTGTAAGTTGCCTGAGACAGGGCTGCTGGGCTCACAGGCGGATTTGGCATCAACGTGCTGCAAAACTACTGCAAGAGCTCTCCCGGCAGCTTCTTCCTGCCCTGCTTGTCAGAGTGGAGGGGACTTGCCCCAGAGGTGGAGCTGGCAAGCCCTGCCAACATGATAATGACACATGCACCCACTGCAGGACTAAGGTTTGTCTTTAAAAGGAAGCAAAAGGAAGCATCTAAGCAGAATTTAGAATATTAATGTGTGCTCTGGTGACCTGACACCATCAGACTTACTATCAGAATATTGTTATACAGCAAATTCATATTTTTCAAGGCCATTCTCAAGGAGTGTTTTGGTGTTGAGGTGTTGATTTCAGTTCTCTAAATAGAATATACTTTTGCTGTTAACAGCTTAGTGGCAGAGAGTATTCCTTATTCAGACCAGGTTTGTTTCATTAGGAGTATAACATATTATTTTATGAATAAATAGTTTTCATATGCAGTAATTAACTCCTGGTTTGTAAGGGATTTTGACAGCTCAACTTAATTTCATGTTACAGAAGGTACACCAAAGACTCACCATTATTTTGCATTTTTCCAACACTTGACATCCGAATTTACTACATGCTTTACTAACGTTAGTGTATTTTCATTAACATTCTCCCTTGTAAGTTAGCTAAGTATATGATATTTATTTTAATAAGTAAGAAATATTTTAGTTCAAATCTCCAAATGCACCTACTGGATCTATGAGGATCTCTTATCCAGAGTGCTAGACAGTACAGCTGGCATGCTGATAAATCAAGGTGGATAAATGCTGATAGAATTTAGTGCCTTCACATATTTGAGCTACACAGAATGAGTGGACATCTTAAAAAACATTGTTTTTTCTTTCCTGAAGGTGTGAGGTCATAACATATAACCAAAGCATACAATAAAAAGAATAAAATTCAAGAAATATTGGAAGAGCAATTCAAAGAATGAAAATAATAACGAAAATCATATAGTTTGATGATTTTTTAATGCAAGTAAGTAAATACGAACTCCAGTTTTGTATTTGAAAGCCATCTGGAATGACTGAAGATGAGAAAATGGTGCGAATAGATGAGAATCTATATTAGATTCTTATAAAGGGTGATATCATCCCCATGTTCATCTAATACCCCATTAAAACATAAAAGCAAAGGAAAAGTGTTGACAGCTGTAATTTTATTTCTTATGTGTATCTTTATTCCTTTTGTTTGCCCTTTTAAAGTAGAAATAGACATTTTATTCTGGATTGAGCAGAAATATATGAGCAGCGATGGAAAGTTGCGGAGACAATGTAATAAATGCATAATTGTGCTTCAGGTAGGTATGCATCTGTGAGTCATTTTGCATTGAAATGGAAATCAAACATGAAAGGAAAAAAAGGAAAGCAAGAGAAATCAGAAGAGCAGGATCAGGAAATGTGAGGTTTGTCAGCAGATATAAAATGGCTCTAATGGCTGTTTCTATGGCAACTAAAAATGAATGGCTCTGAAGATAAATCCAGTCTTTTTCCTCAGCAGGGAAATTAACACTGCTGCCTGTTGTCACACTCTCCAGACGACATGCTTGGCTCCAGTCTTGAGCAGGTGAAGATCATTTCACAGCGGTGACCTGCACTAACTTCTGCAGACAAGGACAGGCCCCTGGCAGAGTTTTAGCCAGGCCACAGAGCAGCTGCAGATCCTGCTGCACCACCAGGCACCCTGACAGCAATGAAGCTTGGCAGACCATGGCGAACCAGGTCAGAGCATGGTCTGGCTCCAAATGACCTCGGCAAGAACAATAAGATTACATGAGGCCATGTGAGCCTTTGTGTGAGCAGGTGGGAGCTGAGGGGCCAAGCACACCTGGGGATGGGTTGCTGGGTCTGGGAAGGGTAGCGTGACCTCTTTGGTTGGCAGTTCTGCTTCCTCTGCTTTCAGACACCTATGAAACTATGCCCTTGCTTAGCACCTCAGTCTGCTATTTGGTTTGTTAAAGGTCTTTTCCAGAAGTTCTGGCACCTTACCTAATGAAAAATGGCCGTTTTATTTTCTTTTATTTTCTTTTTTTTCCTTTTTTTCTCCCAGTTATGTGTATTATAAGTGTACTGAACAAAGACTTTCAGAGAAGAGTGACTTTGGTTATGTGTTTTCACATAGGCATACTGAAATTTAAGAAGAAATTCTTTACTCACAGAATGGTGAAACACAGGCACAAGCTGGCACAGGCTGCCCAGAGGAGCTGTGGTTGCCCCATCCCTGGAGGCACTGAAGATCAGGTTGGATGGGGCCCTGGGCAGCCTGAGCTGGTGGGTGGCAGTCCTGTCCACGGCCAGAATATCAGAACTAAATGATCTTTAAGGTCCCTTCCAACTTAAGCCATCTATGATTCAGTGATTCTGTGAAACTCGCAGCATCAAACACAACTGGCTAAAATGGAATTAAATTCTTAGAAGGTCTAATGTGGGACACAACCAACTTGCAGCAAGCTTTTTGTTAGATGACCTCTCAGTGAACTGTAGTATCATGTGTTTCTTTAAGGCTTATTTTTCATTGCTCAATAAAAATTCCAACAGAAGAATCATTCACAATACCAGAAAGAAGGAGAACATACAGTGCAATTCTCTGGAAAGAGGTAATTAGCTGACTGTAAATCTCCTGTCTTTGCAGTACAACTGTCAGCTGCAAAGCAGCCTGAGGAAGCAGAAGAGAAACTGCTTTAAAGAGGTAGGTATCAAAAAGAACAGAGATCCAGCTCCACTAACCTGAGACACAAAGGAGCAGGGGCTTGTGTCTGATTTCATGTTCAGTGATGTAATGAGGTGTGAACTGCAGCTGCAAATCCACCTAACTTGTAAGGTGATGAATACATTTTTTAGGAAGAAATGAAGTGATACTTGGCTGCAGATTAAGTCGACTAGTGGATCTTGTCTGGCGTGTGAACAGTAAGCAGAGCGTACAAATGCTGGCTCACTCTCCAGTGTGAAGATCTCTTTCTTTGCACTAAGAAAACTAAAGGCTGACAAGAAATGGTACTAACACCTGTTTATTCATAGTTGTATATAATGTATTTATAAATTTTCATCAGTGTAAAGGGTCTCTAGAACATATGTACTTCTGCTCTAACAAGAATATAGAAAATGAGGCACTTGTAAGTCACTAACTACTCTACAGGGCTGTCCTGACTTCAGCAGCATAAGAAACATCTGGGCTGCAAAACTGAATAGTGTGTTAGCTGTCGCCATCCTAAGATCTGTCTGTCTCCCAGTCATGATACAAACAAGCCAGAAGGCTCTCTCCACATCTGCTTGAGTCAGGGAAACTGTCTCTAACTAGAATTAAGTGTGTCTCCAGTGTGTTGCAAGTGTCTACACAAAGACAAAGGTTTCACCCCTGGTTCTACCTTTATGATCTCATTGCAGGCAGTACTGTCAGTGTCCTCTAGTATTTACTAGAATTCACTAGGGCACTGGGGAAGAATATATATGGAAATGTACAGCTTTGCATGCCTGCTGTAGGGCGCAAACTTCAACTCTGTGGCTTCTTTTGGGGGAGGCAGGAGGTTAATGTTAGCAAAGAGTGCATTTAATAGTACAGAAAAAAATCACTGTTGCAGTGGTTCAGGGGAACAATTCATCTGCTATGGAAGCCTCTCCAACAAAGTCACTCTCAAAAGTTACAAAAGAAGCTGTGACAGCTCCAAACCTGTCAGGCACAGGAAAATCTAACAGCAGCAAAAAATTCCTTCTCATTCAGTATTTAAAAACTGGCTTTTTTTGACCATTCTGATCCCCAAAGTAATAGTTATAGCTCCTCAAAAGGCCGTTTTTGTAGTCTTTATGTTTGTTTAGTTTCCTAATAGTGCATTCTAACTGTGTTTTTATCTCTGGACGTCCCTTCAGTTTTTATTCATAACTGATAGTATTTTGTATGCTTCTGAGCTCGTAGCTTGATTTGATTTCAATTGCAGTGGAAAGTATTGAAAAATATGCCCGAGACTGTCTATGGCCATTACTACAGTAGATGGCACTACAACTTAAGTCAAACAAGCAAGTCGGCTGAGCTGGGATCTTACAACCCTCCAAATAATAGGACTCTTTGTTGCACTTTTAAAGAACATTCCAACCGACAAAGTAAGGATCAGGACTTTGGCATGCATCTGTGCTGGGGCCAAATTCCAATTTTAAGGTTTTCAGGTCAAATTATTTCCTTAGGAAAACTCTGAATCATGCATTTGCATAATAGTTCTTTCTATCTGCTTGCATTTCTTCAGTTTTTTTTTCTCTGTTCCTCACATTATTTCACCTGCAAGAAAAAAGCAAAAACAAAAACATATATCTTGTTTTCTTCATTGAATTCTGTGAAATTTTTTGGATTATTATTGACAACATACTGATCTAATCTTGCTATCAATCATCCCTTGCTGTAATTTGTGAAGATCACATCCTGGAGTGATACCACACATATTCTATATTTCATATATCTGAGCTAGAACTCGCACCTGACTTTTTTACCCATAATATTGGTGCACCCTAAAATGATTTACTGTTTCTACTCTTGTAAAATCTCGGGAGGTAAGATAGAAATACTTCCAAGTAAAAAGCCAACAGACAGCTAAGCCAAATAGCTTCACTTCATTCTCGTAGACACTGTGTTACATTGAGTACTTCAATTTTATATGGAATATGTCTACATTTCAGATGAACATAAAGCACTTTTTTTTTGCATCCCTTTTAAGCAAAACAGTCCACATTCTTCTACACTGTTGTTTAGGCTGTTGTGGTGTTCTGCAGCCCTAAGACCTGACCTGAAATGAGTCTTAATATTAAGTCCTATATACTTTGGGAAGGGCCATAAATACTGAAGATTTGAAATAAAAATGTTTGCTTTAGGGAAGCCAAGGGCATTTGTACATGTTTCCAGCATACTGAAAAAACTCACAGAGCTTTAAACAATTCTCTTCCTTCATAATGATTTTAAAATACAGACTGAATAACTCCAAGGAGAAGAGAAAGAAGTTATTCGTCACGAAGGCTTAAGAGATGTAAACATTCCCATGTGTATCGTTTGATTGTTCAGTGTGTACTGAAATTCAGCTGTGGCAGCTACCGCATTCCAACAGGGTCATAACTTTCTTCAGGATAATTTTGGATATGTATGGACTCTTGTTTCTTCAGTAATACATAGCCAAAATAAAACTGTATTTTGAGGTACAAAGTTTTTGGATTATGTTCAGGAAGAATCTTTGGTATAATTTACATCTTCTTAATTGGAGGATGTCACATTCAAAAGAAAATGAAGGAAACAGCCTAAATAATTTCATTTTACACTACAAAAAAAAGTTTTTTTCTCAGTGGATCTAACTAGGCTGGAGATACTTGCACCTTTATCACAATATTGGCTTTAATGGAGGAGCAGTGCAGGGAGGACCTGGTATTCTTTATGGTATTTCTTGACATGCATATGTCTATGTTTGCCAGAGTAGTTATGCTGCTAGTAGTCTTTCCTACAATACACAGGCGTGTTTTTCTAATATTAAAAAATAAATAAATTAAAGGATTAAAAAAAAAACGAGCTGAATCTGGAAAGTCATGAAGAACAAGGAGCTGCTGCCTTAGGAATATTATTAATTTGGTAAAGAGGTTGTCACAAAGCCTTTCCAAAAGCTAAATCTTGTGTGATTCAGGTTTACATTAGAGTATGCTAGACTGCCAGAGTGAAAAGAGAGAGAAAACCTTTGTACAAACAAAGAACTGTTCTGTAAAATGAGAGCTGTTATTCCAAATGTACATGTTTCTTAAGATTGTTTTTTTTTTCTTACATTAGCAATCAAGTAGGAATTCTCAAATGAACAGTAATTGAGGGCATGAATTAGTAAGCAACTGGCTGTGGGTGAGACAAATAATTGAAACAGTGAAGCAGTGAATCTAAGTAAACAAGCACAAACTTCAGGCACATTTTTTTCTATTCCAAAAAAAGATCTGTTAAGAACTATTTTATAAATAAAATTATGCAGTGCAAATCTTAAAGGAAATTATATCCGCTATGAAATACAGTACAGCTTGCTCATCTTTGGTATCATAGGTATCTTCTTTCTGTATAACCTGTCTTAAACACAATGAGGGATTTCATATACCTTGTGTTTAAGGTCTTTCAGTTAGGTTCTATGTGTTAACCTGGAGAGAAGCCTCAGTCACTCCATTAAGAAGGGGCTTCAGAAATGAATGCTTTAATTCAAACTGTGTGTCTGTCCTTCTCAGGCTACTTGTTTTGTAATGTATTTTGTTGAAAAAATGGTATACTATTCTAATAACTTGTACATGAGATATTACTATTACATCATTAAGCTACACATACAATAAAAAATCCTTAGGCTGAATCCTTAGGCTGAGAGTACTGCTTTGAGGAATGCATTTCTAGCAAATATATGGCTTAAACCAATCATATACATGCAAAAGAATAATCTTAAAAACATGTTTTTGAAAGAGCTCCTTCTCCTGTTCAGCTTTTTCATCATCTGTGACTGGAAAAAAAATAGTGTTTTGTGCTTATTTGTTGGGAATGTGACACCTACGCAAAACTGGTACTGAACAGAGGCCTTATGAGCTGAAATTTTGGCTAAAATACTGAAATAGAGTCATGAGTTGGCATGCATTCTGATTTGGTTTTAATCCAAATAGGTGAACTTTTCTGCCCATATAATCACAAACGCAGTTCGTAGTTCAAAATGAAAATTATTATACTTCTATTATGGAAAGCCAATTTTTTTCTCATACAAGGAGAAATGTTTCTGTGCCAATAATTGCTTTTTAAAAGAAAAAGTAAATACAAATATTTTTCATCATATTTAGTACACTTACCAGAAGCAGTAAGTTTATAATAATTCTTCAATTTCAGGTATTACCTCATCTATGACCAAAATGACCATAACTGGTAGGAGAATTGCTGGTATTTTTCATTTGTTTTTCTTTATTTTTAAGGAGAAAATCAGCATTTAAATCCTCAGCAGATGCCTGTTCTCTTGTGAGTATGTTGAATTTAACAAACATAAGCTGAACAAAGCATACTCGTTTAACAGTGCACAGAAAGAAAAGCTTAAGAACAAAACAGGAATGGAGCAAAGTCTCCAGGGTGACACTTGCCTTTGGAGACAGCAGTAACAGGCAATCACATGGTTTCTCGAGTTTGTCATTCTTGGTGCTGTGCCAAAATGATCGGGGCTGTCAACTGAGCTTTTTCCTGACTTCAAAAGAGTTTCCCAAATCCTCAGCAAACTCTTTAGCTTTAATTGAAAGCACCTCACGCCTGTGTTTTCTACAAAGCGGGACAATGTCAAAATATTTATCTTAGACACAAATTATTGGACAAGTGGTGGCCTGGAGATAATTTGTTGGGACAAGGGATATTTGATTGGAAAAAGGGGGTTTTATGTAAAAAAAAGGGAAGAAACAATGTGAAGAAATAGCAGGCAGTTCTGTTTGCTTTCAAACATTTTGTTAATGTCTTTCTATTCTTTTAAGTGTGAACTGAATTATGAGTGAGATCTTAAAATATGCCAAGCAAAGAGTGAGCAGGTAGGAAGGCAAAAGCCCAGACAGTTATTCCTTCAACTGTCCTATGAAAAACAAGGAACAAGTGGTTTAGCAGCAGTATTTCTAACTCATACAGCCATCGGGAAGTAAAAAGGCCTCTTGTTGAGACAGCAGACACAAATGGTTGATTAAATCCAGCAGAGGAATAAAAGGGCCACTTTTGCAGGAGGTAGCCAATACCTCCCAGCTACAGCAAAGTGCTCGAGTTTCTTAAATGAGCTTTTGTTACATTCATGCTCACAAGGAGAATGCTTAATGTGGATAATCTTTCTAATCACTCTGCAATCTGAAAGTTTATTTTTTCTGGAAAGGTCGCTGCTGGAGCTCTTGAGAGAGGATGAAAAGGGTGTGAACTCCGAGAGGTTGTAAACTGAGGAGAGAAAAATCCCATCCTTGTGGGCCTGTGGAAAGGAACAAAAGAAGGAAGGAAGATGAACCAGAGAACAGAAGGGAGAGCATAGCAAAAATGTCACAAGCTGCATGAACCTTCTGTGAGGGAATCAGTGGGAGCTGTGTGCAATCAGTGCGTAAAGCTGGCCGTGGGGACTCTCAGGACAGCAATGAACGCTATTTAACCAAGTAAAAACATCACCAGATGTTGTTTCTTCTCTTTTGCATTCCTCATTCTTTTGTCTATTCTGATCTCTCTCTCTCTCTGGTGGAGGTCTATATCCTCCACTGTTAGTCTCCTGTGTGTGGACAGATGTGTTCTGCACTGAAAGCATTTGCAGCCATACAGACAGCAGAACTTTCAGTTCTAGAAACTATAAAGACAAGGATATTTCCCCTGAATGCATTTCAGGGGGAAAAATAACCTGAATGTGGTTTGAATATTTTTGAGTTGAATATTTTTAAGTGTATGTTCTAAAATATTTACATTCTGTGCATTGTTAGTTATAACTGTCCTAAGTACTGTGACTTCAAAGAAAGGCAATGTATTATGTTGGTTTCAGTGGCTTACACATGCAGGACTTAGAATGTGGCACTATGGAGTCTGTTTATTTGAAGGCAGAAGTCCCCAGACCCCATTGCAAATGTCCATATATCCATTGTATAGTCCTGGACTCACAAGATTGTGTATAGTTGAGGTTGGAATGGATGCCAGGAAGTCTGTAGTCCAACTTCCTGCTCGGAGGAGTCAGCCACAAGATCAGACTGTGTAACTCAGGGTTTTATCATGTTGGGTCTTGAAGACCTCTGAAGATGGAGGCATCTCTGGGCAACCTGTTCTAGCGTTTTGAGTGTTCTCATTGTGAAAAATGTGTGTATATATTGGTGTAAGCCAGTAAGCCACACTGTTCTTAAGGAAGTTTTATCAGTCAGAGTACACGGGCTTCATTTTAATACTTCACCATTTCACAGAAGGATTCCTGAATTACTTTCTTTAACCATAATGTATGAGTGTAAACGTGTGTGTTTGTGGAAGGCTGAAGGGAGTGCAGGAGACAGCTGATTAAACAGAGAGCCACACAGATACCCGGCTGGCTGACAGCCAAAGCAGATTAATATTAGGGTATAAGAAAGCATAGAATTTATACATGTAGCTGTCTGTTTTATGAAATGTCATGCAAGAAACATCTGTGGCTCCACCTTCTAATGAAAGGAAGTCCTGATTACAAAGCTGTCATAGTAATATACACTAATCTATGCAGTTAATGGAAATTTCAAGGAGAGGGGAACACTGAATGGTTCTCAACCTCCGGAGCTGGGAAGTGATGTGAATCGCAACCCTTCAAAACCCCAGAGACAGAACTTAATGTTTCATGAGATTAGTTTAAAAATAGAGATTTTAAAAATAGTGAATGTTCTTTTAGTTGGTATGTTGATTTTCAGTCCATTTAGGACACATTTGCTGGCTACGAAGGCCTGAAATCTATTGAAAAGTACAACTATTTCAAAAGCAACCGAGATAGCAACTGAGACCATTGCATAATGCAGTGGCATTGGGCGCCTGAATTTGTACTGCTGAAAGGGGTAGATATGCTGCAGAAGCATAAGCAAGAGTCAGGTCCAAGAGAGTCCAACCAGGCCAATATTTTCTGCAGGAGGATGTTAATTAAAAATCAGCATACTAAATTAACAAATCTGGCTCAAGAGAGAAGAAAGCTTAAGCTGGAGCCATCTGAAGCTTCCATGCTGAACTCCTGATCCTGTTCTATAAATCACCCCTCTCACCTAAATAACAGAGAGAGGCCAGCTGGGGCAGATGTCAGCTGTCTTCTGCATGTTGCCCTGCTCACCCTAGCTGCTCCCTGACTACAGGGCTATGTGCTGCAATGGCATATCTACCATGCTGTCCTCTGCTCTGCCCTTGAAACGCCCTTTGCACTGTGACTTGGTGGTGTTACTAGGAGACATCCTTACAGCTGTTTTCCTTGGTGCTTGCCTGCACTCCAGTAGCCACTTCAGTTACAGAGTGCTTAGGACTCTTCCAAAATACTTTTTCTGTTCTGCCTCTGCTCCCCAAAGCATAAAGGTTTTCCAGTGCTGGTGAGAGTCTTGTGATAGGGGTCCCTTCCAGCTGAAGCCATTCTATGATTCTATGATTCTAAACCATATCCTAATGTCCTCACTCAGAGACTGTGTACATTTTACTCAGTCAAAACTCCCACTGACTTGACTAAGTCTTCTGAGATTTGTCCCTATCACATTAGCACATTGCAGTCAGCTATAAAAATAATGTCAGAACTGAATCCCAAAGAGTAACATCAGAGTAGCATACATTATTTCCATCCAAGTAAAAAGATCTTCCAGTATTTTCTTTACTGGCCAAATCTAAAGCTAAACATATTACTCATCTGTGCACAAGTCTGCTCGTTTGCCAAGCCAAAACTCATCAGAAAAACAGGAAATAATAAGATTGTGTTATATAAAACAAGGTTGCTCTGTTCTGTTAATTTGTTACAACCAAAGAACATGTTTTCCATTAGCTTTCGAGTACAGAGTGAAATGTTCAGCTCACCTATCCATTCTTCAATCTGTCCATCCGTCCATCCATTCATCTGTCCATCCATCCCTCCATTCATCCACACATCCTTGTTTTTTTTTTTCCTGAGCAGAGTAGAAGTTCATTTCTCAGCTATACAATCCGCATGAAAAAAGTAAATCAGAGCCAAGGATTTTGTGCCTAAAGGTGCATCTCTGTTGGCACCAGTCCAAACAGTTTAGAAAGTGCAGCTGTCCCATTCCTTCCTCCAGGAAGCTAAAAGCTAACAAAAGTCGTTGGAAAAATCCCATTGATCTCCAAGTTCACTACGTTATTTGCAACATTTGCCTTTCATTTCCAAGGGCCTTAACCTGTGTTCTCTCACTGGACCTCCATGCAGTGATCAATGACCGGATTTCTTCACTTTCTGATCATGTTTTCTAGAACTGAATGAAATGATTTGGTTAACTGGTTTTCAAAGATTGTTAGAGACGTTATAAAAGTATGCATACTGCCTTTAAATCTTGGAATCTGTGGCACTTTTGGCTCCCTGTGTAGAAAACAGGACTAAAAACATGGAACATCACCTTCAATTTTGTAAACTCCAAAAATATATATGACTATGTTCTATAGATGTGGGAAATAGCAATCGTCGCTGAGACTTAATACACCCAAACACTCCAATTTTTAATAATTACTTTTACTCAAAATAAATGGTTGTCTGGTATTTTTTTACTTGTGTCTCTATTATTAATTATGCTTGTAATGATTATATAGGGGAAGTCAGAAAATCCCATTTACTTTCAAATACATTAATTCTAAAAATAGAGCCCAGGCAAATCTGCCTCAAGTTTTTCTCTTAATTTACTAAACTTTTGGACAATATTAAGCCCTGTTAGCGTGTAAAGATGTTACAGATCATACTGATATATTAGAACCCAATCTCACAAGCAGATGTACTTAAGATGACTTTTCTATGACTCTAACACACACATAGTAATTTTTTAAGAAAAGTAATTATCTCTGTGGACTACATGTTTATATTGGAGAAGAGAGGGCTCCAGGGAGACTTCATTGTGGCCTTCCAGTACTTGAAGGGAGCATATTAACAGGAGGGGGAACGACTGTTTACACAGGTTGAGAGTGACAGGACATGGGGGAATTATTTTAAACGGAGACAGGAGAAATAGGTTGGATGTTAGGAGGAAGTTTTTCACTCTGGGGGTGGTGATGTGCTGGAACAGGTTACCCAGAGAGGTTGTGGATGTGGAACAGGTTACCCAGAGAGGTTGTGAATCCCTGGAGGCATTCAAGGCCAGGCTGGATGTGGCTCTGGGCAGCCTGCTCTAGTGTTTGGCAACTCTGCCCATGGCAGGGAGGGTAAAACTGCATGATCTTTGAGATCCTTTTCAACCCGGGCCATTATATGGTGGTGATGATTCTTTTCACTTCATTGACTTCTCAGATTGTTAGTACCATACTTGCAGAATCCACAAAAAGTACTAATTCATTCTGTCAGCTCAGTGTGTACAATAGGCAAAGAAAAGAGAATTACAGCTAACAGGCAAATTGAGTGATTGCTGCTGATCACCCTTATAAAACCAAATGAATGCCAGGAATGCTGAATGTGTCTTTCAACAAATTTCATGAGCATTCCACAAAGGATGTAGATATGAGAATATCAAAATAATAAAGTATCAATTGATTTCAGTATAAAATGCAGTTTTTAAAAATGACAGAAGCTGCAATGAATTTCAGAGGTTCTTCTGAGAATATAACAATGACCATATAGTCATAGCTGTAATTTTGGAACTGGATGAAGCCAGAGAGTGTCAACTCAGTGAGAAATGCATAGTCTTTATTTAGGACCAACCTCATCTTTATCCAGGTGAACTACAAGTGTGAAACTCAAGCTAATTATAGGCTTGGCCTCATGTTGTAGAATAAACTGCGTATTAAAGTATTAAGTAGATATTTACATCATGGTGCTATATTTCCCACTGACATGTACAACCCTCTGTGCCAAAAACTATATGCTACATATAACCTGGACATGTAATTGCAATTGTTATTATTGGTTTTTTTTTATTAAATAATCAATAAAAAATCAAAAGCAAGGATGTTTGCAGCTCATTTGTGTTGCTGAATGCCATATACTTCAAAGAATGTCCAAGAATGGTAAGCAGTTCCACAACTCTTCCCAGAGGCAGAGTTGCAAGATAGGCCCATGTCACATAGACATGTAACAATCTGTTAGGCTGTGGGCAGGCCCAGGAGAAAACATACAAAGAGGGGAAAGTAGAGATTATCTTGTATGGGAGAAAGACAGTTAGAAGATAGGGTGCAACCCCAGTGGCACGTGCTGGACAGCTGTGCCTGCATCCTATGAGCTTCAGGTAGGGCATGTGCAACTGTAGGAGGTCCTTATGGCATGAAGGAAGGATCTGTACTCTTTTATCATCACTTATAAGACTGGGATAGGATGCAGGCAAGACATTATAGTGTCTCAGAGGGCTTTGTATTGTTTTCTATTTCATGCAAGACCTCTCTGTACCTCAGCAGAAGTCAGAAACAATTTTTTTCTGTCATGCTCTCTTTGGTGATCTGTTCCAGGAGGCCTCCCTCACACACCAGTGGGGGCAGCCTCGGAGACTGCTAATTCCACTTAAGATATGTTGTGGTTGCTATGGTACCATTATTCTCTTTTCACAGAAATGCCCCAGAGTCGCAGTCCTTGACCTCCTACTTTGCCTGGGAGCACTGAGGGCTCCCATCTCATATCTCCTGTCCTTTTTGAAGGCTGACTTAACCACTAATCTGTGAATTACTCCACCTTCCAGATTAATCTGTGCCACTATAAAGAAAAGAATGAGTAATTTCTGAGGTCAGAGGGAATACCCAGACAGAGCCTGGCTCTGATTGCAGCCCTCACTCTGGTGGGCAGGATGCTGCTGGTTTCTTGGCTACCAGTGAGCAATACAGAGCCACAATAAGGTCAGCATGGGAAGAGAACCTGCCCTAGAGGCTGTTTCTGTGATACTGGACCAGAGACCAGTTCCCACCAGCTGCTGTTGCTCCAGACAGTGGCTGAGACTTGTCACTGGCAGCAGCAGGACAGTCAGAGGAAGCTGGGAAGGAGAACACTGGGAAGGGGGCCACCAGAAACTGGAAGCAACTGGAAACAGCTATAATGAGAGAGAAGGTATATCTGAGGGCTGAGTGTGCTCATCTTCCTCCCCATTCCCTGCCCCTTGCCACCTCCTAACACAGACAACAGCGTGGCCAGTGGATGGGCTTCAGAGACTTGCATTTCATGGGAGGCAGCATCAGTGAAAGCCACTTGACACGACACTAAATAAATTTAAAAAATCTCTTCTGAGAACAGATGGAATTGAGCTGACTGCCTTGCCACCTGGGCAGCCCTCATCCTTTTGCTGGCATTTTTGCTCTGTGGACACTGCCTGCACCATTAAGGAGGTAAGCAATCAAACAGTGAGCATACTGTGGAGCAGATTCACACTCTGCAGGCATGTTCCTAACTGAGATGTGTCTGCCAATTATGCTGGCTTTGTGATTTATTGTTTGCCAGACTGAAAACCCTAATCAACAGCCTTGTGAGACACCTCAGTGAGATGTTATGTGCTGGGGGAAAGGGAGGGTTCAGTGGAGCTCTTCTTTCCCGGTCTTCATGAGCAAGCAGCCTCTTTCCTTCTGCCGTGCAAAGCAAACATTCAATTCTCGTGGGAAAAATTTAACTGCGGGGACAAGTTGTAAACTTCTTCAGCAAAAAGCACAAGCAAATAAGTCCAGTGGCTGACTTTTTGTTATAAGCATTTCATTCCAGGTTTGAGCATGGAAGGTCTGGATCCATACGGTGTGTGAAGCTGAGCAAAGGGAAGTAGAGAATGTGGGATTAAATCAAAGAGAGGGTGGGGCAAAGAAAACCAAAGGAGTGAAGAACAAGTGGCCAAGAAAGACTGGAGGCTTGGAAGGGAGATGGGAGAGGATCCAGACAGAAGAATGGGAAGTGGCTAATGGGTGATCATATGAGTGGTGTGAATCATTCTTTGCTGATCTCTTCTTCCACTTTTTCGATTACTGCAGCTATCACTTGGCATTTTTCCATGATGTCGTTCTGAGAAGTAACTCTTATGTTCCTAGTGCACAGGATGTGAGCTATTAAAAGTTAAAGACTAGAAAACAGTAGCTTTTGGAAGACATATGGCACTCACTAATCTGAAAATAGAGCTGAACTGGAAACTTCATTAAAAAGTTTAAGTTGTTGCCACCTGGCAGGTTTCCTGCTCTCTGACGAGGTGGTTGCTGTCCAATAATATGTTTTGCTGAACTGTGGGAAATGATTCATTTCTAATGTGGCATCCCCAGATGAATTCTTTTCACTAAGTCTCATTTTTGCCTTCTCTTAATTGATTTGAGATGTATAAATATCAGTATATTATGTTTGTAACTGGAGACAGTTGCAGACTTTTTGCTAAGCTAAACTTACCATCCACCAGACATTCAAACATTTTCATAAGGAACGAAAAGACATATTTTAAAGATTTGTCTTTCCTCGTGGGCTGCAGGATTTGGCTAGTCCAGTTGCACATAGGACGTATCTGTCTTTAAGTCTTTTCTGAATCTGGACAGGGATCTCTTGTGCTTCATCTTCCACCACAAATATCCCCCTTGAGGTATATTCATCTGTCACAGTAGTATTGCCAAGAAGAACTGATTGAAGTAGCAATGAACAGTATTGTTGACACTGTGATTTTAATTTCCAAAGTGACTACAGTAATTTTTTTCAGCTGAGTCTCACTGCCCTTGTTGGAGAGGATGAATGTGTTCTTCTCAACTGTCAGAAATCTTCTGTTGCCAGATACTTTCTTGATGGTATTTAGAAAAGTTTGGATGCATCCACTGTTTTGTTCTGAAGGACTGGGTTGGAAGCTCTGGAGGTGAGTGAATATCCAGATACATCTGATCTTGGCACAGTATGTCCCTCTGTGCCATGGGGCCCTTACCCTGGCTGTACTCCCCAAAGTGAACAACAAAACCAGCAGAAGTTGGCTCTATTTTGCTTCTTTTGCTTAGCATAGTGGTAGCTTAAGGGCAAATCTTATTATGAGTGTAAAATTTCCAAAAAGTTATTAGTTAGAGGGAGTTCTGTTTCATGGAATCATAGAATCATCAAGATTGAGAAAGACCATTAAGGTAATCTAGTCTAACCATCAATCCAACACCACCATGTCTGCTAACCACATTCCTCAGTGCCACATCTACACGTTTCTTGAATACCTCCAGGGGTGCTGTCTCTACCACTTTGGGCAGCCTGTTCCAGTGTATGACCACTGTTTCAGAGATTAAATTTTTCCTAATATCCAACCTGAACATTCCCCTGGCACAACTTAAGACCATTTCTCATCCTATTGCGGTTACATGGGAGAAGAGGCCAACCTTCATATCACCACAACCTCCTTTCAAGTAGATGTTGAGAGCAATAAGGTCTCCCCCTAACCCCCTCTTCTCCCAGACTGAGCAATACCATTTCCATCAGATGATCCCCATAAGACCTGTGCTCCAGACCCCCCACCAGCTTCATCTCCCTTTTCTGGACAAACTCTTCAGGGTCTTGCTGTCTTTCTTGCATTGAGGGTGCCCAAATGTGAACACAGGATTTGAGGTGTGCCCAAATACATAGAGACAGTCACCGTTCTGCTCCTGCTGACTACACTATTTGAGTTACAAGTTGGGATGCAGTTGGCCTTCTTGGCCACCTGGGCACACTGCTGGCTCACGTTCAGCTGGCTGTCAACTAACACCCCCAGATCTGTTTGCTCTGTGCAGTTTTCCAGCCTCTCTGCCCCAAGCCTGTAATGATGCATGGGGTGGTTTTGGCTAGTATGCAGGACCAAGCAGTTGGTCTTGTTAAAGCTCATACAATTGGCCTTATTCTATTGACCTATCCTATCTAGTTCCTTCTGTAGAGCCTTCCTACTCTCAGGCAGATCAACTCTTCCAAATTGGACATACTCAATCCCCTCATCTAGATCATCAGTAGAGATATTAAAGAGTGCAGGCACAATTTTGCCACAGTTTTGCTGATGAACCAGGAGTGTCAGGCATTGCAGAAGCAAAATGAATGGTTATCAAATACAACACCATAAGATAGATTACCATTAATATATCTAAAATATTAGAAGGAACTATGTACACACAATATAGGGAGATCATCTAGCAGCCCATGTAAGAAAAAGGAATGTAAGATCTATAAATAAAAACAAGGAAAGTTGTTTTCCTCGTTTTGAGCACGCCTGTAATATGTATTGCAAAGCTCCTGCCAAACAAAAACAAAGAAAGCCCACACAGGTACTGCTAATTGGATGAATCAGAAATAGCCTTCAAAGTCTTAGGTGTTAGATTTACCTGTTTCTGGAAACCAAAGAGGCATGTAATCACAGAAACACAGTTCATGTGTCCAAATAAGGCTAGCATCTTCAGGCTAGAAAAATTTTGATTATTTATGTCTTCTTCATCAGCATGGTTTGTCTGAGGTTGCATTTAATCTGTAAATAATTTAAAAGAATAAATAACCTGTAGTCATGACTGGATAATGTTGCGTGGGCAGGTCCTCCCATAACCTCTATATCAACACGTGGAATTGTCTTAATCCAGACCTGGAACTGCACACTAAACAGAAATATTCCCTTACTTTGTTTTTCAGTTTTTAAACCTGATGGCAAATTCCATATCCTTATTTCATGGAACTGCTACTCAGCTTCCCAGTAAAACTAGAAAGCTTGATTTATTTATCAACTGTACTTTATTTCCAATGAGACACAAGGAATAGCGTCGTCTATGCCTGCTGTCAGAACCTTTCAAACACAAAATGTATCAACACAAATAATGCCATATGTTCTTCATCATTGTGAACTGTGTGCTTTCTGACAACGTGATAGAAGAGGAAGATTTATCAGCAGAATGTTGCCAGATGCTGTGCAGAGAACAGAGGCGGTCTTTAGCTCTGTGCTAGGCTAAGTGCTTGTTCCATACTAAGCCAATAAATTTCTGGCATTGTAACAAATGTGTATGAGTATCTGAAGGTTTGAGAGGGAGACAATGAGTAATAAAGTCTCCTAATTGAATAGGAATAGAGTTAGCTTTTGAAGTCTCAACAAGTTTGGTGGGGTTTGTCTGTTTGTTTTGTTGGGTTTGTTTTCTTTTTGTTTTTCTTGCAGATGTTCAAATGAAAGTACACCCCATAATAAAAACAAAACAAAATCCCTTGGACGATCCAATTATCTATTAAAATAGACCTTTGGTGTAATTTCTGGAGCCTGTGGGCTTTGCATGGTTATTCTGCCCATTTGCTCTCCTTGATGATCATGTTGGAATAAACTACAAACTAACTTTGAAGATAACAGCTAAGTGGCCTTCAGCTAGTGACTGTTAAATTGCTAATTAGTTCATATGAGAGATCAGGTTTGTTTCTGTGCTGACTACATTGCTGTTCCTACTAAACACACAGAACTTCCAAAAGAGTTCTTCTTCTCCCTATTCCCAGAGTAAAAATGACAAGAGTTAAATCACATGAGAAACCAGCAACAAGAACAGGAAAAGCAAAAGATGAAGAAACCTGAAAAAAATAGAAGCAGAAGGAAAAAGAGAACCATTTGCTTTTCTTCTTGCTTTCGTTGTAATCTTTTCATTCAATGTTTTTTATAAAATTTTCTTTCTTTTTTTTTTTTTTTTGTACATTTATGGAATCTGTAACATGGCTTTGAAAATGTTCTGGAAGAAAGAGAACTATATGCAAGAATGTTCCCAATTGTTAACAAATCTAAAGCATCTAAAATGGGAGATTCAAGATAAGCTAATCTAAGAGGTAGCAACATAAAAATTAATAGTTCAGGTTTAATCATAGTAGCGTGTTTTCACTGTTGTGAATCAGTTGTGTGAATATGTGCTTAAATAAGATCCTGCAAGAGTACGTATATCAGCTGCACAGTTGGTGGGGGAAAAAAGAAGAATAAAATGAATATGTTCTGTCAGTACCTAGACAAGTAAGAGCTGAGAGAAATGTGGGTTAAGAATATGCATTTGAAGATTTGAGGTGGAAAGAATGAATTATATTCTCACTAAGCAGGGGTACATTTGGCTTTGGAAGATGGAACTCAGCTGCAATCGTATGTTTCTGACCCAGATGTTACAGTCAATTTCTCTAATTATTTAAGGAGGGACTGTTGATCTAAGTTAAGCTATAGTTTCTGTTTTGTTATAGAGAAGAGATGGAAGCAGTGGATGACATACACAAAATGAGAACTGATAAACAGATCAAAAGAAACCACAACAGAGAGAGAGGTTGCTTAGATTTTTTTAACTCTTTTTGTTCTATTTTCATCATCATATATGTGTAAACAGAGGAGAAAAGAAGTAATATTATCAAATTGATTTCTGTAACTGAACTTAAAGAAAAAAAATACAAACAGAATGAGATAACATGGACAAATAGATCCCTTATTAACCATGCTATCTCCAATCACATTAAAGAGTTTCTCTCAATAGGGATAAATATTATTATTTACATTATATTAACAGGAATCATGACTAGCAGCTCACTAATACATAGGTGAAATGTCTGTATATGTAGTGAAGTATGTACAGGTAGAAGAGTAAAATATTGAGTATTTTAAAAAAGAGGAGGCACATCAGTTAAGAATAGAATTGGTTATCATATTACAAAGTTCTTCATAAAATTTGGACTATCTTACATCATTCTACAGCACTGAGATTAGAAAGAAAAAAACACTGTACAGATTTGAATTGAGTATATTTTTAAATGTTCGTGAGAGGGAATTGATCAAAGGGAAAAATCACATGGCTAAAACCAGAGGCTTGTCAATTGTAGACACTAATATTCAAAACTTTATGTTATGGATATAACTCCAATTTAATGAAAAGATGTGTTGTTTCTCTCTCTCTCTCTCTCTCTTTTATTTATTTATTTATTTTTCTTTTAATTAAAAGAGCTGACCAGGTAACTTGAGAAATGTACAACAGTGTTTTAAGTGTATCCATGTTGACACTGCCATCATACAATCTCATGTTCACCGTCTTTCTAAGGGTATGATAATCCAAGGCATGTTCTGTTTTAACCCTGCTATTTATTGTGAAGATGGATTAGAGCAGGAGTAAGCTTTCTGGGGAGTTTTATTGGCCAGATATTGCTAGCTCAAATTCCAGATCAACCTGTGCAAAACAGCTGTGAAGACCTGCATCTACGTCTCAGAAGACCTGCATCTCTTGTGATGGAATAGGGCATATTTTGTAAAAAATTGCTTTCGACTGAACAAAGAGATTCTGAAGCCAAATTCTTGTCCACTAGAATGGAAAGGGCATGCTGGTAGGAAATGGCATTACAAAGAATATAGTCAGAGAAATGGAAACAAAACTGCAGTGTCCTAGATGTCAGAACACTCCAGATATCGTCAGCGAAAGGACAAGACTGTCACAGTGATGTGCATCCCAGAAAGGCACGACAACGGCCCCACTGTAGCATATTTCTATGAATACAGAGAATTAACACAGTAACAGTCCGTACCAGAAGGCAATAATGCTGTGTTAGTGGCTTAAGGACAATATTAAATCTTTCAAAACATACAAAAATATCCCTGCAAAGCAGACTGACTTTGGACAGTGGAGGATAAGGAAGACTGGCTTGTGATCCTTCTCAGGAAACCTGTTCAAAAAACTATCTACAGAGTCCTCGTCATTACAGAAATATGCAATACCTCACGCTGAGAGATGATCGTTTATTGACACAGAACAACTGTTGTGAAACTCTTCACTCAACGCATTTACTACACGGAATTTTTTTCACACTATAGATTGCAAGAGGCTGCTGTACTTAAATTAGCCTCAGCAGTCCCAGCATCATGTAACAGAGGATCCAACAATCTGCTTCCCAGGAGCAGAAAAGGGCCACCCCAGCCTCCATGCCAGGGCCTGATCCTGCACTGCAGTACAAATAGTCTTCTCAGGAAGTTGTAACAACAACAAAAACAGATAAACTCTCCTAAACAACAATCTTCATACATGTTAAACCTCCTACCTGCACATGTTTAATTTACCATTTGTAGATGTAGAGCACTTACCATATGATAAAGTGCAGAGCTCCTGTGAGGCCAAACTGAATGTACTGTGCTTTAGGCAAAATCCTAACATCTCCAGCACACTGTAAAGGGCTATGAAAAGCTTAGTCTAACTTGGTTTGTCTACAGAGTTTAACAACAGATTCAAGATGTAATATTTATTTATTTGTTTGTTCGTTTAGTTTGTTTGTTTGTTCCAGTTGAGCAGATCCTTTTGAAATTCCCATAAAACACTTCTTTTAAGCAAACAAGGCATCAAGTTGAAGTTCAGCCTCTGCTTACATATACAAACCAAAAGAGCCAAAGGTGTAACAGGGCTGCTGCAAACTCCCTTCTGCCCCTTGGACTAATCTTACACTAGCATGATAAGGAGCTTATTTGACCTTTCAATTTAATTTAATTTCAGTTTAATTTCTGATTGTGATGAGTGACAGCGTTCTTCTGCAGCATGAGAGTTTGCTACAGGAAATTTTAGTGAAGGGCATTTTTGCTCTGCCTTTACCGTTCTTAAAATATGGACATATTGAATGTATTTATCTGAAAATTAATTTTAATGCTTTGACTGAGAGTTGTAATGGCAATGAAACTCAGGTCCTGAGCTTTGTGTCTTTTTCAAAGTCCTAAGTGATGGGTTTGTCCATTTACAGAGAAATGTGTAAGTCAGAATAGTCAATTCCAAGGCTGGATTTAGCCTTAAGGTGTGGATTAAGATTCAGTGTTTTCACCTTGGTTATTAATAACTCTAATATTTCGGTTTCATTAATGTTTGGGTATATTTATTTTACTGCCCATATGGCGTCATTTCTCCGCGTATGTCATTCTTTAGATTGCAGTATTTAACATGAAGACTTTCCTTCTACTCTCAATATCTTGTTCTTTACAAAACGTTTGTTATCTAACTATATGTATATTAAGATTTAATTTAGCCCTTATATAACTTGACATACATCCCACAAAGTTGAAGACGCTTGTGTCTATTTATGGGAAACTGAATTTGACCCACGGTTTTCTCTGTAAATAAGGAACAACAAGGAGCTTAGGTCATTAGTTACAAACCAAGTCATTAATCATATGAATTCACTGCAGCTATTCCTTTGCTTATATTACATAGATACTTCAAGGCTTTAATGTCAGTTAACTGCTAAGCAACTCAAGCTTCTTGAGTTTCTTTGATAAGACTCCAGAGAGCTCAGATTTTTTGCTGAATGGAACCTGAGGTCCTCAGATAACCAGCCTGAGTGCTGTCTCTGATTTTATAGCTCTCTCATTAGTAACAATTGTATATTGTGAAAGTATAAAAAGGTGATAAAGTTTGGATTTTCAAGAGTTGGGTGAGAGATACATACACAATACTAAAAAGTGCTGTCTTATTATCAGTGTAAAGTAAAATGTTCTCTCATTTTTGTTTAAAATCTTTCAGTTTAAAATGAATCTATCCATTTTCCCCTATTCATTTAGGTATTTTTCTGTGCTTTCCTACTGTAACCACCCATATTCACTTATTTAATTATCTGAACAGTTCAACTATAGTTTTGTACTTGATGAGCAAACATTGTATGTCCGTTAAAAGGAAAGAAAGTTTAATGGAAGACGAGAACGACAAACAAGGAGAAGAAGATATCACATTTATGGCAATTTATACTCTACAGAACATAAGGACATGCAATTATTTTCAAATTAGATGTTGAAATTAGTAGCTGACATGATGCAGAAAATCGGTGTCATCTATTAGGTCAGAAAATCCAGTTTTCCTTTACCAGTTTTGATTTCTATGCATGGAAAATTTCATATATAGTGGAAACCATATTCTCAATTTTCCTAATTTCCCATGTATTGTACAGAGTCATAAGATCAAGAAAGTATTTGTTATGTCTCTCTGCACTGCCAGAGGTTTATTAGTGTGGCAATATCAGGAGAAATGGAAATAATGGAGCCTAAGGGCACTAAAGGTTTGAGAGACTGTGGCTACTGATGTACATGTATACGTATGAGAAGAAAATAATCTGATCAGTGAAATCTAAGAGCAGAACTTTGATAAGCTGGATGATCTTGAAAGTGGGAAGATATTTTTGATGCTGTTGCCAGTACAGAAGTCACAAGGATATCTTTGAGGCAGATGAACACTTCTAGTATCCAAGTTTTTTAAAGCTGGATTCACTCAGCAGTACGCATTTTCTCCTATATATCCAGAAAATGGCTAAAAATCTGTTGGCAAATACAGCAATTGACTCAATACAGAGGTAATGTAATAATTTATTTTAAATAAACAGGGCAAACTGGACCTAGGAATGCCCTTGGTGTATTTTGTGAGTCTTGGTAAATAAGGAAAATAAACTGGAAAAAGAAGCCAAGAAGCAGGGTGAATCAGTGTGGAAAATGAAGGTTGGTGTGCAGAGGAGATAAGAAGTCAAGCTGGGTACAGATTCTGAGAACAGATCCTTGAGGTTCCAAACCTCTGCAGGCACCAAAGTTCTTTGAGAGGCACTGGCATTTTCCCCGGTGAACCTGTGGACACGGGATAATAAGCTCTCAGTGACTGAATTAGCAGTAAACAATATAACCTCGTTCATGAACTACACAAAGGATGACATAGAACTGAATACACGTTCTCTCCTTTTGTTTCGTTTTGTTTTGTTTGTTTGTTTTTGTGCAGGAAATTACATAACAAAACCTCTTTTCTAAAAGAGCTTTGTTGCAAAATAGCATCCACGAATCCAATTCCTGGTCTCTTCACACATAGACTTGTTGAATGATGCTTGAATTTGGTCTGTATATAAGAGACATAGCTGAGCCTAGTACTGATCTCATTTGCTGCTGAAGCTGGAAGGAACTACAGAGTGCAGACAGAAAACACATTTCTTTGTTAAAAGTAGCTAGTACTGACCAGTTGCACAAGATTATGTCTGCTCTATGATGTGATGCAGTTTAGTAAAACAAGACTTGCCAGATGTGGAATATTGCTTATTTTAAAGGTATCTCAGTGTCAAATGTGAGGCATCAAATGTGAGGTGGTCAAATCAGTGGTATTTATTCTTGTGAATTATTTGCATTCCATTTTTATGAACATAACTACAACAAAACCCCACAAAAAACAACAACAACAAACAAACAAAAAACAACCAATTGGATCTCTCTACCGAGGTTCAGAGTATCCTTTTTCGGGGGATGGTTAAAGTTGTGGCTTATTGAAACTAAGTGAATAACTTAAGGAAATGTACCAGTATCATGTAAATGTAATTGTTTTTGTAGTTCACTCTGAAATGTGAAATAGGATAAATAGAATTATTGTTTGAACAAGTCAGTTACTAATGTATACAAAGCTGATCAGAAGACATCTCTGCATAAAAAAACCTTCAGTTTTAAGGACAGAAGAATTAATGTTTCTTGAAAATGTAAGCAAAGAAAATGTTTCTTGTTTAACTCCTACTAAGTTCAGCAAAATACAAATTCATGACTGTCATTCTAAATAAAAGCAACTGTATTAACAAAATTTGATTCCTTCACCAGTCTCCTCTTTTCAAGGGAACACCCGCAAGACTTCATATTGACTGATATCTAACAAGAAAACAGGCCACCCACTGAAAAATGAATATGAAAACAAACATTGAATAGTTGTTTATCAAGAGGCATTACTTAGTGTGTACTTTGACCACAATAGGGTTCCTGGGTGTGGAAAACAATATCAAGTTTGTATAATAACTATCATAATACAGATACAAAATATGAAATTAACTGTTGTGGCAGTAGTCTTTATTCTGTCACAGAATCACAGAACTGTAGGGGTTGGAAAGGACCTCTAGAGATCATGGAGTCCAACCCCCTGCCAAAGCAGCTCCCTAGCCCAGGTTGCACAGGTAGGCGTCCAGGCGGGTCTGGAACGTCTCCAGAGAAGGAGACTCCACCACCTCTCTGTGCAGCTGTGCCACTGCTCCGGCACTGCGCTGGGAAGGAGTTCCCACACACATTTGTGCAGAACTTCCTATGCTTCAGCCTGTGATCATTTCCCCTCATCCTATCATCACACACTTCTGAGAAGAGTCCAGCCTTGTCCCTTTGCCTCCCACTCCTTAGATATTTATAGATGTGGCTCAGATACCCTCTGAGTCTTGCTTTTTCAAGGCTGACCAGCCCCAGGTCTCTCAGCCTTTCCTCATAAGGGAGGTGTTCCAGACCCTTCAACATCTTTCTAACCCTTCAATGGTCTCTTTCAAGGACATCCCTGTCTTCTTTGTACTGGGAAGCCCAGAACTAGACACGGTACTCTAGGTGAGGCCTCACCAGGGCCTTAATTTTTAAATGCTGGATTTTGCCACTTTAACAATGTTTTGTTTTGTTTTGTTTCTTTCCAATTGTATGCATACATAATTCTATTAATTGTATCAGAAATTCTGTATTCTAGGTATCAGGTGTAGGATTACTACATAAACTGATATCAACACATCATGTACTGTCCTCAGAAACCTCAATCCCATATAAAGTAAGAGACATCAGAATATGTCATGGTTATATGATTTTTGGTATTGGTATTCCACATCATAATATCATGTAGGGAATTGAGAATTAAGGAGTTAATGATTCTGCTCCATGGATCATCAATAGTTACAGGAATACCTGTCTCAGAAGAGAAGAACTACATTCCCCAGAGGACTTTGCATTGCTTTGTATTTTTATGTTTTTCTGCTCAGAGGGAAAGATAAAAACTATTTGCATGTCACGGGACATGCTCTCTTTCCTTTCAGATCAACTCAGCAGTGGGTGCTCAATTTTTGTTTCATCTTCAGCGATTAGAATAAGGCCTTCGGTTTATCGGACACTCTCTCTTGCTCATTTTATTTTATTTATTATATTTACTTCCAATTATATTGTACTATATTGTGTTGTTTTGCTTTCCAATATCTTATCTAGTAAATTAGCTTTCCTCCTCAGATCGTTGCTGCTGTTTTGTTTCTAGGCCCATCTCCATTTTCCCTTTTCCCTTTCCCCCTTCCTCTTTCCCAGGGCATGGGTCCGTGGGTCCCCTGCACCAATCATCACAGAACTGGGCCGAACCAGCCCATAAATGATTGACAAAAAACATCTGTGAACTCAAATAGAAGGTACTTCAAAGGGAAAAACTAAACTATTGTATTCAAAAATATTCTTTTATGCTTCCAACTGTATTAAAATCAGAATCATGGCTGACATTTGCAAACAGTGTTGAGACAATGAAACAACACAACTCTTCCATCATAATTAGTTAAATTCCAAGTTAGTCTAAGTATTTTAGCCACATATTCTATTTCATTAAATAAAAAAGTACTCAATGGAAATATATCTATTTTCATATACTCTCCTGTGGGCATTTTTGTTGTCATTTCTGACCAGAGAGAGAAAGAAAGGGGATAAAGGTTCTGACATCTTCAAACAAGAGTAAGCAACAACGTATAATCATATTGTAACCAGATAAAATGGGACAGGGGAAGTTCATTAAAACACAATTGGCCTAACTACAGTTTTATTTCAGAATAGGGTATGAGGAGTTCATGATGACAGAAATTCTGACCCAGAACCATGAAAAGAGACAATAGACATTACACATTTGTATGTCCATTGATCACATTCAATTTTAGGTAAAGCTTTGTAAATTCCAGGGTGATTGGCAAAGACAGATATTTCTAGAACAGTAAAATTCCCATCCAGGAGAACTTTGAAGACCATTTTCTCTTCTGCAAAGTAGTACGCATATAATCCTAATAATAGGTTTAACTTGATTGAAGACTAGGAAATTTTGAGTGTATGTAAAGTTGTTGGAACATATGATTGTGTGATTTTTGAGCTCAAATTCTCTGTTTGCTGCTAGGTAAAGCTGAACAACAGATAAAGATCCTCTTTTTTTAATTCTAGGTTTAATCAAAAGTACAAAAAATACAAAGATTAATTGGGACACCACTGGCTGGAGAGGAAGGTATCAGTTTAGGTCCTTTTATAAGTAATAATACTACTAAATTTCATAATTAATAATTATTTCAATATTGTTTGTGTTTTCTCACATGTAGGTAAAAGAAATATCGTCTGTTTTTAGGTGAAGAAATTAATCTGATAAAATGATCAAATATAGTGAATGCCCAACTAAACTTCATGAGGAATTTTCAGAGTATACCTTTCTGGATACATTTAGACTAAAAAGGCCAAATTCAGAAGAACTATATCATGAAATATGAACTGTAGGAAACCATGAGAAGTCAGGAGTAGATGTTTACATTATAATGTAGCTTACAACAGAATCAGAAGAAGGTGCAAGTTCTGCCAACTTGGACTCTCCTTTAAATTTGCTACATTCATTAAAATGATTAGAGATAAAATAAAAACAAGAATTTTCTTCACTTTGCTTAAGAACTAGTTAGCATTCCATTTTTATAAAATACAGTTTGATTTTTGGATAGTCTTGTGTAGAACCTTGAATTGGACTCACTGATCTTTGTGGGTCCCTTCCAACTCAAGAATGGTTTTACCTATTCACCACCATGAAGTTAAGCTCTCTAATGTGAGCTTGTAAGCCAGCAATTGCACCAGGCTTATATGGAAATACATTAATAATTGTGACAGACAGTTTGAAATACTACCAAACGTTGGAGCACAATAGATTTGTGATTAGGACAAGACAGAATAATTTGTGTTCAAAGAAAACAGGTGTGGGAAATCACAATATTTGAATGATCAGATTAGATACCCATATCCATGTCAATCTAGAAGCGATTTTTATAGTATATAGTCCAATTTAGAGTATTAGCCCACAACAAGATCATTCTAAAGGAAAAAGTATTCTTTGAATAGTCCAATATTTTGTCAAACAATTCTTCATGTACTTAGGCTTGCACAGGAGCAGTCACAGTAAAGCCTCACAAAAGTTACTGAGCATGTAATGAAAATGGCAGACTGAGGATTCATAACCATCCATTCAAACAGTAGAGAATGAAAAAAAAAGTAAAACTCCATGAAAAACATCACACTACAGAAATACTTTTGGTAAGAAGTACATGAAAGTTAAAAATGCATGCAACATTCAATTTTGCTATCTGTTGTGGAAACTTCAATAGAAGTCTTAAAATGATGGCTACCTTTACATTAATTAATTTAATGATCACCACCGGTTCTCTGAGGAATTAATGTTTGTTATTTTCACGTGCATTTTCAGGCATCTTCTGTGGGAGTCTGACAAAAGGTATTACTAATGCAAAGGAGATGAATAATCTCTTTTACAAACAGTTAAAAACCTTACTCCCTATGCAGAATTTTGTATTATGTACACAGTCATATATCAACAATAAAAATATTTGACCCCCGAGATTCTTTTCCTTCTGAAGCTGGGGCAGAGAACTGTTGCAATTTGCATCTTGCCCAGGTATTAGTTTGGTGCCTGATAACTATGCTTAAAGCTGTTACAATGTGTGTTGTTGTGACACAGACATCCCAAGGATATGGCAAGAAAGCAAGAGTGTCCCTTGTTTTGTACATCTTCTCTAGGCATGGATCTGACTGTACAGGAAAAACTACTGAGTGGTTACTAGGGAGGAAAAGAGTTGGAGGATTTACTTTAGTTAGAAAGCATTCTAAAGTGAGAACTTACTTAAAAACCTTTCTAAGTAAGTGATATAAGAAGATCTATACGATGTAAGAAGATTTATACAATATAAGAATCGTATAAAGGTTCTATTATCCAAGACAAAAATTGAGGCTTGATGTGTCTTTCTTGCACTGAATCAAAGCTTTCTAAGTCTTCTAGTCATTCCATAAAACATGAACTAGGAAAAAAAGCATTTATTGTGTCAGTAACAATTTTTTTTTATCACTGTGATTTTTTTCCAATGAGATTATGCATGAACTGCAATAAACCTCAACTCAGTGCCTGAGGACTATAAGATATTTTCTGGCAGGTATTTTGCTTGTGAAAAGCTGCTCTTTTGCCAGCCACCATATCCATCTTGGGAGCAGCTTTTCCCCTTGGGTTTGAAAACATTTGAGAATAAAAGTTATTATTTTCAGTGCTTATTTGTGAAGACTATTGAGTTTGCAACCACAAATTGTGTCAAGATAACCTAAATAAGTTTTCTGTCTGACTACGCTGCCTTGGAAGACTTATTTATTTGAAGGAACTAGCCAATGATTGTCCTTTTCTACTCTGAATAAGCAACAGCATAAGACAAACATGTCTTTCTGCATTGGAAATAGCATTATCTTTCTTTAACTTTCATTTATTTGGCTATATAAACATTGATTAAATTCAGTAATACTGTCCTTATACTGTTAGCAGTGAAGTTACAGGATTTCATGTCCAGTCTCTCTCTTAGGAATGAGCCATTACCAGAACTGAGATTACAGTCAAGAGACAAGTGTCTTTCCTTTCTGAGCACACTTCACTGCTCTGAAGGAGCTCTCTCTTGACCTATGGTATCACATATCCACCTGCCTCTTGTCAGCAGTTCACTTTAAATATCCCACCTAATTTGCAGATGCATGATTGGTGCTGGCTGACCCAAGGTAGGTCTTTCCCGAGGTGCATATTCTTATTCCTCTCTGGCCATCTACCCTTTCTGTTCCCTCAGCCAAGACCAATGTTTGCAAGGGATGGACCAGCAGCTGAGCCATATGAAAATGAGGACAATTTTTGGACTTCGTGTATGCGTGTTTTCTGGATTACCTTCCAGATGAACCAGTTCCCTGATCCAACTGCCCACATGGCTGCTTGTGTGCCTACACTAGGAAATAGGAAGCAGCAGGGTTGGGTGCTGGGATGACTCTCTGTGTCAACTCAGTTTTAGGTTAGTTGAATCTGACTATGACACCACACCCTTGTTTCTGGAGAAACAGAGCCTCACAGAACCATATGGTTTAATAAACAACAGTCTAACCAGTACACAGTAAGAACATATTAATCCAAGAAAGACTCACCAGCTGCTTTCAAAGAGGTCAAGCAAGTTGCACATTTGTTTACTGCACCACTAAACATTCATCTTTTAACTGCTGGTCGGTAAATTCATAGATACTGATATCTAGAAAGCTCCCTTTCATTGCTCTCTCACCAAAGAAAAAAATATAGTTCAAAATACTGCAATACTGATTGGAGATTGCAGTTCGTATTAGTCGGTCGTCTGTGTAGAGGGACATCTTGCATAAATCAGTGCAGAGAAATAGAGGATTGGATTTTTTTAATACACAACAAAGTTTTCCAAAAATGTCCTAATTTATTGTTCAGGAAATGGCACCATTGTTTACTTGAAACAGATATGTTGATTAAGTGGCCTGAGGGAATTTTGTTTTAAAGAGACAGGCTAGCCATTAATGTGAATAAGACTTCTTTCATTCTTCATGACAATGGCAATTAGGAAGATATTTGGATTTGAAGTTGGTTAGCAAAAATGATGAAAATCGTTTCCAAAAATTGATATTTCCACATGTTGAAAGCTGAAATGTGTCCAGCTGTTGGAACAGAATTCAGATTTCTCAAAAGTATTGCTTAATATCAGCAAGAAATTATCTAAGGAGAATCTCTGTAATTTCCATGGTATTAACTGCAATGTATTTCATATACAAATTAGGAGACCTGACAGAGTGCTATGTCAACATCTTAAATCCCTTAGGTTTAATTATCCAGTACTCAGATTAGCAGCATGTTGGTGAGCAGAAAGACTTCTCTCAGCTCCTTGCCTCATGAGACACCCCACTGAATCCTCCCAGTTGCCTTATCTGGACAACAATGTCCATAATACTTTCATCTTCTCACCCATCTTTCCAGGCTCCAGTCTTCCCACATCCTCAAAACCCCTGTGGAACGTACCTTCCCTTTTTTTTCCTATTTAGTTCCCAGAAACCCATCAGTTCCCAACCCACTGAACTTCCCACCAAACCCTCTCAGCATTCCCCATTGTTATTCCTGTGTACCCAATATACTACAAGTTCTAAATTAAATTCTGCCATTCCAGAAGTAATTTATTTTCAAATTAGGTCTAATTTTGTGCATTACTGAAAGGGCAGGTATAATAACCCAGTTTAAGAGGAGAAAGATAAGTCCAGAACATTTTACAACCGTACTACAGTACCCAACACATAACACCGAAGAACTTTGCCTTGAACAAGGTCATGTTCCCACGCTTTCTGTATCTAAACAAATAAATGCTTTAACCTACTGTGGAGCAGAACTGACCTGTTCCACCATAGCACATGACAGTGTGCGTTGTCATACAGTAGCTCAAAATCTCTGCCATATGCAGATTTTGCTGTTTGCAAGATTGGAGAAGTGAGAGGCTTGTCAAACAGCTAGTTGTGGTTCCAGATTCTCTTGCTAATTCAGTGCTCGTCTGGACAGCTCTAAACTATACCAGCTGCTAACAGTCCCCCTTGGGATCATTTTCTAACTGCAGATTACCAGACACAGCAGGGCATCCCTTTCTTCTCCAGGGGTAATCCTTGTTCTGGGATAGAGGGAATGAGATTTATGAACCAGCCTCAGCTCAGAATTGTCTGCATAGTAGGGACAACTAATGAGCTGGTGAATGCTTGAGTGACTTCTGGTGCTTTTGTTCTCTTTCATACAGGGAAAATAACTTTTGCCAGGCTAAGAAGCAGCCTGTTAATTCAGCACAGTGGGTGTTGTATACCAGAAGGGCTTCATCACAGTTTATTCCAGTGATTGGTATCTGGATTTACACTAATTCAGGACTGAGAAGTTGTACCAAGTTCGTGCTTCTGTGTCATCACTTGTACTGAACTCACCCATCTGATCCTTCTCACTTGAGAAAGACTTTATCTCATGCCTTTTCCCACACCACAGATCTGATTGTGAGGTTCTTGTTGCTACCTGGACTCAGACTCAAAGAACCTGAAGCTCCAGTCTGTAAGCCTACGACATTATTTCAGATGGGAAAGTTTTAAAAGCAGCAGCAACCCTTTATATATACATATATTGCTATTGTCTTCTTTCATTTCTCACCAAAGATATTTTGAAGTTTCCATTATGTGTGGGACGCTAATTTTTCTTACCGATCTCTAGAAAGTGAAGAAATCCTGTATGACAGATGACAAAACACTGAGCAAGATTTCAAAAGCCAGGGTTTGTTTTGTGACTGGCTCTCAGAAACCACGGAGCTTCCAGAAATTCTTCCCTCTGAGACCCATCTTAAATGTATTTCTGTAGAGAGTCCTAGAGCACACAAAGAATTTTTCCCACCTGTCGCTTGTGACAGGATTTTCCTAACCTGTCACTAGAGGGCAACACAGCTACTCACATCGTTACACTATTTCCATCTACTTTCAAGTAACTGCTGGGATTCACAGGTGAGAATTTCACTTCAAAAATTTTATTTTCTTCCTTCAAAACTCATGCTCAAATGTTAGTATTAATAGTTGCTTGTCAAATAGATTTCATTGGATGATTCTGAACGTTTCTGAGAGGACAGCAGTTAATGCTTTTGTAGCAAAAGAGCTTTGCTTATCTTGCTTCATTATAGGGATCATTGTCCACTGCAGTGCTGGGACTGATACTGCCATCAGTTTTAGCCTTGACACATGGGGCTCCTGATTCTGACTACGTGAGATTTATCACTGACAATTTTACATGGTATTTGGTCTTTAGCACTGACTCTTAACAAGAACCTTGTAAACTGGTATATCACCTGCTAAGTTTGGATTCAACTGACCTTCTGAAGAGTGGTTCAGAAGCAACAGGTATCTTCAAGCTTTTCATTTCCTGTTACAATGCAGGCTGAAAGCAAACAAATAAACAAACAAAAATGGATTGTTACACCTAACTCATATAACACCCCAAAGGCTGACTTGTCTTATCTTGCAAGCACCTGGCATGGAAACAATCTATCATTTTGAAGTGTTTTTGAAATACCTAAAAACTGCAATGCTCTCATTAAACCCATGACTGTGTTGGCTACAGTAAAAAGTGGTGTGATTTCAAAAGGAGATAAGGCTGTGCAATTATCAAAGGTGGTTTTAGTAATTTCACTGAGATTAGTTTTTACAGCCCCCTGTCATTTCACAATGCTGCCAACACCCTACTCAGAGTCATAGTTCTCTGATTTCACATGATTACAATGGGATGGTTTCCAAGTGTGTATATGTTGGGTTACCAGTGGGATATATTTTCTTCCTGCTTACTCAAATGGTGTCTCCAGATCATCTTTCAAAGTGCCTATAAATAAATATATATATATATATATATATACACACATACACATTCAAGTCTCACATGTTGAAATGTAAAACTCATGTACTTGGCTCCTTCCTGCTGCTTTTCTGAACACATTCAGTGTAACCCAACAGCTTCTCTTCCATGCCATGTAGCAAATGCAAGTAACTGCTACCAACTATTAACATCTTATAAGTAAATACTATAAAGATACCCACATTTATGTCCTGCAAGAATGTTCTTTGACAAAAGGTGAGGGAAGGTCTTGTCAACTTGTGACTGTTAGAAGATGGTGGAGTTTGAGTACAGAAGAAGAGTTATGGGGCTGCCACCTCCTGCAAAAAGACAAGCTAGAAGTAACATCATTCAGCAGAAATCTAATGTTATGTATTCTGTTAAATCAAGTAGCCTTAAACACTGTATGCTTCCCCTGTCATATGTCATATGGTGGTTCTTCCTGTGAACTAAGACTGCTTAAGATGTTTGAACTCAGATCTCTCATCACTATTTTTAGTTGTATATGCTTTTGGTACATTGGGATACTACAAATACTTGCACCAAAATATAGTTTGATTTTTTTTTCTTAAAGCTTCTGGGTTAAAAAAAAAAGAATAAAAAAGAACAAACTGTTCTTTTTTTAGAGCCTTCTATCCAGAGTGCTGGATCAGTTGTTTTGGATAGGATCATACACTGGTGTGCTTTTGTAAAATCAGAAGGTGGCAGAGGACATCCTGCTGTGAGCTGTAAAGAAAACTGCCCTTTAGCTTGCTCGAAGTTCTCCAGAACGTATGAACACTTGTATTCCAGCATACAGCTAGAGCTACACTATATTTTAAAAGAAATCTTGATGCCATCCTGTCTTTTGCTGCAGTTTTTTCTTTTTCTTTCTCCCAGTCCTTTTCAGTCCTGGCAGACACAATAAAAAGTGATGAAAATAAGCCTGTGGTGAATCCCAACAACAGGATATCCCCAAGGCAAGCAGCTTCACTCTGAAGAGGCCGCGACACCTCCGCGCTGAGGGCAGCCGGCCACCGCTCAGGTGAGAGCCGGCGTCGGGGCGGGCGGGGAGCTCCCCCCTCCGCCGCCATCCTCCTCCCCTCCTCCCTCTGCCCCTGGGCGGGCCGGGGGGACCTGAATGGATGGGGCCGGCGTCAGTCAGGGGCAGGGCGAGGCCGGGCGGAGGGGATGGCGGCCCCCGCCTCGCTGCGGGGCTGCAGTTGTGAGGAGCGGTGGCAGCATGCGGACGGCCGCCGCGGTAAGGAGCGCTGAGGAGAGGCACCTGCTCCTGAGAGGGGCGGGCGGGTTCGCCCAGCGAGTCGGGCACGGCTCCGCCGGGCTGGGACGAGACTTACGAGCCTTCATCCGGCTCACTTTTGGTTCGTCCGCTTCTTTCTTAGGTGGGCGTCCTCTGCCTGGTCTCCCTGGTGGCCGCGCTGGACTACAAGTACCACCACAGCGAGGAGCTGGAGGCGTACCTGAAGGAGGTGCACGCCGCTCACCCGGCCCTCACCCACCTGCACAGCATCGGCCGCTCGGTGGAAGGTGGGTGCGGCGGGGAAGCGCCGGCTGGGCTGGCTTTGCTTGGGTCGGAGCAGCGCTCCTCTGCCGAGGAGGGGCCGCGGGGCGGGGGGTCCTGCGCTGTCCGCGGGCGCCGGGTGCTCTGTGCTTCGGTCTCTCCTGAGTTTCCTCCGCCTCTTGCTTGAACGCGAGTAACCAGCTCTGATGTCACTGCAGCTTGGGTGGAAGTCCTCCCGGCACCTCTCTCTGTCCCGATTAGGAACTACTGAGTGGCAATTTCAGAAGCGGGGCTGTTGTTTAGGAGCTTAAAACGTGTTCAGCCCGTGGGCTGAGTGCCCGACCCAGGTGGGGCTGTGAGGGAGTGTGTCTTTGTACCTGCGGGTACCTTCAAAACGCCCTCTCTCGGCCTTAGCTATTGCCTGAGTCAATCAGGACTGAAAAGAAAAAGGGTATCAAATACCATACAGAAATGAGATTATAAGTAAAGGTTTAGGTTTTCAGTCTTGAACCACACGAGAAAAGTCTCACTGAATAACTACCTTACCGATCTTACATATTTTAACTTTTTTTTTCCCGTCTATTTATGCTTCACTGCAATGGTTTTGGTGTTATCTTGTTTGTTTATTTTTGTCTGGGGGAAAGCTTTTTGTGTTCTTTAAATAATACTAATCTTTCTAATATCTTTATTAGAATACTTAATAAACACTTGCTTAACTTTGAGGAAAAAGCTGGGGGGGAGGCTAAGGAGATCAATTCAGAAAACAAATGTGAGTTATAAAACTAGATAGTTCTTTGGAAACATCTAATCCTACTTCATAATACTAGAATTAATGTATTTGAAGTAGGTTTTGGTTCAAATCTATTTTCTAGGTAGGTAACAGTGAAGAACACTGGCAGTTTATTTCTGCACATCCTTCCTTGTGTTATTGTAAATTCTGGTTGAAAAGAGTCTGGTCTGTTTCAGCAGGATAGCAAACAGATGTCAGGTAGCTATGGGCATGTGATCTCATCTCTGTGCATGTCTATGCTCATTTCTAAGGAAGTCTTTTTATGGGAAGGCTCAGACTAGACAAGGAATCTTGAAGTTAGTTACGTTGTCATGTCCTTGTTGCTTTCATCGAAGGCAGAATTACATTGGATTGTGTTATTCACTCAAGAAGTCTGTATGGTTCTTCATGTACAAACTAATTATCGACATCTTTGTATCCCTACCTTGTGGGGACTTTGGTTATTTTTTTATTATTTTTTTAGTGATAGAACTTGATTCTGACTTGTCTGGCACGATCTCTGCTGGTTTATCTTTCTGCTGCTGGGACAAAAATCCTCATTCAACCAGAGTCTGAAATTTTGGCTCTTTTGTATCTAGGCATCTGAGAGCAGATAACATGAAGTGTTCTGCTTGTTTGGCTGTCATTAGCATGAAAACAACCTGGAGCTGCATCACCTTTTGATTGTGAATGAGTGGTGCCCAGAAACTTTATTCATACTTAAGTATTTTGCCTTCTGCTTGCCAAAATGTGTGAGAGCCCACATAATTCTCCTCCCTCCCTTGCTCTGTCAGCAGTGCTTTGTGATTCCCAAAAAGATTATCAGTTACACTTCTTGCATTCCTTGCACACCTGCTGTATTCCTCTGAATGGAATAGATGGGCAGTAGAAGCATTCTCAATATCAGCTACAGTAAAGTGGCAATGGAAAATTAAAAAAAAAAGAAGAAATGAAGGAAAACAAATCAGAGAAGTTCTGAATATTTTTCTAAGCTTTAAAAAGATTCTTACCTCTGCTAAGAAATTTGCATTTAGAGTCCTGTGAAACACTGTAGAGGATGGAACTGAATTAGGATCTTTCATTTCTCTTGCTCATGCTAAAAGAAAGTTTTGTGACAGCAGTGGTTGTACAATTTTGGTTAAAATGAAATTTCAAGTTTTGGTCAACAAGATGAAATTCCATTCCTTTCTGTTCTGTTAAGCTGATGAAAGCAAGAATTCATATATGCATGTGCATGCATATGCACATGATGTATAGATATAATGCTGTTGTCCCGCTAATCAGCTAACTAAACTAGGAGTGCAAAGTCATAGATAAGAAACAGAATGTAAATGTTAGGAAACTGAGAACGTAGTCTCTTGTTATGGGTAATAAATATGAAATATTATGAATTGGAGTGGTGACAATAAAGCCAATAGACATAATATTACTGTTGCCATGAATGGCTATTGTTTTTATATTGTTACTTATTTAATAACATCATAATAAAGCCTAGATTATCTAGTATTATATACTGCCATTTAGATTTGAACTATAATGAATGTGAAGAGAAACTTTTTTTTTAATTATATATATTTTAAAATTAGTATTATTAATTTATCTTTGGCTTGAGTGGATCTGTAATTCTGCAAGGGTATAGAATCTGTTCTTGAAGCCTAGATGTGAAGGGCAATGGAGATCTATGTGTTACCACTTCAGGAGATGATTGCAGGTAGTTCTTTCACAGGAATAACTGAGCACTCTTTATGTCAGAAGCTGCACATGCTCCAGACAGATTATAGAGTAATTTAGGTCCTGAGGCCAACTACCTTAAGTTAGCCCTCATGGGCTAACTTAAAGATGTTCAGGGCATTCTCCATTCAGATTGTGACCATCTGCCAGGATAGAGATCCTATAGAATCTCTGAGTACCTAATCCAGCATTTAACTGCCTTTGTTACAAAAATATTTTTTCTACCAACTAATTAGAATTTGCTTTGTTGTGTCTTTTTGCCATGCACCTGTAAGAAGGGTCTGGGTCCATCTTCTCTGTAACCATAGAATGGCTTTGTTTGGAAGGAATGCTAAAAGTCATCAAATTCCCTCCTGTGGGTAGGGCTGCTAACATAGGAGGCCACCAATTGGTTTCAGATCACCTTCTTGTCTTTCATGTGCCTTATAATAGCTTCCAGGAGGATCTCTTCCAAGATCTTCCCAGGCACAGAGGTGATGCTCATCAGCCTGTAGTTCCCTGGATCTTCCTTTTTCCCTTAAAAATGAGTGATGTTTCCCTTTTTCCAGTCACTAAGGACTTTGCCTGACAGCCATGACTTTTCAAGTAGTGGCTTGACAACCAATAAGTTTCTTCAGAACCCTGGGATGCATGTCGTCTGGTCCTGTGGACTTGTACACATTCAGTTTCATGAGAGGGTCTCTTACTTGCTCTCCTTAGATTAGTAAAGATTTTGCTCCCCCAGCCTCTACTTGGAGGTTCGGAGACATTAATATATCTCCCTCTAGGTAGTGGAAAGTTGTAACTGTAACATCATCCAGGTCAAACAAGCCAGCCTTTATCAGCCTCTCCTCAGGTGTGTTCTTCAGCCTTCTGTTTATCTCAGTGGCTCTCTATTGGACTTTCCTTGGTCTAGCAGCATCCCTCTTGCACTGAGGAGCCTATAGTTAGATATGGTACCCTAGACACAGCTTCACTAGTGCTGATGGGGGATAATGATTGTTCCCCTCATGCTCCTTGCTATGTTCTTGCTGATGCAGCCCAACATAGAGGTTATGTTTTTTGCTGCAAGAGTACTCTGCTGGTTCATGTTTGTCTTACTGTTGGACAGCCTGTGAACAGCCCTCCAGGTCCCTGCAACCTAGGTAGTCAATTTGCAGCTGGTGGAAACATGGAGATATGGGATTGATAATCCCTGTATGAGGTGGTTCTGTTCCAGGAGGATGACTCTGTGTTTGCTTTTGATAAACTTCATGAACCTTCTGTTGAGAAATTCCTTGAGCTTGTCAAGGCCCCTCTGAATGGCAACTCTGGCCCTGCTGACAATGTAGAACAGTATCAGCCTCAGTACTGGCCCCAGAGAAATGCTGTTAATGACTTGATGTTACTTGAACTGCAAATTGCTCAGTCTAACAGTTCAGCCAGTTTCTGACCTTGCTGTAGGCTACTGATCTAACCTGTATGTCCCCAGATTGTTTGCAAAGATACTTGGAGGGGTAGTTCTGACAGCCTCACTAGAGTCAAGGTTAAAGAAATCCTGTATTCATGTCTCTCCTGCTGAGGCAGTCACTTATTCATGACAGCTAAGAAGTCAAGTGGAGGGGAGATTTAGAAAAATGTGTTCTTCACCATTTATGTATTTGTATGTTAAAAGTACACAACAAAGTCAGTACCAAGAACCTTACTGGAAAACAATGTAAAAGATGTTCAGTCTGTGGTGATTTACATCAGTGCATGGAAATTCACAGCTTCTCTTCCAGTTTACTGGGAAGAGTGTATTCTAGATTAGCAATGGCCTGTCCACTCTTTACATCTGTACAGTGGAAGAGATGGTATTTACTTAACTCATTTCACCTTGCAAGCTATTATCATGGAGTATGAGGAGAGGAATATGTAAATACAGTAAAAAAAAATTTAAGCAATAGTATCAAAGGTAATAAATGAAACCTCAATACCTGGCATGGATATCTGGCTCATGCAGGCTGAGCATTAGGTACAATATTCTGGGCTATCTCCATGCATGACTAATGATGGCCTTCTCTTTTACAAGCTGAAATTAAAAATAAAAAAATAAGCTCCTGAAACCTGGTATTGATGGAACAGGTTAGTCAATGGCAGCTGACAATTCTCATAAACACCATGAAGAATCCATTAATTATACAATTAAATTCTAGGAAGTACACATACCTCCCTTCTCAGAGACCCATCCATACGACAGTGACAGTATCTGCCAAAAAGAACTCTCCTTGCAAAGTTACATAAGGTCAAAGTGTGGAAATGTGTGGTGACTCAGAACATTCTCGTTCTTTGTTTCTGCATTGTTTCAATAAGCTTGTAAAAGACCTTTGGCAGTAGCTGTGTTTTCAGATCTGCACAGTATTCAGCCTGAGTACAGTATGTATGCTGTATGATAGCAGAGAAGACTACACAACTATGTCAGCCTAGAGAATGGGATGCAGTGTGGTCATAATTAACCTTGCCTGCCTAATGCCAGCCTAGTGGAAAACGAAGAGTGACTCTGTAGCAAATGAATCTTACAGCGTCTTAATAAAAAAGATGATATTTCAACATACGTATTATCTGTAGCTTTTTGTGGTTAAGGGTAACCTGCAGTTCTTTTTTAAAAGGGTGGGTGAAGGAGAAGGGTGGGACAGCAGATTTAAGGATGCCAGTTAAGTAGTCCTGATGATGATCTTATTTGGAGAGGACAAGCAAGCAATGTCAAAACAGTGGAGTAACTTTTGTAGCACGTTCATGCTTGTTAAAAACTTTCACAGATACACTCTGGATTCAGATAAAGTTGATAGCATAGCGAAGTTGATACTGTGGCAAAGATGTACTTGGCAGGGCTGCCAGCAGACCGGGTTTCTCAGTGGCTCAGAAAAAAGTGCCTGCTGGAGCTCACCATGTCCCTTTCTGGGTTTCCCTTCATGGATTTCCCTCCTCAGTAAATAGAAGAGAACACCACATGCCCAGGTCTGCATCTCATAAGTAACTGTCACTCAGCTGAAGGCACACCGGTAATGAGGGCTGTGTAGTGCAGTAGGAAGTGTGTGCCAAGCTTGTAATATAGTTGGAGAACCTAGACAGCTGTTCCAGGTGTCATTCTGTACAGATGTCAGTGGGACTTATGCCTGAGGTATATGAGGAGTTGATGCTGATCTGCTAACTGAGCTGAACTGTGTGGTTAATGCCTGTAGGTATTTAGGGGAGGCTATTTAACAGAGGAGTACAAACTTTTGGATTGTTGTATTGCATTGAAAATATTTAATAATAAAAGATCAACTACTGAATTTGCCTAGTCTATATACTGATAGGCTGCATGTGTTTCACACAAATTCTATCTACCCATGGGAAAAACAGAAAAGATATTTCTAGGCTATAATGTGGAAGGAGCCTGGGTTATTACCATCAGTACTATCATGAGCTGTAAACTGTATTGCATTTATATTAGAAACACTTTAGGTTCCAAATGCTCTTAAGTACTAGAAAACAAGTATTGCTGTTGATGGAAACAAGAACAATTCAGGCAGAGTACAAAGATTTTGTAGATACGTATTTCAGTTTGTGGTTAGTTTCTGGGGTACTGGCAACTGTACTAATAGAGAATGAGAAGGTTCCACCTAACCTAGTATACCTTTAAGTAAGTTTCTCAGTGCTACCCATTAATGTGTGAGAAGCACTGAATCTAAAAAGAGGAGAAAAACATAAAGGTAATAAAGACAGCTGTTAATTTTCAAGACAAAGAAAAAAGAAATCCACTGAGAGTATGATATCTTTAAATAAAATATTGTGAGGTTCTTGTGTAGTTACATAGTGGGGGAGATGTTTATGCATGTAAGTGTATTACTGTTTCTTCCATTTGAGAGACTGCTGCAAATGTCCTCCCTCCTGTCTCCATTCCTCTCCTCTTCCCCCAGCTTGTCTCCCACCCCACAAATTTCTTTAGTCCTATGAATCATAGGCTCATCATGCAAGCATGATGTGTGTAGATAATATAAGCATTGAGATTTTCAGTGTTCATTTTTAGAAACAAGAATGAATGGGATGTTTCCCACTCTAAGGGCTCCATTTAAAACACTAAAGTTATCTGGCTCAAGTCTAGAGTTTCACTTAAAAATGGGCATTCTAAAACTTATTGTGATTGTTACTTTTATCCATTCTTGCTTCTTTTCTATTTTTTTCCTCTCTCCCTACTCTCCTCTGACTGCTTCTTCTAGCAACTTAGTTACCAGCACTGATTTAACTGCGCATACTTTATGTGCCTGACTACAGGAGAAAAGCTGCAGTACTTCCACCTTCCACAGTATTGTGACTACTGTAATGTGACATCAGTAGTTTGTATGCAATTAATGTTCTGATAGCTGCACGTTACAATTTTTGTCTGATAATGTGACTTCATACCATTAGCAGTGGCCTGACAGGATGCCTATACTTCCTACACAATATTGAAGGGGCCAGTGTCACGTGTTTAGCTTGAAAGACAGATAAGACATTGAAGAAGTCAGTCTTACAGGTGTAGAAACAAACTGTACACATGTTCCTATTCTCTTGCAATGAAGAACAAATATCTTGCTTAAATCTTTCCTTTGCTGTGAGCTGGTCAGTCATACTTTTCTTCTGTGTGGTCTCCTACACCTAAAAATAATGATGAAAGTGTGTGTATAAAAATGTGCCTTTTTTGTGTGCACACAAATGAAACTCAAACACAATTCTTATAGAAAATCATGTCAGAATTGTGTTTTTGTTGTTGTTTTTTTTTTTCCTGTGAAATTTACCAGATCATAAACTCTTCCTAAGAGAAGAGGAGGAAGATGGAGAAAAGACTTTTAAACAACTGCTTGAAGGAAACCTGTCTTAGCAACGTGGTCCAAACACTTTTTGTATGAAAAAGCTTTTCTTGTACTGGAATCTTTCCGTTGTATCTTTGAAAAGGAAATGTGATCTATTTAAAAAAGTTACTGCAAGCAGAGTTTATAGCTGGTGCTGTGGGAAAAATCTCAGCTTTCCTGCCTCCTCTCTGCTCCCTGCTTTCTAGTTGGCCAGAAGCAGAATGTATTTGTCAAGCTTTTTTTCCTTTATTTAGAGTAGAAAAGGTCTTAAATGTACAGCCATCCTGTTTTTCCTTCCATGACTGCAGATTTCTACATTTGCATAGAAGTAGACAGAAGTGACTACTGGGTGTAATTACCACCAGTGAATTGTAGCAATGCAGGCTTCAGTTACACAAAATGCAGTTAATTTACTTTTTTTCTGTCTTTTGAATCATTGTGTATATATACAAGTTTCCAGCCATACTAATAAGAGGTGTGACCTTCACAGAATCATGGAATGAGTTGGGCTGGAAGGCAATCCTGATGATCATCCAGTTCAATCCTGTGCTGTGGGTAGGGTTGCCAACTGCTAGGTCATGCTGCCCAGGGTCTCTCCTCCACAACCTCACTGGGCAGCCTGTTCCAGAGCCTCACCACACTCTGAGTGAAGGCTTTCACTTAACATCAAACTTAAATCTGCCCTCTCTTTGTTTAAAACCTCCCTTATTCTATCACTATTGGACTGTGTAAAAATTTTGTCTGTATTTCCCTGGAAATACAGACCAAAAAAAAATGAGTGAATATAGATATTATTGATATTATAGATATTATTAATTTTATTATGAAAATTGAGTGAATATAGATATTAGCTCAGTGACATGAGCTGAATTGCAACTTACAGTATGATGTCCTAAATTCTTAAACAAATTCTAGTCTCAGACTTCCTTGAAAAGAAAGAAGCTTGCTCTCTGATGCCTGTGCTTTCCTCAGATGATCAAACTGTCTGTATTTTTCTCTTGTTTGCAAGGGGAGCACAGTAATGTAGCCCTCCTCTCCTACTCCAGGGAATGCAGCTTTGTAAGATAAGAGCAGTATGCATGGATCCTTCCTGTCCAGGCCTGAGCTGTAGGCACCTGGGGCTAACTGTTGCTGATTCCCAGGGTTTCCTAATTAACGCTTTACTATAGGTAGTTATGGTATAGCATACTCTGTTCGGCTAGTTCAGTGAGTACAAACTGTAGGCAAGATGCATCTTCTAACCCCAAAGCATTTCTTCCTTAATCCGTTCTTCTACATGTGGTCATGCACAGAAGAGATTTAGATTCATTTTTATAAAGCTGGCTTTCCTCTTGTTAATGAAAGTTGAATGTGGGCAATTGCTATTTCTGCTTTTTCAACGTCTTATGAATTAGGAAGTTAATTGAAATAAGGGGAAAAATGTGTAGGTGTGAGTGTAGCTCTCTTTTCCCCACCCAGTGAAGAGGCTGCTCTGCCTTTAAATGGTTCCACTTCAGACACGGAGACTATTCTCATCTGTGCAGTAATTCAGACCTGAGAGAGCTTTGATTATGCTTTAAGAAGAAAATTCTGTAGCTTGATGTCCAGGGGTTACTTGCACAATTTTTGTTGTTATGGGAAAGTTTGGTCTGTGGCAGATGAAGTCATTTAACTGAATGATTGTAGGTGCTGTGTTACATGGTGAGATCACAGTGGATTTAGGACAGTTGAGATGTATTGTTCCTAGCAGATACGTTCTGCATCCAAGGGTCTGCAGTTACCTGAAACACTGAAGCAGGGAGAGCTTGTGTGGATCTGAAAAAGTAAAATTTGTCCTAGGGCTAAAATAAAGCAAACTCTGTTTTCAGTAAGAAAGAGTCCTACTGTGTTGTTTTGAAAGTCCAGTCTGGTTCAGTATTCTTTTCTACAATAGCTAGAGAAAGTCTAGGAATAGGTTAAGCACAGACTACTTCCCCAGTATGCACTTCTGGCTGCATGCAAATCAGATGCTGCTGACAAAGCACATTTTCTAACTGTGATAACTTAAGACTTGTACTGTAACTTACTTTGCTTTGATGCATGGTTGCATTAGGCTAATCTTAAAATCCAAGAGGAAATAAAGATCACCAGAACACGCTCCCTTGATGAGACAAAGGATTAAGTTGCTTCATTTGCTGTAGAGAGTCATAGTGTGGATTTTATGTTCCTGTAATGTTTATTAAAATGGATTGCCTTTCCTAGAAGGCAGTCAGTAATATTTCTAGAGAGGCTTCTTTTTTTAATCCAATTTGAGATAATCTGGAAGTGGCCGGTTAAACTAAGGTAACTTATTAACTATACCAGGAACAAAGGTGATGATAACAAAAGTTGTTTAAAATAAATTAATTAATATCTTGCATTTTTCTTTTCCAGACAGTTTGATTAAGAAAAATAAAAGTGACTAATACAGTTTCTAGAGTGTGCCAAGGATGCTTACGGGGGTATGCCTAGCAAGTTTCTTGATGAGTATCTCAACACACTGAGGCTCTCCAGGTATTCCAGTGACTTTTGAGGCATCTAGGAGCAACAGCTTGTAGTATCTTGGTTTTCATCTCCCTCTCTAGGGCTTGAGTGGCAGGAATAATTTTGGCCTCCTCTACCTTTATATGGCCTAGTATTTTTGCCAATAAAACCATTTTATCTGGATAAATTACACTGAAACCATCCCCTTTCTTGTGCCTGGCTTGCATTTTAAGCAATTATTTTGCTTGTGATAATCCAGTGGTATTACTGTGAATTGACAGTATTTCTTTATTTTATGGAAACAGTTTCTTCCTGAAAACTACCAGAGTACACCAGTTTTACATTTCTCTCAGAAAATAATATAAAGTGTGTGTTTGTAAATTTGGTTTAAAAATCCTGTGCTAATAGAAGCAAGAGTTGGTGAAGAGGAAAAAAATTATTTGGTTTCTGGGAGTGAATGTGAGAGAAGGGAGTGTAAATAACAGAGAATGCCTGTTTAGAGTAATTCTATGTGCCTGTGGAGTTTTCCTCTTGGTGACCAATGCTGAATAGAGTTAGTGTATGTGAATTTAGAAATGGTATTCCCTTCTGGGTTGTTTTTGTTTGGATCTTTTTAAAATTAATTTGTGTATCTTGTGTTCAACTACAAGGTGCAATTGTAGAAACTGCTCTGTGTTGATTTTCCATGTTTTTATATATAACAAATAGGATCAGCCTGATTATGAGAACTGGAAATAGTACTGCACGATGAGTCACATATACATAGGAAATAGAGGACTGTTATCATAAGATACAATTCCCATGAAATTGCTTCAGCTATGGACGTCACAGTCAACTGAAGATATGTAAATCTTTAGGTAAATAAGCAAGAATTATGAGATGTTCTCAAATGCTTTGATTAGAAGTGGACGTATCTGAGGTCATTCTACAATCTTGCTTATCACATACTGACTCTAAATTGAATTGGCTGGTATAGTCTCTGGAAGCAGATACTTAGTGAATATAGAGAAATTATTATTTTTGTTCATATATTACCTTTGGAGATATGTATTCTCTTTAGATAAAGGTGGCCATAAGCCTGTATTCTTAGGGATATGAGGGAGGAGACCAGAAGCAAGAAGTCAAACAGTACCCTCAGCACAGTAACTGTCAATGTTGGTGAACCCTGTTGAACCTTTCTAGTCCTCTGTGTCTCAAGAAATACTGCAAGCTATTAGACATGGGATAGTCTACATTAGCACTCGAAAGTTGACAAATGGAAATACAGAGCACAGTGTAGTCCTAACACCTTGAAACAAAACAGCACAGGTGTAGTGCACCAATTAATCTCTTACTGTTATCCTCAAACAGGCATTTGCTTCCTTATCAGTGTTTTTTTCACTCTTGACAACAACCTTTTTAAGAGCACTGTGGCTAGAGTAGTTCTTGCTAAGTATGATCTCTTTTACAGTTTCTCTATTAATCATGGTACTTGGGAAAACAAAATAAGTAGTAAGGTGTTCCCCCCCCCCTCCCTCCCAGGTTAATAAGTGCTATTGATATTTGGGGTATGGACTGGGTTCAGTAATTTAATGTAATCTGAGGCTTTTTTGAAGGTTCTGCTTACATATGCATCACACTGAGTATTGTCAGACTTGCACAATTAATATAAGTGACCAATCCATCTTAAATAGTTCAAAACACCTTGAAGAGTTTCCTATGTTTTAAGTGTCCTAGCTTTTCCTAGAATACCAGTTTTGTCATTCATTGCAAATGGAAATCCAGTCCAAGTCTTAAGATAATCCTTTCTACCTCAGTAGACCATGAGAATATGGTACACTGACAGCCAGGATAAACTGATGTCCTACAGTTGCTTATACATCTGTCTGACCCAACTTCAGGTATGTAGGTTATTCAGAGTATAAGCTGTACACCTAGAACGTCTCTTTTCTGAGCAAACACAGCTGCCTTCTACTGGTTGATAATTTACAAAGTTTATATCCCTGAAGGTTATGTTTCTTTTTACTTACTGTAGTCTGGAAGATGCTTTATACAACAGTCTGGCTGGCTTAAACTTGCATATTTGCTCATGTCCATAAGGCTGCTTCTGCAGTACTGCTGTATCACTCATCCTGATTATTAATGTATCTAAAATCTTTCAATATGTTGTTAACTCTCAATTTCTGTTGGAATCTGAATCAAGCTGTGTGTGCTGTCAGGCAATCCTCTTGTAGACAACAAATTTCAAAATAGCTTTAGATTTTCCAGCTTGGATTGATGATGGCAAATCTGCGTAGTTAAAGTCTCAGAAAAGAGGTGTCTCATGCAGTTTGAAAGATATCTTCACACAGTTCTGCAATAAAAAGAAAGCTGTCAAGCTCTCTTAGCATCTTGCATGGTAGTAATTAATTTGGATTTACACTAGTGCTGCATACTAAGATGGAGTACCCAAAGATATAGCTGAAGGTTGCCAAATACGGTTGAGGAAATGTTTCCAATATTAGTATGCATTGTTAAAGTGGATTAAAGAGTGCTTGAGAGATCATGTGGGAACTGTGGTATATCTACAAAAGGACTTAGCAAAGGAGCAACTCATACCATCCCATCTCCCCTCAATGTTTTGGATAAGTAATGCTGATGGCAGTTATTTGCATCGTTTCTCTTTGTTTTGCCAAGCCATAATTACAGTAGTGGCTGCTTTTGCAGTGGAAGCTGTTACATCAGCTGGTATGTTTATTTCACTACTATTCTCACTGTGGGATCTAGACTGAAGCTCTTCTGCTTATACTGGGATTGAGTATGACTGATACAATACAAACTATGCCTAAGGTGTAGCCATCACCCTATTATGTTCTCATAGATCAAAACCTTGCCTATCTAGTCCCCCTACTTATTTTACACTGCTTTGATAGTATGTTTTAAGGAACAGGAACGTATCTTAAAGCAATTTGTGTGGTGCACAGTAGAATGAAGCCCTGATGGGCTAAGTTGTCAAGGCTGCAGAAATACTAGTAGTCAATAGTAATCTGAAGAATGATGATAAAGTTGTTTATACTTTCTATTTAACTCCTCTATACATACTAACATGGCCATCCCTAGAGCTTGGAAACATGTTTCTGGTTAAACTACCCTGAGGATTTGCTACCTCTTGTCAAACATGAGGAAAAAGTTACTGCTTCTGCTTAAGAAAGAGGATATGAATACAAAGAAGTGTAAATTGTTGCGGCTTATTTCAGATCTTAGGAGTATTGCTTGAGGTCCTTACTTTGATTTATATAATGACTGGTATCATACTGTCTTTCTTCATAAGCTTGCATCATGGTTTTTTTATAGGCAACGGAAATAGATCCACATAGATTCATACCTGAGGCTTTGATTTGGGCATCTAAAAATTCAATTTTCCAGACAAAGTCAGAACAAGTTTTGCATGACCTATGTTCAGTGCTGTACTACTCAAATAAGGTTTTAGTCAGATTTGGAGCCAGGGTGAACTGGTTTTGGACCTTGCATTCTAATTAGGAGGAAGATCAACACTCCCCCTGCCTTGTGCCTTTTTAGGAAGGGAATGCCTCATGGATAGGATCTGCAGTAATGCTGATCCATGCTGAGGTCGGTGTGTTGCATATATGTAGCCAGCCCGTATGCAGTCAGCTTACTACTTTTCCTACTCCTTGCAAACTATTAAGCCAGTTGGCTGAGTCTATGGGGTATGGGCAGTGCATTGTCCAGTTAGTTCACCTCACTTCTTAGCCACAACCACCTTTGAAACAACAACTCCTTTTCGTAAGTGGAGCTATAAAGGGCAGAGAGAAGAAAAGCAGAAGTAAATTTGAGGACAAACCAAGGAACGTAACCTGGACTACGAGGCCTACAAATAATTTGGTTTCTTTCTCACTTGATCTGAAGAGATCAGTTTCAATTCTCCATTTTAATTCTCTGTTTTTGTAAGCTTGTTTAGAATGTTGATACCATGTCATGCACACTGTCGTGGCAAGGCTAGAAAACTTATCAATAAAATCTGCTCACCCTACCAGAAGTTGTGCAATTGGGCTCTGTTCCAACACAATTACAAACACAAGTTTGTCTTGATTATTTGCAATACAGTTCAGTGATTAGGTGAGATCACTTCTGGTTTGGCAATGAAGAATGGTTTCTTGGTGCATGCTAAGCATGGGAGATGGCTTAGCTGTTCACTTCAGGTATGAAAACAGAGTTATCTAGGGTTTACTGATTAAAGGAAACTTTATCTCCTGAATCTTCTTACATGCAGTGAATTACTGCTATATGGAAAGAATCTTACATCATCCCTTATAGGTACAGTATCCAGTACTGCAGGCTGAGCAACCCAGGAATTTATTTTAATTGTTAATGGTAAGCTTAATGCTTCTCACAAGCTGGAAGTGCTAGAAAATTATCGATGTCTCAGTTCATGGGAGTGTTTATCATTAAGATGGCCTTCACACACACAAACTATAAACAGTCTAAACATTCATGCTGGAAAGACCAATTTAGAACTTAATGCTAGTCTATACTTAGCTCTTCCTTGTGCTTCCCATGAGGACCGTGAGGATGATCAGAGGGCTGGAGCACCTCTTCTACAAAGACAAGCTGAGGGAGCTGGGCTTGTTCAGCCTGGAGAAGAGAAGGCTCTGGGGAGACCTCACTGCAGCCTTCCAGTACCTAAAGGGGGCCTACAGAAAACCTGGGGAGGGACTCTTTGTCAGGGAGTGCAGTGACAGGACAAGATGTAACAATTTTAAACTAAAAAAGGGTAGATTTAGACTAGATATCAGAAGGAAATCCTTCATTCAGAGGGCAGTGAGGTGCTGAAACAAGATGCCCAGAGAAGCTGTGGATGCCCCATGCGTGGAAAGCCAAGTCAGGTTGGATGGGGCTTTGAGCAACCTCGTCATATGGGAGGGGCCCCTGTTCAGGGAGAATTGAATGGTCTTTAAGGTCTCTTCCAGCCCAAACCATTCTGTGACTCTGAGGCACTGGAAATGTGATGGGCTTTTTAAAAATCATTGTTTTGGTTTATTTTAAATCATAATATAATATTTACAGGAAGTCTAAAGTGACAGAAGTGGCTTGTAGCATTGATGGGTTCTTGTTGCTTTATAACTACAGTACAGTGCTAATGCTGCTAAAGATATGGTGCTGTTCTACATTAGCTTGCAAGACACCTTGAAAAGCCTATGTGCAATGGATGCATGTGTCAGCCACTGTTGCCCTTGGTCAGATTCGAGATAGTCATTATGGTCTTGTTTCCTTTGAAAGGAAGCAGAAGCAAATCTCAGTGTCTGGTTATTGGTAAGAGGATCCTATATGTTCTAGGGACTGCAGTATTGGTTAAATATGGTAACTGGTTGGGTATTCTATATGCTACGTAATTAGATACAAGAATGTAATTAATACAAACATAATTAATATATTGGTTGGCTTGAAGTCTTGATCCCACTTTAAGCTGCTTCACCTTTTAGGTCAGTGCTTTGTGTTTGTATGGAAAATGAATTTAAGGAAACTAATGCTTTTAATTGGCACTTATTTAATTTCCTCTGAGAGGGCTTTTGACATGTAATACACTCAACTTGCTGGCTCTTAAGTTTTGGTTTTTTTTTGAAGATCAGCTTATGTGCTTGATACTCACTCTGATAATAGGCAGTCCTGGAGCTGGATGGATCTGTCCTCTGATCTACAGCTTAGCTGAATTCACCTCTATCTATAACAGAGATGGGGCATGTCTCCTATATATGTCTTCTGCTTTCATGATCTTAGTTTCACTGGGGTCTTTTAGGTGCTGGATTTGTTTTTTGACACTGCTGCTTCACCTGACCAATCCCTGTCCAGGTGTGGTAGTTGCCTTTCCTTAGAAAGGCTGCAGTCAGAAGCAGGTATGTAGCTCCTAGTGAAGCAGTCTGGGTGGCCACCAAGAAGCTGGGGAGGAATATCAGGTTGTTTTATTTATTTATTTATTTCCAGTAGAGGAAAGGAGAAAATGGCGTAGAGGGCACGAGGACAGAGATCAATTAGGAGCAATCTGCAAAGACTTCCTTGGTAGCTCACTGTAGGTTACTTCTGAATATAACCAGGGAAAGGATAACACGTTACAGACATGGAAATTAGGTTCAGGCTCTCATGCGTGCTGGATTGCAAATAAAAGCAGCATGTTTTGTTTCAGTACTGCTGTTTTTTGTTTTTTTTTTCTTAGTTCCAAACATACTTCTGCAGTAAGACTTGTCCTGTTTCCACGGCGTTGCACAATGTCTGGGGCTGGAAGGGACCTCTGGGTTTTGGAGGAGAAGGGCTAAGGTTCTGGGGGCTGCTGCTTTCCTTCTCTTTTCTGTTTGAAGGAAGGTGTGCTTAAATCTAGTAGCTCTGGTTTTTCCATGTTGACCTTTTTTTAGTATTGTTATTATTAATGAAACAGTAGCTCTGCATAAGACAAAGTTGAATTGCTTCCTCACCAAAGCACTTACTGCAAACTAATTTCTGGATGTATGGACTGCTTGCTCCCGTTGTCCTTTGTAGTGGGTTTCAGTGGTGGCATCTCTCAGCCTTGTGTATGTAAGGATTGAATAACGGTGTCTTCTAGAGTGACTGTAGAACTAGGGCATACTGACAGCATGCCTTGTTCAGTCTGTCTCATTGCTTCCTCATCCTAATTAACCCGAGACTCCGACTCAACCTATGAAGTAAGCTTAGCTTGGCAACCACTGACTTCAGGTTTAGCTATCTCACAGTTATTTCAGTGCATCTTGTGCATCTGTTTTCTTCAATGTTTTTCTCCTGTTTGTTAAGGTATTACAGTTGGTGCAGCACTCCTGCTTTCTTTCTAGCTGTGTAACTGGCTCCTAGCAGCTAGACCATGAGGCTTAAGGAATGTTGTGCTCCTGAGTTTCCTGCAGACTCGATGGTCCACACTAGTGTAGGAAAGTAATACTTTTTGTAGTTATTCTCACCGATAAATAGTAACAGTTGGACTCCTCGGAGGCAGCTCATGGGTCCCACTGAGCAGTATGTGAGAGCCTATGGGCTGTGACTGCCTGCTACCAAGGAACTGGCCCAGTTTCCTCACTGCCATCTGCTGAAAGCAGAGCTGGCCCACCTCAGGGAGCAGCCTAGTGGGGAGCATGGTTCTGCAGAAGAGCTCTGAAATGCCACAAAATCACTACCAATAATAACAGCAGCAAAAATGCCCTCTCCCTCTTTAAATTAGGACTTCCAAAATATTTATTTACTTATTACTTAAAAAAGCTCAGCTTCCTGTGCATCTTTAGTGACCTTAATTAACATCCTTTAGGTTGCTGCTAATTCTTATGTTGCAAAATGTTGGGAAGTATTTCTGTGCATGCTGTCTTTTTTTTTTCCTGAGCAGTAATTCATGCATGTACTCTACCTTGTCTTTAATTATGGGGGGGAAAAAAAATGTTCTTCATAATAAATGTCACATATAAATACTGTATATTTGCTTGGTTTCTTCAGTTGACGATCTTGATCGTAAAATTTGATCAGAAAAATATTTTTTTCCCCAAACCTATTTTCTACTACTGTTTAAATGTGCTTGACATTTCAGGATTCACTGCACGCTTTCAGTTGGAAGACAGAACATTGGTTTCTATGACTAATTTAACAAGTACTCCTATAAATAAATCTACTTTAAAACACCATTATAGGATTGCTTGTGCAGTGATGAAATATGAGAGCTCATTGGTCTTCTTGACTACCAACTCTTTTGTACATTTTTTTGTTCTTTAAGACTTGTATAATTTTATACTTTGTTTAAAAAATTGTCTTTTCCCCTTACCCTCTTAAAGGTAGAGACCTGTGGGTTCTTGTTCTGGGAAGGTTTCCAACCCAACATAAGATTGGCATTCCAGAGTTCAAGTATGTTGCTAATATGCATGGGGATGAGGTACGTTTTCAACTTTTGCGATGTCACTTATATTCAAATATATTTACCAGAAGTTTAAGTTTAAGGTGAAATACTCTCAGGTGTGTGCTACTTATTATTGAAGTGTATTCTCAAAGAAGACCTAACATGTGTGTTTCTTGGAGAATTTCAAGAAAAAAAGTTACCTTGCTGTGGCAGGATTTTGGGAGTCCTTCCATTTAAGCTCTCTCAAACAGAAAGAGCTTTGTCTTCTCCATAAGAATAAACCCAGAGGCTTTAATTTTACTGTCAATGAATCAGATGTAATGGTTTGCTTATTACTAGCTGGGGATGTAGTATGACTGATGCAATTCTTCAAATCCATCCTAAGAGTGAATAATAATTCTTATGAACCACCAAATAAATTGCTTTTAGGGAGGCAAATTCTCTTAAGAACCTTAAGCTAGGAATAAGTACATTTGCATTCACTGTGTTATCTTAAGTAAGAAACAAACAACTTCAGGCTTAGCTTGCTTTGGGAAGAATGTTCATTTATTAATGATAAAAAAGGTAATGATGATTGTGAGATTTCCAGGTGTAATACGTGAATATGAAATAGACTGCAAGCTTCACTCTTCTCTCTGATCTTTTCTTGCCTTCTATTTCCCTTATTCTTTAGCTTTCCCTGCCTTCATTAGATATGTTTTGGATAAAATTAAACTACACAGTATATTCCTATGTAGACTTTAATGTGAAGGATTGAGAGTTCCATGGAGAAGTGGCAAAAATTGTTCTTATATGCCAGACTGAATTCCCTGCTCATCTATTTTCCTTGGTTTTTGAAGTGTATTCAATGTAAAGCACAACAGATCACAAGCCATTTCTTTTACCAATACTGCGTCTGAAAACTTGTACGCCTCCAGGCACTTGTAATGTTCCGTGCCAAGAATTTTCTCTGAATTTGACTAGTTTCACCTGGTTTAACAGTGGTTATGCTCAAAGTGCTGCTGGGAATCTGATTGCTTTGGGATTTAACTCTGTGTGGGAGAGAGCTGATTCATGGCCTCAAAAGGTACATGTTACTGAATGCCCAAAGCATTATCCACAGCTCCTGAAACCTGATGTGTGTCAGTGGGAGAGTGCAGGGTTCCTAGGGATTGCAGTTGTATGGGATAGTCCCTACTGGCTGCTGGAGGAAGCTTTGAGACTGTGGCTACAGGTGAGCCAGTTTTGGTGGAAAAGGATTGGAGGGAAGAATGCCGTCTTGTCCAGAGTGGCCTGCCTTTCAAATCTACTGGAACTGGACTGTAGAAGGGCAGATTCCCACTGTCACTCTTTAAAGCATTCACAGTGAGGTATTCCTGCCACTATGGCTGCTCAGAAGGATGTGCACAAGAAACTTTAGTTGTGGAGATGTGCAGTGTTGTGTGTTCACACAGTTAGGTGTTGCTAGAGAACAGGCAACCTGGCTTGCCATCTAGGATCTACTTTTTTTTTTTGTGTGTGAACTTCATAATAAATGAAGCAAGATATCAAAGTACTGTCTTTAGCTTGTCTGAGAGGGGTTGCTCCTTGAGCTAACAGTGCTGGAGCATTAGGTGCTGTATTATGCGACTTTCTAATAAGCTATGCTCTGGCTTGTTCATCAGACTAAATGCACACCTAGGAAAGGTTCCAGATTAAAGGCTGATCCTCCTTGTATGGCCCCCAACCTTTGCCTTTTTTTTTGGTACACGGATGTCATACACAGTTGGTGTTTGTTTTTTCTATCTGACTGTAAATGCGTTTCATATGGCAGGAAATGAATTCCTCATATAGAGAAGCATTGGAGAATTTGAATACCCATAATCTAAGATTCTGCTGGACTAGCCACTGGGGAAGGATTCAACTTCCCCTATAATAGATTAAGCAGATAAGTTTTTCATTAACCATATGGCGAGCTCCAACTTGTGCTCCACAGACTTTCATAATGTCAGATTGCAGGGTTACAGCCTCACTGATCTCTGAGTTCCTTCTGTGCTTCAGTGATGCTTTCCATAAATGGTGCATCACGAGCAAATTCAGTTCTCTTCCATTGCTGACACTCCCACTTTAACCTGTTTGATTCAGTCAGTAGGCTTCTCCTAAGAGCATTGGGAAGCCTGAACTGTGTGTGTGTGTGTGCAGGCTGTTCTCATGTGCTACTGGAGGGAAACCTGGGTTACTTGGGGGATTGCCAAACAGGGAAGCTCTATTAAAACAGTTGGAGTACATAACACTAGGAAGAGAGCACTTTTTATTTTGAAATTGGGAAGATTATTTTTAGAGCAGGTTAAGCTTTATATATATATATATATATATATATACACCATAAAACATGTCCAAGGCTGAATCATTTTGTCTTGTGATAGCCATTGCCAAATAGAGCAAACTTTTGCCCTAGATCCCCAGAGATGCAACAGGAGACTTCCCCCATTGTTTCTGTGCTCGAATGAAGTTGGACGGCGTTTTTAGCAGTACTTTGCATTTAGCCCAAGCCAAACTAGAACTGATGATTAGCGATAGTTCTGTCACTTTGAATTGTGCTGGACTTGAATCAAAACGGCACTAATAGGCTGCACAGAATGCATAGGCCTGTGAAATATTGGTGAAGTTTGCACCAAAGACAAGGGAGGGTGCCTGCTGATCTGGGGCAGTTCTTTAGGGTGGTAGCCCCCGTGTTTGGAGACCCAGATCCGTGCTTTGATTCGAACAGCTCAAAGCAAATTAGAGGTTTGTCTGGTTTGGTTTTCAGCTGTTCTTCTCTGTGGGGAGCAGTGATGGGACTTGCTGTGTTTTTGTTTTATTTTTTTTTTAGTTGCAGCTCATTGTGAATTAGTCAGCAGCCCTCTCTTGTGCCAGGGCTGGCTGTGCTCTCGCTGAAACAGTTTTGATTCTTTGTATATAGTCACACATTCCTCTCTGGGGAAAAACTCACTCCTTGTCACGCTGAACCCCCAGCTACTTTGAGACATGTGGCTTTTGACCAGTGTTACTGCTGACTGCACACCTAAGCTGTGGGATTTCATTAGCAGGCTGTTTCTAAACCATATGTATTTAGAAGAACTCTAAGGGAAAGCGCATCCAAGTGGGCTGTCAACTGTGTGTTTCTGCTTGTTCTGTGTAGTGCATTACCTAGACGTGTAGCTAAAGCAGCAGCACCAGACAGCACAAATTCATCTCTCTCCCAGAGTAATAGTACTCATACCATCCCTCTCTGAAATCATCTCCTTCTGGTAACTTAGAGCAGCAGTATTTTGGCTCTTTTTCACTATGTGGAGCTGAGTGGCCCTGGACTAGACCACGTAAAAGGATGTGTTTCTCTTACCAACTTGCCTCATAATTTAAGTTAATGCAGCTATACCCTGTGTTGTTACGGATGTAACCATCTCTACAGAAGGGTTTCCAGATCAATCAATTGGAGCTCTCAAAAACAAAACAACATGAAAGGAAAAAAACAAAACAAACAAACAACAAAAAAAAAAAAACAGTAAATCTTTTGTAGTATGTTGTGACTTCACTACCAAAAGTGAACAGGAGCTGCTTTTGTGCTATCAAAATGTCCCCATACAGTAAGATATTTCTTTTATCACTGGGTTGGGCAAAAGGTAGCAGATTTTATAGCATACAGATGCAATAACGAATTTTCAGGATGCATTCTGCTGTCCTTTATATGTATTGTACAAGATATATATACTTATATAGGGAGCTATTTTCTACCCGGTTTCAGTATAAGTCAATGTGATAAAAAGAAGGTTGGAGGCATGAGGCATTTCACAATTCCCAGCAACCAAATCTATTTTTTAACCTCACCTTAAGAACATTTGATGTTGCTGAGATCTCTTCCAACACAGGTGGGGCTGCTGCCTACCCTCAGTTACCTTTCCGATCTTGACTCTCACCCTCCTGAATGGGAGAAGCAGTGACCCCTGTCTCAGCCAGGTGAAAGCTGTGCAGATCAGAATTTGTCCAGGCAGGAATAACACGCCAACTGCTAGTTGAAAAGCAGGCTGGTGGTGTGCTGATACTAACTTCAGTTGTAAAACGAACTGCAGTCCCTGCACACGAGGTATTTCCATGGTGATCACTGCTGTAGAAAGAAGTGGCTATGTGCCAAATGGTGTGAGCAGTGCCTTGAAGACTGGTGGATTTTAGTAAAGTAGGGCAAACACAGTGGGGCGTGTCACAGCGTAATAATTAATGCTGTACAAGTGTTAAATAAGAATGCCTTACATGTGTGGCATCTCGGCGATAAGTCTGAGGGCTGCTGGCTTCTGTGCTGTGATGCTGCTCCCCAAGGTGGGGAGGTGCACTGTGCTGGGTCTGCATGGGAGTTGGGGCTGGAGCAAGGAGAGTGGTGGGGCTGTGCTCCTCCGAAACAGGTCCTACCTGATGGATTGGATCTCTTTCAACATAGTTGAACTGAAAAAACAGGCCATGTTTAAGGAAGGAATTTGGGTCTTAAACAATGGGCAGAGTCTATCCACCCATAGTCCCTGTGGCATTAGGTCTGTACCGCGGGGTAATAAAAATGATTTCAAACCAGAGGTGATGTAGTGAAGCGTTAGGGCGCAGGTACAGCCACAGTTAACCTTAATCTTTTAATGAGCTGCAGCTCAGGCTTCTTGAGAAGTAAATGCTTCAGAACCTGAGCTGGGTGCTGACCCAGCCAGGCCAGAAGTGACTGTCAGGTTTAAGGTGCGTGTTTACAGAAAGGGCAGTCACACCCTGCTCTGCAGTGCAGATCCACCTCCCAGCACATGCATGGCTCTGCACTG